>NC_052500.1:18183010-19400225 GCF_016617805.1 Bactrocera tryoni
AATAGGCATGCAAAATAATACAACCGTGTGGTAGTACATTGTAATCCTTTTGTAAATTGCGCGATTTCAGGCATAAAATAGTCGGTTATCACGGCGTTATAGCGGGCTATTGATCGTTATGTTCAGCATTTCTGGCACCATTTTTAAAGAAATATGTACCGATGATACCACCAATGCTGAATAAAATTTGATCGAACACGTTGAATCTTCCTGGAATTTTCTACAGCCCAGCCAAAGCTAAGCGATGTAGTTGGTAAAGATCGAGCGGTTTCAGCGTTCTGGCATGTTGTATTTCTTGTACGCTTTTAATTTAAGATCTCTATATAAAATGTGCCAAGTCCTTCCATACAAGTCAGTCCAAGCGTTTAAACGTCGCCGAACTGACTCTGCACTGTCTTCTGTACACTCTAATCTAGGGATGTTATATTTTCTTCACTGCGTGCTGGACGTGGTCTATTTGGTCGAATATTAATCCAATATCGTTATGCCGATTAATTTGAGCGAAGATCGCGATACACTTTCTTTTCAGGATTTGTAAACGTTGTTGAGGCGTAAGTCTTTCCATTATGAAATAGATTCAGTTGAAGAAATATTTGAGAAGATAAAAGTTTGCCGCTGTGACTCTTTTAATGGATATACAAGTACGAATGAAAGCAACCAAAATGTTCAATGTGGCGCTCAAAGAATGTGCCCTATATAATCATCATAAATAATGAAATTGAAAATAACTAAATTTATTTTAGGTACTTATGCTGCCATAGGTCCTAGGCTTTGTAATCTAAAATGGCGAACAAGTTTTCCTCGAAAATCGTGATACTGGTTATACTCGTATAGGGGCTAGGCCAAGTTTTCGCTAAAATTTATCTATTTTAGGTACAAAAATACACTGTTATAATTAAAATACGCTCTCTTATTTTCATTGTGATAACTCACATATTGGCCGATAAATGCGGTACAAAGTCGCCCCAAAGTTCGAAAATCTTTATATTAAGTGGGAGGCTAAGGGAAGCATTTGTCCGATTGAAACCATTTTTTGACATAGAGTCATACCATTATAAGAGAAGAATTATCCCTAATTTCTGTTATGTACATTAGAGTGATTCAAAAAAAAATATTTTTTTTTCGTTTAGTACTCGAAAAAATAGGTTCCTAGACATCATCTAAGAAAGCCTATAAGTTTCATCATTCATAATAATTTTTTCAAAAGTCAACTATAGGTACCGGGGTCTTAAGATTCTGTACCTAGGGGCTTAAATAGTTTTCATTGGATTTGAACAATTTTCGGTCATGAGGTGGCACATACTAAAGACATTATTTGAGCAAAATTTTTTCCCGTTACAATAATTGCTTCTTGATTTGTGTACAGGAAACTAAACGAATTAAGTGAACCTTAAAATTCCGTTCTATAGGAAGTAGGCGGGGTTGTTCGATTTTTTAATGTGACAAAAGAATGTAAGGAGAATGACATGTACTACAGTTTATCAAAATCCTTTGGTCGGGTCTCGAGATATGGGATTTTACCAAAAAGTGGGCGGTACCACGCATACTCGCAGTGAAGAACGGGATAGTTTGCAGTGCACAAGATAACTTAAAAAACATTTTTATCACAGAAAACATAATCGAGATCGAAGATAAAAGTAAGAGAAATCACGGAGAAAAAGGAAATACTAAATACAATAGAAAACGACAGTTTGTAAAATAGCAAAACACGACAGAAATTCGGTTAAATAATATTATCAAATAACATGAATCCCAAAGTATTTTAATGGCGTAGTTCACATATACTTATATTTGGTTTCCATACAAAAACGTTCAGTATCTCACAACAATAGATAAATTTTCGCAGTATGCATCATTTCACAAACTTAACAATAGGAGTTCTCTTCTTTATTAGCGTAGACACCGCTTAAGCGATTATAGCCAAGTTAACAACAGCGCCAGTCGTTTCTTCTTTTCGCTACGTGGCGCCAACTGGATATTCCAAGCGAAGCCAGGTCGTTCTCCACTTGGTCCTTCCAACGGAGTGGTCTTCTTCCTCTGCTTCCCTCGGCGGGTACTGCGATGAATACTTTCAGAGCTGTAGTATTTTCGACAATATGACCTAGCCAGCGTAGCCGCTGTCTTTTAATTCGTTGAACTATGTCAATGTCGTCATATATCTCATACAACTCATCGTTCCATCGAATCCGATATTTGCCGTGGTCAACGCGCAAAGGACCTTAAATCTTCCGCAGAACTTTTCTCTCGAAAATTCGCAACGTCGACTCATTAGTTTTTGTCATCGTCCAGGCCTCTGCACCATATAGCAGGACGGAAATTATGAGTGACTTATAGAGTTTGGTTTTTGTTTGTCGAGAGAGGACTTTGCTTCTCAATTGCCTACTCAGTTCGAAGTAGCACCTGTTGGCAAGAGTTATCCTGCGTTGGATTTCAAGGCTGACATTGTTGGTGGTGTTAATACTGGTTCCTAAATAGACGAAATTATCTACAACTTCAAAGTTATGACTGTCAACAGTGACGTGAGAGCCAAGTCGCGAATGCGACGACTGTTTGTTTGATGACAGGAGATATTTCGTCTTGCCCTCGTTCACTGCCAGACCCATTTTCTGTGCTTCCTTGTCCAGCCTGGAGAAAGCAGAACCAACGGCGCGGGTGTTGAGGCCGAATATCAATATCATCGGCATATCCATCAGTTGTACACTCTTATAGAAGATGGTACCTTCTTATTTAGTTCTGCAGCTCGAACTATTTTCTCCAGCAGCAGGTTGGGGAAGTCGCACAATAGGGAGTCGCCTAGTCTGAAAGCTCGTTTGGTAACGAACGGCTCGAAGAGGTCCTTCCCGATCCTGACGGAGCTTTTTGTGTTGCTCAACGTCAGTTTACACAGCCGTATTAGTTTTGCGGGGATACCAAATTCAGACATCGCGGCATAAAGGCAGCTCCTTTTCGTGCTGTCGAAAGCAGCTTTGAAATCGACGAAGAGGTGGTGTGTGTCGATTCTTCTTTCACGGGTATTTTCCAAAATTTGGCGCATGGTGAATATCTGGTCGGTTGTTGATTTTCCAGGTCTGAAGCCACACTGATAAGGTCCAGTCAGTTTGTTGACGGTGGGCTTTAATCTTTCACTCAATACGTTTAACTTCTTCTTGGTCGGGCAATTTAATAGAACCTTATATGCGATATTGAGAAGGCATATCCCACTGTAGTTGGCTTCGATTGTGGGGTCTCCCTTTTTGTGGATTGTGCAGAGCACACTTAGATTCAAATCGTTGGGCATGCTTTTGTTCGACCATATTTTACAAAGAAGCTGATGTATGCTCCTTATTCTTCACCGTCGTATTTCAATAGCTCGGCCAGCAATCCATCGGCCCCTGCCGCTTTGTTGTTCTTCAGGCGGGCAATTGCTATTCGAACTTCTTCATGGTCGGATAATGGAACGTCTGCTCCATCGTCATCGATTGGCGAATCGGGTTCTCCTTCTCCTGGTTTTGTGCGTTCACTGCCATTCAGCAGGCTGGAGAAGTGTTCCCTCCATAATTTAACTATGCTCTGGGCATCAGTGACTAGATCACCTTTGGGGGTTCTACAAGAGTATGCTCCGGTCTTGAAACCTTCTGTAAGCCGCCGCATTTTTTCGTGGAATTTTCGAGCATTACCCTGTCGGCTAGCTTACCAAGCTCTTTGCTTTTCTGCAAATGCGTCTCGTTTCCCTCCTCTACTCACGGTGTCTATCCCATCCCGCACATGTTGTGTTCAATCGTAACGTTGCGAGGTAGGCAGTCTGTTTTCTCTTCGCTGCAACACGGCACTTCTCGTCGTATCAGCTGTTTTTTTGCATTTTCCGAAAACCAATGGTTTCGGTTGCAGCTGTACGCAAGGAGCTTGAAAATGTATTTACAGTTAGTTTTATTGTTTTTTTTATTTATTTTAAGAAATAGCTTTGATACAGACAGTGGTATATTTCAAACTTGTATTTGTTTATTTATCGACCAGTGTGCTGGGCTGCAAACCGCTGCAAAAATCGACGCAGTTCGGTTTAGTGATTCAAGCCACTGAGAAAAAAAATGTGCCTGTTCAAGAACCGGTTTGTGAGTACTCCTTAACCGCGGTTCGGTTCGGTTGAAATGGTTCAATTCTTTTATACTAATTGATACTGATTGATTGATTGATTGAATATGAGGAGTGCACGGCGACCTTTGGTCTATTGTGCCCTCTCGTAACTCACATAGACTCACCTAACCCCAGCGCATTGATGAAGTTCAATAGACTTCCGGGCGCTAATGAGGCTATGCGATCCCTATCCGGAAACATTGATCCAAGGGCCTTAAGCATGCGTCTACTGACTGCTGTGCAGTCGATCGGCAGGTGTTCCGGGGTTTCAGGCTCCAAGTCGCAGAACCGGCAGTTTTCGCAAGATGATAAGCCCATGTTGTACAAATGCCTATTCAACTTGCAGTGGCCGGTATACCATACGACCAGTAGCCTGAGTTTGTTCCTAGGGAGGTTTATTACAACCTTGAACCTACTCAAGTTGTATCCTCCAATTAGCAAGTTGGCATGTCTCATACCACGTGTTTGCTGCCAATGCTCTTCCCTGCCCACTCCTTATTCCTTGCGGAGTAGCTCCTTTATGGTATGAGGACCTAACCCGATAAAGGGTTCGGGTCCCATCATTCTGGTGGAGGCTGCGGAGCGGGCTAGCTCGTCCGCCGGTTCATTACCGGCTATACCTCTATGACCAGGCACCCAAATTAGGTGTACCTGGTTACGTTCTGCAAGGCTGTTCAGCTTTCCCCTACACTTCTGTACTAATTGCGATTTGATTTCGTAAAAGGAGATCGCTTTTGGCGCCGCTTGACTATCGCTGAGAATGGCTATTTGCTCATTGCAATAGTTGCGATGGAGGTTTATTTTTATACACCGACTTATGGCAAAAACTTCTGCCTGGAAAATGCTTGGGAACTCTCCCATGGGTATGGAGAGCTTAGTGCGTGGGCCCGCGATCACTGCACCGATTCCCTCCGACATTTTCGAGCCATTGGTGTACCACCTCAGCATGCTATTCCTCAACATCAGCTCGAGATTGGAGTCATTTCACTCGTCTTTGCTGCCGAGGGTGACCTTAAACTTTTTCTTGAAGTTAACTGTTTTAGTAGTGCTGTCCCTCGGGATGAGGGCTGTTGGTATATCGCCACTTATCTTTTTCATCCTCTGGGACGAGATTACCCTGCCATTGCCCCAATCCCCTCTGCCATTATTTGCAGAATTGTGTGCTTGGCTACCTGACCAATAACCAAATGAAGCGGAGTAAGTTCCAGCAGAACCTCAGTGCTGCCGTTGGATAAGTGCGCATTGCGCCCGTCATGCAGACACAGGCTAGCTGCTGCAGCTTCGATAGTTTGGTCTTTACCGAAGTCTGCGATCCTATTGAGGCCCAGGCCATCGCCACGTATGTGATTATTTGTCGAACTATCATGGTATACAACCACCTAACGAGCCTCAGCTTACAGCCCCAGGACTTTCCTACCAGCCGATTGCACACCATTAAAGCTTTTGTTGCTTTGACCAAGGTCAGGTTTACATGCTGCAAGCCCCTGGCGGGGATAGAGGGGAGGTTGAGGGCTTTCCTGAAAGCCCTATCCTTCTGCCCCCAAGTGTGAGATTAATGAGACCGGGTAGGGACCTGCGTCTCGTAAACGAGACTAAGGTCGTCTTGGAGGAATTGATATTCAATTCAACCTCCATATACCACCTCTTCGCCAGGTTTAGACCTCTTGTTTAGCTCACAGAGAGTGTCTTCGTCTTTACCTTTTGCTATAATTACAATTTCGTCCGCATACCCTTGGCAGCGGGTTCCATTGTTCGTTAGTAGTACTAACAGGTCGTCTACGACCAGACTCCAGAGCAGGGGTGATAACACATCTCCCTATGGGCAGCCTCTTGTTGTGCCGAGACGAATCCTCTTATCACCTACTGTGGTCTCGGCAAATCTAGTGCGCAGTGCGGCTTCAGTCCATCTACGCACCGGTGCTGCCACATTCCCTTTCCCCAGTGCCTTAGCTGCACTCTTATGAGACGTGTTATCAAAGGCACCTTCGATGTCCAAGAACGCACAAAGCATCACCTCTCCATGCTCCAGTGAACTCTCTATCTCAGAGGTTATCTGGTACAGAGCAGTACTGGTGGATTTGCCCGGGGATGTACGCCATTGCCATTGCGAGGCTTTCCCTCAGCAGCCGAACCAAGTGAGGCAGTAAATACTGCTCCCTCTGTTGTAACAGCGCTGGAAAGGTGCCATCCACTCCCGGAAACTTGAATCTCTCAAACGAGGCCATTGCCCACCTGATCGAGTCCGCCGTAAATAGCTGTTTCTCCCATCCTCGCGGGATGGCCTGTGTTCGATCACGGGTTGACATTGGTCTTCCCGAACTGTCCCGTCGCTCTGTCCTCTGCGCTGGTCGTAAATGTCCCATCACCTCGTTTAATTGCTACTACTGCGTCATTTGTGCCTCTGGCCAGAGCTTTATGCAGCCGGGCCTCCTCTTGTGTAGAGGTAACATTCTCGCAGAATCTTCTGAAGCTTGCCTGCTTTGCAGACCTAATCTCCTTACTGTATAAGGTGAGATAGCTCCTGTATTCTTCCACCAGACCCTTCGTAATGTTTGGTCGCTTTTTTGAATAGATAAGCGTTAATAACAGTACTATACATATGTACACTGCTGGTCAATAGGTTAGACGCACGTTTACTTGCATTACAATTGTTTAAATATTTATTATTGTAATGATGATTGAAAAAAAGTTTAAATGCAAGAACATCGATAAATTAATGGTAATTTAAATATGATATTCAAATATTTATTCAAACTTAACAAAATTGTGTTTTTCAAACATTTTATTAAGCTACTAAAAAAAGGTGCCTTTTTCTTGGTCATTAGAATAGACGCACATAAGTCCTTAAATTGCAGAAACTTCCAGAATTTTCTATAACTTATATACTTAAGTATTTTATGCCGACAGAGAAATAGATACTTATGTATATGTACATCAGCATATACATACATATATCTGTACATATGTATGTATGTATTTATGTACATCAGGAAATGTGTACGATACACGTTTATGAAACATTGCACACAAATTTAAAGAGCGAAGCTCTAGACATCTACTCTTAAAGAGAAAAATTATACGAAAATACATTATATATGTATATCTACAAATTTACACACATACATACATATATATGTATGTATAAGTATGTGTGACCTATATTAGGTTTGAGATACCTCTCATACACACAAATTGTTACTTGTATATACACACATACATAAAAATCAATTTCGAGAATGAAAAATAGAGTAGTTCGCGGTGTTTCTTTTGTTTTGATTCCTCTTCGTAACAAACAAATACTCGTAAGCACAGTATAACAACGTAGCTGAATTGTGAAAATTTTGGTCAGGAAATTAATACTTTCATAACACATTAGTTCAACTTGAATGCTTTACAACAACATTAATTTTGGATTTCTTCAGATCCTCCCTATTTTTACCGAAAACTTTTTAACAATTCATTAATATCGGCTCGAAGGTCTCTTAATACTCCATATTAGCCAGAAAATCTTCTCTCATATACAGATCCCAGATAATTATTTGACGTATGTAGATGAGAAATATCGGATTTTCTTCTAATTATCAGAATGTAGCATAATTTATTTAAACAATGGAAATTATTTACTTACTTCAACTAAAATTGATAGATTTCACACTGTGCGACAAAGAGCAGCGAGTGTATGGCGAATTAAAGTTTTTGATTCTCTCATATATGTACTTATTTGTCGGCTTTAAAGTCAGAAGTTTCTGTATGTGCATGCATACATACATATGTATATTATTAATGATATATTCCCAGAGCATACGAGAGCGGCTATGAGAAAAGAGATTTCCACCCTGCTTGTAGACTAGCGTGGAAATTTCGAGAAAGGTCATCCGGAATATTCGATGAAGAGCCCTGTTAGTATAAATACCAGCCATGAGCGCTCTTCGAATCAGAATTGAATAAGCAAGCAAAGTATTAACAACTCTTTGAGAGATTGTAACAAACAAACGTGAAAGTGTTTTTAACACAAAGTGATATAAATATTTTTAAAAGTTCTACTAAGTATAATATTAAAAAGTTTATAGTGAAAAATAAGTACAAGAAAAACACAAGTCAAAATGGTAGCAATCGGTATTGATTTGGGAACAACATACTCCTGTGTTGGTGTCTTCCAACACGGCAAAGTGGAGATTATCGCCAATGACCAAGGCAACCGCACAACACCCAGTTACGTTGCCTTCACAGATTCAGAGCGACTCATTGGCGATGCAGCGAAGAATCAGGTTGCGATGAATCCAAAGAACACAGTATTCGACGCAAAACGATTAATTGGACGAAAGTATGACGATCCGAAGATCATGGAGGATGTCAAACATTGGCCTTTTAAAGTCGTGAGCGATGGTGGCAAACCAAAGATCTCTGTCGAATACAAAGGTGAGAACAAACGCTTTGCGCCAGAAGAAATCTCTTCAATGGTGTTGACCAAGATGAAGGAAACCGCTGAGGCATATCTAGGCACAACAGTATCAGACGCCGTCATCACAGTACCAGCATACTTCAATGATTCACAGAGACAGGCGACTAAGGATGCGGGTCGTATTGCTGGTTTGAATGTGCTACGAATCATTAACGAACCCACAGCAGCCGCTCTGGCCTACGGTCTGGATAAAAATTTGAAAGGTGAACGTAATGTACTGATCTTCGATTTGGGTGGTGGCACTTTTGATGTATCCATCTTGACCATTGATGAGGGTTCATTGTTCGAAGTGCGTGCCACCGCTGGTGACACACATCTTGGTGGTGAAGATTTTGACAACCGACTGGTCAACCACTTGGCTGATGAGTTCAAACGAAAGTACAAAAAAGATCTGCGTTCGAATCCAAGAGCATTACGTCGTCTAAGAACAGCAGCCGAACGTGCGAAGCGTACCTTATCATCGAGCACCGAAGCCACCATCGAAATCGATGCGCTATATGAAGGAGTGGACTTCTACACGAAAGTGTCACGAGCTCGCTTTGAAGAATTATGTGCCGATTTATTCCGTCAGACCTTGGACCCAGTAGAGAAGGCGTTGAATGACGCGAAGATGGACAAGAATCAGATACACGATATTGTATTGGTTGGTGGTTCCACACGTATTCCAAAGGTGCAGAGCCTTCTACAGTCGTTCTTCTGTGGCAAGAGTCTGAATCTTTCAATCAACCCAGATGAGGCAGTGGCATATGGTGCAGCCGTCCAAGCTGCTATTCTAAGTGGTGACAAGAGCAGTGAAATCCAAGATGTGCTATTGGTCGATGTAGCTCCATTGTCCTTGGGTATCGAAACAGCTGGTGGTGTTATGGCAAAAATCATTGAACGAAATTGCCGAATACCATGCAAACAAACTCAAACATTCTCAACATACTCAGACAACCAAAGTGGTGTCACAATCCAAGTGTACGAGGGTGAACGTGTGATGACCAAGGACAACAATCGTTTAGGTACTTTCGATTTATCGGGCATACCGCCAGCCCCACGCGGAGTGCCACAGATTGAGGTAACCTTTGATCTGGACGCCAATGGTATTCTGAATGTATCGGCGAAGGAGTTGAGTTCAGGAAATGCCAAGAACATCACCATCAAGAACGACAAAGGGCGTCTTTCACAAGCCGAAATCGATCGTATGGTGAACGAGGCGGAACGTTATGCCGAAGAAGATGAACGACAACGCAATAAGATCGCGGCTAGAAATAACTTGGAGAGTTATGTATTTGGTGTGAAACAAGCGCTGGACGGCGCTGGTGATAAATTAAGTGCTCAAGAGAAGAGCGAAGCATTGAAGGCTTGTGACGACACAATCAAATGGCTCGATGCCAACACATTGGCCGACAAGGAAGAGTACGAAGACAAAATGAACACGCTCACCAAACTCTGTTCACCAATCATGACAAAACTACATAGTGGTGGAGCACAAGGAGCGTCTTGCGGTCAACAAGCGGGCGGATTCAATGGTGGACATACTGGACCCACCGTTGAGGAAGTAGATTAAACTAAATTAGTTTAGAAATAAACCTATGCTTTAATGTATGAATTTGAGATCTTAGTTCTTAAGTTAAGAAATTTTAATTAGTTTTAGAGCAAACATGATGTTCAAACAAAAAAGACTGAAAATATAGAAAGTGAACAAATTGTATATTTAAAAGAAAATTTTGTTGTTTCATTAAAATAAACCACCATAATTATTTAGTTTAGAGCATTTACGAAACAACTCTCTTTGGGGAAGATTTTTCTAGAAATTTAAATGTTTTGTAAACATTCTATTATACTAGGAAAGGTATTGCTCCTTTTTAACAATAATATTGAAGTTGTGATTAGGTCATGTTAACTGAACTCATGAACCTTATTTAAAGATCTTGTTGTTTTGTGAATATTTATTTAACGATAATAAGACTCAAATAGGGTGGCAGGTTGATGGAAGAAAAGGAAGTACAGTAGGAGCAAATGGCGTCCCCTAATCTTGTTTTCAGCGAAGGAGTTATGTAAAGAAAGGACTACAAGCAATATTAAAAAATAATCCGACTCTATTTAAATAGTGGCTGCTTCTTTGTTCAGGATAATGATCTGAAGTATTCGGCTTTTGTTGTTAAGGAATTATTGTACAACGTGAAACACTCCTCTTCCTATGAACACCTGTAGGCCTATGTGTAGGCAAAGCTATGAGAGCGCAAAGTTAATAGCAACAAGTAAGGAAGGGCTAAGTTCGGGTGTCACCGAACATTTTATACTCTCGCACGATAAAGTGATAATCGAGATTTCATTATCAGTCATTTACATATTTTTCAAATACCGTATTTGTGTAAAGTTTTATTCCGTTATCATCATTGGTTCCTAATGTATATATTATACAGAGAAGGCATCAGATGGAATTCAAAATAGCGTTATATTGAAGGCGTGGTTGTGAACCGATTTCACCCATATTTCGTACATGTCATCAGGGTGTTAAGACAATATTACACACCGAATTTCATTGAAATCGGTTGAGTAGTTCCCGAGATATAGTTTTTGGTCCATAAGTGGGCGACGCCACGCCGTTGACGTTTTTTGTTAGTCGGTTAACGCACTTTTAGTGATTTTCAACATAACCTTTGTACGGGAGGTGGGCGTGGTTATTATCCGATTTCTTCCATTTTTGAACTGTATATGGAAATACCTGAAGGAAACGACCCTATAGAGTTTGGTTGATATAGCTATAGTAGTTACTGAGGTATATACATACGGACGGACATCCGGATTTCAACTCTACTCGTCACCCTGATCACTTTGGTATATATAACCCTATATCTGACTCTTTTAGTTTTAGGACTTACAAACAACCGTTATGTGAACAAAACTATAATACTCTCCTTAGCAACTTTGTTGCGGGAGTATAAAAATGAGGTTAAGGGTGCTCTTCAAGTTTTGTGGGCAAATATAGGTCCTGAAGTTAGGCAAAAATTGATGCTTTCTATGAATAAAAGATTTCAATAATAAAGGGCAAAAGTGCATATACAAAGTATCACTTTCGATTAAAACGTGTAAAAATGTCAATTTAAAATTTAATTTTTTTTTTGGTCTTCGTAAATGGAGTTATTTTAAATTGTTTATTTTTTTGGAGAAAATTGGATTTCAAAAAATAAATATCAATTGCATAATGAAAATAATGAAAAATAAAGCGGCATTCTTCTCACTTTTGGTTGTAACTCAAAAGTTGTAGTACTTTAGGAAATAAGTTACTCCAAAGTCAAACTTTGTAAAAGTTATTATTGGTTCACTGACTGTGGGCAAAAAATCTTAAACACAATCAACAATCTATATGGAATAAGGTCAACCGGATGTTCGAAAATTCTGATATTATCATAGCTGCAGGTACATACATACATATATGGGGGCCAGGGCAATCATTGAATTTTATCTATTTTATGCACATATGTATGTATGTAAAGCCTAATTCTTTTGAATTTTAATTATACATACTTATGTATGTACATATATCTCACGCACTGATCGATATTTTCTGTCATCATAGGTACTGGGGTCCACGTGTTCAGTACTTAGCGGCTTGAACAGTTTTCCTTCAATATTTGGTCATAAGGTGACAAGATTTAAAGGAGTTTTTCCTCTAAAGTTTTATACTGTTATATTAATTGTTTCTTGATTTGTACACTGACATGTGAAAGAATCAGATGGAATTTCAAATTGTGCCACGCCCCACGCTGGCAGTGGTCTACAATACCAAACTTCGTATGGTGCCAAAGAACATGTGTACTATGTTTCATCAAGATATCTTAATTTTTACTCAAGTTACAGCTTGCACGGACGGACAGACAGTCACCCGGATTTCAACTCGTCCTTTCATCCTGATCGTTTATATGTAAAAATAATAGGAGTGCCAATATGAAAAATGTGTTTGGCTGCATAACTTTTTTAAATCACATTAGTTATTGTTTTATTTAATCATTGGGTTTTTCTCCAGTGGTTAGAGCAAATCATTTATAGAAACAAAAATGAAATTCATAGACAAAAGCGCAAAACATCCACTGCAAACGATCGCAATATAGTACGGTACTGCAAAATTAATCCTTTTGCTTCAGCCAGGAGCATCCATGATGAACTAAATTTGTCAGTTAATACTGAAACTGTTGAAGGCATCATGGACCAAAGGGCAGATGTCAAAATATTATATTAAATGGCGAAACATATTGTGGTCAGACGTAACCAAAGTTGAGATATGTGGTAGAACAGGCTCTAGGAACTTTGTCCGACGCCCCCCTAACTCAGAATATAATCCCCGGTTTACCACAAAAACCGTTATACATAACGATGCCAAATCATGGTACGCGGTCGTTTTTCACATTGTGGTGTTGGTCCGATTCACTTAATTGAAGGCATCATGGGCCAAAGGGCATATGTCAAAATATTATATGAGGTCATGTTGACACATGCCTCATCGAATATGCCATTGCTATGGGTATCAACTGGATAATGACCCTAAACATACTAGCAAGTGCGCAAAAAAATGGTTTAGGTCCAACGGAGTTGAGATTATGTGGTGACCTGCTTAGCCTCCTGACTTCAACCCCATTCAAAACCTGTGGACAGATATCAAGAAGAAAGTAGCTGAAGAGAAACCAACCAATTCGAGAGATTTATGGCAAGTAGTAAAAGAGGCTTGGAAAGGAATACCAATAAAACGTTGCCAGGATCTCATAGATTCCATGCCTCGGTGATGTGATGTTGTGTTAAAAAAATCGAGGTTATTCAACGAAATATTAATTATTTTAATATTCAGTGAAACTTTGGAGCCATTTATATTAAAATTATATACTCCTATTTTTTTGTGGAACTAGTTTTGTAGTTTACTTGATATTAACTGCGATATATGTAAGTAAGTAAATATTTTTTTCTGTTTGATTGAAATAGGTGAAATCCGGAAATATTAATAGATGTTTAGCAAATTACATTGTGCAAAAATTTAAAAAAAAAAAAAACATTTTTGTTAATGAAAATTAACAATTCGTTTTTCCCATGTGGTCACTCCTATTTTTTTGTGGACAACTGTGTATAATCCTATATTTAACTCGATTAGTTTCAAGTGATACAACTGTTAGGTGAACAAAACTCTTTCTGTAGCAACATGCTGCAAGTGTATAAAAACGTACAAATTACTTTTAATTACAGCTTTCCCATAATCAAAAATTGAACCATAGACGAGATACAGCCTACTTTTAGTTGAAATTTAACAAATTACTAAACCGATATGAACCTACATATGTACATATGTACACATGTATATGTATTATATTAAACTCTGTTCAAAGTATTATAATTATATGTATATGTACTTATGTACATACATATGTATGTACATATGTAAGTGCTACTGGCCTGGTCTGAAAATGATCTTTGTCTAGTCCAAAAATATTTTCCTCTACCCTCACCGCTGCCTTAATTAAATTGATTTGGCATATTTATTGTAGCAGAGTGTGTTTTCATGGTGGAAATGTAGAAATCTTCCTCTATGAGTAAATAATTATCCTTAAATTGCAGAAACTTCTAGAAGTTTCTATTACTTATATGTACATATGTATACTTAAGTATTTTATGCCGACAGAAAAATATATACTTATGTATACATATAAGTATATGTATGTATATGTATGTACATCTGAATATACAAATGGATGTATTTATGTATGTACATCAGGAAATGTATACGATACACCTTTATTAAACATTGCAAACAAATTTAAAACGCGTCCATTCTGAAGAGAGAATCTCAAGACGTCTACTCTTAAAGAGAAAAAATTATATGAATATACGTTATACGTGTGTATCTACATATTTACACATGCATATAGATATGTATATGTATGTACAAGTATCTATGACCTACATATATTAGGTTTGAGATACTTATCTCTCATACACATAAATGTGAATTTCCAGAATGAAGGATAGAGTAGTTCGCGGTGTTTCTTTTGTTTTGATTCCTCTTCGTAACAAAAAAATAAGCACAGTATAACAACGCAACGAAATTGTGAAAACTTTGGGCAGGAATTCAATACTTTCATAATACATTAGTTCAATTTAAAAGCTTTGCTTTAATTTTAGATTTCTGCAGATACTCATTTTTTTGCATAAAACTTTTTAGCAATTAATTAATATATGCAAGTACGATCGTTTCTTAATACTAAATTTTAGTCAGAAAATCTAGTATTAAATTGTTCTGATTATATTAAAGTTTCACTGTAAAGAATGAATAACTCAACAATCAAGCAAAAGACAGATCCCAGAAAGCTAAAGATTTGCATACATTCATGATGATGATGAGAAAATTGGATTTTCTGGAAGTATAGAATACAATTAATAGAATCGTTATCTTTATTTAATCAATGGTATTTATTTACTCCAACTAAAATTGATAAACTACACTGTGCGACATTGAAGAGCAGCGAGTAGAGAGAATTAATTTTTGATTCTCTCATATAATCATTTGCCTTATAGCAGGCAGAAATACCTATATCTGTATGTACATATAATACATACATATGTATATTATTATTCATGTACTCCCATATCATACGACAGCTACTATGAGAATCGAAATTTCCACCCTGCTTGTAGACTAGCGTGGAAATTTCGAGAAAGAGCATCCGGAATATTCGATGAAGAGCCATTTTGGTATAAATACCAGCCATGAGCGCTCTTCGTATCAGAATTGAATAAGCAAGCAAAGTATTAACAACTCTTTGAGAGATTGTGACAAACAAACGTGAAAGTGTTTTTAACACAAAGTGATATAAATATTTTTAAAAGTTCTACAAAGTATAATATTAAAAAGTTTATAGTGAAAAATAAGTACAAGAAAAACACAAGTCAAAATGGTAGCAATCGGTATTGATTTGGGAACAACATACTCCTGTGTTGGTGTCTTCCAACACGGCAAAGTGGAGATTATCGCCAATGACCAAGGCAACCGCACAACACCCAGTTACGTTGCCTTCACAGATTCAGAGCGACTCATTGGCGATGCGGCGAAGAATCAGGTTGCGATGAATCCAAAGAACACAGTATTCGACGCAAAACGATTAATTGGACGAAAGTATGACGATCCGAAGATCATGGAGGATGTCAAACATTGGCCTTTTAAAGTCGTGAGCGATGGTGGCAAACCAAAGATCTCTGTCGAATACAAAGGTGAGAACAAACGCTTTGCGCCAGAAGAAATCTCATCAATGGTGTTGACCAAGATGAAGGAAACCGCTGAGGCATATCTAGGCACAACAGTATCAGACGCCGTCATCACAGTACCAGCATACTTCAATGATTCACAGAGACAGGCGACTAAGGATGCCGGTCGTATTGCTGGTTTGAATGTGCTACGAATCATTAACGAACCCACAGCAGCCGCCTTGGCCTACGGTTTGGATAAGAATTTGAAAGGTGAACGTAATGTACTGATCTTCGATTTGGGCGGTGGTACTTTTGATGTATCCATCTTGACCATTGACGAGGGTTCATTGTTCGAAGTGCGTGCCACCGCTGGTGACACACATCTTGGTGGTGAAGATTTTGACAACCGACTGGTCAACCACTTAGCTGATGAGTTCAAACGAAAGTACAAAAAAGATCTGCGTTCGAATCCAAGAGCATTACGTCGTCTACGAACAGCAGCCGAACGTGCGAAGCGTACCTTATCATCGAGCACCGAAGCCACCATCGAAATCGATGCATTATACGAAGGAGTGGACTTCTACACGAAAGTATCACGAGCTCGCTTTGAAGAATTGTGCGCCGATCTATTCCGTCAGACCTTGGACCCAGTAGAGAAGGCGTTGAATGACGCGAAGATGGACAAGAATCAGATACACGATATTGTATTGGTTGGTGGTTCCACACGTATTCCAAAGGTGCAGAGCCTACTACAGTCGTTCTTCTGTGGCAAGAGTCTGAATCTTTCAATCAACCCAGATGAGGCAGTGGCATATGGCGCAGCCGTCCAAGCTGCTATTCTAAGTGGTGACAAGAGCAGTGAAATTCAAGATGTGCTATTGGTCGACGTAGCACCATTGTCTTTGGGTATCGAAACAGCTGGTGGTGTTATGGCAAAAATCATTGAACGAAATTGTCGAATACCATGCAAACAAACTCAAACATTCTCAACATACTCAGACAACCAAAGTGGTGTCACAATCCAAGTGTACGAGGGTGAACGTGTGATGACCAAGGACAACAATCGTTTGGGTACTTTCGATTTATCGGGCATACCGCCAGCTCCACGCGGAGTGCCACAGATTGAGGTTACCTTTGATCTGGACGCTAATGGTATTCTGAATGTATCGGCGAAGGAGTTGAGTTCAGGAAATGCCAAGAACATCACCATCAAGAACGACAAAGGACGTCTATCACAAGCCGAAATCGATCGTATGGTGAACGAGGCGGAACGTTATGCCGAAGAAGATGAACGACAACGCAATAAGATCACGGCTAGAAATAACTTGGAGAGTTATGTATTTGGTGTGAAACAAGCGCTGGACGGCGCTGGTGATAAATTAAGTGCTCAAGAGAAGAGCGAAGCATTGAAGGCTTGTGACGACACAATCAAATGGCTCGATGCCAACACATTGCCCGACAAGGAAGAGTACGAAGACAAAATGAACACGCTCACCAAACTCTGTTCACCACTTATGACAAAACTACATAGTGGTGGTGCACAGGGAACATCTTGTGGTCAACAAGCGGGCGGATTCAATGGTGGACATACTGGACCCACCGTTGAGGAAGTAGATTAAATTTATTTATTATAGAAATAGAATTCCCTTTGTAGAAATGCATACTTTTAAGGATTTTTTCTCATAATGTTAAATAGGTTTTAGAATAATTTTGTTAAGATAGACTGAGTTTAACGAATTTCTAAGTTTTCTAATTTCATTTACTATGTAAATGGAAAAGTATTATTGAAAATATAGAAAATGAACAAATTATATATTTAAAAGAAAATTTCTTGTTTCAATGGGGCCTCGAAGATTGAGATAATATGATGGTTCATTTTGCTCATCTGTAAATAATTAGAATTCGGTTGTTATGAATTTTGATCTTGAAAATATCACTATTTGTATGCGTGTCTGGTAACGAATGTCGAGAAAAGTGGTAACTAAAGTCTGGATATTTAAAGATGACATTAAAAATAATGAACTTAGTGGCTATTTTAGATATTTTAGAATCTCCAATTAAGAAATTTTAAACATTTGCTGTACACATTTTTTTACTTTCGACCTGCTATAATGTTTCAGGAAACGACATTTTGCATAATTTGAAATAAAATAAATAAATTTTCGAAAAAAGTGTTTGTATTTGTATTTATATGATTTCAATTCCACAAAATTTTACCTCAAAATCTTTTCGTGCAATCGGTTGTTTTTTTAGCTCTTTAATTTTTATAATATTTCTTCGCTTATTAGCAAATATTTAAACGTGATTCTTTAACCATAACATTCAGTTACAAAACAAACTAAATTACGATTTTGTTATTGAAAATAAATATATAAAAAATTGTGTTGGTGTGCTGCATGGCCACAGCTACAGAAAATTTGTGGGTAGCCCAACAAAGACCGTTGATAACGGCATGGATAAAGAAACAATTTCCTTGGATTAATGCCATACAGCAGCATTTGCTCAATATATGTAAGTAACAGAGAAAATTAAGCAAGATAAAGCATCATGAGCTTCTGGTATTACAAGAGCATTTCCTCCAAAAACCATAACTTTCATACCCTGAACAGGTTCTATTGAGTTTGCCACAAAGTTCGTAATACCCAGAAGGAAATAATAATCAGCGTGACGAACTGAATTGATTTAGTCCTATCCGTCTGTCCGTCGGTCTGTCTGTATATACGTGAACTAGATTTTAAGATATTAAATTGAAGTTTTACATACGTCAGTTCTCTCTTAGAAGCTGCAGATTTATCGAAATCGCCGATAGCGGATCACTACAGCATATAGCTGCAATGCAAACTGACCGATCACAATCAAATTTTTGTATGGAAGATTTTAGTTCGGAAATTAATAGGACTGATTTTCTTCCGCCGCGACTGTACTTCGGAGCGTTCGCGCACCGACTGGATTCGGTAGGGGGCGTTTCTAGCTAACGAACGAGCACCTAGAGAGTCATGACAAACATTTTCGCGCGACGTGTTTCTGTGAGTGGTGCAAGCCATAAATGTAGCGTTCGTTAGAGTAGAGGTACGTGATTAAATACTATGTGAAACTCGTTAAATCTGCAACAGAGACGTTTGATATGATCAAGCAAGCTTACCCAGATGTTGCTTTAGCAAGATGTGATGTGTTTCGGTGGCACCAGGCCTTTTTGGAGAGTCGTGAAGAGATCGGTGATGAAGACCGGAAGAATAAGCAAATCCAAAGTGAAAACGGTGCTCATTGTCTCATTGACATCACAGGCCTCGTCCACCACGAATTTGTTCCTCCTAGACAAAGCGGCAACGCCCCGCCCGGCTTACACCGCCTTTCTTGTTACAGCTACCTTTTCAAGGCCGGCGTCCCAACGCTTCCGCAGTCGCCCTACACCTCAGATGTGACCCGCCCCGAACTAGTTTTGTTTCCTTGTCTGAAAAGGCCGATGAAAGGCAAGCATTTTGAGGCGACACAGGGGATCCCTGCAGCATGCATCTCGGCTCTAAAGGCTAATCCGGAGAATGCCTTCCGTACCGCCTTCAATGCTTGGAAAACTATTTTGAAAGTTTTTAAAGAAATTTAACGATTGGTTGAATACATTTTTTTAAATCGACTCAGTCCTATTACTTTCCGGACAATCCCTGTATCTTCACCAAATTTGGCGTTTATTATTGTCAAAGATGGCGTACATTTTCCGCAAATATAATGCGCATCGTATCACTATAGCATATAGCTTGAATTGTAAATGGCCGATCAAAATCAAGATAAAGATCTCTTTATACTCTTTTATGCTATAAGAAATGCAGTTGTGAAGGGTATTATAGTTTCGGTTCAGCTCAAGTAAACGTTTTTTCTTGTTTTCAAAATTTATCAGCACTGTTATAGCTTCTCAGTTGAAAGGTGTGTGATTGTGCATCACAATAACACTTTTCTTTATAAAAATGATCAAAAAAAGGTCTTTATAATAGTTATAAAAAATGCTCAAT
The DNA here is from genome assembly GCF_016617805.1 of Bactrocera tryoni. Taxonomy (NCBI): domain Eukaryota; kingdom Metazoa; phylum Arthropoda; class Insecta; order Diptera; family Tephritidae; genus Bactrocera; species Bactrocera tryoni. The sequence goes on from NC_052500.1 coordinate 18,202,802, forward strand.
CCACTTACCATAAATTTATTTAATCTTATTGCAGCAAATGTTGTGCCGCAACGTTTCATCTTGTGTTTTTTCGGTTTCCTCGCCATTGTCAATGCCTATACAATGCGTCACTGTTTGGATATCGCTCTGGCGCATATCGTTGCACCCAAACGCAAGCAAATACGCATACGCAATCTGGATACCGTCAAGTTGAGTTCATTCAATTTATATGAACGCATGGAACAACATCGAAATGGTACATTATTGAGTTTCAGCAACAGGCGTCATGGTAAAGATGACACCTATGATTGGTCTGATCAGCTGCAAACATTTATTCTAGTCTCCTTTTATGTGGGCTATGTTTTGTCACACATGCCAAGTGCTCAGCTTGCTATGCGTTATGGTGGCAAGTGGGTGCTTGCTATTGGTTTGGCCATAACCGCATTGCTTACGTTGCTCACACCAGCTGTGGTGAAATGGGGTGGTCCATTGGCACTTATAGCAATACGTTTGCTAATTGGCTTCAGTGAAGGACCAACGTATCCAGCATTAAGCGAATTGCTCTCCAAATGGGTGCCGGGTAAGGAGCGCGCAACGTTGGGCTCACTGGTGCTAAGTGGCAGTCAAATTGGCATTTCAATGGGTAATTTTATAGCCGGCTTGCTATTACATCGCTACGATTGGTCGTTGATTTTCTATTACTTTGGTGTATGCACATTACTTTGGTTCATTGGTTTCGTAAGTACACTAAAAAGCATGACTTTAAAAGCAAAATAAGTCGATCTTCTTCCACAAATTAGACATACATGTGTTACAATACGCCAGAGGAAAATCCATTCATCAAAGTGAGGGAAAAGCAATATCTGCAAAAAGAAATCGGTTTAGTAGAGCGTTGTCAGCATAAAACGACAAAAACTCCATGGCGGGACATTTTTCGAAATTTACCTATGTGGGCGCTCATTTCGGCCACCATACAATATGATTGGACACAGCTGCAACATGCGGCTGAGGTTCCACAATTTATAAGAGACGCCAAACAGCAACCGTTAATTGAAAATGTGATCAATGGCTTGCAGAATCAAATGCCGTATATTATGAATTGGTTGCTGTCTGTGCTATCCGGTGTGGTCTCGGATTTGCTAGTCAACTATGAAATATTCTCCGTGACGGTTATGCGAAAACTGATGGCATTCGTAGGTATGTATGTGGAGAGATGGCGCTGAAACAGTAATATATTAAATATGAATAGATATTTAGTTTCTACAAATCATAGACTAAAAATGAGATAATGTAAAAATAACTATAAAAATAATTTTATTTTCCACCGCAGCTGCAGTGGCTCCCAATCTGTACGATAGTCTACTGCCTTGTTTAACTTGCAGTGAAACGAGCAACTTATTTGCCTTCTGCCATTGTGCCATAAATGTTTTGGGCAGTTACTATGCGGGCATAAAATTGACACCGTTAGACATGAGTCCGAATTTCGCAGCCACACTTATGGGTATTGCTAATGGCATAGGCTCGATTTCGGGCATCGTTGCACCCTTTATTAAGCACTCGTTCGCTGGTTGGGTGGGTATACATTTATTTTTATTTTTATGTTAATATTAATACATATGTACATATGTATATATTTTCGTTTATTAGAATTTTATGTAATTATTTTCAATAACAAAATCGTAATTTAGTCAATTGTTTTGTAAGTGAAAATTATGTTTTAAAAAATACGTTTAAATATTGATATATTTTTTTGTTTTTTAGAATTTGATAAAATTTAATTAAATTGTATTTAAAGTTTTTAAATATTTTATTGTTTGTTTTCAGTCACAATTCAAAATTGTACACGCGTTTTTATGGTTAATCTCAACGCTGCTGATATCGGGTGATATACAACCATTTGATCAACTAATCCCTTTGACGTCAGATTCGAATAAAATTGAATGAAAATTGCGATTATTTGTTATACTAAGCAATTAAAAGCTAAAAAGTGTGCCGTTAAACATATATTATGAATTTGTGTAGAGTAAATTAATTTTGCCATCACATTTGTAACACCCACAAGAAAACGTCGAAGAATCTATAAAATGTAGCCACGTCGGTCTTTCACAGTCAGGAGACTGTACATATATCCAAACTGACCGACTCAAATAAAGTGCGTGTATGAAAACTTTTTTATTTGTGAAGGGTATTTTTGTTTCGGTAAAAATTTTTTTTCGTTAGACAAAAGTATTTGTTTCAGAGTTGTTGTTGGGCAAAATTAGTGAGGTTATAAATGCTGGCAAAATTGCAGGAGGTCTCTAAATGAACCTTCCTGTGGAAAAGTCGCATTAAACACACATCCATAATTTTATTTTTATTTAAAAAATTAATATTTTACAATTATTTATTTATATTTGATTTTATTTAATAATCGGTAAAGCTAGTCCGAATGTGTGTTTGTTTTCCAACCTGTTGTAGCGTATTATAAAAGGAGTAATATCACTTTTGGGTAAAAATATATGCCAATATTTTATTAAATTTACATTTTACATGTTAATTTTTAAATTTTGTAATGTTTAAATTTTTTTGTGAATTTGAAAATGTTGTCAAACGAAAAAATTGGCACCACTAAATTTTCTAATTACTCAAAACTAGAAATAATGCTAATAATAAAATAAAAAGCAAAATAAATAAATAAAATGGAAACTTTGGAAGATAAACGACCAGAATGGGGCAAAAAATTATCACAAAGTAAGTTTTATAAAGAAAATATAGTGCATACATAAAATATATACATATACATATATATGCAAACTTTTCCAATTTAGTGGTGCCGATACCTCAACGGGTCATTATGTCTATAATGGGATTTCTTTCCATAATTAACAATTACACGCTACGTAGTTGCATTTCCGTTACAATTACACGCTTAGTTTTAGAGCGCAAGTATTCGAATGAAACAACAGCTAGTGGAGAAGTTTGTCCAAAACCCGATATAACCATTGAGGAAGAAAAAGTAAATATACATATGTGTACCAATAGCATATCACTGAGGTAATTGTAAAAGCAAGCGCTTCTTTCGTTTTCTACGTAGATACCGGGTGGCGAATATGATTGGTCACAGGAACTGCAAGGTTACATACTTGGCTCTTTTTACATAGGCTATATTATAGGACATGTACCTGCTGGTTTGCTAGCCGAAAAATATGGCGCTAAATGGGTGTTAGTTTGTGGCATGTCTACAGTAACGATATTAACATTATTAACACCCTTATGCATCACATTACTCGGACCGTATGCTTTAATTGTGCTACGCAGTGTAATGGGATTCGGTGCTGGCTTTTCATATCCTTCGTGTAGCGCACTATTGGCACATTGGGTACCCGTACATGAACGTAGTTTACTGGGTGCTTTCATAATGGGCGGTGGCCAAATGGGTACCGTGCTGAGTAATAGTATTTCAGGCACTTTACTGCGTTACACTACATGGCCTTGGGTATTTTATACATTTGGTATAATGGCGACGTTATGGATTTTGTTTTTTGTAAGTTATAGAAGTACTGCCATTAATTCAATAACGTAAAATACATACATTAATGACTATATAATAACAATTGTAGATAATGATGTGCTTTAGTGATCCAAATTCGCATCCCTATATCAGTGACAAGGAAAAGGAATATCTGCTGAAACATATGGGTCGTCTTGGACGTGACCATAATTTACCCCCGTTCCCTTGGATTCCAGTATTTAAGAGCAAAGAAATGTGGGTGCTTATTTTGGCACAAATCGCGCACGATTGGGGTTTTTATGTTATGTCTTCATGTTTTCCGAAATTCTTAAATGATGTATTGCAATTGCAAATTCTTAAAACCGGCATATATTCTTCAATTCCATTTTTATTATTTTGGCTATCTTCGCTACTCTTGGGAGCAATAGCAGACTGTATAATTAAACGGAATGTGACACGAGCAACATGTGTACGCAAATGGATGACATTCATTGGTAACAACTCTCACATTAAATGCAATAAGTATGAAATATTCTCTTAACCGATCGCTTGCAATCGACATACATATGTTTATATATTTAAATAAGCCAAATATTTAGCCGCTTACCTTAATTAAATGTATATTGTCGCACAAATTTTTCGCACATTAGCTGCCACACCTTCTGGGCTCTTCATGGTTATAGCAGTATATATTGGTTGCGATACAGTGTGGATAATTTTATGTTTTTCCATCTCAATGGCACTCATGGGCGGTTTTTATGCAGGAATAAAGCTTACTGCGAACGATATGACACCCAACTATTCGGCTACAGTTATGGCTATTGTAAACGGTATAGGTGGCATTGCTGGAGTACTCGCTCCGTATTCTGTAGGTTGGATTACTGTAAAGGTATGAAAAGTATAGAAATATTAGTTGTACATAAATATTACTAATTTAATATATGCATATATAGACTCTGTTACATGAATGGCAGGAAGTATTTTGGTTGGCGCTTGCTATTCTAACGCTACCCACAATTCCATTTTGCATTTGGGGTACAGCAGAAGTACAAGAATGGAATGAACCTCCCAAGAAGGAATAATTATTCTTATTCATTACAAAATTACTGCCACAACCAATTTGATTGGAGTAAGATTGCAATAAATTGGTTTCGACGGAGTACAACGTACTTTATATTTAATAATTAGCAAATAGTTACCACTACTAGTGACAATGAAGCCTTCTCCTTGTTAATTTATTTCCCCACATCTATCACTCGCAATTTACTCACCTTTACTAATTTATATTTACATATTCCTTTGTGGTACAATTTTTAATCAATAATAAATAATTACAGCCAACACTTTACCTATTTTAACACAGAATTGTGAATTTTGAAAACATTTCAATTTCCGCTCGCGCTTAAATGGCATTTTTTCGCCGAATTGTTTTTACAGTTACTAACAGTGTTGCCAGTTACTTAAGTGAGTGGTGTTGTAAAAGTGAGCGCGCATAAATGTCAAGTAATTTTTGTTCTATTACATAAATCAGCAAAAAATAATATTCATAAACATTGATATAGTAAAATTAAACAAAAATAAAATAAATATTAAATTACTTATTGTTAATTAATAGTAATAAAAGAAATTTTTGTAATCATACTGCACAACGAATTCTGTAAGAATGCATAGCTATTCAATATTCGTCTTTAGAACACCTTAAGTAACCGGATGCAAGTTTCAATATGCACATTTGTAACAACGGAAACATTAATATATATATATAACGATATGACGAGATGTCGTAAATATCAAGGATATTCAACTTTGAGGTTATGCGGAGATTGTGTGATTTTAGCAGTTTCAAATTCATTTCGGACACAAAAGTAATGTGTTTTTATTTGACTTTGTATAAATAGGTACTTAAGCATAGAATCAACTTACCTGCATTAAGAAATTTTGCCCCTGACAATTTATGCAAAATTATTTATAATTAAACCAATTTTAAATAATGGGCTAACGTATTAGTATTAAATTTATTTATTTTTATCAATAACAATGATCTAAGCGTACATACATAGGTAATGGGATATTTTTTTCTGAATGTATACAAGATGTCCTGAATAGCATGTACAAAACAAAATTTCATTATAATAAAAATTTAAAAAAATATGACTTTCGAACAATTAACAAGGCCAATGCTACACAACAAAATTGCTATAATTTTTTAAAATATCTGTATCCAGCAGTTTGTGATTGTTACATACTTATTACTTATACTATAACGCATATACTTTTATGCCGCATATTAGAACAGTATCAATCTTTTGCGAATATTTAAAGTTAAAATATAAAAAAAACAATCCAAAGCATTAACACTTTACGAAATTGTATATATTCAACTTTAAATACTGCAATGAATATACTTTCTAGGCCACTGTTTCGTTTTCAGGAGGAGAAATGCTTGGAGACTTCTTGCTGCAGTTTGATTTTTTCTTAACTTATTAAAAACTATTTTATGTTTAGTTAGTTATATTGCAAGAAAGTTGAAACAGGATCTACTTTGTAAATATCTTAAGTATCCATTTCTACACTGTGCTCTTTAAACAGCTGCCGGCATCATTCCTTGCTGCGCTAACGCTGATATTTTTGACATATCAATACCTAATTTGCGTGTAACATTTAGTTGAGCAACCGCCGCATTACGTAAAGCGTACAAATGACCCATTTCTGATTTGCTCTTTGATAATTTAATAGCTTTCTCGAAAAGTTCCACAGCACGATTTAGATTAGCACGTTGTACTTCAATAGTGCCTAATGTTTCATATGCCAATAAACATTTACTGTCCACCTCTAGCGCTTGATTAATTAATGTAATCGCTTTGTCGATGTCACCTTTCCATTGCAGTAGCATTACACCACGATGTACATAGAGCGATGCATTTTCTGGTGCTAACTTTAAGGCTTTCTCATAAAATTGATCTGCTTGTTGGAATTGTTGTTGATCCGCCAAAACTTGTGCCATCAGACTATAGCATTCAATGCAGTCGGGGAATTTCTCAATGGCGTTTTTGAATTCATTCATTACGATCATAAGGCGCATTTGATCCTGAGACAACAATGCCATACGATATTCGGCGTAACATTTCTGTATGTAGGCCATTGCGTGATTTGGTGACAATTTCACTACTTTTTCAAACTCACTTAATGCTTCTGGTAATTGATCGAGCAGTATATAAATTTGCGCACGTTGATGATAAATATCGGGATTATCCGGTTGCAATTTGGCGGCGGCATCGAAATCAGCTAAGCCCAAATCCTTCTCTTCCTTCTGTATGTATAACGAGGCACGTTTAATAAGAGCAGTTGCACGTAACGCAACATCAGCATCGGCTATAATACAACAATATATGTGTATACATGAAAAATTCACCCAAGAAAAAAATATAAATTTAAGTACCGTTATTTATCACAGCATCAAAATCTTGCTGAGACGCATTAAAGCTACCGGAAAGCAAATAAAATGTGCCACGCAATAGCAAAGCTTCACTTTTATATTGTGATTCAGATTCGGATGTTTCGATTTCTTCCGTACAAGCTGAAATCACATCTTCATATTTCATTTCGTCCAAAGCTTGTTTGGCACGCGCAAATCCTTTCAACTCCACTCCTTCTTTTACATCGCCAATGGATATGCCTACAAGAGGATCCGCCACAAATGAACGCAAATAAGTTTGAATGAAGTTACTTGATGGCAATACCGGTACATGTTCTTTGAGACCGCGCTCAGTATCCTCACGGCCAGTTTGTTTCAGTATGCGATCTGCATACATTATTGTACTGTTATTTTGGAACATTTCCAATATACAGGTCGCTGTCACATCATCTAAACATTCCATCAAATCATTTGTGGCTTCGTGTGCTTTAGCGCGTCTATAATATGCCTTCGCATATTGAGGATTGAATTCAAGTGAACGCGAGCAATCTTCTTTAACACGATTCCATTTTTTTAACATTTCATACGATGCAGCACGGTTTTGATAAAATATTGCAAGGTCAGTACGATTTTCAATCGGGCATTTATCTATGGCTTTATCGTAAAACGAGATTGCTTCGTCGTACTTGCCATTACGATAGCAAACATTGCCTTCATTCTTGTACATGGTAGCTTCCTTTAGAGGTGACAACTTTTCACTTTCCAACTCGGCATTCTTTTTCTTTCGCTCTAATTCCTTATCTTCGCCAGTACCATCAATAGATAAGGTTTGTTGCTTGTCTTTGGTGGATAGTCCTTTCTTACGATCAGCCGCATCGTTATCGCCGATTGATTTCTTTTCTTCTATAGATTTCCGGTAAATGTAGACACCTAAACCAATTGCGACGGGTGTGCCGATCAGCAATGCTAATTGCCATCGTGTTAAACTTATAGAACCGTAACGATATGCCATAATTAGTTTGTACTGGTTTACGTCTTGAATAACCAATAAAGTTTTCTCTAAAACATACAAAATATATTTGAATTTTACAATATATAATATCAATAAATTCACTAACAAAATAACAGTTCATAACGCACTTAGCGCATTCGCACCTTGACGTTACATCAGTGTGGTGTGTGTAGATAAGAAACTGGTAATCACGTTAGTGCTAATTTTTTTATTTCAACATCGCGCCCAAGATCATAAAAACAAAAGATGGTAATCGATTTTTCTTTTGGCAACTAAATCAAGAAGGAACCGGTGTACTGGGCGGAAGGAATGCATGCTTGCATACATATTTACCTCTGTTTTCTTACTCAACAATCCCGCTAGTAGTTACGCCGAAATTCGGTAGTTTGAGGCAGAATGCAATGCACGTATTAATTTCTGATTGTCATGAGCTTGATCCTTATATTTCAATGAGAATTTTATACATGAATTAATTTGTTTTTCTCACGAAGGAACGAATATACTGATTATATCGGTGAGAAGATAGCTGGAAAAGAAATAAGTGCAATTTGACATGTGTATACAGAGTTGCACAACAACCTAAAGTAAACGAAATCTATTACGTTCAGAGAGCGGCTGGGTGTAATCAGTTTTTAACTTTTAAGCTGAATTAAATTGAAAAACAGTTATTTATATATATATAATATCCAAACATAATTTGTTTTAAAGTCTACATTTTTAAATTTATGAAATTTTTTTAACATTTATTCCATAATATTTATATTTTAAATATGTAGAATAAAAAACCGGTAACATGATTTTTGGCATTTTCTTTACTGACAGTTTCGCTGTCAAAATTACAATTAACCGTGAAAAAAGTGAAAAACTCGAATCAGGTTTTCTTCTGTGTTGGATTTTTGTTCGGTGTTCGCTAGTGATTTTAATCCGTGAAAATCGTGAATAAAAATTTATTAATCAAATAAAAAGTGAATAAAATCATATAGCCAAAAGAATAATGGCTCCGAAAGCAAACTTCGTTCCGGTTAAACCAAAAGGCCAAGCCTTTAAAGATAAATCAAAACCGGCTGATGTGCGTCTCTCAAATATTCAGGCAGCAAAAGGTTAGAAAATTATAAAATCTTGGTTGATTTAGTAAAGATTCATTTATTTTACAATCAACGACAGAAATAATTTGTAAATTGTGAAGAAAATGTGTATGGAACTTTATATTTAATGAAAAATTATACCAGTTGGTTGATGGCAACAAAAAATGCAATGGCGGCGTCAAAGCACACAGCACAGCTGTCTAGAAAATTCCTTTCTTGTTTTCTATAATAGGGTGTGTGTCAAAGTGATTCATACCAAACGCATTTAAAAATACGGAAAATCAAGAAAATATGCCTATATATATTAGAAATAAATAAAATGTATGCAAAATTTTTCATATTCAGTTTCTAGTGACGTCATTATTCAATATCATTACTCATTGTAACACCAACAAATATTTGTTTTCTTTGTAGCCGTTTCGGATGCTATTCGCACCAGCTTAGGTCCACGCGGTATGGACAAGATGATTCAAGCCGGAAATGGAGAAGTATCGATTACAAATGACGGTGCTACCATTCTAAAACAGATGAATGTACTCCATCCGGCTGCAAAAATGTTGGTAGAGCTATCACGTGCTCAAGATGTTGAGGCCGGTGACGGTACAACTTCAGTGGTTGTCATAGCTGGTGCTTTATTGGAAGCGTGTGAAAAGTTATTGCATAAGGGTATTCATCCTACTGCAATTTCCGATTCGTTCCAACGTTGTGCAAACAAAGCTATTGAAATTCTTACGGATATGTCAACACCAATCGAGTTAACTGATAGAGATACACTCATTAAAAGTGCATCAACTTCATTGAATTCCAAAGTAGTTTCTCAACAGAGCAGTCTTTTGGCTCCCCTCGCTGTGGATGCTGTACTCAAAGTAACAGAACCAGGAAAAGAGGGAGCTGTTGATTTGAAAAATATTAAAGTTATCCGCAGTCTTGGTGGCACCGTCGAGGATACCGAATTGATTGAGGGTTTGGTGTTTACTTCGCGTTCGGCTGGAACAAATGCACCAAAGCGTATAGAAAAAGCAAAAATTGGCTTGATACAATTCTGCATTTCGGCACCAAAAACTGATGTAAGCCTTAATTAAAATTCAAATAACATGCTCTCATAATAATTAATAAATATATATTTTACTAGATGGATCACAATGTTATCGTGTCAGATTATGCTGCTATGGATCGTGTATTGAAAGAGGAACGTGCATACATTTTAAACATTGTTAAGCAAATCAAAAAAGCAGGCTGCAACGTACTTTTGGTGCAAAAATCAATCTTAAGGTATATAACATGAAGACAATTTACATAAAATGGGATTCTATCTTTGAATCGATATGCCTTTTTACAGAGATGCTGTTTCTGATTTGGCGCAACATTTCTTGGACAAAATCAAGTGCCTTGTAGTTAAGGATGTTGAGCGCGAAGACATTGAATTTGTCTGCAAGACACTAAATTGCCGTCCTATTGCATCGTTGGACCATTTTGTTGCTGAAAATCTGATAAATGCTGATTTAGTCGAGGAAGTGCCAAGTGGTACTACAAAATTCGTAAAAATTACGGGCATACAAAATCCGGGACGTACAGTATCTATTGTGTGTCGTGGTTCCAACAAATTAGTGCTTGAGGAAGCGGCACGTTCATTGCATGATGCACTTTGCGTAGTGCGCTGTTTAGTCAAGAAGCGTGCACAAATTGTTGGCGGTGGTGCACCAGAAATAGAAATGGCTTTACAATTGGCTGCCTATGCGCAAACCGTTGAAGGTGTTGATGCTTACTGCTTCCGTGCATTTGCTGATGCACTAGAGGTTATACCATCAACTTTAGCTGAGAATGCTGGTCTTAACCCGATTGCAACTGTAACTGAGTTGAGAAATCGCCATGCACAAGGTGAGAAGACTGCTGGTATTAATGTGCGCAAGGGTGCTATCACCGATATCTTGACTGAAAATGTGTTACAACCACTGTTGGTCAGTATTTCGGCTATTTCATTGTCTACAGAAACAGTGCGTTCCATTCTAAAGATTGATGATATCGTAAGTAGATGAATTCATTCTCATATGTATCTTGTGTTGATTTCTAATTTTTTTTTCACTTTACCCTATTAGGTTAACACCATGAGTTAAATATATCTCAAACTAATATTGGAAGGAACTTATGGACTACTAAGCCAATACATTGTGAAGTCTATTTCTAAACATTTTTTGTTCGGTTCGCATTAATCATTAATTTTACTTGAACTTAATAAGTACATATGTATGTTTGTTGGTTAAAGAACCGCAAACTGTTCATTCAATTTCGATACTACATAAACAAAATATACTTGCTGCTTTGATTAAACTACATACTAAATTTTGTGTTATTAATGAGTTACTTCAACGCAATATTTCCTGGGAATACTCTAACCAGGGTAAAGGTATGTGTACCCCTGAGCCAGAATAATGATATTTGCTATAAATTCATACTGCTTAAAAGCAAAATAACAGCTGATTGCATAGTGAGAAGAAAAAATATAAAATCAGTTGTGTTACGATTATTAATTCTATAATTTTGCATTAATGTAGTCAAATTCATTCGAGATTAGTATGCGATTATTAAAAAACATTACATTATTAATTTGTAATTTTCCATCCACACCAATATAATAATAGTTTGATTTTTAATTTTTTGATTCATTTATAAAAAAAATTTGTGCGATATATTAAAAAAATTGTCGAATATTTGAATTTTATTTTAAATTACATCAAAATAATTCTATTAAATAGAATAAATTGGTTTCGATATAAAAATTTTTCAGGTACCTTTTGATAAAAGGGATTTTTTATTCCCGTTTTTCTTATACTCTTAAATACAACATTGAGTTAAACCAAATTGTCAAACTTATTTACCATGGTAAAGTAATTTACATACACCTGCATCGCTCTACCCATTCATAATTCCATCACAAACAACAAAATAAATTTGATTACATTGCAAACTAGACAATGTTTAATATTTATAAACATAATAACACAAATTTTTAAGTGATCATGCCAAATACTTTTGAAGATTGCAGCGGTTACCTTCCTGATGCCGAATGGCAATTTTGGTGTAGACTCTGTGCTAAGGAGGATGTACGAAATATCAATATATACCCAGAACAAAACAAAACTGAATTGGCCACAAATTCCACTCTGATAGACTTTATAGCGGAGTTTTTTAAAGTTAATGTATCTATTTTGATTATTACTTTCTATTCAAACAATTGAACTATTTTTATATTTTACTTAGATACGACAGAACGAAGATTTACCACACTGGCTTTGTGCACAATGCTTTACATCGGTTTCGGCCTTGTCCAAATTCACAAATCAAGTGAACAGAGTACAAAGTATGTACAATGAAATACAAAGTTCTGGACACAGAAAAGCGGAAGATTTCCGGGTTATCCGAGAAAAATATAACTTATTTGGGTATGAGTTATTTATGTTTGATATATCGGATACCAAACCATCTATTGAAAATATTTTTGTTGCTGATGCACCAGAAATAATTGAACATAAATCATTGGATAGTATTGTAAAACTTGAAGTAATAACGGATGAATTACAGAGCGGCATCTTCCTTAATGAAAGCGAATATAATAGTGAATTCCAAGATCCCATTGGCGCAGTTGAGAATCATACTAACGTAGTAGATAGTAGTGAATTCCCAAGTAATAACATAAAAGACAATAAATCAGAAGTAACTAGCAAAGTATATAGCAAAATCCATCGACTGGAAAAGCGTAAAAGTTCTTCGGATGAGGAATCGAATGTAAACAAACACTTTTGTAACGATTGCGCATTACATTTCAAAAGCAGGAACTATTATCTTATACATATGAGAAAAAAACATGGTGTTGAAACACCACCTAATATCATTTCTTGTCCACAATGTTCCAGAACTTTTAAATCTAGTTTCAATTTAAAACGACATATATTGATACATCGACCTGTAGCAGAGAAGAAAATATATCCATGTCCACAATGTGATCGAAAATTCCAAACTAAGGAATGTGTTTTGCGACATATAAAGTTTGTACATGAAGATATACGTTCCTTCATTTGCGAAGAGTGTGGTGAGTGCACACGCACGGAAGCTACGCTACGGGAACACATGCTTATACATACCGACTATGCACCCTTTGAATGCGAAATTTGCAAGAAAGGATTCAAAAATCGAGCACGTTTGAAGGTAGGTAAAGCATTAAGGAGCATTCATGAGATACTATACAAAATATTTACAGAGGCATATGGAGATGCACAGCGATCATAAACATATATGCAGCGAATGTGGTTTAGAATTGAATTCGCGTGTAACCTTGAATCGTCATATGCTTGTGCATTCTGATGAGATGCGTCATAAGTGCGATTATTGTGGGCGCGAATTCAAACGAGCGAAAACTTTAAAAACTCACTTATTACTTCATAGCGGCTTAAAACCATATACATGTGACTTCTGTGACAAAACGTTTGCCAATGGCTCAAATTGTCGTACTCATAAAAAAAAGTCGCATCCCGAAGAATTGGCGGCCTTAGAGGCTTCCGGAGAAAAAAAATTCACCGAAAATATCCCTAAATTAGCGGTTTTAAAGACGGTGTAAGTAGGCAAAATGAAACAACGATGAAATACTAATGCAATAAAAATCGTAACCATTACAGTACACGCACAGCTGAAAATCTACTTCCTGTGGTAACCAAACAAAGTGGGAATTTTTCTTTCGGCAAGAAACCGAAACCCCCAGCTAGTTGTAAAGATGAAACACAACAATATATAGATAATAAAATATAAGTATATGTAATAACGAAATCCCTTTGATTTACTTGTGTATTAATTTCAGTCTACATGTTTTTGGAGTATTCAAATAATTATCCTTGCACGAAGGCTCAATGCTGTTGAAACACATATTGATAGTCGAAAGCTGTGGGTTATTAGCAGCTGTTGATCTACCACTTTTTAACATAGAATTAAAGTTTTAGTTCATTTTTTTTTTTTTGTGTCAGTTTTAATCTTTTGTCAATATATATGTATGTACGTACTTAAAGATTTGAATAATTTTATATTAATACTCTCTTTTATTTCATAAAAATTTCTTATAGTAAAGAAAACAAGAATTTGCACATTTCATTAATGGGGATTATTTATTCCCGTTTCTCTCATGTTTCAAAATACAACATTGAAATAATCAAATCCAAATTGTCAAAACATTTGTTTATATATTAATTAGCTCTGTCAATTAAGAAATACATTTTATTTATTGAAACAAACATATATCACCCTTTTTACTATCGTCTGAATCAATTTGTATGGCTTCCTCCATACATTTCACAATATCTTTAATTAATTAGATTTTTTCGTCATACTCCATTTACTAAAATATTTATATTATATTATGTATATTTGTATACATATTTGCAAATTACTTACCAAAAGATGAAATTAAATTTTTTAAATATATTTATATTTCTCAAGAACAAATACAAGCAACTTAATATTAAAAGTATAAAATTTTCTACTATGTCTAACACATTTGAAGATTTCAGAAGTAATTTTGCCGAAACCGAATGGCAATTTTGGTGTAGACTCTGTGCTAAAGACGATGTACGAAATATCAATATATATGCAGAGCAAAAACAAACTCCAGTTGACACAAACGAACTTGTAGATTTCATAGCGGAGTTTTTTAAAATTCATGTAACTATATGCATAATTAAACTGTATTTAAATAATTGCTGTATTTGTCTTATATTGTTTAGATACGGCAAAATGAAAATTTACCACATTGGCTTTGTGCACAATGCTTTTCATCGGTTTCGACCTTGTCGAAATTCACAAATCAAGTGAACAGAGTACAGAGTATGTACCACGAAATTCAAAATTCTGGTCACAGAAAAGCTGAAGATTTTCGGGTTATCCGAGAAAAATATAAACTACTTGGGTATGAGTTATATTTGTTGAACATATCGGATACCAAACCATCTATTGAAAATATTTTTGTTGCTGATGCACCCGAAATAATTGAACATAAATCATTGGATAGTATTATAAAAAGTGAAGTAATAACGGACGAGTTACAGAGTGGTATATTTCTTAAAGACATCGAATTTAATAGTGAATTCCAGGATCCCATTGGTGATGCAGTTGAAAATCTTTCTAATGAAGTAGGTAGTAGTGAACGCCTAAGTAAATATAATAGTGAATTCCAAGATCCCATTGGCGCAGTTGAGAATCATACTAACAAAGTAGATAGTACTGAATTTCCAAGTAATAGCATAAAAGACAATAACTCAGAAGTTACTAGCAAAGTATATAGCAAAATCCATCGTCTGAAAAAGCGTAAAAGTTCTTCGGATGAGGAATCGAATGTAAACAAACACTTTTGTAACGATTGCACACTCCATTTCAAAAAAAGTAGCAATTATCTTATACATATGAGGAAAAAACATGGTGTTGAAACACTACCTAGCATCATTTCTTGTCCACAATGTTCCAGAACTTTCAAATCTAAATTCAATTTAAAACGACACCTTAAGATACATCGACCTGTAGCAGAGAAGAAAATATATCCATGTCCACAATGTGACCGAAAATTCCAAACGAAAGATTATGTATTTCGTCATATTAAGTTTGTGCATGAAGAAATTCGCCCGTTCATTTGCGAAGAATGTGGTGAAGGTACGCACACCGAAACTACACTGCGGGAGCACATGCTTAAACATACGGACTATGCCCCTTTTGAATGTGAGATTTGTAAGAAAGGATTTAAAACTCAAGCACGTTTGAAGGTACGTACTGCAAACATTAAAGGGTATGCATAAGTTACTATAAAGAATATTTGCAGAATCATATGGAAATGCACAGTGAACATAAACATATATGCAGCGAATGTGGTTTAGAATTGAACTCGCGTATAACCTTGAATCGTCATATGCTTGTTCATTCTGATGAAATGCGTCATAAATGCGATTATTGTGGGCGTGAATTCAAACGAGCGAAAACTTTAAAAACTCACTTAATACTTCATAGTGGCTTAAAACCATATTCATGTGGCTTTTGTGACAAAACATTTGCCAGTGGTTCCAATTGTCGTACTCACAAAAGAAAGTCTCATCCTGAAGAACTGGCGGCCTTAGAGGCTTCCGGAGAAAAGAAATTCACCAAAAATATCCCTAAATTAGCGGTTTTAAAGACAGTGTAAGTAGACAAATAGGAACAACGATAAACAACAAATTTAATAAAACATTTAATAATTTCAGTACACGCACAGCTGAGAATCTACTTCCTGTAGTATCCAAACAAAGTGGGAATTTTTCTTTCGGCAAGAAACCGAAACCCCCATCTAGTTGTAAAGATGAAACAAAACAATGTATAGAAAATAAAACATAATGTGTGTTGTAACGTAACTATGGTATTTTGCTAAGGGGTTATATACAGTTAGAAGAACGAAAAGAGCTTATATTAAAGAATTTATTCTAAGAAAACTTTTAAATTTATTGATTCAAAAAATTTTAATATTAGGTATTTTTTAACTGTAATTAAAGGCAGTGTTATTAAAACTATTTATTTGAAAAGGGTCTACAGCTGATCTCCGTGAGCTCCTCTCAAAAAGTACGTTTGCGGTGATGGTGATTAATTACAAAAAAATTTATTTAAGAAGCTCGTGTTAACATTGGAGACCAATCAGCTTAGCCGATTTCGAGAAATGTTGGCCACCGACTTTGAAAACATCATATTGAGAAAAATGCGTTTAAATGTTGGAATGCACTTTACACAGGATAGATTTTTTTTAACTTACCTGGAATACATAATCGGACGATGCACTGAAACTTAAGAGATTTTTTTAATTTCTCTGCAACACTTCATTGTCAAACAATAAGTACAAACTCAAAAGTTTACTGCTGCCTTAGCTGCTTATACTGGCCATGGTGTAAGGATACTGACCATGGCATAAGGATACTACGGATAATGGTACTTATCCTTCCAGCCACTCTGAAACGCCTTTTTCAAATTTGCATGCAACTTCGAAAATATGTAACGGAACGATATGAAATTTTGTATGTGAATTCTTAAATATACATATGTACAATTAGAAAATAAAATTAAAAATAAAGGATTATTTGAAAATTCTAACTACATATACATAACCGCTTAATTGGTGTATAACTTTTTAATCTACAAGTTTTCGGAGCATTTGATTAATTATCCTTGGATGCATGTCTTTAAAAAAATATGTTCAAAAGCTAGATGTTACCAGCATGGATCTATCACTGTTAACATAAAAATCAAGTTTTAGTACATTTTTTATTTTGTATTAAAATCGTTATTAGTTTCATAAAAAATTTCAATGGTAATGGTGCAAGATTCGCAGATTCTCGTTAATGGGGATTTTTTTATTCCCGTTTCCCGCATGATTCTAAAATACAACATTGAAGTAATCAAACCAAAATTGTCAAAACATTTGCCATATACTATATATTTGTCATGAAAAAATACAAGCAACTTAATATTTAACTTCATTAAAAATTATAAAATTTTCTATTATGTCTAACACATTTGAAGATTTCAAAAGTAATTTTGCCGATGCTGAATGGCAATTTTGGTGTAGACTCTGTGCTAAAGACGATGTACGAAATATCAATATATCTCCAGAACAAAACCAAACTCCAGTTCACAGACCTGCTGCGGTTATAGATTTTATAGCGGAGTTTTTTGAAGTTCATGTAACTAAATACATACATAATTAAACTGTATTTAAATAATTGCTGTATTGTTATATTTTGTTTAGATACGGCAAAATGAAAATTTACCACATTGGCTTTGCGCACAATGCTTCTCGTTGGTTTCCTCCTTGTCCAAATTCAAAAAACAAGTTAACAAAGTACAGAGTATGTACAATGAAATACAAAGTTCTGGCAACAGAAATGTTATAGATTTTCGAGTAATACGAGATAGATACAATATACTTGAGTATGAGTTCGTTATGTTTAATAGGTCGGATACAAAGTCAGCTATTGAAAATATCTTTGTTGCCGATGCACCAGAAATAGTTGTACACAACTCCTTGGATAATATTGTGAAGAGTGAAATCATATCGGACGAGTTGCAGAGTGGCATCTTTCTTAATGAAAGCGAATATAATAATGAATTTCAAGATCCAATTGGTGATGTAATTGCAAATCCTACTGATGAAGTAGAGAGTAATATTTCCTTTAACAATATTAAAGAAGATAGTGAGTCCGAACCAAATGGAAAAGAATGCAAGAAACCCAATCGGATGAAAAGGAAACTAAATTCTTCGGATCAAGAATCAAAAACAGTCAAATTCTTCTGTAACGAATGCTCACTACATTTCAAAAGGAGTAGCAATTATTGCATACATATGAAGAAAAAACACGGTATTGACATAGAAAGAGATCCTTCTTCTTGTTTTTCTTGTCCGCAATGTTCACGAACTTTCAAATCTAGATTTAAATTGAATCGTCATATAAAAATACATCGACCTTTAGCTGAGAAGCGTATATTTCCATGTCCACAATGTGATAGAAAATTCCAAACTAAGGATTATGTTTTCCGACATATAAAATTTGTACATGAAGATATACGTCCATTCATTTGCGAAGAGTGTGGTGAGTGTACACGTACGGAAGCTACACTACGGGAGCACATGCTTATACATACCGACTATGCACCCTTTGAATGTGAAGTTTGTAAGAAAGGATTTAAAAATCAAGCGCGTTTAAAGGTACGTACTGTAAATAAATACATAAGCTAAATAGTATACATAAGCTACTACATAGAATATTTTCAGAATCATATGGAGATGCACAGCGATCATAAACATATATGCAGCGAATGTGGCTTAGAATTGAATTCGCGTGTAACCTTGAATCGTCATATGCTTGTTCATTCTGATGAGATGCGCCATAAGTGCGATTATTGTGGGCGTGAATTCAAACGAGCGAAAACTTTAAAAACTCACTTAATACTTCATAGTGGCTTAAAACCATATTCATGTGACTTCTGTGACAAAACGTTTGCCAATGGCTCAAATTGTCGTACTCATAAAAGAAAGTCGCATCCCGAAGAATTGGCGGCTTTAGAGGCTTCCGGAGAAAAGAAATTCACCAAAAATATCCCTAAATTAGCGGTTTTAAAGACAGTGTAAGTAGACAAATTGAAACAACGATTAAAAACTAATTTAATAAAAATCGTAATCATTGCAGTACACGCACAGCTGAGAATCTACTTCCCGTGGTATCCAAACAAAGTGGAAATTTTTCTTTCGGCAAGAAACCGAAACCCCCATCTAGTTGTAAAGATGAAACACAACAATATATTGAAAATAAAACATAAGTGCATGTTATAACGGAACTATTTTGCTTAACTGGTCTATTAATCAGTCTACAAGTTTTTGGAATATTCAAATAATTATCCTTGGACGAAGGCTTAATGCCGTTAAAACACATATTGGTAGTCAAAAGTTATGGGTTATCAGCAACTGCTGATCTACCACTTGTTAAAATAGAATTAAAGTTTTAGTACATTTTTTATTTTATGTAAGTTTCAATCGTTTGTGAAAATATACATTTTTAATAATTTCAATAATTATATATTAAAATACTTATTTTTATTTCAAACAAATTTCCAGTGGTTATGTTAGAATATTAGCACTTTTTCATTAATGGGGATTATTTATTCCCTTTTCTCTCATGTTTCAAAGATACAACATTGAAGTAATCAAACCCAAATTGTCAAAACATTTGTACACATACAATATACATACATATTTGTCCAGAAAAAATACAAGCAACTTAATATTTAAATTTTTTGAAAAGTATAAAATCTTCTATTATGTGTAACACATTTGAAGATTTCAGAATTAATTTTGCCGAAACCGAATGGCAATTTTGGTGTAGACTCTGTGCTAAAGACGATGTACGAAATATCAAAATATATCCAGAACAAAATCAAACTCCAGTTGACACAAACGAAACACTTGTAGACTTCATAGCGGATTTTTTTAAAGTTCAAGTAACTATATACGTAATTAAATTGTATTTAAATAATTGCTGTATTTGTCATATTTTGTTTAGATGCAGCAGAATGAAAATTTACCACATTGGCTTTGTGCACAATGCTTTTCATTGGTTTCGACCTTGTTCAAATTCACAAAACAAGTTAACATGGTGCAAAGAATGTACAACGAAATACAAAGTTCTGGCAACAAAAATGTTATAGATTTTCGTGTGATACGAGATAAATATAATTTACTTGAGTATGAGTTCGTCACGTCTAATAGGTCGGATACAAAGTCAGCTATTGAAAATATCTTTGTTGCCGCTGCACCAGAAATATTTGTACACAACTCCTTGGATAATATTGTTAAGAATGAAATCATATCGGACGAGTTACAGAGTGGCATCTTTCTTAATGCAGGCGAATATAATAGGGAATTTCAAGATCCAATTGGTGATGTAATTACAAATCCTACTGATGAAGTAGAGAGTAATATTTCCCTTAACCATATTAAAGATGATAGTGAATCCGAACCAAATGGAAAACAATACAAAAAACAAAGTCGGATGAAAAAGCAACCAAATTCCTCGGATCAAGAATCAAAAACAGACAAATACTTCTGTAACGAATGCTCACTACATTTCAAAAGGGGTAGTAATTATGGTATTCATATGAAGAAAAAGCACGGTATTGACATAGCAAGAGATACTTGTTTTTCTTGTTCGCAATGTTCGAAGACTTTCAAATATAAATTCAAATTAAATCGTCATGTAAAAATACATCGACCGTTAGCGGAAAAGTGTATATTTCCATGTCCACAATGTGATAGAAAATTCCAAACTAAGGATTATGTTTTGCGACATATAAAGTTTGTTCATGAAGATATACGCTCATTCGTTTGCGAAGAGTGTGGTGAGTGTACACGCACGGAAGCTACACTGCGGGAGCACATGCTTATACACACCGACTATGCACCTTTTGAATGTGAAGTTTGTAAGAAAGGATTTAAAAATCAAGCGCGTTTGAAGGTACGTAATGCAAGCTCTTCTACTCTTTAATGAGTATGCATAAGATACTATACAAAATATTTACAGAGGCATATGGAGATGCACAGCGATCATAAACATATATGCGGTGAGTGTGGTTTAGGATTGAATTCGCGTTTAACTTTGAATCGTCATATGATTGTGCATTCTGATGAAATGCGGCATAAATGTGATTATTGTGGGCGCGAATTTAAACGTGTGAAAGCTTTAAAAAGTCATTTAATACTTCATAGTGGCTTAAAGCCATATTCATGTGACTTCTGTGACAAAACGTTTGCCCATGGCTCAAATTGTCGCACTCACAAAAAAAAATTTCATCCCGAAGAATTTGCGGCCTTAGAGGCTTCCGGAGAAAAGAAGTTCACTAAAAATATCCCTAAATTAGCGGTTTTAAAAACAGTGTAAGTTATAAACATATATATATATTTAATATAAAACAAAATTTATAAAAATCGATTAATTTGCAGTACCCGCACAGCTGAGAATCTTCTGCCCGTGGTATGTAAACAAAGTGGAAACTTTTCTTCCGGCAAAAAACCGAACCTCCAATCAGTTGTAAAGGAGAAACACAACACCGTTCCTACGACAGTCGGGTCTAAGTAAACGGAGCGGGCCCGGATTTTTATCCAATGTTGTCAATTCGGCGCCATTCCTCGAAATTACTTCAGGAATGTTTTCTGCCGCTTCAACAACAACAACGAAACATAAAAATATGCAGGGAATAATACATAAGTGTGTGCGGTATTTCCTTGTTCAACATTATCAAACTTTGTGAGTATTAATGTCCTTACTTTTTTCAAAGCTGTGATTGTGCTCAAGTGATTACTCTTGGCCGGCGACCTGATGATGACTAAATAACAGACAATATAATACCAAGAATTGATAACTGGGTCAATGGGTATACACATGCAACCTACATTCACTTATGTATATGATGATTGATATATATTAATGGCTACTATATTTCTAGTTTACGTGTTTAAAACTAAGTCTTAATTTTTAATGACTAAAACGTCTGCAGTTATTGAAAATGTATAAAAAGAGGCCACTTTATACAACGGATTGAAATGCTCTTATTAAAGCCTCACTTAAGCATACCAAAATTGTCAGTATGTATTGAAATGTATTTATAGGAGAATCAGACATAATTACATATGTACATACATATGCCTGATCGTAGTGATAAGTCATAGTCTTAAATTATTTCACTAAGTTAACATTTTTTATTGCAATATATTATAATAAATGTTAATCAGGAGTATGTTTGTTTTTATCAAAAACTTTTGAAAGTCATTTGTCTCGTGGTTTCCTAGATTTAATTATGATTTCAAGTTATTCATAAATGGCTACATATGTATGTGTACTTGTCTGAAACATGATGATAACGAGTGGCCTTGAACTTATATAAATGGAAAGTAACTAGCAGCCATACGCTCGCACGGCACACTTTATCTGTATGTGCGTGATAAGAGAAAAAGATCTGCTCTATTCTTAAATTTAATACGGCAGTTAATAGTTTTTGTTCAAAATCTTTAGTTATTGCCATAAAAAATAAATTTTAAATCCTATATTTTTGCTATAATTTTGAATGACAGTTCTATAACAGATGCATTTTCATATTTAGTACCATAAGGTTAACGGATATTAAAACAGTTAAATCATATTATTTTGGTTAACGTAACAAATTCTAGCGGCTCATCATAGTTTATAAGTTGCGCATTTTATAAAATTAGCATACATTTAATAAATTAATTTAATTTTGTCCTGTACGCCTGATTACAACAGTGTTGTTTCAATGTCATTTGATTTGAAAAGCATTGGCAACTCTATTTACCACCTCTGCTGATAAATTTTCTAATTTGACGTTTCCCTTTTCATTCTTGAAATTCAGTTCGATTCGATTTGCGGTGTGTATGTAACCTTCCTAGAAAGGTTGGTGTGTGTAGCTCAGTATATACAGTAATAAACCTTTTCATTGTTTACATACATATACTCACCTCTAGAAAATCTTAGGGTGTTGTGTTACACTTTTTTTGCTACTTTCATGGTAATCAGGGTGTTGTGTTAGCATTTAAACAACATATAAATTTTAAATTTTGATGATCGAGACTTTAAAAGATATTAAATAATGTAAGTGTTTACGTCATTTAAGTGATTATATTGAATTACTTTGCATATCTGTTCAATTTTATTGGGATATTACTTGATGTTTAATGTTAAATTTTTTCTTTAATTCTTTTTATTAATAAGAACTCTCTACATAAAGAATATCTGACTATCAGTAAATGATATTTTTATGGGCGAAACATGATACACTATGGCGTTTAAATCAAATATTAGTAAATATATGTCATTAATAAATAATTCCCTTTTATATTGAGCAACAATATTTATTTATTTTTTTTTTTTTTTATTTTATAAAAGCTTACATAATAATACAATTATTATACAAACTTAAGAAAATACGCAGCACTAGCATCATGGGCTATCGGCCGACTGGTTATGTTATATGCGTCGAAGAAGGTCGCTGTCTTTCAAAAAGTTGTAGATTTTCGAAATGTTGTTGCTTGAGGGATCCATCAATAAAATTATTGGATCAGTATTATTGAAGCTTGACAGTCTGTATGAGTTTGAAGTATGGGACAATATTGCAGAAGATGCAATAGATTTAAATCTTAACCGCAAAATGGGCATTGGTTGATCTGAGTGCCATTTAGTATGTGAGCGTGTGTGATAATGGAGTGGCCAATGCGAAGTCTGATATATGGAATGATATAATTAGATGAAAGCGATGACGGAAAGGATGGTTTGATACGATTTGAATTTATTCTAGAGTAGTGGTGTCTGTAATTCATCCAATCAAGCGCCAATTTAGTGGATCTTTGTTGAATAATAAGCCGTTTTATATCACTCTTAACAAACAAGGCAGATGTAGTTGTTGGAGTGATGCACACCTCCTTAGGCCACCGAGTCCGCAAAAGTATTTCAATGATTCCAGAGTGACTGGGTATCCACATTATTTTTAGTCTATGTGCTAAAGAACCGAAAAACAGCGATCTAATGCCAATAACACGTCATTAGTAGTTACTGCGGTTTTTAAAAGCTTGGAAAACACGATAGGACTATCTGTACAGATGATGAATTTACTAAGGTTTTGTTGGGCATAATGACACAGCTTTGAGAATACCTGTAGCTTTCAGCGGTAAAAATTGAACAAAATGGAAATAATAAACCATACGATATTCCTTTGTTGGTTATCATCAACTACAGCAAAAGATGTATGCGACGATTTGGAGCCATCAGTATATATAAATCTGCCAACCAAAAGATTTGAAGTGCAGATAATTCCAAAAATCGAAAGATTTTATACACAGTGCTTGAGTGATGGATTTTGCGAAGAAAAGTAAGATCACTAATGAAAGAAGATTCATTTACTTTCCACGGTGGAATATATTTACTGCAAGGCAGCAGCGATTTTAAGCGGCAACTCATTGGTTCTTTTAGCAAACAAAGCGAATTTTAAAAAATAGAAGACGGTATTTTGTGGAGACCTCTTTCTGCAAAGTGATGATTGGAAAGTCCTTTTTATAGTAAAGTTCGTGCTGAGTATGTGGAAAGTTTTGAATAAAGCTTATTTAAGCTATCTTCCACTGCATCTTTTGAGAGAAGGTAGAAATAGCCTGGTCAGTATGTTTTTAATTGGCGATGTTGGGAAACACTCGAAGAGAACAACGAAACTGAAGAACGATAGGGCGCAGCAAGCATCTTTAGATGATTCTTAGAATGATGTCCATAAATTTCCAAGCTCATAATTAATTACAGATGAGATGAGGGCTTTAGTGACGTTGAGCAAAGCTGATGATGAGTGAGCGCCATACATGAGAGGTATTTAATAATATTTAAATTAACAAAAAGTCTTTTTCTTATATACTGACAATGTTTCTTAAATGTATACTTAGAGTCTAATACAATACCAAGGAACTTAATACTATCTGTACACAAAATGTTTGTATTATCAAATGTGAGTATTATCAAATGTGAGCGTTGATAGTACATTGATGTTTTTTACAAATATGAAAAAGTTTCGATTTAGGAAAAGATATTGATGTGCCTGAAGTAGAGGACCAACGAGAAAGACGCAATAAAATTTCAGAGAAAGTAATTGTTACTGAAGTCAAATTTGAAGTTTTTGAGAATAAAATTAAATCATCAACAGTAAAACTGATGCCGGATAGTAACAAAATCTGATAGAAATGGTAATTGATTTCCATCAAATGCTAATAGGTAAATAGGATCACTCGAGAGCTAGTAATCCCTTTGTGGGGTACCATTATCTAATGGTAGAACAGAGGATGAAACATTGATATGATAACACTTAATTTACGGTTGGATAGGAAAGATTTGGACAAAGTTAAAAATATGAGAACCCACTCTCCACCCCAGCTAAGCTTGTCTTAACACTACATGAATCCCAACTCTGTCAAATGCTTTAGAAATCTAAAGAAAGAATAGAAGTTACATTTTTTTAGACAGAGTATCAGAGATAAAGTGATCATAGGTGCAGGAGAGCATCCAACGTACCCTGCCTCCCTCTTGGAACGCAATCAACTTGGTTAAAAGTGAATGAGATTATTAGATTGAGTATACCAGGCGAGTCTAGTAGCAATAATCTTTTCAATCAATTTTACCAAGGCAAGGAAGAAGGGAAATGGGATGATAACTGGGCTGACAATTCAGGAGGTTTACTAGGTTTTGTAAATAGGAATAATCATGCTAGTCTTCCAGAGGGCAGGGTAGCTGCCGTACTGAGAAAAAATTACTATTGTAAAGTTTGACTAGACGGGATATAAGGAATGGGAGGAAGGTGCTTGATGATAAGGTAAGAGATTTTATCAATGCTGCGGAGTTTCCTTGCCCCTTGACTGACGAGAGAGGGCTAAATTAAAATCAAGTTCTAGATATATCGGCATCTAAATATTCAGCTGATTGGAGATAAGGTGGAAGGGAGGAAGGTAAGGAGAGCAAAGAGAAGAAAGTTTACTAGGAGGAAAAATCAGAAGAGAAATTCTGGAGTCCAAAGAAATATTGAAAAGTGGGTGGCAACTCTAAGGCTGTATATATCTTTGGGATATAGTAGTAGTGCCCTGAGGAGTATTTAAATAAGTGATAGGAGTGAAGAAGGTTATGAAACCAGCCAGTCTTTCATATCAGTCCAGATTTTTCTAGAATCCGAAAGAAGAAGTGATATTACCTCGTAAATTCTGGAACACAATGAAAACCTTAGCTGCCTTTAGCTTCTTTTATGGCGAAAAAAGTGCATTGGATTTTTGAAGGCTATTAAGTTTGCACTAGAACGTAAACGTTTAAATTGATGTGCCATGCGTTCTGTTTCAGATTTCTTAGTGCAGAAAGCTCATTATTCCAATTCAAAGAGGAGCGCTTTCTTGACTGGTTTAGAAGAAGAAAAGGGGAAAAGAATAGTTAGAAGCAGAACGTATAATTTTTTGGATTCTAGTAGTTCTTTGATTTATATTGGAAGAAAAGGGGAAATAACGTGAATGCGAAAAACAGGCTTCTTCCTAAACCTATCCTTAATCGAAGCTGAACTCATTAGTTTAAACTGAATCCTGGGCTTAAAAATGAATGAGGGCGTGAGAAGTAGATACTTTTGAAAGGGATGGGGAAAATCGATCACCGCTATGGAGATCATCAATACAACACCCAAGATATTTTGATGAGAGTGGAGGCAGGTTCATATGGAAAAGATTCCCCAATATTAGTGAAGGTAGAGTGAGTGAAAAATGGGTGGGGGAATCATCATTTAAAATAATGGAAAGTTGGATCTTAGTAAGGCATCCCTAATGCTATGTCCCTTGAGTTAGCCGAAGCAGAGTCTCCCAAAGGGGACCTAAGCATTGAAGTCACTCACACAAGATAAAAAGGGATTTTGAACTGGAAGGAATAAGATTTAAAAATTCAGTAGTAGTAAAATGATTGGATCAGGAGGGGAATAAGCACAGATGATTGGAAATTTTATAGGGCGAGGGATCTCAATAGCTAAGCAGAAGAAAAAATTGAAAGGGGGTATGGGAAGTAATAATGTGAGGTAGATTTCTAATCCCAGGGATGGCAACTCCTGCTTTACAGAGGTGTTATGTGGGAGATTATTAAAATATCCTACATAAGCCCTAGGGGTAAAAGCTGAGGCATTATAAGATAGGTGGAGTTTCATTCAACAGGATAATAGATGGATTTGTACGATCCCATAAGTAACTCTAAGGTTAATATAATTATTAACATAAACTGTTAATGTTCCATTGTGGAAGTGTAATCATATCATATGTAAACTTATAAAAAGAAAAAAAAAAAAGTTGGGCTTTCTACGAATATTTTATTTAAACTAAATGTACTTCATTGTAAGAAGGAAAAATTGGGTAATGCAAGTGATCTCTATGAGCAGGAGAGGGTGGGGAGAGGGTGTGATAGGGACAGGAGGAAAGGATATTGAGATAGAGAGTCAGAGATGGATAAAGGGGAAAGAGGGGCGCTGAGATAGCTGGCAGTGAAGAGGAGGTAGGATGGGTTGGAAGGGATTGTTTAGGGATGGAATTGATGTCTGTAGTTGTTGTTAGATTAGTTTTGGTAGGGGATTGTTGGATTTGTTATTAGGTGTTGTTTCATTATTGATTTGATTAGTATTGGTTAGGAAATTTTAAATATAGAGGCAAAAAGAGTTTGCATTAGGAAGTTGTATGAGAGAAATTCGAATTTTATACTTGGTAACAGCTCACGCATACTACATTTATAAATAGTTTTAATTTTTAATATTTCTTTGGATTGTTGATATTTAGGGCAAGCATTAGATGATGCCGGGTGGTCGCCCGAGTAATTTGCACACATTATTCTCTTGCTATCTCAGCAGGTGAGGTATGATCGGAAGGAGGTTGCATGAGACACATGCTAGCTGTGAATTACGGCAGTATTTTGCTGTGTGGCCAATTAATTGACATTGCTTACAACGCAAAGGATTAGGGTAATACGGATGGACAGTGAGGTTCCTCCAGGCAACATCAATTCTTTCAGGAAGTTTGTATTTATCAAAAGTTAATAAAACTACACCCGTAGGATTACGGGAGCCATCAGCAATTCGTGAAAACTTATGTACAGCAGAAACACCTTGCTCCTTTAGACCATCAACAATATCTTCTTCTGATAAGTTATTCAGGAATGGGGCGTATATGGTGCCTTTAACCGTATTCAAAGTATTATGAAGCTTGACATTGATAGCGACCTCCGCCAGGTAAAATTCTTTTGCAGAAAGCAAATGGTATAGTTGCTTTTGAGCAGTTATTTACAAAGAGCAGTAGGTATACCATCACGTAGCTCAGTAACTTTACTTTTACTTCTTACTGATTTTGCTTGAATACCTTTTATACGTAGCGAAGCATGATGACGAATTATGGCTTGTTGTCGTCCAGCGATGACATGACTAAAAATTTTGGATCATCCTGTGTTTGAGACTGGTAATTCTGGAAATTGGGTCTAACGTGATCGGATTTGGTTTTTTCTTTCTTTTTCATTATTGGAGATAATAGGGAAAAACCTATTATCCTCTCTAATTTCCAGGTCTCTAGGGCCATTAAGTAGTAAAACGCGAATTTTAGCTTTAACAAATTAAGAAAATTAAGTGATTGAAAAGATATAAAACGATAAAAAAAATTAATCTTCACAAACAAAGCACGAGCGTAATATAAACGCAGAACAAACCGTTATACCGTTTTAACAAACTCAATAAGCACAGAGCGAAAAGCAACCGGTTACGATGACAGTTCGACGGTGAATGAACACAATATTTATAGTTTTTGTTATTTAATAGAATAAATTTGCTAAGTATTTACGCCTTAATATATACAGCACTGCGTTGCTAGCTCTGAAAATCCAAGATGGCCGCTATTCACCCCTCAGAAAGCTACCACGAAAAGGTTATCTACTATATATACTGTGGTTTATATACCATATATTTCTCAAGAACAAATACAAGCAACTTAATATTAAAAGTATAAAATTTTCTACTATGTCTAACACATTTGAAGATTTCAGAAGTAATTTTGCCGAAACCGAATGGCAATTTTGGTGTAGACTCTGTGCTAAAGACGATGTACGAAATATCAATATATATGCAGAGCAAAAACAAACTCCAGTTGACACAAACGAACTTGTAGATTTCATAGCGGAGTTTTTTAAAATTCATGTAACTATATGCATAATTAAACTGTATTTAAATAATTGCTGTATTTGTCTTATATTGTTTAGATACGGCAAAATGAAAATTTACCACATTGGCTTTGTGCACAATGCTTTTCATCGGTTTCGACCTTGTCGAAATTCACAAATCAAGTGAACAGAGTACAGAGTATGTACCACGAAATTCAAAATTCTGGTCACAGAAAAGCTGAAGATTTTCGGGTTATCCGAGAAAAATATAAACTACTTGGGTATGAGTTATATTTGTTGAACATATCGGATACCAAACCATCTATTGAAAATATTTTTGTTGCTGATGCACCCGAAATAATTGAACATAAATCATTGGATAGTATTATAAAAAGTGAAGTAATAACGGACGAGTTACAGAGTGGTATATTTCTTAAAGACATCGAATTTAATAGTGAATTCCAGGATCCCATTGGTGATGCAGTTGAAAATCTTTCTAATGAAGTAGGTAGTAGTGAACGCCTAAGTAAATATAATAGTGAATTCCAAGATCCCATTGGCGCAGTTGAGAATCATACTAACAAAGTAGATAGTACTGAATTTCCAAGTAATAGCATAAAAGACAATAACTCAGAAGTTACTAGCAAAGTATATAGCAAAATCCATCGTCTGAAAAAGCGTAAAAGTTCTTCGGATGAGGAATCGAATGTAAACAAACACTTTTGTAACGATTGCACACTCCATTTCAAAAAAAGTAGCAATTATCTTATACATATGAGGAAAAAACATGGTGTTGAAACACTACCTAGCATCATTTCTTGTCCACAATGTTCCAGAACTTTCAAATCTAAATTCAATTTAAAACGACACCTTAAGATACATCGACCTGTAGCAGAGAAGAAAATATATCCATGTCCACAATGTGACCGAAAATTCCAAACGAAAGAATATGTATTTCGTCATATTAAGTTTGTGCATGAAGAAATTCGCCCGTTCATTTGCGAAGAATGTGGTGAAGGTACGCACACCGAAACTACACTGCGGGAGCACATGCTTAAACATACGGACTATGCCCCTTTTGAATGTGAGATTTGTAAGAAAGGATTTAAAACTCAAGCACGTTTGAAGGTACGTACTGCAAACATTAAAGGGTATGCATAAGTTACTATAAAGAATATTTGCAGAATCATATGGAAATGCACAGCGATCATAAACATATATGCAGCGAATGTGGTTTAGAATTGAATTCGCGTGTAACCTTGAATCGTCATATGCTTGTGCATTCTGATGAGATGCGTCATAAGTGCGATTATTGTGGGCGCGAATTCAAACGAGCGAAAACTTTAAAAACTCACTTATTACTTCATAGTGGTTTAAAGCCATATTCATGTGACTTCTGTGACAAAACGTTTGCACATGGCTCAAATTGTCGCACTCACAAAAGAAAGTTTCATCCCGAAGAATTTGCGGCCTTAGAGGCTTCCGGAGAAAAGAAGTTCACTAAAAATATCCCTAAATTAGCGGTTTTAAAAACAGTGTAAGTTAAAAAAATATATATATTTAATATAAAACAAAATTTATAAAAATCATTTAATTTGCAGTACCCGCACAGCTGAGAATCTTCTGCCCGTGGTATGTAAACAAAGTGGAAACTTTTCTTCCGGCAAAAAACCGAACCTTCAATCAGTTGTAAAGGAGAAACACAACACCGTTCCTACGACAGTCGGGTCTAAGTAAACGGAGCGGGCCCGGATTTTTATCCAATGTTGTCAATTCGGCGCCATTCCTCGAAATTACTTCAGGAATGTTTTCTGCCGCTTCAACAACAACAACGAAACATAAAAATATGCAGGGAATAATAAATAAGTGTGTGCGGTATTTCCTTGTTCAACATTAACAAACTTTGTGAGTATTAATGTCCTTACTTTTTCAAAGCTGTGATTGTGCTCAAGTGATTACTCTTGGCCGGCGACCTGATGATGACTAAATAACAGACAATATAATACCAAGAATTGATAACTGGGTCAATGGGTATACACATGCAACCTACATTCACTTATGTCTATGATGATTGATACATATTAATGGCTACTATATTTCTAGTTTACGTGTTTAAAACTAAGTCTTAATTTTTAATGACTAAAACGTCTGCTGTTATTGTAAATGTATAAAAAGAAGCCACTTTATACAACGGATTGAAATGCTCTTTTTAAAGCCTCACTTAAGCATACCAAAATTGTCAGTATGTATTGAAATATATTTATAGGAGAATCAGACATAATTACATATGTACATACATATGCCTGATCGTAGTGATAAGTCATAGTCTTAAATTATTTCACTAAGTTAATATTTTTTATTGCAATATATTATAATAAATGTTAATCAGGAGTATGTTTGTTTTTATCAAAAACTTTTGAAAGTCATTTGTTGCGTTTCCTAGATTTAATTATGATTTCAAGTTATTCATAAATGGCTACATATGTATGTGTACTTGTCTGAAACATGATGATAACGAGTGGCCTTGAACTTATATAAATGGAAAGTAACTAGCAGCCATACGCTCGCACGGCACACTTTATCTGTATGTGCGTGATAAGAGAAAAAGATCTGCTCTATTCTTAAATTTAATACGGCAGTTAATAGTTTTTGTTCAAAATCTTTAGTTATTGCCATAAAAAATAAATTTTAAATCCTATATTTTTGCTATAATTTTGAATGACAGTTCTATAACAGATGCATTTTCATATTTAGTACCATAAGTTTAACGGATATTAAAACAGTTAAATCATATTATTTTGGTTAACGTAACAAATTCTAGCGGCTCATCATAGTTTATAAGTTGCGCATTTTATAAAATTAGCATACATTTAATAAATTAATTTAATTTTGTCCTGTACGCCTGATTACAACAGTGTTGTTTCAATGTCATTTGATTTGAAAAGCATTGGCAACTCTATTTACCACCTCTGCTGATAAATTTTCTAATTTGACGTTTCCCTTTTCATTCTTGAAATTCAGTTCGATTCGATTTGCGGTGTGTATGTAACCTTCCTAGAAAGGTTGGTGTGAGTAGCGCAATTATCACTAAATTAATTTCGATCTAAAAAACTGTATTTTAATAAGGTGGGCGGTATTTTTGCAACAAATTTGTGCGGCTAAATATTGTAGAAACATTTTAGCTGTATTTCCTTTGAATTGATTTAATTCGATAGTTCAATAATTTGTTTGCGTGTAACTTTAGTGCGTCAAGATGTTGAGGACAATTGCAGCACGCAACGAACTCGTAATACTGCGTGGAACAGCGCTGGCACGAGCAAGATCAGCACGTGAAGCCGTACGTGTTATGGGCGCACAAACGGCAAGGAAGCTACAGACACTCAGGTGCGTCTCATTTATAATATCAAACGGAGTTAGTGATGCTCTGATGACGTTTTAAGGTTAGAAAGCTGATTGTGTAACCTCGGCTGATGATTTGTGCTGATTGCAAAAACCAAAAAAAATATAGAGAATGTCAAACACAAACTGACATTAGCGTAAATGAAAGGAATTAGTTATAATGTTGAGTTTTTAAATTAATTGAAAAAGCAATATATTTATTTACATACAATCTAACTAGCAGGTGGTGGGATGAGATGCTTAAGGTAGTTCATAGCTATCAAAAAAATGTCGTCACGATATGTATGCTACTGATAATGGCATTCTCGACTTTTTTCTACGTTCATAGAACTTTTTGCATCTATGTATGTACAAGTATATGTAAATGTACATACTTTTAAACAATTCTTATGACATAAACATTATGTATTTGAATTTGTATAGCTGTTTTCGTACTCGTGACGCACAACATAGCATGTACATCTAAAATGTTAAAAAATACTCTCTACTCTACCCTGAATTTTGTAACACCCAAATAGAAAGGTCGGAGACCCTTAAAAAAGGTTATAAATGTTTACGAGACGAGTTGAGACGAATTAGCCATTCCCATCTGTCTCTCCGTCTGTCTTTATATACGCGAATTAGCTTTTGACATATCGATCTGAAAACATCCTTTTATGGAAATCTTTTTCATTTTACTAGATATCCTTACGAATTTTGGATTTGGTTATTATACAAGGTAACGGTACAATCTCCGTATAAATTGTTTAGATCGTACTACGATGGCATATACCGACCGATAGATCTTTCTATACTCATTTTTACTTAAAAGAAATGCGGTTTTACAGTAGATACCATATATGGTACCAGTATACCTAATATAATATACATACATATGTATGATAGAATTTATGGAGGGGGAAGATCACAATTTTTTTTATAACCCTACCAATGTCGTATTTATTGCAATAAACATATGTAACTTTTTTTCGCACCTAGGCTTGGGCCCAAGAACCATGTGGCAACCGTTACAAAGCCGTTGGGTATGTGGAGTACGAATTTTGCACGAAACTACGCCGACCTGCCGTCGCACATCAAAGTGCCACTACCAGCTCTTTCGCCCACTATGGAACAGGGTACCATTATTAGTTGGGAGAAGAAAGAGGGCGACAAATTGAACGAAGGTAAATAAGATATATGAAACGTTTTGAAAAGTCACCGTTACCACTTCAAATGTTTGCAGGTGATCTCTTGGCTGAAATCGAAACTGACAAGGCTACAATGGGCTTCGAAACACCTGAGGAGGGCTACTTGGCCAAAATTGTCGTACAAGCTGGTACCAAAGATGTAGCTATCGGTAAATTGGTTTGCATTATTGTGCAAAATCAAGAAGATGTGGCAGCATTCAAGGACTTTGTTGACAGTGCACCAGCAGCAGCAAAACCAGCTGCAGCAGCACCACCACCAGCAGCAGCTGCACCAGTAGCACCGCCACCACCACCACCAGCTGCAGCACCAGCACCTGTGGCCGCCGCACCTGTCGGTGGTAAGCCCATGACAGCCGTAGAGCAACGCGGCGAACGTGTGTACGCCAGTCCAATGGCAAAAAAACTGGCCGAAGCACAGAGTCTACGATTGCAAGGTTTCGTTCTATACATCCCTTTGTTAAAATCTAATACACTTCTTGTTTGCTTACTAATTGGCTTTTTATTTTTTTTGTAAATCCCGCATGCAGGTGCAGGCAGCGGCATCTATGGCTCAATAAAATCTAGTGATCTTGCAGGCATGGCAGCAGCCGCACCCGCGGTCGGCGCACACGCAGCACCGGCTGCACCCCAAGGAGGCTACATTGATATACCGGTTTCAAATGTGCGCGGCGTAATTGCGAAACGTCTAAAGGAGTCGAAACAGCAAATACCGCACTATTATGTGACCATGGAATGTCAAATGGACAATGTATGTAACACAGTCATTGTTTGTTATATACTTTTTTTATTATACGAAAATCTGCTTGTTATATTTGCCAGTTGCTGAAACTACGAGAGAAGGTCAATAAGAAATATGAGAAACAAGGTGTACGTGTGTCGGTCAATGATTTTATCATTAAAGCCACTGCCACTGCATGCCGCAAAGTGCCGGAATCCAATTCCTATTGGATGGAAAGCGTGATTAGACAGTAAGTAGCACAAGCGCTTTACATACAATGAAATACTGCAGCACTGCGAACACTACTTGCATATATTTTACGTGCAGATTCGACAACGTCGATGTATCAATGGCCGTCTCCACTGATACCGGCTTAATTACGCCAATTGTTTTCGGCGCCGACCGTAAAGGTGTAATTGATATCTCAAAAGATACCAAGTCATTAGCTGCCAAGGCCAGAGAAAATAAATTGAAGCCTCAGGAATTCCAGGGTGGTACCGTTTGCGTATCCAATCTCGGCATGATGGGTGCGTATGCAAAATATTGCTATTTACGACAATCCTTAATTAACATAAATAAATATAAATTGCAGGCGTTTCACAATTCGCCGCCGTCATCAATCCGCCACAATCCTGCATTTTGGCAATTGGCGCCACAACGAAGAAGTTGATACTCGACCCCGATAGCCTTAAGGGGTAATTATATGCTAGCACTACTTATTAGGAAACGGTTAAGTAAAATCTGTAATTTAATTTCTGCTTGCAGTTTCCGCGAAGTCAGCGTAATGAATGTCACTTTAAGTGCGGATCATAGAACAGTGGATGGCGCTGTTGCTGCCAAATGGCTGCAATACTTCCGTGACTTCATAGAGGATCCACAGACAATGATTCTTTAAGTTTAGCACCACTAAAAAATACCTTCATAAATACATACACCCACATTCAGTTAAGCGTAATCCATTATAATGACCAACGAATGTATAGGTAGCGAAGAAAAATAGAAATTCTGCACACAAGCGTACAACGTAACGGCCATCACAATATTTCTACGTTGGCGCTGGTGCGCTCCACACATTTTGGTCCCACAGCATATAGAAATTTACCACCGGAGAGAGCTTTGTTGTGTATGTTGAATTATACGCGATTATGTGGATTTATTTTTTTTTTGCTTTATTTTTAATTATGACTTAATTGGTTTTGAATCAGCTCATATGTGATTGTTTGTTTTAATTTAGTTCCGTTTTCCTTAATTTTGTTTTGCTAATTAAATTAGAACAACAATTAATATATACATACATAGTATGTATGTATGAAAAGAAAACACAGCAATTTGTAAAATAGACTTGGTGTGCCCCACAAAGTAAAGAATGATATTGAAAATAGAGCAAAAGAACTGCCGTAAAGAAGAAAATATGAAAATATGCATTACTTGTTGTTGCATTGATATCTCACACATGTTACCACATACAATGTAAGCGCCAAATCAGATGTTAAAATATTTCAATATAATAAATCATTTGTCAATGATAAGGCGACAGTACACAATATGTATGTAATTTATGTACAGTTATATAAACGAAAATCGCCGCGTCCACACGACAATTCACGAGCGCACGCATGGAGCGCATGGCTAATTGGAGCAGAACATTGTTGCTGCAACTCATTTAATAATTTATGAAATATTATTATTAATTAAATTTTTTTCCTGTTTGGTTCATTTATTATAACAACAAATAGTCGTTATTCGTTATTCGCGAATACTTGGTCCTTAAGGTAACTGACAGTCCAGCATTGCTGTTGTAATTTAAATGAATAAATAACAAAATGTAGAAAAGTGAATAGTCAAAAAGCAAATGAAGGGAAATACACAACTAGACAAATGAAAGATGAATTTATTTTGTAACACTTTTATTTACTCTAAATTGTAGTATAATAGAAAAAAATGGAATAATGCTTAGTAATTACATGTGTATGTGAAAGACGCATATTTAGCAAAAGCCGGCGTTTAATGTATTTTTTTTTTCTCAACAAACAAATTTTTGCATTTGTTTAGTTTTTGTTCTTCAAGCAAGCGAGAGAGAGAGAGAGAGAGAGAAGGAATGTACAGCCTTTGGTTGTAGCAAGTATTGCACGCTGTGATACTCATTGGTTTACCACTTCGCTGGACCCAGCTCAGACCATTCTCTAACAAAATCGGCATGTTTCTCTAGCGGCGTGAACCAATCGGCACCGCCGTAATCGATTTTCGGTTGTGTACCTTTGTAGTTTTCGGGCAGGATTTCAGGCGAGAGGAACTTCTGCAGTGACTTCATATCGCTACCGTGGAAATGCATCTGTGAAATAAAAAAAAAATATTTATTTGCTTGATATGAATTTCAAAATGTAAGTATTAGACACGGCTGTAAGCTTGGTTTCTTTGCAAGAGTACGTTCGTAGTATATTCTGTCTTCAAATACAAGAAAAAACATCTCAAGCCCACATAGCAGCATTTCTTATAGCACAAAACTGTATAAAATCTCTTATTCTTAGCTTTATTTTGGGTTTAAGGTTGTTGTTCGAGCGGTTATCTAAGGTTATATTCGGGTTGGTTGTCATCGAAGTCATGTAACGGTAAGTCCAGGAAACCTGATGTTTCTACGGGGTTGGAGCATAAGGAGAGGGTGTTGTTGTTGTAGCGGCAGAATTCTGATAAAAATCCGGGTCCGTTTCGGTTAAGTAGACCCGACTGTCGTGCGAGGGATGTTAGATTAGTTGGGTTCAATGAACATATATTTGGTATGTCGGAGTCGATTTCGGATAAGAAGTAGTTTAATCTGCCATTAATCTAGATGGCAACTCGAGCTCTTATTGTTATTGTAACAGCAGAATTCTGCATAATTGACAGTCCTTGCCCGGATGAAAACCCACTCCAATCCGGCTACGGAGACCTTACCGTCGTGGGAACGGAACTTGAGTAGTGGTCCGATCCGAACCACATTTTCGGAAATTGTGCGATGTTTTGGACAATAATTTATGCCAAATGATAACATCGAAGATATCTTGTCAAATAAAAAAGTTGTCCGTACAAAAGCTTGATTTTGATTGGTCTGTTTAAATGGAAGCTATATGTCATACTGATCCGATTTGATCAATATGTTCGGATATTGAAATAAGATTTGGCGAATGCCATACAAGAAATTGATGTTGATCGGTCAGTTTGTATGGAAGTTATGGGCTATAGTGGGCCGATATCGGCTATTCCGACGAATATACATTTTCTTGGGGAGACAATCACATCTCAAAAACTGAAGTACTAGTCCGCATATGTATAGTCAGAAAGACAAACGGGTCTTTATTGAATCTCCGATTTATCTTTTTGGTTGTTACTAACTACTAACTAAATGTAGACTAATACCGACCTCCAAGTATCCACCGCCCGTTCAAATAATAAACAAAATTATGTATAAAAATTCCTCCCCGCTTACCCGCTTGTTGAGCTTCTCGCGTACGAATGGCTTGAAGAGCGCCCACACCAATTTAAAGATGAAAGGTTGTTTCACAAAATGCACCTCCTTCATACGCAGCGGCATAGCATCCTGTATAAAGGTGAGTAGACGTTTCGAGAAAGTGGGCGACAGAGCTTTGACCTGCTTCATTGACAGCCCGTCAAAGTCCATTATGCATACGACACCGCGCACTTGTGTTTCCGGCTCGAGTTGGGCGGCAATATGCACCATATACAACATGCGGAAAACATCATCGGACGGCACCGAATTGGGATCCCATAGTTCACCACAATTCACAATCATTACACGACGTCCATGCTGATCGCAATTCTTCAAAACATTCACAATACCGTATTGTATGAATATATCCTTGAGCTGTTCTATGAGTAGACCATGGACAAGCGCGGCATTATCTTTGCGGAAAGCGGCTGTTGTGCGCATCTGGAATGGAAATAGCATGTATTTAAATTGATTTCGGATGAAATGTTGTTCTATTGCAGATAAATGAATGTTATATAAGTTAAGTCGTGGTTCCAAAGGTTGTCGCTTTCAAAACGCATGCTTATTCTAATATTCAGTCGATAGAATGTCTAACGGAATCTCAGTTTCAGAACTGAGCTTGAAGAGCTGGGTCACATCTAAGTTCATTGTGAAGTGAAATACACTACTTGGCTGATGACATAGTTCGTTTGATCCGGAATGTAGGTCAATTTAGCTTCTGTAGTCTTTAACATTGGTAATTTTAAAAATCAAGCATTACTAGAATAAATTCTAATTAGATATTTGGATTCCTGGCAATCAAATTAAATTATCTGTAAGCCATTGGGAGGAGGATGGAGTAATGTGTAGAATTCACGCAAATGAGGAAAGTTCTCTGATTGCCATTCACTTGAGAGTGGCCAGAAACGATTCTTTTACATATGGCTCAAACAGCTCACGACTTCCGGTCTAAGACCAAGTATCCTCGGGGTAGCCAAAGAACATCCGTTTGAAGGCAAGCTAAAGTAAAGGCGAACAGTCCCTCCACAGGGTTGTGCGCTGGGTTTCGGACCCGCCACGTAAAAACGCCCTCAATGAAAACGCGGCTATAACAGAGTAAGCGGTGTCTACGCCAGTAGAGAAGAAGAAGAAACCATGGGGACGTAAGGGAACCCATTAGAGAAATCATGAAATCCATACTACATATAGATGCTAACTAGCTAGCAGCCAGCTTAGCATGAAGTCATCTTGTGACTTTTAAATAACTTCCCATCGAGACGCGAATGCCACCTCAGCACTGGATAGACACGGTGCCTGCTTCTTTTTTATAGAACCAGCAGGCAGCCAGCTTAACATGAAGTCACTTTGCGACTTTCAAATAACATCACATTGAGACGCGAATGTCACCTAAGCACTGGCTGGGCACTGTGCCTGTTTCTCTTTTATAGAGCCAGCAGGCAGCCAGCTTAACATGAAGTCACTTTATGACTTTCAAAAACATCACATTGAGACGCGAATGTCACCTAAGCACTGGCTGGGCACTGTGCCTGTTTCTCTTTTATAGAGCCAGCAGGCAGCCAGCTTAACATGAAGTCACTTTATGACTTTCAAATAACATCACATTGAGACGCGAATGTCACCTAAGCACTGGCTGGGCACTGTGCCTGTTTCTCTTTTATAGAGCCAGCAGGCAGCCAGCTTAACATGAAGTCACTTTATGACTTTCAAATAACATCACATTGAGACGCGAATGTCACCTAAGCACTGGCTGGGCACTGTGCCTGTTTCTCTTTTATAGAGCCAGCAGGCAGCCAGCTTAACATGAAGTCACTTTATGACTTTCAAATAACATCACATTGAGACGCGAATGTCACCTAAGCACTGGCTGGGCACTGTGCCTGTTTTTCTTTTATGGAGGCAGCAGGCAGCCAGCTTAACATGAAGTCACTTTATGACTTTCAAATAACATCACATTGAGACGCGAATGTCACCTAAGCACTGGCTGGGCACTGTGCCTGTTTCTCTTTTATAGAGCCAGCAGGCAGCCAGCTTAACATGAAGTCACTTTATGACTTTCAAATAACATCACATTGAGACGCGAATGTCACCTAAGCACTGGCTGGGCACTGTGCCTGTTTCTCTTTTATAGAGCCAGCAGGCAGCCAGCTTAAC
Source organism: Bactrocera tryoni (assembly GCF_016617805.1). Lineage (NCBI taxonomy): Eukaryota > Metazoa > Arthropoda > Insecta > Diptera > Tephritidae > Bactrocera > Bactrocera tryoni. The sequence goes on from NC_052500.1 coordinate 18,243,007, forward strand.
ATGAAGTCACTTTGCGACTTTCAAATAACATCACATTGAGACGCGAATGTCACCTAAGCACTGTGCCTGCTTCTCTTTTATAGTACCAGCAGGCAGCCAGCTTAACATGAAGTCACTATGCGACTATGAAGTCACTTTGCGACTTTCAAATCACATCACATGTACATATGGCTTTAATATTGAATGTTTCATATTCTGTCCATTTTGTTTAAATTATTTCGTTTTTCATTTATGCGCGTATAGTAACTATGGTTCAAGGGATCCCGACAAGTTTCGTGATCACGAAATGTTAATTTATGTATTCGAGATAAATTCGGTTATTTTTTACTGGTTATAGAATAATAATAATAGTTCAGTGGTCCCGAAAAATATCGGTATCCCGGAAGTAAAATTTTAAAATCCCGAAAATAAATTAAGATAAGTTTGTTAATTGAAATTTCTACTTTAATTATGAATAGATCATGTTATATCAGTTTTGGTGTTATTTATGCATGTAGTAAGAATAATTCAGAGGGCCCCGACAAGTTTCGAAATCCTGAAATTTAATTTTATTTAAAAATAAGAAATTCGGTTGTTGTTTTACAGATTATTAAATAATAATATTCTATATGATGCCGAAAAGTATCGGGATCCCGAAATTAACATTTTAAAATCCCGAAATTTAAATTTATTTAAAAAGTAATAAATTCGGTTATTTTTTACTGATTATTTAATAATAATAGACCATATGATCCCGAAAAAATCGGGATCCCGAAATTAACATTTTGAAATACCGAAATTTAGTTTTTGCAAAACAAATGCATGAAAAATTTTGCATCAATACTTTTTATAATGAAATTGTGCGTTATTTAAATTAATTATCCACAACCCTATACTTCATTATGCCGGCAAATCTGTCCATTTATGCGAATGTTAAAGTTCTGTAGGTTCTTTTTAAACAAGTCATTGAGTATAATACAAACATATTTATATAAATCACTGCATTGCCAATGGTTGTTTACCTTGTCAAAGGCAAGGCGGTTGGCCTGCATTATGCAACCGACAAAATGACACAACTAACTAACTGATGCGTGGCGCTTCATACATACAGATGAAGCGGCAAACACCGAATGGAATATAGAATAAGATTCTACATGTCGACACACATACATACATACAAATGTGTGTACGCGTGTTGCTAATATGCAAATATGTATGTATAACGCGTGCAGCCCAATACGCTAGCATACGAGCGAGAGTATGGGAGCAGAAGCTAGACATAAGCAAATACAACAAAGCGGCTTAATTGAGGTCTTGGTCAAGAACGACACAGAAAATGACGTTTAATAGACGCTATATAGACATACATATGTACATATATATGTATTTGTATGACTGACTGGCTTCCGCGCAAACGCAACGCTGATTTAACGGCTAAAGACGCTTCCGCGCACTTACTCACATGCGTACAAACACATACTAATGCGAATTTGCATGAAAACAGTTAAAATTTGGTTTAACGTTTCGTTGTTTGTACTCGTATGTATATATTTATAGATGTGGTACACAGTGGCAGGCCGCCGCTGTTTTTAATTGTTGGCTAAGAAGCTGATAATTGTTGGCCCATATATGGGGCCTTACTGCACACTCATGTATGTACATATATGAATATGTACAAAGGCCAAAAATTTTGTTATCAAAATATTTATGACACGCAATACTCATGTACATACATACATACATATGTATATAGATATGTACACTCGTGGTCAATGGTCAATGGCTAATTACTTTTTATTTTGTTTTAGTACACCTTGGTCAGCTCTGCTGTATTATCCATCCGCGCACTTCAGCTAATATGTTTGTACGTATAATTTATAATCGCGTCGTAAACCCTCTTTGGCTGGCAGCGCTAAGCGTAACTCGCTAATAAAGCTTTCGATATCTTGCAATTCATAAGCGCCTAATATCTTTATAATACATAAGTATGTACATATTTATTACACTAATATGTGTAGGTAATAGTGTACGTATTTATGCGTAGAAAAATATATTTTAACGGAACATTGAACTCTATACTGATACCCTTTAACTTTTGTGGCCCTATTTTAACAGCCAAATGTCCTAAATTTATGAAGCTGAAGGTCTTACATAATGACACACTGTTGGTTCTGGTCATGGGCTTGACTTTTGTTTTGATGAGTGTTGTATTACACTCAGGCGACGCTTTGAGACCAGGGAAACTTTGGTATTCTTTCAAAAATCCACTCTATGCAATTCATTGGTTAAAAGATGTTTGTTGAGCTTTTAAAAGCTCTTCGGCCATTTCAAATGGCGTTTCATCGTTTTCTTATTTTCTGGGAATCACATAGAGTCAAGATCTTCAAGGAGAAGAACCCTACATATTTCACACTCTCTTTAGAATGTATTTAAAATCGAACTAGGTTTCGACAGGCTTAGTTTCAGATCAGATCGGACTTGGATCAGTATGCTTTAAAACAACCAGGTCTACTAAAACAAATATTGCGTAAAATAATGGGGATATTATTTAAGGGAATTGGGTTACTATCAAACCTGATCCCTTCTAGTTCAATTCCACTAAGCTCCCTTGTTTTTTTCTCGAACCTGAGACTGTGTGAAGCTTTGAAATAAACACTAAAAACTACTGAGTTTCTTCGGCAAACCTGAGTCCATGTGAATTTGGCTTAATATAGATCAGCTTAGGGTTGTCTTACTAGTTGAGGCGATACTACCTTCTACCAAACCAAATTTGACAAGGGCTGACCGATCTACAACAGTCGGGTTTACGTGACCAGAAGGGATCAGCCAAGAACTATCAACTCGGCAGCATTCCTGCGAAATACTTCAGGGATCTTATTTTTTGCCACTACAACAACAACGAGGGTACTGTCAGATGCCATCTTATAAGGTGCAAAGTTTTAACCGCGATTGCATAAAGGAATTGTATTAAAAAAGTCTATCTGAGTAAAAAAATAATTTATTGCCGATCTGAGGTCGGAAAAATGGAAAGGCGGTTGAATTTTTGAGGGTTAAAAGCGGTTTATCTTTCGAAAATATAGCAGCCTTAGCTGAGAGAAATAGACCGTGGAGAATCGATTCCACGCCAAACGACTTGTCGCATTTTACGTCGAGATCTTAAATTGAAAGCGTATAAAACATGGCTTCGCTCGGTGAGCTCTTGAAAAGTTCCTAGAAGATCCAACGATCCAACGTTTTCGATTTAAATTTTGTTAAGCAATGAGACCCTTCTCTATATCAATGGGTATGTAAGCAAGTAAAATTGCCGTATTTGGGACGAACACAAACCTCAAAACATTCAAGAGCTGCCATTTCTTACAGAAAAAACAACGGTTTGCTGTGGTTTGTAGGCCGGTGGAATCATCGGTACATATTTTTTCAAAAATGTGTCGGTGAACGGAACCGTCTATTTGATGCCTGAATGGAAGCTCGTGATCTCAGCGAAATTTGGTTTAATAAGACAGAGCCACTTTCTACACATCGCATCAATCAATGGTTTTATTGAGCGAACACTTCAGTGAGCAAATAATTTCACGCTTTGAGCCGGTCGATTGGCCATCAAGATCGTGTGATATCACACCGTTAGACTTTCTCCTGTGGGGAAAAATAAAGTCTAAAGCCTTTGCGGTTAATCCCGTTTCAATTCAGGATTTGGAGCAAACATCACGCGTGTCATTCGCCAGTTACCAATCGAAATGCTCGAATGAGTCATCGAAAATTGGACTCAACGGATGGACCATCTGCGACGTAGCCGCATGCCAAAGCATGTTCTTTCGAATGGTAAAAACATTCCCCAAAAATATTTTTTTTTATTTTCTTTATCCTTTCTTCCAATTGGATTTTCGAGATATCAGTACAGATCATCATCAGATTTGTAACCAAATTTTTTTGGAAAACATATTTAGTGGATTTTTGCAAAAAAAAAGTAATTCATTAATTATACATATGTGGGAAATTTTCATAATATTTCACATATTTCTATTTTTTTGTGACTTTTACAACTGCACTACCTACTAAACCTTTTGTTAAGCCAAGCTCTTGAAATCTTGCAATGTCGTGGTACTGGAATAATGAATTACCAATGCGATTACTTAGTTGCTCAAAACAACTTGCAGAAATTCTGCGCACGTAGTTAACGTAGTAATTGCAGTAAGTATGTATTGGTGAATATACACATATGTATACATACATACATACGTACTTTGTATAAAAACGAACTCCATAACCTCAGCTTGGCTTGCTTATTAGTAAAATTCGATCGCGTTGACTACAAGACGTACTTAACAACAAGATCGTTTCGAAGATTAATAAGTGTGGACAAGCCGCATAGTATAAATTTCAATATTTGTATGTATGTATGTATGTTTGTGTGTATACACAAGTATAGTTCTATTTAAAAATTGCACTGATTAATACAAACACCTATCAAATATATATTGAAATAATCACAAAGTACTTTGCACGTAATGCTCTAATAAAAATTTGTAAATATGTTAATTAATATATTTATAATCGTACTATATATAAATAATACTATATGCAATCAAATAACTGTTTTATTTTTTGTCTATAAATGCCATATGCCTATATGAAGTTAATAATGCAAAATGATTTCAACAAATCAGAGGTTGTTTTTTTGCAATATTGGTACCCTGTAGGAAAAGTTTGCCTGAGTGAAAAGTATTTTTTTTAATATTATAATATTTGTAGTCTTATTTACTAAACATTTTCATCATAAATTTTTTTTAAATGTTCGGATTCTAATTTTTTAACAGATTACATGGGTTTCACGGCTTCAAAATATTATTATTTTTTTATTGTACTGTTTAATTCAAATTATATATTATAACTATAATTATTTAATTAACAAATTAAAGAATATTGTTTTCCCAAGTTGATCGGAGTAATAGTTTTGGAAATACGGCCCTGAAAAGTTGAGTGCTCGCGTTCAACTATATATTCACTTAAGGGGTTAATGGGTTTACGGGTTTTAAAAAATTTGTTTAATGACGTATTAAATTCAACAACACCTCTGAAATAATGTCCTAAATTTTCATGTTGATCTGAGTAATAGTTTCGGAGATACCACCTAGAGAAGTTACTCTCGAGGCTAGCTAGGCTAAGTGCGCCATTTTTAAACGCATATTTCTCGAAACTGTGTTTTTGAAGTAGCTTGGCAAGATTTCTCGAGAACTACTCAACCGATTTTCATGAAATTTTACATAGGTCTTTGAGATACAATTCTTAAAGACTTGGACGAAGGATTTTTTTCGATTACAACTATTTTCAAAAAAAAGTGTCGTAATTTTCACTGAAATTTTAATTTTTTTGTAAGAATGTCGGCCAAAAATACAGTTTTTTTCCTATGTCCAAGTCCTAAGTTAAGGTTTTAACTAAAACATGAATTTTTTTCACTTTAGATGATCATTTAAGGAGGTATCCTGCCAAGGCGGAGTTTAAAATATTTTTTTTCAAAAATTTCAGAATTTATTTGTTTTTTTTTGTAAGAAAAATAAATTGAAAGTAAGCCTTGCTTTGTTCGAGGAAACCCATGTAACCAAAAATTCAAAATTCCTACAGGGATTGCTGTATATCACATTTTTGCCATATGCATATTCTTTATGTAATTAAAGCTAGTAAACAATAATAAATATTTTTCGTATTACAATTCGTCTGCTTATCAGCTCTTCGCTTGCGAAAATAACGAAAAAGAATAATAATTTTAAACAGCTGCTGTCTCATAAATACATACATATGTATGTGTCTATGTATGCAAGATGGAAAATTTACTGTTATTGAGGCCTATAAACCCCGAGACACATTTGTTTCATAATTCTACTTATTTTGTAGTATTTATTTTTGATTTGCCTTTGTATTGATCTTATATTTAAACTAACATTTTCTGCTGTATTCGAAGCTGATCGCTCTCTTATCTAAACTGAGACTGATAACCCTTTAGCTTTGTGCTTTTAACATTTGATACTTTGTTGCTGTTAGTATCTGGATGATTGAGTGCTACAAAGTGGCATACTTTCTGAAACTTTTACTTTGTTAAAAACTAAGTGAGTTGATAAAGCAGTTCCTTGAACCCGCAAAAATTACAATTTACGGTCTAAATGGGTATGATCTAATCAGCAGTCTCAAAATATAAATGTGTATATATGTATAAAGCGGAAGAAATTCTTCAAATGTGCATATGTATGTACATAGATCCGGGATGTATAAGTGTCTAGACTTATACTTACAAACAACTTATTAAGGAATCCAAATATTGAAGCAAAATTTTGTTTTGAAACAGCAATTTATTCTGCTAAGTTGATATGACTGCCCTTAATTACTATGCCAAATATCAGCGCGATCTGTTAACCAGTTAAGTGGGATAAAAATATCGAACAAAGAATTTGTCTCAAATTTTGTATTTCTAACTAAATTTCGTGTGCGAAATCGTTGCGAATATTGCAAAAGGCTTGCGGTGTTTAGGCTTTATCAAAAACACAAGCCTACGGATGGTACAAAGCCTTCAAAGACGGTCGAGAGATTGTTGAAGACATGACCCGATCTGGACGACGTTCGACCTCTTCAATTGATGAGAATATTAAGAAAGTGAAAGATATGGTGCTTGTCAGGCAAATGTTCGACATCTCTCGCGAGTCGACTCGAATGATTTTGCTGTATATTTCGGTAAAGCTAAGTTTTTTTCAAAAAGAACCACGATTGTGACCGAATTTAAAGCCAACAAGTAAGGAAGGGCTAAGTTCGGGTGTCACCGAACATTTTATACTCTCGCATGGTAAAGTGATAATCGAGATTTCATAATACGTCATTTACATATTTTTCAAATACCGTATTTGTGTAAAGTTTTATTCCGCTATCATCATTGGTTCTAATGTTTATACTCGTATTATACAAAAGAGGCATCAGATGGAATTCAAAATAGCTTTATATTGGAAGAAGGCGTGGTTGTGAGCCGATTTCAGCCATATTTCGTTACATGTCATCAGGGTGTTAAGAAAACATTACTATACCGAATTTCATTGAAATCGGTCTAGTAGCTCCTGAGATATGCTTCTTGGTCCATAAGTGGGCGGCGCCACGCTTCATTTTCAATTTTAAAAAAAGCCTGGGGGCAGCTTCCTTCTGCCACTTCTTCCGTAAAATTTAGTGTTTCTGACGTTTTTGTTAGTCGGTTAACGCACTTTTAGTGATTTTGAACATAACCTTTGTATGGGAGGTGGGCGTGGTTATTATCCGATTTCTTCCATTTTTGAACTGTATATGGAAATACCTGAAGAAAACGACTCTGTAGAGTTTGGTTGACATAGCTATAATAGTTTCCGAGATATGTACAAAAAACTTAGTAGGGGGCGGGGCCACGCCCACTTTTACAAAAAAATTACTTCCAAATGTCCCTCCCTAATGCGATCCTTTGTGCCAAATTTCACTTTAATATCTTTATTTATGGCTTAGTTATGACACTTTATAGGTTTTCGGTTTCCGCCATTTTGTGGGCGTGGCAGTGGGCCGATTTTGCCCATCTTCGAACTTAACCTTCTTATGGAGCCAAGGAATACGTGTACCAAGTTTCATCATGATATCTCAATTTTTACTCAAGTTACAGCTTGCACGGGCGGACGGACGGACGGACAGACGGACGGACGGACTGACAGACATCCGGATTTCGACTCTACTCGTCACCCTGATCACTTTGGTATATATAACCCTATTCTGACTCTTTTAGTTTTAGGACTTACAAACAACCGTTATGTGAACAAAACTATAATACTCTCCTTAGCAACATTGTTGCGAAAACGCAATGAAGACCATCGATCAATCACCGTACTCACCAGATTTGGATTCGTGTGATTTTTTCTTGTTCGCCAAACGGAAATTGCTGCTCCGTGGAACCCGTTTTCAGTCGATCGAAAATATAAAACAAAATTCGCTTAAGGAGCTTCCTAAAAAGTGCTTATGAAAAGTGATACGAGGAATGGAAAAAACGTTGGCCTTATTACATCTCGTGGGGTTTACTTTGAAGGCGAGAAAGTCGATCGAAGAGATAAAACAAAATTCGCTTTCGGAGCTTAATAAAAAGAGCTTAATAAAAAGAGAGTTTGTAGCCTGTTACTTCTTTATGTATATTTTTTGGAAAGAAAACATAAGTCAAATAAAGAAAAAGGCATATTTTAAGGGGTTACATGAGCTTACGGGTTTCAAAATCGAGTGTTTTATGTCTTATTAAATTCAAAAACACCTCTAGGCTGCTGTCCTAAATTTTCAAGTTAATCCAAGTAATAGTTTCGGCGATACAGCCTTGAGACTTGTGCGCTCGAGGCTAGCAAGGCTAAGTCCGCCATCTTTAAACGCTTTTTTCTCGAAAGTGTGTTTTTGATATTGGTTGGCAAGATTTCTCGAGAACTACTCAACCGATTTTCATGAAATTTTACACAGGTCTTTGAGTTACAATGCATAAAGACTTGGACGAAGGAATTTTTTTTCGACTACTATCATTTGAAAAAAAAAAAATATCGCGAAATTTTCACTGAAATTTTAAGTTCTAAGTTAAGGTTTTAACGAAAACACGTATTTTTTCACTTTAGGTGATCGTAAAAAGAGTTATTCTGCCAACACGGCGCATCTTTTTTTTCGAAGGGCTCACCGGAAATGGCGTCACAAAGGCCGAGTTTACAATTTTTTTTTCAAAAATTTCAGAATTTCTTTGTTAATAGTGTTTGTAACACTAAAAAATTCGAATAAAATATTTAATTTTTTATATGAGAAAAAATTGTTGAAAAAAGGCTGCTTTTTCCGCAGAAAACCCACGTAATCCCTTAAACAAACCAACTTTTGTCGCTCACTGTGTGCTTAAGTACGTATTAATAAACATTCAAAGAAAATGTTAAGTATAACAAAATATTCAATGGCATTCAATGCACATGTACGTATGCATGTATATTCTGCTGTCATGCCTTAAACTTTTTGAGTTATCATCAGCGTCACCTTCGTATGCGATCGAGAACTAATTAGTATGTATGCACTTGCGCCATGCTAAGTATTAACTATATCGTCTACGGAAATTTGCATATTCTCAATTTCGGCATTTCTGTGATTTATTATGCTACACAATTGTTTTTGCCGCACAAATGAAAAGTAATGTTTTATGTATGTATTTTCAATGTTTTTGTTTTTGGCTGCTATTTCAGTGTTCTTTTGCACCGCCAGCACACCGTCCTTAAACCTTTTCGATTTTTCACTTGACCTACCTTTTCGAGCGCGCTCTGTGGATAGAAATGGCAAGCACGTAGAAATATCACTAGAAATTCATCGTCATCTTTGTAATTAATATCTGTGGCAGCATGCAGGAGTTCGCGCAGCTCCTTGATCGCGGCCTCTTTGACTTCGGGCGTCTCGCGCAGCTCATTTTTGGCGATCTCTACCGTTTCGGGTTTCAAGTAACCAATGCGTATATTGAACGCTTCCTCGCTGTTCGCATTCGACATGTTATGTGATGTGTGTTTGCTTTTGTTGTTGGTTGGTAACTGCGGAGAATCGGGAATTTTTATTATGAGCGCAAAAGTTGTTAAGTTTTTTTTTTGTTTTTTTCTATTTCTATGGTACACGCACGACGTTGGCAGTCAGTAACTTTATTGCTTTTAATGTACGAAGAGTCGAAAAATTAACTAGACTTAAAATTGTCTACAAATTTAATGCACTGCAATTATCAAGATGCGTTTTAAAGATAAACCATAATTTGTTTACGGAAACTAACATTCGAGGATCACTCAACGTAGACGTGCGTGCCTTTGCGTATTGTCAGCGTGCAAAAAGTAATCACCTGTAATTGTAAACAATTTACGTTTCACGTTTGTTTGTTTTTATGCGCACTCTTCTAGGGTACACACTCCAATTGAGGGCGTTAGTTTTTGATGTGCGCTTTTGAAATTCAACGGTTTAAAAGTACTAAACAAGTATGGCGTATTTACACTTCCACATCCGTCGGCACATTTGAGTGAACTGAAATTTGCTTTGCTATTTGGGAGCCTTGCAAGTTCGCTTCGCTTGTTGATGAATGCTAAAAGACGATCAACGATCGACGTTCAACCGGCATCGGTGTTGGCGTTGGCGTCGCGGCTTAGCAGACGCGCTGCTTAGTCAAACGCGATGGTCGCTGTGGCGTCTTGTGAGTTTTTGTTTAATGATAAGTATGTTGTTGTTGTTTGACGCCCGGTCTCAGAGGCGTTGAACGCCGAAATTTTAGCTGATAGCGGCGAGCGTAGTGTTAGGTATACAGGCTTGAATGGTTTCTGATGTTAGTAGTAGCGCTGACTAAGTAATAACCCAATGAGCTAGCGGCGACCAATTGTTTAATATCAACTTTAAGAATTTTGTTTCAACAAATCATTCAAATAATTTTAAATAAAACCAAGAATTTTATAAAAAAAAAAACAAATTTTATAAAAAAAAACAAAAGTAAATTTGACAACAAATAAACTTGTTGATTCAGAAAAGAGTTTTCCACATTAAAAAAAAATAAATAAAAAATATTGGAAATGAACAAAAAATATCTCAGGAAACGGCTAGACAATATTGTTTTCTAATTTATAGAGCTATTTTAGTATATCTTAAGGCATTACATTCTTCAACGGGTTTCAAAAAATTATTTTTTTACTGTCCTATTAAATTCTACAATACGTCTGGAATATTGTCCTAAATTTGCAAGTTGATCCGAGTAATAGTTTCGGAGATACAGCCTTGAGAACTTGTACGCTCGAGTCTAGCTAGGCTAAGTGCGCCGTTTTTAGACACGTTTTTCTCGAAACTGTGTTTTTGAAGTCGGTTAGCAGGATTTTGCGAGAACTACTCAACCGAGAACTGAAATTTTAGACAGGTCTTTCAGATACAATTCTTAAAAACTTGGACGAAGAATTCTTTTTTCGGTTATATCTATTTGAAAAAAAAAACCCCGAAATTTTCACTGAAATTTTAATGTTTTTGTAAAAATGTCTGTCAAAAATCCAATTTTCAGTTTGTTTTCTTCGTCTAAGTTCTAAGTTAAGGTTTTAACTAAAACACGTATTTTTTTCTTTAGATGATCCTGTAAAGAGTTTTCCTGCCAACGCGGGCTCATATTTTTTCCGAGGGATCACCGGAAATGACATCGCATAGCCGAGTTTAAAATATTTTTTTCCAAAAATTTCAGAATTTCTTTTTTATAGTGTTTGTTTGTAACAATAAAATATTCTAAAAAAATATTTCTTGTTTTATACGAAAAAAATTGTGTAAAAAGGCTGTTTTATACTCGAGGAAACCCATCTAAACCCTTAACTCAAATCGTTCAATACGACGATGTTGAGAAGAAATAATCCTTGAACCGTATTTTCCGAGGATGAATATGATCATTTAATTCTTAGACAAAGTATGAGATTTTCAAGGAAAGTATAGTCTAAAATACTTCTGATAAAAACTGCAAACCCTGCTTTTGTAAACTAAGACAACAAAATCAGGGTTTGCAGTTTTTGTCAGGAGTAGTTCTCTTTAAGTACACTTTCAGGTCTTTACGGTGATCATTATCGATTTGAATTGATTGTAGTAGACAGTTTTTGTTTTCGAATCAGCACTTCCAAAATACAAATATATAATTGTAAAATACAAATACTTCGAATTCGAGAAAATTTAGTTTCGATTCTAGTTTCAGAAAGCGACAGGTGGTAAGAATATACGAGTATGAGTACAATTAATCAATAACAAGCAATGCTACGACTGTTCGAATAGTATTACTCGGTTGTTATACATACGAACGTTTTCAAACCGAATCTTCGAATAATCGGCTTTCAGGTTATAAGAATAATGTTAAGACCCCTAGTACGTATGTATGTATATAAAATAATTTTTAATAAATAAACTGTTTCTAAAACTTACCAAAATTGTCTCCGCTTTCCATGGAGCTGCTGAATCCTGTAGCAATATCCATATTTTAGTATTAAATTTCAAAATCTTTCAGCTTTTGGAGCTTTTAAAATATGTTTTCTCCTGTAATAAACATAAATATGTTTAGAACTTTACTATACACTTTAAAAAATAGAAATTACTTACATTTTGGATATGAAAGTCCTGTTTCTCGCCGAAAAAGTAATTTTTAAAGACTTTATTTTTAGGTAAAGCTCGTAAAAGTTTACAAAATCACTTAGGTGAATCACTTTTTACATATCTAACGGCTTCAAATATTATATAGGACAAATCGATGTCGTTCTAATTGCCTACATTTCGGCGCGTAAGGTAATATTATAAGTGTAATAGAATTTTCTTAGTTGATTCCGATTTAATGAAGTGTTATAGTATTTAAAGGAATTTAAAAAAAAAATTGTCTGGGAATGAAATGTCTTCAAATTAGAAAGTTTAAAAAAATATTGAACAAGTTAGTACCCAAATCCAGGCACATTTCTCCCAATTTCACCACTTTATTAGTGCCTTCCGAGTGTCAAAAAATTATTCTTACTTTAAAAAAGCCTAAAAAAAATGGTTGTTCATATTTAAATACATTTCTAAAAATTTGACCCCTTTATCAGTACCTTCCGAAAATAATAATATTGATTAGTTCATATAAACATTTTTGAAGAAAAAAAACTATTTTTCGAGTTTACGCGATCTCTGACAGCGCTAAAAAAGGTCCTAGATATCTTAAAATATACTTTTCCATAAGTTTTTGACGTACAAATGATCTACGGTTGCAAAAAATCAAAAATTGACCAAATGGTGGCTTTTATGATTAGAAAAAAAAACTGGTTGGTGTTTGGATGGAGAAGATATACAGAACATGCAGACTGAATTTGATACTGTTTAGATCATTTATCAACAGACATATTGGGCTAATTGAACTGAGAACTAAGATAACTCGATTTTTTGTTTTTTTAATTTTACACTAGCTGTGCCCAGTAAGCATTAAGATTTTTTATACTCATTATATTTCTTAAAGCACGAATTTTTGATGGTCTGTTCCCCACTGAGCTTAGTCCTCTTACTCAGATTTCATATAAATTATGCTAGCTTTTAAATTAACTAAGCCTAAATGCTCATTGGGTTCGGTTCATCAAGCGATCACGTTTGTCTATCGTAAAGGAATACATGCAAGCGACAAAGCTTATCTCCTTGACGAATATAGAAGAAATGCTTGTGTATTTATTGACCCTTAATATTTATAATACATTTCACATTTCTCTTTACTTTCCCCGTTAAAACAAAAATCATATACATACTCTTACATATATACAAAGCAGTACGAATGCTACTGAACAGCATTATTGTCGATCACTTATCGCGTCGCTCTGTTATCAATGCACTCACACATGCGCAAGAGTGTATCGGAAGCAACATTCGGAGCAGCAGCAACAGCGACAGTGGCAGCGCAGTTGCCGATCGTGATGAATTACCAAAATACTGCGATCGTGTTTGGGTTCTTTCTTGAAACGTTCGCTTTGTTGTTGTTTCAATTAGTTATTGATTTAAGCTGCTTCCTGAACTACATACATACATACATTATATGCATTGATATGTGAGTGTGCTTTTACGTGCGCCTCGACACCAATTTGTTCCACTCCTACACCTTCATTGACTTGTGCTTCTTCTTGAAGCCAACGTCGCTGTTGGTGTTTCAAAGGTTGGTTTTGCTTAATTGTGAAATAATTGCAAAGCAATAAATTAGAACTTTGCACCTCGACTTCGCAGTCATTTCGCTATCGCACTAATTATTGACGCTATCGACATTGTGACGGGAATCACTCACTAAATTTCAGCTGTAACGGCAAAGTCCGTAAGAAATAGTTTTGGTGTTGTTGAGACCAAATTTATATGTATATGTATGTACATAAGATACATGGCAGTAAATCTTACTAGCTTTTAATAAGCTCAAATAGTGTGTTAAGGTACAATCTTCTATAAGAATGTACGGCTGCTGGCTTGGCCTCAACAACCGCACCGTTAGTTCTGCTGTCTCCAGGCTGGACAAAGAGCGAGGTAAATGGGTCTGTTAGTGAACGAGGGCAAGACGAAATATCTCCTGTCATCAAACAAACAGTCGTCGTACTCGCGACTTGTCTCCCACGTCACTGTTGTCAGTCATAACTTCGAAGTCGTAAATAATTTCGTCTATCTTGGAACTAACGTTTACACTAACAGCAACGCCAACCTTGAACTCCTACGCAGAATAACTTTTGTCAACAGGTGCTACTTCGGCCTGACTACGCAATTGAGAAGTAACCTCCTCTCTCGACGAACACAAGACCATACTCTACAAGTCCCTCATCATTCCCGTCCTGCTATATGGTGCACAGGCATGGACGATGACAACATCTGATTAGTCGACGTTACGAGTTTTCGAGAGAAAGGTTCTACGGAAGATTTATGGTCCTTTGCGCTTTGGCAAGAGCGAATACCGTCGTCGATGGAACGATAAGCTGTATGAGATATATGACGACATTGACATAGTTCAGCGAAAGTATTCGATACAGTACTCGCCGGGAGAAGTAGAAGAAGACCTCTACTTTGTTGGAAAGACCAGGTGAAGAATTGGAATCTCTAATTGGCACCAAACAGCGAAAACGAAGAACGACTGAAGTGTGCGAAAGTTCGTTTTTCCTAATGAAATGCTTCTTTGCCGGAAGTGTCGATATTGGACCGCCATAGGATATACACAGCTGTCATACAAACTGATCGATCAAAACCAAGTTCAATTAAGTATTTTAAGTTAACTACGAGTCGTTGAGATTCTTCGTATAACACCAATTTAACCTTGGAAAGCTTGGTACAGCAATTAAAATTTTTTTCTAGACGATATAACTGTAAAAATATTGGTGGAACGTCGTATAAAACACTTTATTTCTTAACAAAAATACTTGAATCCAGGGATGTCTCAAGATTATTCGAAGCAAAAACACTCCCAAGAGATATCAATGGTTTTTATTTAATTCATATTCTTAGTTTCCCAAATATTGATTTTGATACATTTGCCAGGTCAAAACTCAACGTTTTTTCTTTCGTTGAAAAGCATATAATGCAACAATTTGTTAGGTTTTTCGACGTTTATCTTATCTGCAGTATCATAAAAATCATTTAACTATCGGCTTTTGATATCGGACGATGGCTTTGTCGAAGATTTCAGAATACCCCATGTTTATCTGTCTAACACTGGCTGGACAAATATTTTATTTCTGAGGATCTGTTGTAGTTCTTTCATGGGAAATTGGAAATCGTTTGCTAAATTGTCGTTGGCTATCGGGTTTTCAACACTTTAACGTTATAAAGATTCTCGAAAGGTTGGGCGGTGGCGTTCTAGAACCCAACATAATGACTAATATTTTGCTTTCTGATATTATGGCAAAAAAGTGTTGAATACAAAAAGATATTTTGAAATAATCAACTTCGAACGTGACCCTCGTTTAGTTTTCTACTACTACAATCGTAAAGTAACTAGTTCGTTTTATCTTTTCGAAAGTTTTTTGTTCACAATGAGTCGATTATAGCACAGCAGTATATAGAGTATGCGTCACTTGTGGAGTTCTTTGTAGACACGTACATACATATATGTATATGGAAGTATGCATGTTTGCATTCGTCTATATGTGAAAATGTCCAGAGTCCAATTGCATATTTCGTAGCTTCGCTGCATTTGCTACGAGTACTTGTAATACGAGTCAATATACATATGTCAATATATTTGTATCAACACAGTGCGAGTATTTGATTTCATATTTTTTATTTATTTAAAACGTATGTACATAAATTGACTGGTTCGTTGTTGCTTGTTTTCACAAATGTTTATTTTTGATAACAAAGTGTGCCCAGCGGCGATAAGAAGGGGTTAAAGTACAATTTTTGCCTTATATGAAAATAAATAGAAAGCAAATTTCGAATAATAAATTTTTGAGTGAAAATTAATTAAAATTGTCAATAAATATTTGGTTCGCCCAAAGATTGGTTAATGGATTCTCAAATACTGGTATCGGAGTATATCCAAAAAATCCACAAGAACATTGTATAGGACACATCGGTCCTATTAGTGTATGAATTCTTGAACTCTTGCTATCAGACTCAGAGAATTTAAAAATGAACACATAACAGAACATTCGAAAATCCTCACCAGCTTCAAACTGAACATTTTTAATCATGTAGTCGCCAAACCAAACTTTGGCGGCCTTTTCCCTGCCCATATACCTGCGAAAGAGCTGTAGTGGTAGAAGCCATAGGAGGAGAAATGCAAAGAGCTTCTTTACAGATGGGTGAACGCTTTGGGGAGAAGGTTGGTGGAGAAGTATGTTGTCAGGAACTCTATATCATCTACAGTTTCAGACTTCCTAATGTGCCAGGCGTCAGCGAAATCGCAGGCAACTGTAAGGCTGATAAGCTGGCTAGGAATCTACGCTAGCCTCACTATCAGTAGAATTGGAGCTTTTCGTGCTTTTTACTAGTGGATTTCTGGGCTTCACGGAAAGTGGGCTGGGCTACTATCGGTTCATGCGCAAGATCCTTTTGGATCGTATGCAATACAGTGAGATCTTTGCCATTACTAATGCAAGCATCTACCTAGTTATGGGAATTATAACAGGCCCTATCGTCGTCCATGCTGTAAGATTGAGAATCTTTCCTAACGCCAGCTGCTTGAGCTGTTTGGAAGAAGACGAGGTGGAATCATATCAGCACTTCATTCTTGCTTGCCCCACGTTTACGATTTTAAGGTTTAAGCACTACTAAATGCCTCACCAAATTTTTATTAGCCAAAGTTTATCTTTGTTTCATCACAAAGGACTACTTATAGCCTTCCAAGTGCGATCTTTGCATGAGCCATCACACCTAAACTTATCCTAACGCTCAAGGGAATTCATCTCTTCAAAGACTTAGCATGCTTTTCTGTTAAAAATTGGTAAGATTGAGCAGCTTAGTCTTAGCTCCCATGTATCTTATATATTCAATCTTCTGGTTGACTTTAAGTCGCTATAATTCCCGTCCTGCTATATGGTGCAGAGGCTTGGGCGATGACAACAACCGATGAGTCGACGCTACTAGTTTTCGAGAGAAAGGTTCTGCGAAAGATTTATGGTCCTTTGCGCATTGGCCAAGGCGAATATCGCATTCGATGGAACGATGAGCTGTACGAGATATACGACGACATTGACATAGTTCAGAGAATTAAAAGACAGCGGCTACGCTAGCTAGGTCATGTTGTCCGGATGTTCGACGCAGTACCCGCCGGGGGAAGCAGAGGAAGAGGAAGACCTCCACTCCGTTGGAAGGACCAAGTGGAGAAGGACCTGGCTTCGCTTGGAATATCCAATTGGCGCCACGGAGCGAAAAGAAGAAACGACTGGCGCGCTGTTTTTAACTCGGCTATAATCGCGTAAGCGGTGTCTACGCCAATTAAGAAGAAGAAGAAGGTTGACTTTAAACCGCGTATATCGGTCAATATGTAAGAAACTTAAAGAAATTCTGAAATAATATCTTTTTAATAACATTTGATCTTCTTGCCTAAAATCGATGAAATCAAGGCAATATTCCCCCTAGTTTAATAGAAAGTTTTGTAACACCTAAGAGCGTTTCATCGCCTTTGATCCTTACAAAATGTTCGGTTTACACCCGAACTTAGCACCTAAGTACTTTCTTTTTTATTTTAAAATCATAAGTATAAACAAAACTAACGGGTTACTAAAAAGTTCTTGGACGTGAAAAAAAAGAATTTCTCGACCAAGAAAGAATCGTAGCATAATTGCGCATGCGAAGGAGGACTTGTTAAGGAAGTATTCCAAATTAAATGTTCTACGTCACTTTGAATATGGTATAGTTTGTTCTATTTGCCACTTAGTAAAAGAAAGTGAAATTATGTAAAATAGTGTAATCAGGCATTCGGTTGCTGATAAGCTACAAATTTTTGAAAGTGGAATCAATATGAAATTTACATAGTATATGAAATGTATGTATGTAAATAAAAAATTTTAATGACAATCACTTGTGGATATCGACCAGTATATATAATACATATATATATGTGTGTATGTATGTATATATCATATGTTGAATGTGTGTAGATATTTGATCGTTTCTTATCGATAAGTGTTTAAACGATCATTAATAAAATGTATTGATAAACGAAAATACATGGTAAACGAAATAGCAACAAAACACATACATATATTTATGTTTACGTGTATGCAAGTATAGAGATATAAAGTGAGGTTGATAAACGCAAAAGCAAATAAATATAACATTCTTAAGTATTTCGTCAAGTAGTTTCAATGTACTATATGGAAGTACATTGTATGTCTGTAAGGGTAAATATGTATTGTATAAATGTGGGTATTTTTATATTTTCTGGACTTTGGCCGATGAGTGTTAGGATTACAACGCTTTCAAATTGAAAACAAAAATGAAAAAAATATCGCACAATAAGCTCATACCTACAAATGTTAATACGTATGTATATTTACACAAAGTTCCATAAAGATATAAGCATTGTGGGGAAGGGAAGGTAATAAAATAAAGGGTTTTTCAATAGGGACGCTAGAAAAGTAGACCGATAGAGAAAGCAAACAATGTCATAAATTTTCCCTCTCTTTTTATATTTCTCTATAGTAAAGCTTGCCATTTTAACGGGGAAAGATATACGACATCCAGCAGTGGCCTCAACTTTAAGAGCGCTATGCCCAATTTATGGTCGTCATAATCGTTCTGTAAGATCAACAATTAAGCGTCTAGTCGAAAAATTTGAATCCACAGGCACGGTACAAAATGTTCCCTTGCCAGTGAGACAAAGAAGTGCCCGTAGTCTCAAGAATATTGCTGCCGCTAGCGCATTAATTGAGAAAGACCCAAATCAGCTTCTCACACGTCGTTTTCAAGCGTTGGGCATCTCTGTGACGTCATTGTGGCGAATTTTAAGAAAAGATCTTGGTCTGCATCCTTACTAGAATAAATTGACGTAAGAAATGAAACCGCTTGACCACCAGAATCGTCGTTTGTTCGTGCATTGGGCTGAGCAACAACTTGGAAATGAACCGGATTTTCATCGAAAAATCATCTTCAGCGATGAGGCTCATTTCTGGCTGAATGTTTTACTCAATAAGCAAAATATGCGTTATTGGTCAGACAGCAATCCACACGTACTCCATGAGTCAGTATTGCATCCCGAAAAAATTACGGTTTGGTGCGGATTATGGGCCCGCGGCGCAATTGGGCCATACTTCTTTCGTGATGAACAAGACCAGCACGTTACTGTGAATGGGAATCGCTACCGTTCAATAATAACCGAATATTTTCGGGCCGAATTGAATGATATGGACTTGGCCAATATGTGGTTCCAACAGAACGGCGCTACAAGCCACACAGCGAGCGTTACAATCGATTTATTGAAAACCAAGTTTGGTGAACGTGTTATCTCACGAAATGGCCAAGTCAATTGGCCGCCTCGGTCGTGCGATTTGACGCCGTTAAACTATTTCCTGTGAGGCTACGTCAAGTCTATGGTCTATGCCAACAAGTCGGCGACTATTGACGAACTTCGTACGAACGTGAATTTGCAGCATTATTGGCCGATTTATGCTTGAAAACCGTCAAAAATTTTGTTCAGCGTCAGGACTTCTGCAAGCGTGCCCATGCAAAGGAAATCGAGTTCCATACATAATACCACCGAATATACTTTCACAGGAATAAAGAATTTCATTGATATTTTTTGTAGCGCTCTTATTGAAAACCCCGCTATAAACGTACATACAATACATACATATGTACTTATGTATATTGAAAATAAGTAGTTTGGTGTTTCAATATAAAAGTGAAATAACAACAAAGAAAAAAAAATACAATACTTGATCATAAAGCAATATAACAAACAGTGCATGTAATATGAACAAATAATAGTAATAATAAGAATGCATGCATAATAAATAATAACATTACAGAACAACAAAGACACAAGTTGGGGAAATCGATTATAAAAGCAACAGCAACAAAGAATATAAACTTGAGGCGTCATACAAATGCACCTAAAACTGTACTTAAACTTACTTATAGTATGTATGCAAATAAGTTTGCGAACAATGACTAAATAGTTTAAGTAGCTTACAACAACACAAATAATTTATGAAATGCAAAATATTAGCAAAAAACGTGAAAAGAAAGAAAAAAATGTTAGCACTGGCTGTACCGAAGCCCTGCATGACGATAATTTCTGTCATATTTCGTGAAGAAATTAGATCAGTCTGAATGGCAGCTATATGATATGGTTATTGTACATACATATATCGGCGATCCCGACAACTGAGCAGCTTCTTGGAAAGAAAAAGCCATATGCAAAATTTCAAAGCGATATCTCAAAAGTTTAAGGTCTAGTTCGCTGTTCGTTGATTAGCTTGATAAGTTGCGGTTAGTGTGGTCCTAACGGTGTATTTATAAAGATAGAAGTGAGTATGAGTAATTGTAAATATCGCAAATTAGTTTATTACTAATTTTATAACAGATTATGTAATATAGGGCGTGGTCAAACCTTTGGTTGCTTTATTTTCTTTATCAACACGCGACAAAAATCTTTTAGCTGAAAATTTTGACATTGTGGAAATTATAAACCGTATTTTCTTTGTTTTTACAGCATAAAGTGTTATCTAACTAGGATTGTTTTATGTTGAAGAAGAATATAAAACCGTTACAGTAGTTTGTTTGGAACCCAAGTTCGGATTTAGGCTTCAGAGTACCGTGCATTTCCGTTGCCATTGCGTTATGTTTTCATTATATGATTGTGTCGGTCATAACATATCAACTCGGAAAGTTAGGTATTTGAAAAGAGAATTTCAGCTCTACTACAGCGTCGCTGGTATCCTTGTTTTGCAGTAGCCTCTTGCTGTTTATTAGCAACAAATTCGACATTTTAAGAAAAAGGCTAAAGGTTTTGCCTTGAATAAACTAAACATAAACTAATTTTACCAATCGACTAATAATATTTTGACATAACATCTAATCAAATTTGACTCGGACTGGTCCATTTAGACTGAGAGCGCAAACCGAACCGTTAAAGAAATTTTTTTATAGTGTGGTACAAACTTTTTTGTACGAGTGTAGATTGATATCTCATTTGTTTACTATGCGTGAGGTTTGTCTGGAGATTTACTAAGGAAAAAACTTCAACAACGGGTTTGTTTGAAATTTGTTTCCTTCCAATGGAAACACGACTGAGAAATCGTTAAAAATATTGCAGAAGTGTTTTGGAAAGTCAACTTTATCACGAATACATGTATTTGAGTGACACTAATCATTCCGTGAAGCTCCTGCAGTCATCGAAAACTTGCGTCATGCGGATCGTCCATCTACTTCTGTTAACGAAAATCATATCGGAAAAGTTGGAGAAACAGTTCTTGGAAATCGTTGTACTGGCATCAGAGAGATAGCAGAGATAACGAAGAACATACCGGAAAAGTTGAAGAAACAGTTTTTGGAAATCGTCGTCCTTGCATCAGAGAGATAGCAGATGATAGCAACACATCTTAAGGATTGATGTCGAATAGAGGTCACAAAAAAGTTTGAGAATGCGGCTGAGGACGCCTCATTACTGGTGGTGAGACGTGAAATTGTGAATATGACGTTGAAACTGACACATAACCTAGCGAGGGGTAGTACAAAGGTAGTGGTAGATTGATTCTGCATTTGGCGTAGAAAAATCATTGACGGTTATGTAGATAATAACTTGGTGATTGATGTTTCTGATATGACAACGCGACTGATGAAAATATGAAGAAAAGTGTGAAACAAAGGTGTTAAGGTTCAACCATTATTATTCATGTTACAATCGAAGTTTTTAAAAATTGTTTTTCAGAAACGAATTAATATGAAAACTCGATATTTATTATACAATGCTTAATCGTTTTCCTAATTCTAGTAAACACTTGTCTAACAATTACTGCCGTAAAGGCAAATCGCAACGTCAGCGGGAAAGGTTTTATAATTTTTTTTGGTAATTAGCTTAGAAAAAGCACGTAATAAATTAATTAACTATAATAAAGTTAATGCAGTGTGGACATAGATAAGCAAGTGTCAGAAAAATTCTTCCACTAGTTTTACTTTTATATGAATGCATGGTTACTAAGCGCCGGCATATACATACATACATAGAGTTATGAAATTCCCATAAAATTTATATTTAAATTACGTACATTAGGCTGGAACTGTCACCATTAAAAAAAGTTTTGTAAATAGACCCTTCTTTAGATAGGATATGAAAAAATGGTTTCGGAAAAAATAACCCCTTCTTTGGATAGCATACACAAACTTAGTTTCGGAAAAAAGCTAAGACACCTTCTCTTCGGTTATTTTTGTGTTTCTGTTGGAATTCATCAAGAATGATTTTGATTTCAAATAATTTTAATAAAATTTGGGTTCAAAACCAAAGCTTGCTTTCAATGTTTCAACTCTCAGTATCATCTTCTCCCTATGTAGTTTCTGGAAACATTAATCAGACATCTCATTCAGAGAGCGACGAGCCTAAACTTTTTATAGAGGCAAGTTTTCATTATTTTGTCATCAAGAAAAATTAACGCTACGTAAAGGGAAAGTCGTTTCGACTTAATTAAATTAAGCTTTTCAAAAGAATATTACGGAGCCAGGCAAAGCGGTGGCTGGGACCGTTCGGAGACTGAGTAGTTAATTGATCCCAATTAAAAGGTGTCATATACCTATCTGTAGGCCGTTTCGACAATTGTTTTATGGTCGGATTGTTAGAAAACTCCTCTTGATATTCCCAGCCAGTGTCTTCATTGTAATAAAAATTTTATTTATAAGCTCAAAGTGTCAAAAAATGGCACGCTTTCCGCAATTCAAAGCTGATGAATTCATCTGAGTTAATGTCCAATCAGCTTCTTTAAGTTTGCTTCTTACTAATTCGTTTTGTGATAGTTTGATTTGCATTAAAAGGTCCCAAATAACTACTCCTAAATGAACAAACTCTCGATGTGAGAATATCCATTAAGGCTCACATTGTTTTAAGAATGTTCTTTGGAAAAAATTATTCTGTTGTAACTTGTTGAAGAAACTCGC
Source organism: Bactrocera tryoni (assembly GCF_016617805.1). Classification (NCBI taxonomy): domain Eukaryota; kingdom Metazoa; phylum Arthropoda; class Insecta; order Diptera; family Tephritidae; genus Bactrocera; species Bactrocera tryoni. The sequence goes on from NC_052500.1 coordinate 18,266,083, forward strand.
TCCTTAAGACCCTCATATTTGCTTATCACAACTGTCGTTGCGCCAATTGTTTCTTTCTTTGTTTTATCGTCGCGTCATTGCAATCATCGTGTTCCAATTCTGTGACATTCACAAGCAGCCATTACGATATCGCAGCAAATTCTTACGAATATACATACATAGTATATATGTACATATATAATATTATATATTCTCATATATATTATGTACACTTGCACAAGTATGTTCGACAAAAAATCAAGTGCATTCGGTGTCGTTCACTGATAAGCGTTTGAGAGCTCAGCTTTGCTGATTAGAAACAATGCATTGAATTTCCTTCGATAGCGACAAATTTCATCAAGTGTTCATATGTGCTATGTATGTATGTGTATATATAGTAACATATGTATATGTATGTATATCAGTAATCGCATACGCCGTGTTTATTCCGAAAGTGTCCAATATAGCAGATCTATTTTCGTGTTGTCGGGTATTCACTTATAAAAGAATAATCTCTTTCTAATTTCCACGTGAATGCCCTTGTATAATTTAAAATTATTAATGAACTTTACACAGAAATGGTCTTTACGTGTTTACCATTTTGATAATAATTATTTTTGAAATTTGTAAACAAATTAAAAAGTTGCATCTTTACATATTCTCAATGGATTATTTCCTATGGTTTCCTCATGCAACAGATACATACGTAAACAGTAAGTTCTGCCAAAGCATCGAAATGGCGAAACGAACAAATAGTTGACAAATAAAATAGATATAGTTTGAAAACCGTTAAACTACTTGAACCAGGGGCGCATCGAGAGTAGAATTTTGGGGGGGGCCTATATATAATTTTGTACTTGCAACTCAAAGTCTTTTTCTTGGCGGAGTGTCATTTATGATGGAAATAATGTATAACTTTTAACTTTTGGATTCCGTGGATCCGCGCCTGACTTGAATGAGCTATCCATTTACTCGTGTTTGTTTTTAGATAGATAAGTTAATTTTGTTGTTGCTTTAACTTACATTGTGACCATAGATCAGAGCTCAAACATAATGAACATGAAAATAACCAATCGAAGGCGGTTAGTTTAAGTCGGGTTGGGTCTAAGTAACCGAAAGAAACTTGATTACTTTTAATCAAGGACTATTAACTGAACAGTATTCTTAGAAATTAGTTTGAGATATTTTGGCATGTGGATCGAGGGCCAACTCGAAGTAAGTAATCCAAATTATGTAGTCGATATTACTAAAATTTGGTATGTAAATGACAGAAAATAACCTATGATTTTTATGATATCTACCCAAGATTATACCGTTTGATTCAAATTTTCTTTTTAAGGAATATTCAAATAATCTTTGAAGGAGTGGACTCAAGAGGAACACCTCAGTTTCCTCTTTGGGATATAGCTGATGGTGGACAGACCGAAAAATTCCCATTGCGAGGCAAAAGAGAACATTGTATTATTGTAGGGGTTATCAAAGGGGACCTACCCTTAAGATCCCACTTCAGAAAATGTGAAAAGTGAAATGCAGAGTATGCCAGGAGGATGATGAGACGCTGGAATATTATCTATGCGAATGTCTCTCCTTCAACTGGCACACTCGAGGGCAGCTAGAATCCTAATTCCCCTAAGCTACCCCAGACCATTCAACTACCTACTTCAATGGCTATGTAAAGCAATGGACTATAGAGAAACACCTCAGATCTTGGAACACTAGCAACCCGGGGCATATCTCAAGGTTACTTTTGAATATTGTTGATGGTGTACAGATCAAAAAGTTTCTACTTCTTGGAAGAGAGAACTTAGTATGTATTATAATATTGTTAGGGTCGTCAGAGAGCTCCTACCCTTAAGATCCTACCCTCAATAAATGGTTTCGGCAGAATGCAGAGCAAGCGAGGAGGATGATAAGATATTTGTTCATTACCATGTCCAGCCTTCAGCTGGCCGAGAAGGGATATATTCCACGACTCCCAATGCTCCTATTTAATTTAAAAAACAGCTTTCTTACCAGATCCACTTGTTTGCTGGAAAAAGCCTAATTTGATTACCACTCGGGAGCAAAATGGTTATATTATTGGCTAAGTGAGGCCGCATGCGATCTGTCGATAATTCGCTTCCACTTTTCAAACTATCAAGCAAAGAAGAATTAAGAATAAAGAAATATATAAAAAACAGTGTTTTGTAGTGAAATGGACATTTAGGTGACTTATAACTTGTCATAACACATCGTAAAATCATAGTCATAAATTTTTACACTTCTTTGAAAAAATTGTTGTTGGATTACATATACAAATGAGTTTACGCAATTACAATACTCAACGCTAAGTGTTCGTTTCGTTATAACTTATGACTTTATAAGACTATACGAAACCCGTGACTGTTGTATAAATTCAAATAAATAGACAAGATTTCGTACAAAATATCTTTTAATAAAAAACTACCTTCTTATCCGTTTAGTTTTCTCAAGATTGGATAAGGGCAATTTGAGTGTGAGAAATTGTCAGATGAACAGTGAGGTATTAACCTTTTACTGTTGAACGTCCTTACTTCCAAATGACGGACAATTTGTCCATATTAAAGCCAACAACTCTAGATCATCAAAAATAGCCTTGAAACTCAAGGTAGATCAATAACCCGAACACAAACAAGTTAGGAGGAGCTAAGTTCGGGTATAACCGAACATTTCATATTCTTGCAACTTGCAATGATTAAAGCTAGATCCTTATATACATTCAGGTACACACACACAATCTGCGCCAACTACAGTGGGATAAGCCTCCTCAACATCGCATTAAGATTCCATCGAGCGTATTCTGTAAGAGATTAAAGCCCACCTTGAATTTTATCAGTGTGGCTTTAAGCCTGGAAAATCAAAAGCTGATCAGATATTCACTAAGCGCCAAATCTTGGAAAAGACCAACGAAAAGAAGATCGGCACACACCACCTCTTCGTCGATTTCAAAGCTGCCTTTGACAGCACGAAAAGGAGCTGCCTTTATGCCGCGATATCTGAATTTAGTATCCGCAAAACCAATACGGCTGTGTAAACTGACGTTGATCAAGACGAAAAGCTCCGACAGGATCGGTAAGGACCTCTCCATGTCGTTTGATACCAAACGAGGTTTCAAAGAAGGCGACACCCTTTCGTGCAACATCTACAATCAACTCTTGGAGAAACTAATTTGAGCTGCAGAACTTAATAGAGAAGATACCATCTTCTGTAAGAGTGCACAGCTGTTGGCGTACGCCGATGATATTAATTTTATTGGTCTCAATAACCGCGCCGTTATTTCTGCTGCCTCCAGAATGGATAAGGCAGTGAAGCAAATGGGTCATTTATTGAAAGAGAGCAAGACCGAATATCTCCTGCCATCAACGCAGAATAACCAACAGTTGCTACTTCGGACTCACTGGACAATTGAGAAGTAAAGTCCGCTTTCGACGAACAAAAACCAAACTCTATAAGTCAATCATTATTCCCGTTCTGCTAAATGGTTCAGAGGCATGGACGATGACAACATCTGATGAGTCGACGTGAGGAATGTTCTGCGGAAGATTTATGGTCCTTTGCGTATTGGCAACGGCGAATACTGCCGTCAATAGAACGATAAGCTCTATGAGATATACGACGCCATTGACATAGTTCAGCGAATTAAAAGACAATGGCTACACTGACTAGGTCATGTCGTCCGAATGGACGAAAACACTCCAGCTCTGAAAGTATTCGACGCAGTACCCACCGGTGGAAGCAGAAGAAGAGGAAGACCTCCATTCCATTAGAAGGACCAGGTGTTGCAAGAGTATAAAAATATTTTTTCCCGATTTCGTAAAGTAAGCTGTATAACTGTATACTGTACAAAGTATAGTACATTTCTTTAATATCGTTTGTGCCATTGAAGGGTTACACAAGAAGAAGTTATTGAATTATAATAAATCATTTTGAGCTTAAGTGTTATAATAGCAATTTATTGCAAAGTATCTTATCTTATATATCATAAAAAACGATTAAAGATAATCCCAGTAAACGATAAGGTTATCAATAGCTTCTATTTTTGGATTGTTAAATGCAATTTTTGTTGTCCCAGGCAATTAACTTATTAGCCCAATAAATATAAGAAAGCTTGATTACAAGGTGTGGTGATTGAAGAGCGGGACTAACGCTATCGGACTCAACTTCATTCCATAAACGTTGTTTCATGTTAGATTTATACACATTGGGTAGTCGAATAAGTCCTCGAAGATCACAAGTGATATTCAGGCAGCCCGGTAGGCCTAGAACAATGACACTACATATTACTAGTATTGATATTTTTGAAACATATTCGGACTTTAATACATAGGCTTCTGTATATATTTTTTTGGTCGCTGCCGAAACGGTACTGAATGTAAATCCCAGGATGTAGCTAAATTATGGGCAACCGGAAATGACGTCGTAATGGCTGAGTTTCAGAGATTTTTTCCAAAAAAGTTCTAGATTTTCCAGTTAATAGTGGATTTTTGTAACAATAAACAATTCTAATAAAATATTTAATTTTTTTTATGAGTAAAACTTTTTTGAAAAAGGCAGTTTTTTACCCTAAAAAACCTATGTAACCCCTTAAATGAGTTTCCACAAGGGTTTTAAGAGGTAAGAATAAAGATTTCCTATTTTCAACGCAACTGAATTGAAAAGTATTCTTTATAAGATTCTTAAACCACTTTACAGTTCTTTCGGATTAGAACAATCTCTAATAGAGTTCTGCGTTGGAGTTTGGGAATTACTTTAAAAGACTATAAGTGAAATGCTTTTCGGTCGACGCCTAATGCAAAAGTGTCTAGCCGTATTTTTATTACTTAATTGCCTCTTATTTATTCTTAACTGACTGCAGAAGCTTCAATACTGTAACTCAATAACCACACCACGTATACTTGGATCGTTTTAAGTGAGAAGTAATCGGATTTTGTAACGATTCAAAAACAGGTGTTTGTACCAATACTGAGCTTTAAAACGAGCTTTGATCAAAAAATAAGCTTAAGGCTTTGCGAAAGTGAGTGCGTGCATGCTAAGCAATGTCAAGAAAGCTCTATGAGCTTTAACTTTCCTAACTTTTGTGCTAAGCTTTATTCGCAGCTCAAACAAGCTGATCGCACAAAACTCAAGCTCCAACAAATAAAAGCTTTTAATCTGATCGTAGTTTGAGTAACAAGCTGAGCTTAGTTGCTCCAATATTGCATGTGCGCTCAACCGCTCCAAGCGGAGGTGGCAAACTGCCAGAAGGAGCACAGACGCAACACAAAAAGCCACAACGCGGAGCATTTCGCCACACATGAAGCTGTGCCGCCACACTCTTTAGTACGCACATTTCAGCCATTGTATATGAGTTTTCCCACTAAGCCAACAAATACCAGTTACTCGCGCACAACAGACGCGAAGACAACAAATCGTACGATCAACGCAGGTAAAACGATTAAACCGCTTGAGATTAGTGGCAAACTAAATAAAATACCTGTTGAAATTAAGAAACTAATATTAAAGTTATCGCTTGTGAGGGGCGAATAAAGCATTTTGAGGATTAAGTCGACAACAGACAGTGTCTAGCGGTTAGTGTAAATTGGCAAAGACGACGGTACGCAAGCATTTACAAGCGGAATTGTGCAAAATAAGTGATAAAACTCAAAAAAAATTTGGTTCGATTTACAAGTAACAAATTATTTTCATGACTACCCGCATACAGAAAGCGTCGTAAGAAAGTTTAGTGTGAAAAGAAGTGAGAAAAAGTGAAGAGTTTGAAGACGAGAAAGCATTTTGCAGCAGAAAAAGATTGTTTTTTGAGCATAGCAAAGGCGGCGCAAAGACCGAAGAGCAATAGTAAACAATTAAAATCAATTATCGGTGAGTAAAGTGAATGGCCAGCTGCGAACTATAAGAACTTATGCGAAAAAATGTTAAGAATATCATTTTATATACATTCTTGAGACCGAACAAATTTAAATAATTATAACAAAGTCTACAAAAATACAATAAACTAGTCATAAATATTTTAGCTATGTAAAAACTATAGCAATTGAAGACATTACTTCGACAGTAAAACCAAAATATGCAAAAACCAGAGGCGCATGCGCAACAGTTGCGGCTAACTCAGCGCTTAACACGGTGGGTTATAATGAAAAACAGGCAAATAAAAAAATATTTTAAATAACAATTGTTGCGGTTTTTGCTACCAAACAAATTTGTTGTAGTAAGCTTAAAGCGCACAGCAATGATAGCAACAAAGTGGCTGGTAACTCAATGTGTACAATTTTGGAGCGCTTGAAAATGTAAGGCACAAAAAGGCAAAAATTCCACTCTTTGCAATTATACACGTGCGTACTTGTACAAAATTTTACGTTCCGCCTATTTTCGGTTAACTCTATTTTGCTATCGGAGCGCTTAAGAGCAAGTATATGCCAACGAGATACATACATATGTACATAGCTAAACATTTTATTATAAGGTAGTACGTGCAATCGACATATACATATGTATAAACATGCATGCATATCTTAAAGTTGCGGTTACATGCACTTAAGCGTATATATGTACATATATACATATGTACATAAGTACATGCGAGGGCATACATGACTTCACACAGTTCAATCGCTGATTGCTCGCCAAGTCAACGTCAGTCCGAAGATGACTCAAACCGCTATGCAAATCGCAAATGGGATTTTTTGGTTTATTTATTATTTATTTAATTATACGTAAGCATGGGCATGTATTGTTAAAGAAATACATGCTTATTATCTTAATAGTATTTTTTTCAATAATAAATCGCAGAAGACTTTTATTTATCAAAACAACAAAAAACGTTTTTCAAAAGGGAAGCTACAAAAGTATACTAATAGGGACAGCAAACGACGCCATATTTTTCCCGCTATTTTGACATTTATCTTCAGTAAGGTTTGTCATTTCATCATGGAAATATGTATGATCCAACAACGAGTCGAAATTACTACCGAAATTCGGAGTCAGTGGCCTCAACTTTAAGAGCTATAATACCCTTCACTGGTGCATTATTCATAGCATATAATAAGGGGGTATAACAACAACTTTATCGGATCGGATGTTGCAATAAACAATGCCAAATTTCGTGAAAACATCTCGTAAATATCTGAAAAAGCTACCCATACAAGCACTTGATTCCGATCGTCCAATTGACTATATGGCAGTTATATGCCATAGTGTTGCGATCTGTAGAATTTCCTCGGATTTTGCATATTCACCTTAGTCCATACACCGTGCCGAATTTCTTGAAGATACTTCGTAAAATCAAAAAGTTTTCCAGAACTTGTTTCCGTTCCTTCAGTTTATATGACAACTTTAAGCTATAATGATCTGAGCTCAGCGGTTTCAACGGACGTGTTCAAAATCTCTGTTCGACATCTCAAAAACTGAGGGATTAGTTCACATATGTATATGTATATAGACGGACATGGTCAAGACGACTCATCTCCTCACGCTTATCTGTTCTATATTCAATTCCCAAAACAGCCGGTTATACGTTACCGGAATTGACCCGAATTTTATCCGGTCAAAGGCTGTTAATTCGGAGATCTAATCCCGTTTAGATCGATAAGCCTTAATATCAATTATATATACACTGTGTAGGGACTCCGACGTTTTCTTTTGGGTGTTAAAACCTTCGTGGCAAACTTAATATATCTTGTTTACGCTATAAATATACAAACGAGGGATCGGTGGTCGTGACTTCACGCCGTAGAATGCTATGAAATTTCAAAAAAAAACCTATTTTCTTCTAATTTCGTTTAGGTTTTTCTGAAACTTGTATCAATGTCAACCCCTTTTTATAGGCATCTAACCAACTGTTTCGGCACAAGAAAACACTAGACATTCTGAGACCCGCAGCAGCAAATAAGCAGAATTTATATTCGCTGATAATTTTTGAAAATATTCTTTATCTGTGAAAATTTGATACTAATAAGTTCTATGTATAAAAAGCTGTAAACTTCAAGGGTGGTCCATATTAACATCAAAAAATCGATAATGATTTTTCGAAAAGCTTTAGAGTCAATTGGTTTAGAACTCTGAGAGAGCAAACATTTGCTTCAGAACTCCCAAAAAGATTCGGAGATAGGCGTGAAATTTAAATTATTGTTCCCAGACCGTCAAATACTGGACTCTCCTGGATAATTAGAAGTGTTTATAGAGAGCTTAAGAAAGCATGAAACTTATACTGATACTGATACCTATACCATTACAGTAACCATAAGTTTTTTGTTGTATATTTTCGCCAGTGCAGAACTTTTCACAGTAAATTTTCCACTGATATTAATCGAAATTTACGTAAATATGGCTAGGTATCGTTTGATGAAACATCCCTATCTCATTACTTCAATAAAATTAGGTCAATATGCAACTATTAGATTTTAAATTTACCGAGAGATATTTTGGTTTCTACAGACCTTCCTTCTTAGGTTACCAATTGCGTTAACAATCATTGCCTTTCTTCATTCTTAATTCGTCTAATTTCGACGGATTCTTTTCTTGCACCTTAATTCGTCTAATTTTAATGAATGGACAAGTGTTTTTGTTTTATAAAGCAATTCTATTATAACTATTATTTTTCAAGCTTTTTCCACAAATTTATGGAGCTTCAGTTATAATTTTCAGTTAGCTTTGTCAAATATGTGTTCTTTTATAAGTTACTCGAAGTAGTGAACATTCTCAATCATAAAAAAATTAGTGTAGGATTCTCGAAACCTCATTTCGTATTATAATTAGAATTGTTCGAAAAAATCTACTTCTCCATATACATAGTTACATGTTTATGCAACAAAAGGATATTGCATTCAAGACGTCTAAAAGTTTATGAAAATCACACTATTTGGGACCTTTACACAGCTCTCACGCTCTCCCTTTTAGCAACGAACCAAGAATAGAATTAGGTTAGTCATAGGATTTAACCACAGTAGCATTAACGAGACTATATTGTGTGATTTACATTTTTGTAATCATTTGTAGCCATAGAAATTTAGCCGTTGGATTTCAAGTTTAATAAGCTGAAAGAGGCCTTGAAGTCTCTTGTATTAGATCCAGCACAGTTCTAAATCAAATTTTGTAATATTGATGCTGAGTAAAGGGAATGGCACAAACTAATAGACTAGTAAATCTAAAGCGAAACGAGCTTTTTGCGTGACTATGTATATATTTTTATATTTACCTAAAGCTACAATCTATGGTATGTATGTATGTATGTATAAATGCAAATATATCGCCTTAAAAAAATCTGCCTGTCCAGTATCGGCTAATATGTTACAACGCACAAACTTGTTGGCCACTTAATTGAATAAGAAATTGGCAAAATTATATGTTTTCAACTAAAGATTTATACTAGTATGGCCGGTTGGCCTTGCGTGTGGCGTCGTGTTGCCAAAAAGCCACTGACAACTGTAGAAAAGAAGTAAACTCAAATGTAATGAAGTGTTTGTGGAAAACAAGTTTCATTTGATTTTATTTTTCGCGAAAAGTAGGTCAAATTATGGATGTACTAAATATGGTGAGCACCACGAAACTCAAGCTAAGCTTCAACACAAGAAGTTGAATGTGGTTGTTGAAGAATAGGCTTAAATGCTAAAAGTAAATACTACAAGTATATTATTACGTAAGCTTGTTAGTACCAAGAGTTAACGATAGAAAAGCTGTTATCTGACAAAGCGATGGTGACTAGGGTTGCTTTGATGTATAGGTTGTCGATTCGGCAAGTCTTGAATTAGGTACGTATCTAAAAGTCTTTGAGTTCTGAAGAGGCAATAACGCAACTTATAAAAAAAAATTTTAAAATTCACATCTCGGGAGAAGAAAAATGGAAATCTACATAAAGTGTTCCTCTCGAAACTTTTGGTTTCTAGATAAAAATTGCTCAAAAAATCGAAAATAATCATAAATAACTCCATATTGTCTTTAAGCAGCGCTATGAATTGAGAACCTAATGTATTCATAAACAAAAGAGATTGTTTAGAAAAGTTTGGCTTTGGATTGAGTTAGTCATGAATATTGAAAACTTAAGTTGTTTTGGAAGAATAATGATCAAAAAGACATATTTTGGTGTAAAAACAATCTTTCTGAAGTTCAAAAGGCAAGGCTCGAAACGATTTAGTGGCAAAACTACTATCACAATTATAAAAAATTAGTTCAGATACCGATTTTAATGGAAAAAATGTTGTATAATTTTTAATGTCACCCTGTGACAATCTTCGCTTGTTTTGATTTTTCATTAATAATTCTTTGGACTCTATACTCTCTGCAATTACATCAGTAACAAAAAAAAAATCAACGAATTTTTTTACCAAAATTGAAAAAAATTTCTAAATTTATTTGTCACCCTGTAACGTATTATAATGTATTATCATATTTCGCTTGTTTTGGTTAGGGAATATGCTCAAAACTCCTTCTCTAATGGTTAGTAGTATAAAACTGTGTTTGCTATGGATTTTCTTGATCTTTCGAGTAAGAAATTTAGGTAATTTTTTCCACATTTGTCACCCTTTATGTTATGTTTTTTGCTTTTTTTCTTTCATGTCTTTCTAGAGACATGAGTTTCAGGTTATTTTTGAAGGTCCTAAAAAAGACAATTACCATTTTTATTAATAATTCTTTATAGTTATTTATTAACATTACAAGTGTAGCAAAAATAAAAAAGTTAGTAATTTTAAAATTTTCTAAAATCTCAAAAATTAACTGCTGAGGAAGGAAGGCCTCAAAAAATTGGCGCGAGACCATACCTACTCTACCTTCAGTATTTTCTTGATCGGAAAACGGGCATAAATTCCTTATGGCAAAGCAGTTATTAGTACTCTCTAGTACAATCCACAACAAAACCAAGACAGATAAATTAAATTCATAAATATTTTAGTAAACAACGAAATTGCTCTTAAACCGCTTAAGTAACCCCTTGTAACCAATAATTTAAGTTTTAAAACATATATGTAGGTATAGTATACAATTACAAAAAAGCAAAACAAACACTTTTAGCATAAAAGTAATACTTATTATATAACAACACTTTACAACAACCAACGGCAACACGCGATTCATATGCCAAGGGGGACACCCGAAATGAGCGCAGATACGTGAACTTAATCATACAGTGAAAAATGCTATTAAAAAGTTATAATTAGCTGACCGGCAACTATATTTAAGCGTGTACTTAGAGCATAACCTATCTTATGGGGAAGGTGTGTGCAATGGGTAAACGGCTGTTGCCATACTTTCAATTTCCTTTACGTGATGTGGAAGTGGCTTATCAATTGCATGCGTAGAGTTGTGAAAAGGCAATTAAAATAATAATAATAATAATGAGCTGTCATAACACAAATGCATGTTATGTAATGCCACTAAGTAAATCTACATACACACTTAAGCTTAGTAGTTGTAGTAGTTTGGTCAATGGAAATGGCGCTTACCTTGAGCTGCGGGTCATCAAAAGTGAGTTTAACGTGATTTTTCATGATTTTCTTACCACACCTGCAATAAACATAGATACATGTGAGTGTCTATTGTATGTTAAATTGATATGTAATTGCACATAAAAATCTTGCTAGCATATCTTTAAATGAGTACCAAGTCCACAGTTAAGCCAGATTTAATTTACCAATCACGTTTTCTTATGAAAATCTGCAGACTTTTGTAAGAGTTGTTGGCATGTGGCACTAAGAAAAGAGTTCAAATAATATAATATAGATTGTGAGATTTGATGAAAAGATATATACATTGTGACAAAAAAGTACCCGGAAATTGTAAATAAAGCCAAATCTGTTGAATGCGGTGGATGATCGTTGGTTTAAAGCCAAAAATGTAGTGACTCATTGTTGGCTTTAAAATCTGTCGCAACCGTACTCTTTTGAAAAAAAAAAACAGCTTTATCCGGATGAGTCGAGCAAAAGCACGCGTTTCATACCCAAAATATACACCGAAATTATTCGAACGGACTTGCGGGAGATCTCGAGCTCTCTTTCCATCTCTCTAACACTTGCATGACGATTTCATTAGTTGAAATGGTCGAAGGTCGTCCAGAACGAGGCATGTCTTCAACAATCTCTTGATCATATATAAAGGCTTTGTACCACCACTCGTATACTTGTGTTTTTGATAAAACCTAATCACCGTAAACCTTTTTCATTTTTAGGTTTTGAGTGTTTTACGCTATAAACCCGACTACTGGCAGGCCTCAACTACAACTGCGATATATTTTCGTGTGAAAGCTCATAATAATTTGTAAACCACAGATCTCAGGTCCTCAGTTATAATAAGAGTTACTACTCACTCTCTCTACGAACTTAACATCATCAACATCACTCCCTCTAACTCCCATTGGAGATTAGGGCCTTAAACTTAAGGTTACTAGTATAACATCATTATTTTTCTTCTTTGTGGCATCAAAAACAATAATAAATGACTAATAACCCTTAAAGTTGCTCCGTTACATATATTTAGATCAGGTAAAATGTAGATTTTAAGTATATGTATAGTGGAAAATTTAACGAAGATTATCGCACAAAGCAATTTTGAGGTTAGGAAAAAGCGAGAACAGCGAAAGCGGTTAGTTGATAACTGTAATTGATTTTAAAAACAGGATTTCAATTACTGCATTTAATGGCATTAAAGATGTGAACGCTATTCAATTAAAGAAAGTTAAAGCCGTAAAATGCACAACTTTGAAACAACAACAATAATAATTACAGTTTATTCGGAATGAGTCAACAATTGGGTAGTTATTACAAGTCTTACATTAAATGTTGACCCTTTTGATGCTTTTAATCCGTTTATTTAGCTTTATAATTATTTTTCAATTAAAATATATATCTTTTATAATTAATATTTTTAAATTAATATTATAATTAACATTGTTATATAAATATTTTTTTTTATAATTCTTCCATTAAAATAATTTTATTTATTATTATTTTTTTTTGATAATTTAAAATATTCGACTCATTTGATGATTTCAATAAATTTATATATGTATATGTATATTACTATTTTTAATAAACAATAATTGTTTAGTTTCATATTTGTCATTTTATTATTATTATTTATTTATTGCAAGAGTCACATTGCAGTCACTAAAATAACTAACGAACTTTGATTTCGTAATTACTAGCACGCGAATTCGATAACTGACCTAAAACTATCATGAAAATTATTAGAAAATGTCATAAACCCATGCAAAAGATAAATGCTTTCGTGATCACTGTTGTAAAAAATAAACACAATTTTATTGGAAATTTATGTGGATTGAAAAGTTATCTAAGTGAATTGAGAATAATTCAGGCTACAATTGCTGAATGATTTAAGCGCTTAATTCTGCGCTCAGATATAAACCAGTTTTAACCAATATTAACATTTTTTTCACTCATGTTCCATCTTATTCCGTGTTTCATTCATGCCACTGTAAATTTCCGAAAATGTTGTTACGATATTTTGCATTTCAGGTGACGATATGTATATTTATATAGGCTTTTCCCATATTTTTATATATTTCAATATATTTTAAAAATTTTATTTGGATTTCCCAACAATAAAAATGTAATATTTAGCAATAAAAGCAATTAAAAACATTAACTTCAGCTGCAAGGAAGCTGCAATACCCTTCATAGTTGCATTTCTTATTGCATAAAATAGTATATAAATCGCTTTAAGTATTATAATTTTGATGGGTCAGTTTGTAAGGCAGCTGTAATGGCCCGATCTAAACAATAATAGGGAAGATTGTAGTCCTGTCTTGAACAATAGAACATACTAAATTGACCGAAAATATCTATATCTAAAAATTTAATACCGAACCTTCAGTTTATATAGCAGCTATGTGTTATACTTGTCCAATACATAAATCGCCTTTTGGGGAAGGAAGGACGTTTACAACGTTCCTGATCGAACTCACAAAAACCAAGGGTGTAGAACGCCTATATAGACAGACGGACTGACATTGTTAAATCCACACAACTCGTCATGCTGATCATATGTATATGTGTATATACTTTATAAGATCTTCGACGTTTCTCTCTGGGAGAACTTAGTAGAAAACTTAATATTTCCTGTTCAGGCCACATAAAATCATAGCTAAGCATAGCAAACATAAGACTTAAGCGACAAACTTGAATGCAAACATTTTTGAAATATATTTGAGGATTTTTTTTGAAAATCTTTTTTTACACAAATCATGCTTTTTCATAAAAATATACGAATTTTGAAGTAAAAAATTCTTTAAAAAATCTTTCAAAATTATTTAGAGTTTTTTGTTTTTGCAAAAGTTTTTACAAAACTGATGCTTTTTCATTAAAATATAAGAATTTTGAGACAAACGTTTTTTTAATAAATCTTTTCAAATTATTTAGAGATTTTCTTTGCAAATTTTTTTTTACAGAAATCATGCTTTTTCATAAAAATATACGAATTTTGAAGTAAAAAATTCTTTAAAAAATCTTTCAAGATTATTTAGAGATTTTTGTTTTTGCAAAAGTTGTTACAAAACTCGTGCCTTTTCATTAAAATATAAGAATTTTGAGGCAAACGTTTTTTAATAAATCTTTTCAGATTATTTAGAGATTTTTTTTGCAAATTTTTTTACACAAATCATGCTTTTTCATAAAAATATACGAATTTTGAAGTAAAAACTTCTTTAAAACATCTTTCAAAATTATTAAGAGATTTTTTTTTTGTTTTTTTTTTTTTTACAAAACTGATGCTTTTACATGAAAATATAAGAATTTTGAGACAAACGTTTTTTTTAATAAATCTTTTCAAATAATTTAGAGATTTTTTTGCAAATTTTTTTTTACAGAAATCATACCTTTTCATGAAAATATACGAATTTTAAAGTAAAAATTTCTTTAATAAATTAGTTTGCTTAATTTTACTTCAAATATAGGAAGGCAAAATGAAATCATATCTCAAAGGTCACTTCATTAACAACAGCAAATAGTTTTGCTTATTTCAACAATTTTAAGCTTAAACAAAAAAAGAAAAACAGCAGTAAGCACCAGAAGAAGAAAAGCAAAAATGTGTTTTGCTACATTTTGCTTATTCAGTCGAGTCAGCAAAGATAATGTTTTTGTGAAATCAGTGCATTACATTTACTGTTCACGGTCATCTTTTTTGACCATAAGCACAAAAATAGTTATATTTAAGTTATATTTATTTCATAACATTTAATGTATAAACCAACATATCGGCTTTTGTACTTGAACGTCATTTTGTGCTGTCCGATCTAGGCTATACAAGTCATGCTGTACTTGAAATTATCGTTTATTCTTTTTAAAAAATTAACACCTTTTTAGGTGACATTGATTTTGTGTAACCTTACGGTAACAACTGACTGACTAAGCGGAAAAACAGTTTTATAGCAAACGTAGCAGATGAAGAGGAAGCTTTGTTCGACGAATTTTAGCGATTAATTGCACTCACCTTGATGGCGCTTAAAGATTGATGTTTCTAGAGACGCGAATTAAATAAAGAGTAAATGAACTGAACAATCTTTTGTATTTCATATTCATTGAAAAATGATGAATTTGTTGGTTATTGTTAAGCTTAACGTATTTTTGGCAGTATATTAGGGTGGTACGTTTAAATTATGCAACTTTGTTAAAAAAAAAATATTGCAAAACACGATTTTCTAGAGAACATTTGGAAAAAAGAAATGTTTAAACTAATCTTACAAGCCAGATTTGTATCCATTCCGTTTCATCCCATAATAATACCTAAATTTGGGATAATGTTAGAAGAACTACATATTTCGTCTTTCTGCCGATTTGGGCCGTTATTGAAGTATCGATCAAAAATTTGTAAACATTCTTTTATCAAAAAGCATCTTATTTGTTGTTGTTTTATCGGGTACCTAGTCCCCGTTAGGGTGGTAAGGATTAACTAAATTGTCTTTGACGTCATCTAACCGAAGGCCGCAGAAACGTGCTGTTTCGACAGGGTCGGAACAAAGGGAGAGGGGTGTCAGATGAGTGGGGCTGGTGGGGCATACAAAGAGGTGGCCAGTGCAATGCGGAGATTCATTCCACGCAGGACATGTATTGGATAGGAGTTTAACCTGATGGTTTGACTTCGAGTACGCTTTTTACTGGAAGAAGGTGTTGTTTCTGCAAAAGCATTCCAGAAGGAACTGCCTGGGCCTCACTAAGCAAGTGTTCGATAGGAGACATCATGAGGCATCCTGTCGTAGTCCGGAGTGCAGTATTCTGACAAGTCTTAAGCTTTCTCGTCAACGTTCCACTGCCTGCCTATATTGGTGCGGCGTAGTTAAGGACCGACCGGCCGATTGCCTTGTCAGTTGCCAAAGACGTTTCTTTGTCTTTCCTCATGTGCTGACGGCTAGCGGCTTGAGGATTTTTTTACGCCGCTGTACTTTGGCGATAATCGTAGTCGTATGATGACTGAAGGAGCATAGGCTATCGAAAGTTAAACCTAAAATTTTAGTATTATTGACAGTCGGAATCTTGACGTCATCGACTGTAATATTAAGATCAAGTATGTACTCTTTCGTCCAGCTTGTAAATATGGTCGTTGTGGATTTAGTGGGGGAGAGTGTTAAGTTCTATGTAGAGAAGAAGCGAGAAAGATCGGAAAGATAGCCGTTTAGCGTTGAGCAAAGAAAAATCTAAAGAAAAAAATTAAAACTATTTAACACTTCTGTAAACTTAGTTTTATTAGCACATTTAATTGCATTTTATTTTCATTAGAAGTTAGCACTTGAAAAGTAACATTTATTTATATGCATATGCACATACATACATATACATATATGAAGCAACATTTTAGAATTTAACTTTGTCATTTATTTGTTTATCACTTGATAAATTATATGCTTCATTTCGTAATTGCCGCTTCAAGAACAAATTAAATTTTGTTTCTATTACACACATATATAAATATTGCATATTAATATATATGCGTGTATATAATGTGTCTTAATATTTATCACTCTTCACCTTATGTCTATTGCTGTCAACTTCTCTCTTTCATTACTGCTTTGTCGACCTTGACTTTTACCTTTAAAAATTGAAAAGTCATCTAACTCATATCAAAAACAACTCAATCAACAAAAAACGTACAAATTAATGCATAACAACAACAACAATAAAGCGCAGTACACATTGAAATATTAATCAAAAAATATCTGCTAAGTTTATTAATGATCGAAGTACCTTACGGCGTTGAGTACCTACGATCGTGCATGCGATCATACACACAGACACACATACATATGTAATATGTGTAATATCCACTTCGATATGTCTAGTACGAGTTTTCTGGCACACATTTTCGTTGCCTAGTACAACCGTCTGTCTGTCTGTCTGTCTGTCCGCCGGTCACCATGACGACGCCGGGTATGCACGTTTTGGCTTTTAACACTTGATAATGCGCCGTCACGTTTACGTTAGTCAAAGAAAAATCTACAAAATATTATCGATTAAACTTAGTTTTTATTTGATTAAGCGCATAAGGTGCGAGCTATTTAGTCGCGCATGCGCATTTGAGTGTATTGTTTTTGGTGTTGTAAAATATTTTTCTGAGTTCGTCAGACTCACAATTGTAGTAGTTTCAGTTTAAGGAAATAGTTAAGAAACTTTTTTCTTATATTAGGGTGATTAGTAAAGTGATTTTTTTTATAACATTGACGCCTATACATGTTTTGTCCACGTAATTTTCGAGTTGAAATCGAAATGGAATTTTTATTATTTTTTATGAATGAAATTTTTTGGTTTAAAAACTTTAATCAAAAGTAAAAATAACAAATTATAATAATTGCATGTTTAATCAACAGTCTACAAAGTTTAATAGTGAGATAAATATACTTTTTCTAAAATAATGTATTAGTTGCATATGTTATGGCCACCACTGTATGTGCTTTCCTTTGGTTATTCCTTCAGAACATGCATATTACTCATACGTCCTGCTGACTCCGAGTTTTTCTTGTGATTTTTGATTAACGTCAAATTAATTTAAATCTTTTTAAGGAGTGTTAATATAATTTTTAGTATGAGTAGTTTACAGATATTCCTAACCAGTCAGTACAGAGCGATAGATGTAGAGAAAATGGGCTACGCATCTGGTTAAGTAGATAATTGAACAAGGAAGGTTGAGGCGTTTAGAGCGAAATTCTGTCTTGAAAAAGTTTTCTCTTCGGTTTAAAACTTAAATATATTCAGTGGAAAGCACACATATTTTGACTTTTAGCCTAAAATTGATAAGAATTTGGTGTTAAACTCTTTTGAAGTAGAAAGTTGGTTCTAGGTCGCAAGTATCGCGGCAGAATGATGTAAAGGCATTAAATCTATATAAAAACTATGTAATGTTATATATTATATATAACGTATAATAATTAGCCACCAAGACAATCGATAAATTATTTGCTCACCGAAGTGCTCTCTCAATAAATCCATTGATCAACTGTCGCCGAGATCACGAGCTTCAATTTCAGGCATCAAATAGTCGGTTATCATGACGCGATAATGCTCGCCATTGACGGTTATCATCTCACAGGCATAATTTTTGTATGAATATAGACCGATGATTTCACCGGTTCACACACACCACACCAAACTGTTATTTTTTCTAGATAAAATGGCAGCTCTTGAATCAGTTTAGGTTGTTCTTCGTCCCAAACGCGGCAATTTCGTTTGTTTATATACCCATTCAGTCAGAAATGAGCCTCATCGCCGAACAAAATTTGGTTTGAAAACGTCGGGACTTTTCAAGAGCTCACAGAGCGAAGCGATATCGCTTCAGTTCCTACCGAATCGACTTCCCACGGTTTTCGTGTACACTTTTAGCTACGGCTACTATATTTTCTTCACAGTGTGCTGGACGTGGTCTATTCGGTCGAATATTATCCAATAATGAATGATTGAAAAAAGTACCTATACTTGGATTCCCTGTTATAATCCTTCATAAAGGTATAAATAGATATTTAGCTTGAATTTGATCGACCAGTTTGTATGGCAGCTATATGCTATAGCACTTCGACCTGAGCAATTTTTTCGGAGATTGTAGCGTTGTCTTAGAAAATAATCTATGCCAAATTTCGTGTGGATGTCTTGTCAAATAAAAAGGTTTTTGATACAAGAACTTGTATTCAGTTTGTGTGGGAGCTACATATATGCTCTAGTGGTCTGATAGCGAAAATGCGACTTTTTGGAAAGAAAGGGACAACTGCAAAATTTTAGAACGGTGTCTCAAAAACTGAGGGACTATTTGGTATATATGTATACAGACAGTTCGATACGCTGATCATTTATATAAGTATGTACATATACTTTATAGGGTCTCCGAGTATTCCTTATGTGTATTAGAAACCTTATGGCAAACTTAATATACCCTGTTCAAGATATAAAAATAAGAAAGCGAATGAAAGAATATATGTATATCCAATTATCACACCTTTGCAACCTGCCCAAAAATAGCTGGAACACGCACGTGCACCACAGTCGACGACACTAAATTGGAAGTCGTTGAAAATTATTTGCATACTGAAGGTTACAAACCTTTGCTAGTGCATAATCTAATTCCTATTCAATTGAAATCAAAACCAATCGAAATTATTTTGCCTATGTTTTTTGTTCGTTTGTTCATTGCTTCTGGGCAGACGCAGTGACTGGAAGTGATTCAGTGCGTGCTGGCTTGAGTGTGCGCAAAGTTGTTGACCGCTGACGTTGCTTTGTGTTTGTTATGGTATTATTATTTTATTTTATTTTATTTTTGCATAAAATGTTTATAAATAAACGAAGTGGCTGAGTAGTAACAAGATAGCAAAGACAAAGAAAAAAATAAATTAAAATAAAAATCGAATGTGAATATGTATCGATGGTGCGTATTTTGTAGTTGTTTGTCGCAATGCTTGAAATTCTTTCAATTTTGAAGTGACAAAGTTCAATTCAACTAAATATAGTGATATATTTTTATATAATACCCGTATAAGAAAGTATATACTTAAATACATATGGTGTATTAAATAAGTAACTAAAACAGCATTGATTAGGCGAATTCGCTATCTTCGCGTGCACCTGTGTGCAAAATGCTTTGTACCCGTGTGATAAGATACCGTTATACAGCTGTTAACAGCGAATTTCGAGTAATTTTTTTTTGTTATTGTCTTGAAGCGACACGTAGAAGTGTTGTTTACTTGTGGCTATGAAAACAGTTATGAAAATATTTGGCTACCCAAATTGCCTTTTAATTTTAAACGTAGTACACGTAAGATTATTCATTTTTGAAGCGTATTTATTAACACTCACTGCTAATATACATATATAGGCTTGTAAATACTATATACATATACATATGTACATATATATATATATAAATATATGTATAAATAACTCTTTGTATTTGTTTGTCTCTGTGTCCATTTAGCGTTTTCGGCCTACGTCCGCATTTTGTACCTTCACTTTTGGCTTCAGTTGAAGGTAGTCCGTTGGCATTGATAATGGCTTGCTTATATCTGTCTTGTTGATGGGACAATTTCTGAAAACAAGTTTGCGCCAGTTTTTTATTTAAATTCGTAGGAATAGCTATTTTAGGCTGATTTTTGCATAAAAAGTTGTAAACTAAATTCGATGGCATCGTTTTCGACTGCGTAGAGCGAAGTTCAATGAAGGAAATTTTTATTTGGCAGATCTGCACTAGGGATGTTCTAAATTGCAAATTACTGTGAATATTTTTAAAATATAGAACTTAGAGTTGCTTTTTCATAGAATGATCGTTATATATTTATCCTCCTATAGAATAGAATTTCTATATTATCGAACCGTTTGCTTTTGGGATAACATTAAGACTTATGCTCGAAATTAGTAGAATTATATTTCGATTCGGATCGATGCCTTGTAAATACATAGTCTTAACTACCAATTTGAATGGTTTTTGCGCAATTGGAGCATATAATGGTGAGACTGTGTTCACAATAAAGTAATTTGAACTTAAAATTGATTTCCTGTGATATTAAAGTGGTTTAGCAGAGGCAAATATGTCCAACTCTGAGGGAAATCTAATGTCTTCTATACAAAATATTGTTTGATAATCACATATTCATTCCACGTTTTTGCGACCTAACCTACCTAGTTTTGCATAAAACAACTCTATAAGAATTTCTTTCTTTCTTATAGAATTATTTAATTTGGTGATAATTATTATTTTTTAAATAATTTATTATGATTTTATTTTCAATCATATAAGAATATTATTTTAAAGGACACCCCTTATGTTGCTACATAGCGTATATATACAAGGTCTGTCGCAAAAGAAACAGAACTTTTTAAATATAACTGTTTCTGGTGGCGGCACCTAATGGTGGGTATATGAAATGAAAATTTGATCTCTTGTTAACATTTCGTAAACATTTTAAGACAATTGGCTAACTAGAATCGATGGTATCGATCAAAAAGTGACAGCAGCTTTTGGTCATCGGTCGTAAAATGCAAAGAAAAAATATTAAATTTTGTTTTAAACTTGGGAAAACGTTTACTGAAACATTTCAAATGATGAAAAAAGTTTATGGAGATCAGTGCCTATCCCGTAGTAATGTGCATGAGTGGTTTAAGCGATTCCAAGGAGGTCGTGAGGACCTCTGTTACGATCAGAAGTCGGTCGTCTGCAGAAGTCAAAAATAAAGAAAATGCTGATTTGTTTTTACGAGTCCGAAGGTATTGTACACCAAGAGCTCGTCCCACCTGGCCAAAGGATTAATACTGTGTTTTACCTTGGTGTTATGAAGCGTCTTTTGTCACGAATTCGTCGTACTCGACCACAATACCGTGAGGCAGGGTCCTGGCGCCTGTTGCACGATAATGCGCCGTGTCATCGGTCGACGCTTGTCACTGAATTTTTGACAAAAAACTCCATATTAACCATTAATCACTTACCCTACTCACCTGATCTGGCACCCTGTGATTTTTACCTATTTGGAAAACTTCATTTGCCCATGTAAGGACACTGGTTTCAGGACATTTCAGCTATCCAAAAGGCGACGATCGATATTCTCAAGAGCATTCCGAAAAATGACCTTAAACACTCATTTGAAATGCTATGTGACCGGGCTAAACGTTGTGTCGAAGCGCAAGGGAACTAGTTTGGAGAAAAAAATATAACTTTTGAAAAATATTAATTTTTTGTTGTTGTTTTTAACAGTCCTGATTCTTTTGCGACAGCCCCTGTATATATGTATATATCACATCAAATTACATGATTACCTTCCCTGCCAAAAATTTACAAATAAAACACAAAGCGGTTCATTTCAAAGTCCGGAGTTTCTTTCCCCATTGCTTTGTATGGTTCAGAATATAAATTGCTTAGCCATAAAAACAACAATAAATATTTAAAAAAATTTAGGGTAAATTAAATTAAAAACATAAAATTATATATTTTACATGCCTCTAACGACTACATAAAATATAATAAACATAAAGGTCTTTTTAGAATTAGAAGTAGCCAAAATAAGCAATATATATGTATGTTAGCATTACAGCAATTAACATTACCATAATTGCATATCGCTTTCTAATCGCATCATTATTCATATCATTATCATTATTTTGTAATTAGTTAAGCTAATTTCGCAAATAAGCCACTGCAGAGGACAGCTATCAGTAACCTGAATACTAAATGTACGTCTGTAAACAGTAGTAATAGGAGTAGTAAATAATGTTGTTATTAAAAAAATGCTGATATGATATACTATACATAGCTCCACTTTGATTTTATGCGGCTTACGACAGCGGCTACGCTATTGACTGAAGTTAATGTGAGCTAATATCTTAAAAATCAGCCGAAATTGATGCCATGTAGGATCATCTTTTATTAGGACTAGTTGACTGAATATTTTAAACATATTCCTTCAAACAATTTTAGCTAAAACAAGAAAAAACGTTAACTTCGGCTGCACCGAAGCTAATATACCCTTCACAGGTGCATTTCTTTTAGTAACTATGTGTTCAGTTTGTATGGAAGCTACATATATGCTATAGTAATCCTATCGGAACAATTTTTTCGGAGATTACATTGTTGCCTTAGAAAATAATCTATACCAAATTTGGTGCAGATACATTGTCAAATGTGAAAGTTTTCTATACAAGAACTTGATTCCGATCGTTCAGTTTATATGGCAGCTATATGTTATAGTGGTCCGATATCGGCCGTTCCGACAAATGAGCAGCTTCTTGAAGAGGAAATGACGTTTGCAAAATTTCGAAAGGATATCTTAAAAACTGAGGGACTAGTTCGTATATATACAGACGGACGGACGGACGGACAGACAGACAGACGGACATAGTTAAATCGACTCAGCTCAACATACTGATCATTTATATATATACTTTATAGGGTCTCCGACGCTTCTTTCTGGGTGTTACAAACATCGTGACAAACTTAATATACTCTGTTCAGGGTATAAAAAGGGATTTCCACTGAAACCTAACGAAATTTCGATTTATTCTTAATGTACCGAACACAATTGACAAATAATCACTTTAGCATGGAAATTAAGTATATCATATGAGTAGCTACAAGTAACTTTTAACTAACTCCAAAAGTTGAAAGGCTAGAAATTCTTGACTTCAATAATAATCCTAAAATTTGCTCTCAAGTAATATAGTAGAAAAAATATTGATTAGAACCATATAAAGTCTACAACATTTATTCCATGTCGCTGAATGTCTTACTGCATACAGCAACGGTGGACAAAACCGCGAAGTGTATGGCCGCGCAAGCTTCCCTCAGACTGATCTGAGTCTGCGTAGGCATTTGAGGGAAGGATTCGCTGGAGAAGAGGAGCGGTGAGTTTTTTATGAATGGATCAGGACATTGTAGCAAACTTCCCATCAGCTCTAATTTTAGGTTTCCTGACCACTGCAACGTCTTCTAATCGGATCGGAATTCATGCAGTAAGATTGAATATCTTACCGGATGTAAATACTCTGCTTTTGCCAGATCAAGGCAAGAACAACTCCGATCTCATACTCTTGAGACATCCAGACAAATTAGTGAAAATACAAATAAAACGACCAGATTTGTGATAGGTTCAGGGCATTTTTGCCAATAACTGAAGTCCAACTACGGAAGCTTTTCAGTTTGGCATCACAAAGGACTGTACATAACAGTCTAAGTGTGTTTCAACAGAAGATATCAGCCATCTAACCTAACAGAACCTGACCTTGCAGTGAAATCGAAGTAGTGGATTGGCAGAATTAATGCAAGAATATTTATTTAAAGTCTCTCATTTTTGGTACTAGAATATAGTCGAATCTGTTTTATTCGGTTCACTTAAATTTACTACCGTTTTATACTTTGGTCAATTCGCTGAAAGGTCATAGGCCTTTCTGAACAATGAAACGTTTATAAATAAAGCTATGAATATATGAAACTCTTTGTCTGGCTTGACATTTGTCGCTTATTATTGTGAAAGCTTTCTAAATCCTCTGCGTCATTTGTTTTCAATTGCATTATGAGTATGTATGTGTCTATGTATGTACGCCAGTTACTTTTTATCACTTTAATTATGCGCACTTTAGAAAACAAGCACGTCGAGTGAAAATTGAGAAAAAAGTGAACCGAGAAATTGCCATCTATAAAAAATAAAATAAAAATTATACTTAAGATGCAGATTTGGGCAATTAAAAATCTCTTTATAGTCATTTATATGAACATATGTAGCTGCAGGTAGACAGGTGTGTATGAGTGTATCATTTGCCGGCGCACAGAGCACTTAACAAGCGCATTCGTTTTTTACATACATATGTAACTACATACATTTATACATTTGCATTGATATGTCTTGTTATTACATAATTCTGCAAAATGTATGAAATAAAAAGATTTTCATATTTAATATAATACATATTTACGATCATGAATTTAAAGTCTCAATTAAATGGCATTTGCTGCACCGATATTGGATACACACCGACACACTTCGGCGGCTACCCATAAATATTCCCGTTTGACTTTATAATTTTCTGCGCTCGAACAGACAATTAAAAATGTTGACAGCCTCTAATCGCATTGTTGATGATAACTTAAATATATAGTATATATAATTAGTATTTACGTTTAACGATTTTTAATGCTTTTGAGCACTACTGGCCGGCTTTGGCTTTATAGAAATTAAGTGTTTAACATGTAATTGCTATAGTAGGATAGTGACTAAACAGTATTAAGTTATGCGAGGTACTATAATTTGTATACGGTCAACTGGAATATTCCGTTAAGCAGGTTATGTAATGATACAGGGTTTGTCCGGATGTTAATAGGACAGGTAAATGTATAGAACCAATCGTTACAATTCTTTGAAAACTTTCAAAATTCATTGAAGGCGTCATGGAAGGCATTCTCCGGAATAGCTTTGAGAGCTGAGGTCGATGCTGCTTGGATCCCTTCTGTCATCGGAAGATTGCCTCTTTGTCTCGGGATCATACTCAAAGATCCATGACTCGTCACTTGTAATAACGTTATTCAAAAATTGGGGTCCAAGCAACATCTGGGTAAGCCTGCTTGATCATATCAAATGTCTCTGTCGTAGATTTACCGAGTTTCACACAGTATTTAATCGTATACCTCTGCTCTAACGAATGCTGTATTTTCGGATTGCACCACTCACAGAAACACGTCGCGTGAAAATGTTTGTCCTGACTCTTCAGGTGCTCGGAGACAACTGACCAGCCGCTCGTTCGTTAGCTAGGAACGCCCTCTACCGAATCTAGTCGGTGCAGGGCGTTCCGAAGTACAGTCGCGGCGGAAGAAAATCAGTCCTATTACTTTCCGGACAAATCCTGTATATCTTCGATAAATATTTATATCCTGAACAGAATATATTGCCACGAAGTTTGAAGAACAATACCGAGAAAGAAACTTCGGAGACCCTATACGGTATGTTTATATAATAGCTATATGTGTCTGTCTGTGTATACTTGAATTAGTCCCTCAATTTTCGAGATATCGACCTTTGCACATGTCTTTTAAAATAGCTTCTTGTATGGATTTTTTTATTTGACAAGATATTTTCACGAAATTTCGCAATTATTATCGTCCTATAATCGCTTTAATCTCTGAATAAAATTTTCAATTTGGATCATTAAATCATATAGCTACAATACAAACCGATCGAACAAAATTAAGTTCTTGTATGGAAACTTTTTTAATTGTGAAGGGTATTCTAGCTTCGTAGCAACTAAAATTAACGTTATTTTTTGGGTTTTCCTAAATTGGTGCAACTTGTTTATGATCATGTGTACTAAGATCGCCACATGTCAATTAGTGTTTGCTTGAGATCTCTTTGCTTGCGACGCGAACATTTTATTTGGCAAGTTTTATAGAATGGGTCAATAGAATGATTGTGCGTTCTCCGAAGTGGAATTTTCAGTTTCGAAATGTATGTGAAGTCTGCTAATTCATGATTCATAGACAAAGTTTGTGACACGCTGAATTATTTGCTCAAATGCGTATGAGGCATGTCTACATATATAATTACACGAGCACATACGAATTATGATATAAATAATATTAAAAAAACAAGCTCGAAACGTATTAAATTATACACAAACAATGGCGTATGTTGAATTGATTTATGGTTGTTGCAATTTCAATTCCAATGCGGTAATTTGAGTGCAAATATTACATATGTTTATCTTCCCCGAGAATATCAATAATATCAGCGAGGTGTGTGGCAGCTCATAAAACTTGAACAGAATATATTGACAGGTGAATTAATTAAATTTTTGCATAAAAATATTTGAGTAAAATATTTTTGCTTGTGTACTGTAGTCTTCTTAAAAAAATCATTAAAATGTTCAAGTGCTGCTCAATACTCAAAACAAAAAAAAAAAATGTATCCATATGCAAATTCTTCAAATTATATTATGTACTTGTATTCACCTGATATTGACGTAGCCTGTTTCACTTGTTCTATTATTTAATTGTTTGCTTTGTTTTGATTAAATTGTCAATTACAGGTAGAACGAGCTATAGATAGATTACATATGGTTATGTATCTCTACAGAAAGTGAATTTATTGCGATCTTACTGCATTATAATTTGTATATAATTATAAATTTTATGGGGTGACTTATTGTTCGTATTACACTTACACTTAAAAAAAATCCAGTTTATAGTCAATTAACTAATTAATAATCGACTGACTTCTTTCACTTGCAGTTACTTCCTTTGACTACCACAAACACAACAAATTTGTGCGAAAAATGGTCAAGGCCGAGAGCATACAGTACGATGACAATCAAGTGCCCTACATCGACTTGGGTACTGCGGTAATACGTATGGAGAAAGAAGAAGCGCCAGAATGGGCTTTGGAGAAAGCGCGTCAAGAATTACGTGAGTTGCCGGAAATAATGGAACCGGCTATTAAAAAGTTGCGCGAGTTAATTGAAGGTAAGTTTCATCAAAGCTTGTGTGAAAGCTCTTTGCATTTATCTTCTTTACTGAAATCAAAGCTTTCATAATTTCTTGAAATTTCTATGAAAGCTTTGCTAAACAATATTTGTAGAAAGCTCAAGTAAAGTCATTTAAGCAATTTTGGAAGCAAAGTAGATAAACTCTTTTAAAATTTTCATTTAAAGTTTTGCAGAATATTAATTTTTTAAAAATTTGCGAAAGCTCATAAATATTTTAAATATTACAAAAAGTACAAATTTTTGCTTGCTTAAGTGAAAGTTTCACTATTAATTAAATTTGTATGACAGTTTAAATAAAGCGGTTGGATAACGTAGAAAGCAATAATTTTTTTTTTTAAATTTGCTGAAAACACTAATATAATATAGGATATATACATACATATGTGTATATAATGTAGATACAATAAAAAAAAATAAAATAAACTTGTCTCCGAACATTTTAGAAGCATTGAAACTGTAAACCTAGTTGAAAGCTCTTATAAAAAACTACTGAAAGTTTTGATACAAAAATCTGTCTTTTTTTCAAAACTAAAAATAATTTTTGAGGATTGTTCAAATACAAATTTTTTATACAATAGCTACGAGTATGAAAGCTTGAGTGAAAGCTTAATGCAAGCTTATATGAAAGCTTTTATATATTCATTTCTTTTCACATTTTTAATATTTTCACAGAGGAGAAACACTTAAAGCTGCCTTTGGATGATGAATATATGAAAATGTTCCTGCGTCCATGCCATTACTATCCAGAATCGGCGATGAAAAGAGTAAGTTGGTCCGCAAATATGATCACGTGACATCTAATTTTAACATTATATACCTAATCCAATATTTTTGTAAAATATTTGTATCTCTTTTATGCACAGCTCAAGAACTTCTATCACATGAAATCGAAATATGGCGCACCCTGTGAGAATATTGTGCCTAGTAAACTGCGTAACGTTTTCGAAGAGGACATTTTGGCATTGTTTCCCAACAGAGATCAACATGGACGTCGAATTCTCGCTATTGAAGCAGGAAGTGAGTTGGAACCATAAGTTAATTTAATGCTAATTGATAGAACTGTCTAAAAAATTAAAATATCTTTAATTTTACAGAGAAATGGAAACCCTCTCGTGCCCCACTGGTCGATCTCTTCCGCACAATACAACTGACAGTAAGTTTCTTTACATAAGTACATACATACATATCTTAATTCAAATATTGATCTTAAAATGTACGCCTTCATATCTCTCCTACTAGGTCTTGGGCTCCATGGCCGAACCACTTTCACAAATCTGTGGCGCTATAGTCATTATCGATATGGAGGGCCTACCCATGAGTCATGTTATGCAGTTTACACCATCTTTTGCCGCCATGTTGCTGGACTATGTGCAAGAATGCATTTGCATGCGTCTAAAGGCGGTGCATATTGTAAATAATTCCTATATATTCAATATGTTATTTGCTATCTTCAAGCCGTTCATACGCGAAAAGTTGAGGAAGCGGGTAAGGCATTAATGGAAAAAACTAAATTTATTATTATTTTTTTATAAAACTGCGGCTTCTTTGTTTTTAGATTTTCTTTCATGGCAAGGACTGGAAGTCGCTGACGTCGCATGTCGATAAGAATTCGCTGCCTGTGAAATACGGCGGCACCGGCACTTGGGAATTGCCATCCGGCAAGCTATTGGGCGATTTCTTCGACTGCTACTCAGCTGATTACGAATGTAAGACGCAGTTGAATGACTGCAGCGCAGACTTGGAATTTATTTGCAATTTTCTTATATAAGTACATATTTATAATAATTTTTATCTTTCTTCGCAGTGGCGGACACTTATGGCTTTACGGAGGACTATCAAAAGAAGAAATAGTGCGCTGTGGTGTTGCCAACTTTCGCATTTTATATAATCAAAATTTATTTAAAGATTTTTGGTATTATAGTTTTTTGATAAAAATCATTTGATTTACTTAAATGGCAAACTTGTAGTAATTTGTATTTAAGTATAATATATGAAATAATAGTTCTTTTTTATTGCTATTGTGATATTACAGAAATATTTTAGTCAAACTTTGTATTTAACAAAATTATTATTATTGGTAGTGTGTGTGCATATTTTAAATTAAAATTTTTAAAATCCAATGCTTGCCTTATGCACCATAATACCATTAAATTGACATCAGAAAAAAACAAACATGTAAATGTGCAGTCTAGTTAATAGTTAATAAGATTTGTGGTGATGTTAAAATATCAAAAAAAAAAAACAAATATATATACACACATATGTATGTATATAAAAAAACAAATAAATAAAAAAAATTTAATTTGGTCTGCTTGCATTATTTGTGCCGAATCACGCATGCATCAACATGAATGTTTAGTTTCGTAAACATGTTCAAACAGAACGTTTTAAACTGTAATGTACTCACCGTTCTTGTTCGCTATTTGTTGTTTGGGTATTTTTTATACCATGCAATACCCGCATTTTTGTTTCACTATTATCACTTTTCTTTACATTACACTTTAATATTATATGAATTAATATTTCACAATTTTCACATCATTGCTTTAATATTTTTTGCCGATTTTCCCATTTTCTATTTACTATTATTTACTTTTTCTCACTATCTTTTTATTTTATATCACTTTTCTTTTATATTATTCACTAAAATATTATATTACTTAATATTTCACAATTTTCATATCATTACTATAATATTAAATTAACACTTCTTATTAGAATTTTTTTCGATGCACTTACATATATAATTTATTATATTTTTTCTTCACTGCACACTTTCCTTTTCATTACGAGCGATCAACTATTTGTTCTTATGTTCGCAATCGGTAAACGCAACATATCATGCAACTATTAGAGCCGAAGTCATCTGCAGTCATTGAAATAATGTGATTTTTTCTATCATGACACATATTTTGTGCACCCGTCTTGTTTGGTAATTGTTGTTTGGCTATTTTTTATGTCATGCAACATCTGCACTTTTCTCTCACTATTATCACTTTATATTTTATATCACTTTTCTTTTACATTACACTTAAATATTATATCACGTAACATTTGACAATTTTCACACCATTACTGAAATGTTTAATTATCACTTTTTATTAGAATTTCTTTCAAAGCACTTAATATTATTTACTTTTTTCACTGCGCACTCCTCAATATGATCACTGTCGAATCGCGCGGAGTTGAATGCTTATTCTGCACCTGCTATTGTTCTTCGTATGCGCGCAGTCGGTAAATGCAGCATAATTTGAAACTGGCGCTACCGAAGTAATTTGCAGTTAGTGCATTGTTGTTACAAAAGCACAAACTATATGTCATGATAGAAAAAATCACATTACTTCAATAACTGCAGTTGACTTCGGCTCTAATAGTTGCATGGGTTTGCCGATTGCTCACATACGATCAAACAGTTGATCGCTCGCATTGAAGAGGAAAATACGCAGTGAAGAACAATAAATAGAATTAAGTGCTTCTAAAGTTATTCTAATAAAAAGTGTTAACTAAATCGTGAAAGTGAATGTCGAAAATATTAAGTTTGCAAAAAATATATTAATAGTGAAGTGAATAAGTGATAATAATGAAGTTTAGTTTGCTTTACAAGCTATTGTTCTTCGTATGCGCGCAGTCGGTAAATGCAGCATAATTGAAACTGGCACTACCGATGTCATTCGCAATTATTGTAATGTTGGTACAAAAGCACAAAATATGTGTCATGATAGAAAAAATCACATTATATATTATTATGATATTTCAATAACTGCAGTTGACTTCGGCTCTAATAGTTGCATGATGTGTTAGGTTTACCGATTGCGCACATACGAACAAACAGTTGATCGCTTGTTTTGAATAGGAAAGTGCGCAGTGAAGAAAAATAAATAAAATTAAGTGCTTCGAAAGATGTTCTAATAAAAAGTATTAATTAAATCGTGGAAATGAATGTCGAAGGTATTAAGTTTGCAAAAAATATATTAATAGTGAAGTGAATAAGTGATAATAAGGAAGTGTAAAGCAAAATAATATTCATACCTAAAGAAGTGTAATAAAGTGTAAGAAAAAATTGCTTAATTAAAATCGCATGATATAAAAAGACAACTGCCTTGAATTTCGGAACAAAAGTGGTGAGTAAATTAAATTTTTGGACGTTAGTGGTTAATGTTAGTATATTTTATAAAATAGCGAAAAATATCAAGTTTTAAAAGAAATCGGACCACAACTGCAATGCGTACATACATACATACTATGTACAATACATTTACAGATGTATAACTCTAACATCAAAGATGGATTAAGAAGTACTAATGATTGTGTCAATTTTTTTCGAAAAATGTATAAAATCGGCTTATATCCGGTGTTCTGGATTAGGGTATCTTTGTAATTTAGATGAACAATCTTTATATGATATAAATTATTTGAAAATATGTTTTTAACATACGTATGTACATATCTCCACTGTGATTTAGTTTCAAATATCTCCTTTTATAAGTATATTAGTCAATTTGGTAAATACATTTCTCTGCAAGGGACCAGAATTTTTCTGCTGAAAACTAAAATTTGTTAAATATTTTTATAGATATCTGTTAAATATCTTTAGAATCGGTTTCGCCCGTTTTCTAGTTTTCCCTACTTTTTGTTATCTTTTAAATTATTTTATTAACGGATTACCATTGTAACGGCATTTTCTTACTTTACGCCTAAACTTATGCTATGTTTTGTGTGAATATTAAGCAGTGTTTTAATTGGTTATTTGGGAAGTGCTGCCAAGTTCGAAACAAATAGTTCAGACACATGGGAAGAGGTTTCAGTAAGGTGACCAGTTTATTAATTTTTGATAGGGAACAGTTTATGATATATATTGTGCTCAAAGAAAACTTTTGTGGGAGGGCGTAGTTTAGAGTGATGAGATGGGTTCAAACTGGTACGACTGAAAGAGTTAAATGTCTGACAAGTTGTATTAAGTAAAAATTTCACGATGGTTTGTGAGGTTTGAACCCGTTTAAGGGAAACAGGACTCAACAATTTCAAGATAGGCTTTTACTATTGTCGCAACTCATAGTCTCAGCTCAGTGTGAAAGGAGTTCCCGATTGTGTTATAAAGGGAGAGAAAATAATTAACTCAATTGGCCCAGGGATAGCTATATTTTTTGTATGAAAAACTGAAAAAGAAAAATTTCTCTATATTATTATAAATCTTATTAGCTTACTGTTATTTTCAAATGTTTTCAGTACTTATGTTCAAGGTAC
The DNA here is from genome assembly GCF_016617805.1 of Bactrocera tryoni. NCBI lineage: Eukaryota > Metazoa > Arthropoda > Insecta > Diptera > Tephritidae > Bactrocera > Bactrocera tryoni. The sequence goes on from NC_052500.1 coordinate 18,298,752, forward strand.
GTCATATTACATAATTATAACATAACAACCACCAGCTTTAAAAATTTATTGATACCTTCGTAATTTAACCGAATCCTTAATTTATAAAGCCAAAAGAAATCTGGCTTAAGGACATGTGTTTCAATTTTATTAATAAGTATTAGTTACTAGCGTTTATCCCATATCTCTCTATGAAAGAGTTCAAGTACATATCCTCCGGAGATTTAAAAGTATCTGTATATGTACCTTATTCATTACCTGCATGAGTTACATAATAAAAGGATTCAAATCATTCATTGCAGCTCGACGATCATTTCTATTGTTTGCGCATTTTCGTTAATTTTTTATTATGCCCTTTGACACATACATAAGAATACGTGACTAGTATGGGCCCATTTTGTAATACACACATACATACATATTGTACATTGTATGTATGAAAACAATAGCATTGTTCCAATCGCATTGATATTTATTTACATTGTGTTTATCGAAAGCGAAGGAGAGGGGGATTTCGGGTCACGAAAAATTAATAAAATACTATAAAGGATTCACGTATGTATTTGATTTATACATACATGTGTAAATTATATACAGTTTTGTTCTCGTTGAAAGAATTATCTTCAAAATCTTTTTTTTTTGCTTTTCATATCTAGTATATCGAAAAATATATACCTTTAAAATTTGATAATTCCTCAATATCATTTGTTTCACCTACGAAATGAGTTGATTTCATTCTTTTCGCGGACATCGAGACCAAACTAGAACTCTCAGTGCCTTTTCACATCGGTCAATTTTCTATTTTGATCTTTATTGTTCACCTTTGAATATACATATATGTACATTTGAAATACAGAGAGAATCCTTTCCGGACAATGGTAACTCTGTGTATCAAAAATGGGTTGATTTGGGTCAACACTTCCCTTAGCCCCATATATGTGAGTTATCTCAAAGAAAATTACTGAGCGTCTTACTCATAACAGCGTAGCTTTGTGCTTAGAATATATAAAATTGGACGAAAACTTGACCTGGCCTCCATATATTTAATATTAGGATTTTCGAACATCCGGCTGACTTTACTCCATATGATTACTTTTTTATGGTATGTTAATAATATGTGGTATTGGTAAAAATAGATAAAATCGTGTCGATACTTCTCCAACTCCTTTGTTTTACTTATAATGATTTTCGTTATTATACTCTTGCAACCAGTTGGTACAGAGTATTATACCACAGCTTTGTTCACCTAACGGTTGTACGTATCCCCTAAAACTAATCGAGATAGAAATAGGTTTATATACATATACATATATAAATGATCAGGATGACGAGAAAAGTTGAAATCCGGTTGACTGTCTGTCTGTCCGTCCGTCCGTGAAAGATGTAAGTTTAGTAAAAATTGAGATATCTTGATGAATCTTGGTATGTAGGTTTCTTAGCACAAAAAAATTTCGAGTTTGTAGATGGGCGTAATCGGACCACTGCCACGCCCACAAATCGCCATTAAACGAAAACATATAAACTGTATATATTATAAGTGCTATAACTAAGCATTAAATTAAGAATTGGTGCTGAAGAATCGACGATTATCAGTCAGAGGTCTTACTGACATCGTTGAAATATCGGAAAGATCAGTGATAACCATTTTGAAAGATTACTTCGGCCCAAGGAAAGTGAAAGCTCGATTGTTTCCAAAATAACACAATTTTTTCGAAAAATAGCGTCGTGTTAACTTCTGTGACAATTCTTTCTCCGAATCAGAATGTTGTAAAATGTATCACTCCTCACGATGAGTCTTGGATCTATGTATGCTCATGACCCGGAAACAGATGATGAATTGGCCGAATATCGTGGCAATTGTGAGCCGAAGTCGAAAAAATCACTTCAAATTAAGTTCAAAATCAAGGTTATGTTGACGGGTTTCTTCGATTATCGTGTGTTGCATTCCGAATTCCTTTCGACCGGCCAAACTGCCGAAGATATAAAGCTGTAATTTTGTACAGAAGATCCCAGTTGCAAGGGGCACCTGTGGGCAAATGCCCCGCCCTCTAACAAGTTTAATGTACATACCTCCTAAACCACTTAAGCTACAACAACCAAATTTGCTTAATACAAATCTTATAAGAACTTCTACCGACAGTGTAAAAATAGATGGAATTGGTGAATAACTCCGCTCACTCCCCATATAACGGTACCGTTAAAAACTACTAAAAGCGCAATAAATTGATGACTAAATACGCTAGAGATATTAAATTTAATCACCGAGATGAGAGATGAATGATAGTTGGTGTTAAAATTGGACGATTGGCGTGGCACCGCCCACTTTTGGGTGAAATTCCATATCTCGGGACCTAACCAACCGCTTTCGACAAAATTTAGTACGTGGCATTCTCTTCACATTCATGTGTCAGATTGTGAAAATGGACCAAATCGGACTACAACCACGCCTACTTCCCATATAGCACTATTTTAAATTCCACTTGACTCGTTCAGTTTCTAGTACACAAATCAAGAAGCAATTAATATAACGAGATAGAACTTTGCACGAATAATGTCTTTAGTGTGTGCCATCTTATGACCAAAAATTGTTTACATCCAATAAAAACTGTTCAAGCCCCTAGGTACCGAATATTTAGACCCCGGTACCTATAGTTGACTTTTGATCCCCTTAGCCCCCATATATCTAATATAAAGATTTTCGAACTTCCGGGTGACTTTGTGCCGCATATATAGGCCAATATGTGAGTTATCACAATGAAAATAAGAGAGTGTGTTTTATTAATAACGGTGTATCTTTGTGCCAAAAATAGATAAATTTGTGCGAAAACTTGGCCTAGTTCCTGTATAACTAATATCAGAATTTTCCTAAAATACGGACGACATAACGTTGTCTGTCGACTGTTGCGTTTATCCACTCTTTGGAGTGGGTTCACGTGTGCAGTCCACTCGGATGACTCTCCATTGGACTTCGAAGTAAAATGATACATCTATTGTTACACCTCGACGCAAAAATTCAATTTTATTATGTCTGTACACTTCTCCAAAATCGTGATGGTTTTTGGTCAAAAGTGAGCTTGCGCGGCATTCACAGAGCTTCTCATACCCAAATATTCGTGAATGATATGATATCTCAAAAACTAAGAGACTAGACTAGACATATATGCAGACAGACAGACGGACATGGCTAAATTGGCTCAGCTCGTCACGCTGATCATTTATAATTACTTGAGCATATATATCCTTTTTAAAGAAAATTATTCCAAAAAATAAATGTTTTACTCTATAGACCCATATTCGGATACATATCCGTATAACAGTGACTTTTCCTCTATTTTAGTTAGTCATATTTATTTTAGAACTCATATAGCATTTTAGAACAAACAATCTGTTGTTGTTGTAGCAGCAGAACTCTGCCGAGTTGACAGTCCTTGACCGGATAAAAAACCCGGATCCGTTCCGGTTAGGTAGACCCGACAGTCGTGGGAACGGTCAGAATCTCTCGTGGTCTTAGTTGCCGGAAAGCCGAATATAGTTTTCAGAGTCTCTCACTCCAAGTGAATTTTAGTTCTTGTTGGACAGGATGTCAAAAAATAATGACTTAAAATTGGAGATTTCTTTCAAACTAAATTTTCGAAACAATCTTTATTGCTCCTTATATATGTATGTGTGTACATATGTACATATGTTACACATGACTAGCTACATAGCTATCGTAGGGGTATATCAAATGTTACGCTGATTTTTTTGCCGCCTGCGCAACAATTAATAAAGCGTTAAAAATCAGTGCAGCAGGTCCTTGTTGCTGGCTTTCTTAATTTTTTTTTACAGATTTTTGTCAATTTAGTTTCAATTTTTTTTTGTTATAATGATTTCCTTTCAATACATTTCCTCCCCGATGTCGACCTCCTTGAATGCCCAGACTTGTAGCAGTTGTAGTTGTTGTTGCTTGCTCATGAAGAAAAGAAAGTGGCAACCGTGGGAACGGCAACGTGTGCAACAAACCATTAGAGAGCGCAAATGGAACGGTGACGCAGATGCACATGTGCAGCCACTCAAAAGCAACAACAGCAAAAACGCACACACCGCATCAGAGCAACAACAACAATCAATAAAAGCAAATTCCAAAATTAGGAAAGAAAAAAAATGTTTGTAAAAAAACACACGGTAGAAGATATCCATGCGATCGCTGGTAATTGCTGCGCCCGCGCACAGATTATGAACGATCGATTTAGGGGTTGGAGCTACGTTACCCAATATTTATGACTGCCGTTTTATATGGATCAACATTATAGCTTGGAGTGGCCAAACATATACACGCAAAAATAAATGTCTGTCGGTTGCACCAGCTTCAAGTAACCATTAACAACAGCAAAAGCAACAGCGTTGATGACGTTGGATCGTCGCGTTGTTGTTGTGATTTCGGTAATTTTTTTCTCTCGTCTGCGGCGTTTAATTTGTTGAATGGTTTCAAATTTCATTGGAAAAAATGTCGAAAACTAGTGATTCGACTCAACGCCGTGTTTCCAAGAGGATGTAAAGGTATTGTGTCAGCCGTACATCCTTTGAGGCAATACTTTGGTGCGCATACCGCATATGACTTAAAAGTATATACACTGGTGGTCAAAACAAAATTTATGAAACAGAATTTTTTCCTAATAATTACTATTATCAAAGTACATATATTTCGGCCAATTAGACCTGATTAAACTCAAATGTTGGAAAAGTCCAAAATTGACTTATGATTTTTTAAATAAATGGGTTCAGTTAGAGAAGTTCTTGACTAAGAAGGTGTTTGCGTAGCATAATTAGAATGATCCCATTTAGTTGTAATATGCACGGTTTAGTTCGATACCTTTTTGCCAATTGAAGTTTCTTTCATAATGACACTCTTATAGAAACTCTCGAGGTAAAAACCTCGAGCAATTGATTTTCACAAGCTTCGAAGATGAATTTTTCACCAGAAAAATAATAAAAAACAAGAAAAAACGTTAACTTCGGTTGCACCGAAGCTAAATACCCTTCACAGGTGCATTTCTGTTAGTAACTATGTGTTCAGTTTGTATGGAAGCTATATGCTATAGTCAACCGATCTGATCAATTTCTTCGGAGATTAAATTGTTGCTTTAGGAAATAATATATACCAAATTTCGTGAATATATCTTGTCAAATGTGAAAGTTTTCCATACAAGCATTTGATTCCGATCGTTCAGTTTGTATGGCAGCTATATGTTATAGTGGTCCGATATCGGCCGTTCCGACAAATGAGCAGCTTCTTGAAGAGAAAATGACGTTTGCAAAATTTCAAAACGATATCTTAAAAACTGAGGGACTAGTTCGTATATACATATACAGATAGACAGACGGACGGACAGACAGACGGACATGGCTAAATCGACTCAGCTCGACATACTGATCATTTATATATATATGTACTTTACAGGGCCTCCGACGATTCCTTCTGGGTGTTACAAACTTCGTGACAAACTTAATATACCCTGTTCAGGGTATAAAAATCAGCAGGAGAGTAACAAACAAGCCTAACGGAGTTTCTGGCGTGCCAATATCGAGGTGTGTGGTCTGGCATTGTCATAATGGAACACGATTCCTCTCCAGTTAGCCAAAGCTTGTCGCTTCTGGGCGATTGCTTTCTTCAGACGGTTCAATTGCTGACAGCACTGATTTTAACTAAGAGCTTGAGCCTAGGAAGCAGCACATTCTAAATGACTTGCGGCCAATCTCACCAAATATGTAGTGGAAGCTTCTGAATGAGCTCCAGAAATGGATCGATGTTGTTGCGATTCGGCAGGGATTCGCAAATGGAAATTCTACGAGTTTTTTTGCATTAAATCGAGTGACACAACGTATGGGTTGGAGTTTCTTTTTGTATCTGGTCCGGTCTGACTAGACGATTCCCTTTATTTTAACGATATTTTACAAAGTTGGCTTCCCAGACATCAAGATTACTACAACGGTATTGTCGCAAAAAAAAAAATGTTTGGTGCCGAAATGTTCATAATGTTGGAAAAGGCTTTCTGTGAAATTTTTTTTGGCACAAGTGAGTGGTTTTGATTGGTACAAATTATTCAAAAGGGGTCGAGAACGCCTTGAAGACGAACCACGTCCAGGACGGCCATCAACATCAACTCATGATCAACACGTAAATAAAATGAAGGTATTGCTGCTTGAGAATCGAAAATTAACAGTCAGAGATCTTACGGTCATCGTTGGAATATCGGAAGGATCGGTGAAAACCATTTTGAAAGATCATTTCGCCCCAAGAAAAGTGAAAGCTCGATTGTTTCCAAAATGACACAATTTTTTCGAAAAACAACGTCGCGTTAACGTCTGTGACAATATTTTCTGACTACCAGAAGGTTATGAAAAGTATTATTCTACACGTTGAGTCTTGGATCTTTGCTTACGACCCGGAAACAGACGATCAATCGGGCGAATCGTGGCAAAGGTGAGCTGAAGCCGAAAAAATCAAGTCAAAGCAGGTTAAAATTCAAGGTTATGTTGACAATTTTCTTCGATTATCGAGGTGTGGTGCATTCCGAATTTCTTTCGACCGGCCAAACTGTCGAACGTGAAGCCATTCGTGAAAAGCGGCCGGAATTATGGGCCGACAACTCTTGGTTTTTGTTTCGAGGATTGGAAAACACGTTGGCACAAGTGTATTGGGGCCAAGGGGGACTTTTTTGTAGGGGAAGACATAGATTTTGAACAATAAATTAAGAATTTTAAAATTAAAACAAAGTCTTACTATATTTTACTCATAGTATTAGGCTGCAATTTCGTTATTTTCGATATAATTTTTGAAGGAAATGAGAACTAACAAAAAAAAATTTTTGAAAAGTTACCAAAATGTACTTTAACTGGAAATCATATGTACCCGCTACTGTGCTATACTCGTACAACATCTATGTGTGTCGACACACACATACAACCACTTGTGGTCGGGGTAATCAAGTGAGGCGAGCAGGAATCTCAAGAATGCATGCCTTTTATTGTTAATTGAGTAGGTGCAGCCGCAGCCGCAGCCGCTGGCATCGGAGACAAACGAGCACTAGCGCTAGTGCGCGCAAAGTGAAAAATAAAAAAAGAGATTACAACAAAGTCGTTGCTCGTATACACAGTTACACAGTTACACTTGAACACGCACATCCTTAAATGAGGATAATTTTGTAAGAACAGTCATACCTTTCAGTGCAGCAGCGCTTAATTTATGTATCCCCCCTCGAAGATGCCGCCACACTCCGCTTCTCAACAACACGGGCACATCCGCTCGAATGTTTCTGGCACAATTGCAGTCGTGAAGATTGCTTCCAGGAATATATTTATCAAATGCAATGCTGCAACTATGTTGTACTAGGTGTCGATCATGTGTGTTTGTATGTATATATGCTTTGCTGTTGTAGTATGACGCATTTATATTATTTTTTCTAATTCGTTTTTTAATAAAACATGTAAAGAGTCTTCATAACTGGGGGGATGCAGGAAGTAACAATCATCAATTGTTTCAAATGCTTGTTGTTTATAAAATTTCAACGATTTTATTTTTTATTTATTGTGGGAAACTGTATTTCTGTTGGCAATCACCGAAAGGTGGCATTCATGGCTTTGTGTAGCGTTTCCCATGACTCTGGGGTCGGCCAAAAAAAAATCCGAATTTGCTTTGGGATCCTTTTTATTTTTTTTGTAATAGAAATAATCAGCTCATACCAATAGAAAAGCTAAATAAACAAACCCAAAAACAATCCAGTTCCGAAAAAGGATAAAAAAGTAAAATTTGTTCGTTAGGATCATATTCAAAGTCCACATTCAGATAGATCTTTGTATAAATTGTACGTTAGGTGTCATCCTCCTCACTCATATTTGAAATTGTCTCACAAACTACTCGTTACATATGTATGAAGGTGGTACTAATTGTACTTCGTCTACAAAACCCTAAACCTTTTCAACGTAGGCTCTTTTTAGCTCGATACACTTGATCCATCGATGCTCTAGCTTCTTAAAACGGTTTGAAAAATATTGTTTTCGGGTCAGTAAAGTCTTTTAAGGAAGGAGGAGGAACCGATCGATTAAATTTTTGCCCGTCAAGTAGGTTTTTCCAAGTTTGGAGACAAAAAGAAGTCACAAAGGGCAAAATTTAGAGAATACACTCAATGGGGCAGCAGTTTGTAGTCCACTTAAACAAAACAACCCTTCTTCGTCGTAAGAATCATTTTTTCCGCAATTCTCCTTCCGACTAGCCCAACAATTCGGTATAGTAGCGTCTTGTGACGATTTTGTTTCAGTAGTCGGTGTAAATCGCACCTTTTTTGTAACCCACAAAAAGGTAATTATCATTTTTATGGCAGTCTTCGCCTTTTTTGTGGGATTTTCGCCGAGTGGAGTCCATTGTTTTGACTTTTTCCTTCCAATAATTCGTTATAGTAGCGCCTTGTGATGATTTTGTTCTGGTAGTCGCTGTAAATCGCACCTTTTTTGAGTCCCACTAACAGGTAGCCATCATTTTTACGGTAGTTAGGACAGTCTTCGACTTTTTTGTGGCATGTTCTCCGAGTGGAGTCTATTGTTTTGACTTTTAATAGGTCTCTGGAGTGCAGCTGTGAATCCAAGATTCGACGGCGGTTACGAAATGACGAAGAATCTCCTTCGTATTGTGTTTTAACCACGTCATACTCTGCTGCGAAGTAGTCCCACGCTGGTGCTAATTATTCAGAGAGCTTCTCATTTATTTCCAAAAGTACAATAACTGATCCTCGTAGTCTTTTGAGCAGCCTGCGAATACGTAAACCGAGCTGAGTTAACAACAGCGCGGCAGTCGTTTCTTCTTTCCGCAATATGGCGCCAATTGGAGATTCCAAGTGAAGCCAGGTCCTTCTCCACCTTCTTCCTCTTCCTCTGTTTCCCCCGGCGGGTAATGCTTCGAATACTTTCAGAGCTGGAATGTTTTCGTCCATTGGGACAACATGACCTAGCCAACGGAGCCGCTGTCCTTTAATTCGTTGGACCATAAATTCTCCGCAGAACCTTTCCCTAGAAAACTCGTAACGTCGACTCATGAGATGTTGTCATCGTCCATGCCTCTGCATCATATAGCAGTACGGGAATAATGAGTGACTTATAGAGTTTTATTTTTGTTCGTCGATGAAGCACTTTACTTCTCAATTGCCTACTCAGTCCGAAGTAGCACCTGTTGGCACAAGTTATTCTGCGTTGAATTTCGAGGCTGACATTGTTGCTGATGTTGATGCTGGTTCCAAGATAATTCGAAATTACCTACGACTTCAAAGATATGACTGTCAGCAGTGAAACTTTATCATCATTAGACCTCAGGCGACATGAGGTCATGGAAACCATAGTTAATCAGTCTACTTCCACTCAAACTTTATATTGGGAATTATATATCATATGTATATATGTACATAAGTATATCAACAATCGCATTCCTTGAAATTTATGAGGATAAGTCGTTGACCCATCGTCAAAGTAGATTAAATACATGTAAATATAAGCAAAACTGAAGAGACCGCATACGGAAGTCAGATCTGCCTTAAAATCAGAATACAAAAAGTAATCTTTAAATAGATAGTACATATGTACATATGTAGGTATAGCTTTGTGACATTCGGTTAAGGATTCGGAGCACGTCGCAAAAGCTCGAAGAACGCGAGTTCACATCTCTAATATACACACATATAAACATATTGCCATAAGCATACATCACCCTGCCCCACTTTGAAGCTGTTCTACTTAATGTCAAATGCAAAAAGTAGAAACAACAACGCTTAATTACAGCGAACCATATTTTATAGCCGCTTCTTCTGCTTTAAAACGCGGCGGTTAGCAGAGCACGCATGCGTTTAAGCACATCCGGAACCACAACTGATGAAGACAAGATAGCTGAGAAAACCCAACTCAAGCAACAAAAAAAGAACCGGCAAAAACTGGACTGTATCAAGTGCACTCGGCATTGTCTTGAAGAAGCGACGCTGCTGTGCAATGAACAGAAAAGAATCCGCATGCCGTAAGCGGCTATGTAACAATGTCGAGGCAAATCTTCACACAAATAACAGCAAAAATAAATGTTTGTAAAATTGTATAAGGCAAGCGAACGACTGACCGATCAATGCAACATTGCGGCGTCGCGCAATCAAGAAATCACGGCAGCGCCGCGCGCCTCAATCGGACAAGTATGCGGTAATTCGCACAACGTGCTGAGTTCCCGATTGGCGCATTGGAGCGAGAGATCGGCGGACAGGTGGACGAGCTGGCGCAAAACGCGCGGCATGCTTGTGGTACATATCGGAATTGGCGTTTGAGGCATAGCGGCTGTGCTTATTCGAACGATGCGTTGCAAGAGAAAAATGGGAAAGAAAACCGAAGAAAAAAGATCGCAAGACAGCAACATTAACAAAAACAACGCGCGCTTATACGGGCAAATTGAAACGGATGTCTGCAGATGCGCACACAGTATCTGAGTGCCATACAAGTGTGCCGTACATAAACACACACCTCAAACGTGTGAGCATACGAAGAACCGGTAACGGAGCGGGTGAATGCACATTTTTGCACTACTGGTCCACTTTATCGTTGCTATGTCCGTTGTTGCAGTCAGTCGGCCACAGCTTCGCGCCATAAAAATTAACCCGCTACCCATTTGCCCGTTAGAAGATGATGCGGTCACACGCCACACCAATACCGTCCGTTCGCGTGGACCGTTCGTTTGCGCCAGCGATCCATATTTGCGCTTACGTGACGGCGACTACGTTGACGACGACGGCGTCGTTGTTGATGAGGATGACGACGTACACGACAGTCCGGACGAGTTGCCGTCCATGTTGGCGCAGAAGTACACAATACAGTTCATGCAATACCAAGTCACACAATGGCTCATCGGCTGAGCAGGCTGGTTGTTCTCAGCGTCTGGTCCGCCACCGTCTCGCTATATGTTTAACCCATTGGACGTTGGACGTTGTACGTCCGCATGTCGGCCGTTACCAATACAACTTTCACCTTTCACGTAATCTCTGAACGAATGAACCGAGTCCGCTTTGGCCGCACCGGATTGCGGTTGTTGTTGCGGTTGCAGTTGCGCATTACACCGCCACACCGAGGGAGTTTGGCGAATGCTTGGGGTGCAGTGCAGGCGGTGGCGGATAATGTTACATTCATATTTGTTGACGGAAATTTATGTTGTGTGTCTGTTTGCTGGAGCTCATTATTTGTTCTTAATGAAGAAGCGTAGAAAATGGAAGAAATGTATTTAATATTGGCTAACAGGTTTTGTTTGCCGCAAGTGGCAGCAAACAAAAAAATTAAAACAGAAAAGAAATAGCTGTTGAAGCAGGCAGGTAGCGACCTCGGCGGACAGATCCGTAAACAATTAGTGCATTAGCACTTCTAAGAATTCTCTGCACTAAGCTGAACAATTGAACGGTTGAACTGAAGATCTGCTTGTGTAGAAGATGAGCTGCTCAGCTTATAGAGATATGTATGTGCTTGCCAGAGCAACGTTCTTCTATTAGTTTATTGTCAAATGTGGCCTACATCTTATAGATTATAGTCACGTCAGTGTTATAGATAATTGAGGTCACCTTGCCTTTCTTGATAAGCAGTTGACCTAGCTTCTACATATTCGGCTTGAACACCCAGATGAATGCGATGCCGTCGTTTGATATGAGTTGGTTATCCTGATTTCCACGGAAATACTATATGCCGTTTATTAAGTTGGAATGTCTTTTGTCTCCGTAACTGAGGGCGGTATTGGCACTTTGTAGTTTGTGAACTCATTACGTTGCCGTGACAGAACCTTAAATTACAAAACATCCTTTTTCTAATACGAGGATTGCTTTTTATATTTTCAAATATTAATCATCGAAAATCGCATTATTGTTTTTGAAAATATTCTTCATTTACATCTATTCACTTTTGCATACATTAAACCAATCGTCGAAGCACTGATTGAGGTTTCTCCGAAACATGCTTTCTGAGCGCATGAACCGTCTCTTCAGTTGTCGAAAAATGTTAAGTTCGTAGTTAATTTTTTACGTAGGGAATAAAAGAAGGTATTCTGTGTCTTGTCAGGACTATAAAATGAATGACTCAACAAATAGATGTTTTGAGCTCTCTAAACTGCGGTTGTTTCAGTTGATGTGTGAGAGCTCGCAATGTTGTGGGTAAGGGCGATCCGTCTTCGACGGTTAGTTATTTATATTTATTGTACGGCTACTGCCAAAGAAAATGGTTGTGTACCACTCAGAATTTACTATTCTGCATCGTCCTAGTGGTTTGGTTGCGACATGTTTAGCTTTTTCAAAAAAGAGGTAGCCATTTGCTTGGTGTGCGAACAACTTTTCTTGGATTCGGCTCTTCACCCATACAACAGACTGGTATTCACTTTCGTGCTCCAATTGCATTTTTTTTGGCCGAGATGAATATTTAAAGTTACTGTAAACAACACAAATAGTAAACAACACAAATATCAGACTTTACTTACAAAGTTGTAAGTTATCAGCATTTTACTATAGGAATATTAGTATGAGAAGTTCGATCTCAAATTTTATTAATGAGTAGTTATCTGCAAAAATGGCAACATTGGTCGAAACTTTCCAAAATAACTATAACTGGCTCCAGAAAACACATTAAGAGTCGACTGAGGCCAGTCATGAGATAACTGAACCTCTTTAAACCGTGATATGATGATAGATGGGTTAACTAATGCATTTTACTCAAGATTGTTCTAAAGTCGCTGTGCAGTGAGCGTAAAAGAAAAGTAGAGGATGTTTCCATCAGACACGATCGCTTATCAATTTGAGTGAAAATGAACGTTCAAAAAAAAAATGAAAAATTCCATATTGTTTTGTAGTCTTATTCCACCAAATTTTACAATGAAGCTGCATACCTCTAAAACCAACTATCTGATGCCCAAGCATCAGGCTGATTTAATTAAGATTCAGATTATCGAGATTTTGCTTCTTTGATTTGATATCTGGGATGAAAAATTACAGTGAAATGAACAGAAGTTACTTTTTTAGTGAAATTGACAAGGAATCATTTACTATGAGCTCTTCGACTGCGGACAGTGGGAGCAATCGCCCAGATTTATATTTCATCGGGACAACTCCTGGACACACCATTGATAGGTTCTTGCTAGTAGCTACGGAAGCGTGGTCGGGAAGTTCTTATGCATTCACTTCATAGTTTTGAGCTGATACTAAGTGATTACCAGTTGCTGCCTAAGTAAAGATCAAATGTTTCAGTTAGGTCCCATCGAACTAAATGGTGTGTATTGAATTTAAATCGGATATTTTTGGTTTTGAGGTGAACTAAAATCTCATAAAAATTGGAAGTTTTTCTATATCTTGAGTTAATTCTTTGAATAATATATTTAGCTATTATTGATCTTTCCTATAAGATCAGAACTTTTTCAACTGTTGGTTTTGGATTTTTCAACTAAAAATTATTCTCATTTTTTAAACTTTCTCCGTGTAGAGTAAACACATCATTCACTTTTTGGCTAGCAGCTTATCTTTCAATAAAATATCTGACCAAGAAACCCATAATAACAAATTTTTGGTATCAAAAATATACCAATTTCTTAAACATCCACATTTTGCATTATATCCGCAGACATTAATTTGTCTAAATCAGATAAGAATACATATAAAACTTCATATACATACGTATGTATGTATGTGTCTAAATATATACATATATGTACTTTTTAAGCTCGACTAGGACTACCACGAAATTGTAGAAATCTAATTTACTTCCACGACGATGATTTCCTGTCAAAGGAACGAACGTTGTTACTTCCGTAATTTCCGCTGTCTAAAGGAATTTCAATATTTTCCACATCGCTTTCATCAAGCTAACGGCTGTTGCTATTCCTCTCACCAAAGCCCCCACTCCTTCCGAACCCCACGCACTGTGGCACCATCACCACTTGAGTTGCATCAGGAAGTGCTGCTGTGCACATCCATCTTTCAAGCCTGCCGCAACGGTACTTTACCGTATCCACGAGCCCACACCATTTAGCGACCTACTGAACATCCGTTCATTTCAACGCAACACCAGCAACAACAACTGAACTCACTGCAGCTCTGTCATCTACCGTTCAATGCTGTGTTGGTGGCAACGGAGAATTTTGTACGACAAACCAACCCCTTAGCTCCCCACCCCGCCAGCAAATTCACATCTTCCTTCCATGTCGCCATAACTGTGCGTGCCAACAAGGGCGGCAGTTTTTGTTTTTGTTGCCACTACTGGGAGGTCGAGTTGTTTTCGCATCCTCACACCCTTCGCACTACGTCCGCATCCGCAGAGTTTATTATTTTGCTCACTCATCTTCTCATCCCTAGACACCTTGCGTTGTTGTATTGTCACTGTAGTTTTGTTGTTCGTGTCTTGCCAGCTCAATCGCCTGAGGCTTTTGCTCTGCTCTGTAATATTCACCGCTTTTACTGCACACACTACCCCGCTCAGCGCGCTGTACTCATATTCCTCTGAGTCTGATGCGCTTGTGAATGCCTCTTCCTTGAAAGCGCTCAACTTCCTGTTTCCGGGATATAATGTTCATATTTTCGAGGACATTTTCAGGAAATAAAGTACGTCGCCCTCAGATTTTCCTGTCTGTAATGTGCATGGTTGGTTCACTTGTGTGTATATCTGTGTATACAAGTTCGATCGCACCCACGCCTCCTCCTTTCCATTGTCAACCGTCTTGTTGCTCTACAGCATTACACAGTTTCAATAGCTGACGTGTTGGCTCACACTGGCTTAGTGGCGACCCAGCAACCCAACTACCATGCTGGCTTGCACACGGTTTTGCTGACTCTGCGGCGCTGTGCTAATGCTTTTGCTTGGTCGGAGGTCGTATGGTTGACAGTCTAGCTGGTTAGTTGGTCGGTCCGTCGGTTTGCCGGTCGTACGGCCGTTTGGTTGGACGCTTGACTGCTTGGCTTGGCTTGGCTTTGTGATTTGTGTATCTGCAAGGCATGCAGGAAGACTGTAAGGCTGCGACACTACAGTTTACTCGCACCATGATATTGCATGCCGTATGTTGATATGTTTATAAAGTGAGGACGGCGATGACGACGACGACGACGACCAGGCATCCATTTCCTCTGTTGCAACTTTGCACAGTTTCGCTTGTGTAATGTGTAGGCTTGTGCCTTCAGTTAAATAGTGCCGTACTTCCTGTGCGACTGTGGGTCGAGTGGGCGTCCGTACTAATCATACAGGGGCCATCACAGCCCATTCCCGTGTCGTAATAACATCGATTGTTCAGCATCATTTCCGCATCACAGTCGTGTTCCGTACTGCCTAGTGTTGTGTCCTCCTTCAGCAGCTTAGCTGCTTACGTCCATGTTGTGTTGTATTGCGTTTTTTTCGATTCCTCTTCATTGCTGTAGCCTTCATAGACTGTTATTCGACCTGAAGTTAGCGACGCGCAAGCCATAAAGCACCAGTGGGTCAGGTGTGTGCGTTGAGTAGGCAGGAAAGTCCGCTTCGCTGTGGTGTGTCGCACATTTGCCAAGTGCGAATACTAAGCCCAGTACATTACAGTACGTATCTCCGTGACACAACGGCCTTCTTGCCTTATTATGGTCATTTGTATGCGCACACAAATGGATTTGGCTCGGTTGCTTTGATTTGGTCTCTCCACTTACATCGCCCCTGTGCAGTGTGATGAGCCAAGCAGCAGAACGATGATTTCACAATCAAGGATTGTGGGCGAAAGGTTCCGGATATCCGACATCGAACTCAGTCTCTGCACATCTATGTGCGGAAATGAGAAAGTTTTTATTTCCTGTCTTCAATGGAAAGCCACACATGAGGATGTGTGTAGCCGGAATCATATATGCGACTGCTGTTTGCCAATAAGAAGTATACGACGTTAGAAAAAATATTAAATTTGTAGACAAGCGGTATATTCAGCCGAGGTAAAGGTTATCTTTGAGGCCTATCTAGTAAGTGGACGGTCACGGTGGCGAGTAAAAATTAAGATATCTTGATGAAACTTGGTACTTATGCAAGTTCCTTTGACAAAAAAGTAAGACAAAGTTCGTAGATGGGCGTAATCGGACCACTGACCTCAAAACGTTATTAAACGAAAACGGATAAAGTAACTTAACTAAGGTATATAGTAAAACTGTAATTTGGCACAGAGATCGCAGTATCAAGGAGCAACTGTGGAAAAAAAATGAAACAGTGGGCTTGGTCCCGCCTTCATGATGTACATATCCTCGAAACCACTAAAGCTACAACAACCGAATTCGCTTAGCACAAGGAACTCCTACCGACAGTACGAAAATGGATGAAATCGGATGATAACCCCGCTCACTCCCCTTACAGTGGTACACTTAAAAACTAAATACGCCAGAGACATTAAACTTTATTCCATAGATCGTATAAGACGACTTTAAAAGAGCCAGGTTCAAATTGGTCGATGGGCATGGCACCGCCTACTTTTGCGTAAAATCACATATTTTGGGACCTACTCGACCGATTTCAACCCAACTTGGCACATAATATTCCTTTGATATTTTTATGCTATAGTGTGTTCAAGTCCCTAGGTACAGAATATGTGAACCCAGTGCTTATAGTTGACTTTTTACCGAAAATGACGGTCGATGTGAAGATATATAATTGAAATTCAGAGAAAATTATATCTTGATGCCAGTAAGTCTGTGTGCTACAAATGGGTTGAGCCGGCTCAATACTTCCCTTAGCCTCTATATACCTTATATAAAGACTTTCGAACTTTCTGGTGACTTTATACCGCATATATCCGCCAATATGTGACTTATCTTAATAAAATTTAGAGAGCGTATTTTTTAATAATGGTGCATCTTTGTGCTTAAAGTGAATAAGATTGGGAGAAAACTTGCCCTGTACACCATACAAATAAAAATATGCCTGTAACTCATAAATTGGTTGATCAATAATTTCTTTAGCACTTCCAACTTTCAGCTGTCTTTACACCGCATATACTGCCAAAAATCGGTTGAAAACTTGCCGAAGACCTTATATAACTTACAAGCCTTTGCACCTGAAGATATTTCCCTGCCTTTGATCCTGGCAGATTGCAACAGTAGGAAATGTTCGCTTATGCCCGAACTTAGCTCTTCCTTACTTGTTTAACTGATATTTTTGATGACCCTACGATTTACGTAAATGTAACGGACTCTACACCGTTACTACTTGAGGAATACTTGAAGTCTCGTTCATGAAAGACTTGAAATTTCTTATATCGCCTGATTATAAGTTTTGGTTACGAAGGCCTGAAGTTCCTTCAGTTAGTCATTTCGGGATTGATTGAAGTGTAAAACATTGAGACATATTTATAGATGCTCTCTTGTCATTACTTCGGTAAACACAATAATCATTTAGTTTAAATTCATTAATTCTTTCATTCAGGGACCAATACCAACGAGGTGCTGAATAATTATATTCGTGGTGATTCCATTAATACTCAAATTATGAATTTAATCTTTCGTGTTTTAAAAAATATGGGTTCTAGAGATAGGCTGAAAATACTTGAGTATTGAACATTAAGCTCAAGTCGGCTCAAAGCGATCTCCAACGTTTCACCCAAAAAGCAATGGTTTCAATAGTTCCTTTGTAATTTCGTCCCTACTAGTGAGAATGACATTAATATTTGTGGAACAATTCAAAGGAAACCCTATATTGATGACACTTTGATTAACCTGCGAGACCCAACAGGTTTTTACCACAGTTTAGCCAGTATTATAGGTACAAGTATAATTATATGTAAACGACCCAAATCCATCCCGCAAATAACCGGCCGGTGCCGAACAAAGGGCACTTAGTTTTTCGTGACATATCAGGTGAACGCCTGAGTTTATTATGAATGAATTCAACAGAAGTCCATTATGTATTGTTCTTTAAGTAGATGCCTTGCCATTCGAAAGCCATCGAAAAGGAAATTTAAGCCAACGTTTGGATATCAATTGATTTGTGTTCCCAGCAAAAGCTCAATTGTCGCTTAAACACTTTTGTGAAGGTAACGCAAAAAACAAAAAAAAAAAATTAAAACCAATTATAACAACAAAAAAAAACCATACGAAACTTGTTCGTGTGCAATTGCTGAAGTCCGGTGTCCGACTGGCCTGTCTACGGTTACGTCGGTGATCGCCTGCGCTGCACTTATGGGGTAATCATATTGGTTTCACATCAGCTTCCGCATTATTATAAGCCACCTTGGCCCCGCCCGTACGTCACACATTACGAGTATATGTATGTCGCTTCACGTGTTTTTCTTGTAGTGAATCCCTTGTTTTTGCTTGCCATACTTCATTTCATTGCTTATTGCTGGGGCCATTGCTTTGTATGTTCATTGTTGCGCCTCACATTTTGTCCTTTTTGCCGCATTGATGAGTGTCATCAACGCCACCGATCAACAATCAACCATCAACGATCACCGATCGCCGATCAACCGGATCGTTGTTTGCTTGTTGATTGTCGCCAAGAGCCATTACAACGCTTAAACTTTGGACGTCAGCCAATGGTAAGTAAGCGCGCTACAACAACAACAAGGCCACAACGACAAGAACAATAAGCGATTGTAAAGGATACGCTGTTTTGTGGTCAATTGCGATCGAGTTCTCAGGTTTTTCACCTATGTACGTTTGTAAGCGCTGTGTACGCTCCGCTCAAGTAATCTGATATTCAGGTCACACACAAGAGGCCACATCATTTTTTTACATAATATTTACGTACTGCTGCGCCCGTGCACTGTGTGTTTTGGTTTTGCTGTGCTGTGTGGTGCGTGGTGTGGTGTGGTGTGGCACGTAGGGGACCAACCTTCTTCGGTTGCCCCTTTCGGCTCTTTTGCTTCTGCTTTTACTGCTACTTTGCCTATCTAAGGTACTCACTAGTCGGTCGTAGCCCATGTTTTTCGCCCTGCACTTTCTGCTTCCTCACCTTCTTTCACCTTACCTTGCGATCGTGCACCTTGAGGTGCACCTCATACCATCTAACGTGCGCATGCGTGTGTGCGAAGGTGCGTTTGCTGTTGGTAATCAAGTCAAGCAGGTAGCTAAGTACAAAATGCGATAGCAAGGTGTGCAAGGTGCATTTTTAATGCCGCTCTTTATTATCGTCTTTACCCCCCTCCCTCATCCACCACTTTGATTTCCCTTCTTGCATGCATGCATTCGTCTTGCGAGTCATCAGCAGTCGTATTCCGTTTCTAGGGTTTGGTCAAGCAGCGCGCAGGCGCATCGTCCACCCGCCAACCGCGCCGCCCCACAATCGCGGAGGCCACGCAGGGCCGTGTGTGCTGCGCATGTGCGCACGTGATGGCATTTTAAACGCCGCCAACACCAACCAACGCCAGCGTTTCACCGAAATGACCACAATTAAGCGCTTATGGCACTTATGCTACTCGTGGTACTCGGCTCAGCTACCGACAAATCGTCGCGCGGCATCAACGCTTAGCCTGAGCCAAGAGTCAATACGCTGCACGTTGGTTCCTGCAACGCTTGATCGCCGCTGACGTTCCACCCAATTGGTATGCATGCATGTAAATCCGAACAACAAAGTGTTTATTTCATTTGTGTTCTATTCGGACAACCGAAATGTTCTGACACCGTGCAAGAATGTTTTGAACCGCTACGAAAATGCATTCGGACAACAACAACTACAAGTACAAATGTGGCGTGTATGTGCGCGTGTGCGGTATCTTAATTTTAATGTGCGTTGCAGGTGAGTAGGCTTACTGTCGTTTGAGCGTGTGTGTGTTTTCGTGTATGTTTACATGATGGAGTATGTCATTGCTCTTGTGGTTCCAATACACTGTACGAAATTTCTTGTCTAATTTGATGTAAGCAGTTCTAGCGCGCTCCCAAAAAATAAAGGGTTATCCACTCGTGAATTGGAATTTGAAGTTATGTCGTTTTTCTGTCACTACTGCTCTATTGAAATTTTCATGAAAAAATGGTTTTTGCTTGTCAATAAAGTTAGTCAGTAATGTCGTCATAATTGCAATTGGCAATTTGTCTTACCATCGTTGCTGTTCTTTTGTCAATTCAGCGTCATTTAGTTTGACATAATGAAAGCCGGGCGTTTTTGCGCATATATACCAGGT
Source organism: Bactrocera tryoni (assembly GCF_016617805.1). Lineage (NCBI taxonomy): Eukaryota > Metazoa > Arthropoda > Insecta > Diptera > Tephritidae > Bactrocera > Bactrocera tryoni. The sequence goes on from NC_052500.1 coordinate 18,318,853, forward strand.
TTTCCAATAGGGATGGTATGATTTCTAAGTGTCGTTTCGGCCATTTCTAATATGCTATGCTCTTTAAATTTTTTCATTGTATTAAGTATTGCTTACAATTTCATCAGCAAGAACAACGTATAATAATTATTATATTTTATTATCACAATAGTAATTCTACAATTGCAACTTTTCGCGCGCTTTTGCCATTTTATGGTCGTAATAATCGTCCAACTGTGCTCGCTATTTGTCGTATTGTTTAAAATTTCGAGCATACATTTTCTTCACATAATGTTCAAGTGCCAATAAAATAAAGGACCGCTCGAAGGAATGAAAATATTGCTGCCACTCAGGCAAGTGTTGCTGGAAACCGCATTTTATCGATTTCAAGATGTTCCCAAGAATTCGGACTGTATCAAACCACAACTTGGAGGTTTTCGAGAAAGGATTTGGGCTTGGGTCCAAGGTCTTAAGCCATTTTACTACCGTAAACGTAGTAAATTTGCTTTGGAACAACTTGAAAACGATAACGATTTGTTTTAAGAAAATCATCTACTCATATGAGGCTCACTTTCATCTGAGTGGCCACAACTGTCGATTCTGGTGCAAAGAAAATGAACAAATTATTCATGAACAACAATTACAGTTTGGTGTGCTTTTTGAAGTGGTGGAATCATCGGTTCGTATTTCTTTCGAAATGAGGCTGGTGACACCGTTACTGTTAATGGAGAGCGGTATAGTATATCGATGATACCAAACTTTTTATGGCCACAATCGGATGAAGTTGATCTTGACAATATCTGGTTTCAACTAGACGGGGTTACGTGCCACACAGCATGCGCAACAACCGAATTATTGCGAAAAAACTTGGAGATTCGATTATTTCTAAAAATTTTGATAATGAATGCCTTTCAAGAAGTTATGATTTAACACCATTAGACTATTTTTAAGGGGTTATTTGGAGTCATTGGTCTTTATGGTATGAAGGAGCTTAAAAGAAGCCAGGGTCAAAATTAGACGATGGCACTGCCCACTTTAAGGTGAATAAACCAGATTCTCTTCAAGTTTTAGCAGTCAAAATTGAATTTGCTATTCATGACATGCGTCTTGATTTAGTTGAAAAAGTACTCGAAAATTGGGTGCATTGAATTCGTTATTGCAAAAGAAATTGTGGATACCATTTGAATGATGTTAAATTCAGAACATAATTGAATTTTTCATTTGAATTCCCATAAAAGTTAGTATGTTATTGTTTTAAAGAAACCATATCACTCTTAATGGAAAACCCTGTAGAATTTATTATCGCACAAAAAGTATGCTGCACGGAAAATAATTTTTAATAAAATATAATAAATAATTTTTGAAAAATATATTGCCTCAAGTGGCTTTTAAAGAGTTATATGGTAACAGTTTTGGGCATGTGGTTGAATGCTGAATATATAGGAATCCCGAGTATGTGATAGTTGGTAGATATTCTTTTCAAAAATATCGGTACTCTGAGGTGGTCTAATACGATTTATTCGGGAATACTATACGAGTATGAATATTGGAAATGTTTAATATATTATGTAATATGTAGGTCGATATACATATGTATTTTTGACAGCAAAGATATTGTAAATTTTTGTCAAAAACTTTAATCGACATGTGGATCAGTCAGTTAGCCATTTAAGGTTGAAAAATTTTCATCTTATACTGGCTGCCGTAACACATCAATAAGTTTTTTGCGAAGATAAGCATGGACGCAGAGCTTTTTATACTCGTGTAACATGCTGCTACAGAGTATAATAGGTTCACCGAACGGTTGTATGTATCACCTAAAGCTAAGCGAGATAGATATAGGGTGATATATACCATTAAGAAAAAAATTACGAGTTCGTAGATAGGCGTAATAGAATTATTGCCACGCCTACCAAACGCCATTAACCGAAAACCACAACCAAGCACAAAATTAAGATATTTAACTGTAATTTGGCACAAAAAAATTTGAAAAAGTGGGTGTGGGCTCGACCTCTAACAAGTTTAATGTATATATCTCCTAAACCACCAAAGCTATAACAACCAAATTCGCCTAACGCAAATCCCATAAGAACTCCTACCTACAGTGTGAAATTAGTTGAAACCGCATGATAATCCCGCTCACTTCCTATATAACGGTACTGTTAAAAACTACTAAAAGCGCGATAAATCAATAAATAAAAACAACCGGTACATTAAATTTTGCCTCCCAGATGGTATGAAGGAGCTTTAAAGAAGCCAGGACCAAAATTAGACGATGGCACTGCCCACTTTAAGGTGAAAACACATATCACGAGAACCGCCTTACCGATTTCAACCAAATTTGACATCTGACATATTTATGTTACAGCATGAAAATGGATGAACCCGGCCTACAGCCACGCCTACTTCCCTTATAACCCTATTTTAAATTCCATCTGATTCTTTCCTTTCGAGTGTACAAATCATGAAGCAATTAAAAGGACGGGTTGAAACTTTGCACGAAAAACTTTTCAAGCCCCTAGATACCGAATATTTGGACCCTATTGACTTTTTATCAGTTAATGTGTGACACATATGATTGAAATTTAGAGAGAATGCTTTCCGGTTAGTAGGTTGTCTGTGTGCTTAGCCTTCATATACTGAATATGAAGATTTTCGAACTTTCTGGTTATTTTATACCCCAGATATTGGCTAATATGTGAGTTATTTTAATAAAATTGAAAAGGCCTGTTTTTCTTAAAACGACGCCTATTTGCGCTCAGAATGAATAAAATCGGATGAAAACTCTTTCTAGATCCTATATAACGAACAGAGGCTTTAATCCTTGCAAGTTGCAAGAGTATGAAGCAGTTTATCAATTTTCGAACAATTGGTGAAGAAAATGTATTATTTAATATTGATATAATCGTTAACAAATATGAATCCAGCAAATATTTCTCCCCGTGTAGGAGCTTTTTTGAGATTTATGAGTATTTGTATTCATTTTAAGGCGCATGTAATGCAACGCGCGGTATCGAGGTACGAATACAAGCTCGAATAGAACAAGCAATAACTACGAATGTATGCAACACCTTTACTTGTTGATATTTGTTGTTATCTTTTTACATACATATGCACATATGACGGGTATGCATATGTGAAAACACAGGTTCTCGTACACCCGGATCTTTTAGGGAGCGTGAAGAAGAGTTGCCGCTGCATTTAAGCGCTAACCTCGACTTACACGCTTCGCATATTAATTGAACGAAATTGTAAATAATATAACAAACGCATTATCATTATCATTATTATTGGTTACACATACACACAAACATTTATATGAATGTTATACACATATGTATATGCATTTGTAGCCATGGGTGTGTTGAAAAAATTACAAGAAGCTACCGAAGCAGGAAAGAATCATAGAAATGAAATGTGGCTGAAATAAATAAAAATGCATAAATAACTGAGTAAATTTGTTGACATGTTGGGAAGATTGAAATCGTTGAAAATTTTACGGTTAGCATTTAAAATACATAATTCCGAACGAAATGTGAGTTACGGTTTTTTATTTGCGTTTTTTCTGCCACTTTTTTACTGTATTTTATTGAAAAATGCGGAAGCCGCAGGAATTTAAATTTTTTGGGAAGAATTCAACACACAGCACAAGTTAAATATGCCATTAAGGAAACGTAAAGAGAACTCATGTTGTAATGCCTTCGCATAGTAATGCGTCAATCTGATATACATATACCTATGTATGTATGTATGTATATATAAAGCTAGTGGCGAAGTGCAATGAAGCTTAAGATTTTCATTATAATTTACATAGTAAATGCAGTATGAAAGAGGTTTTTAAATAGTTTTCGTCGTACGTTATAATGTAAAGTTAGCGTTAAGCCTCATTAAAAATTACCGTTATGAAAAACATAAAGCTTTTCTTGGAAGCATAGCAACGAGTTAGACAAAAATCATCTTAGTCATTGGTCACTTTAGTGGAAGGTATAGATATCGAGATAAAACTAGGCGATAAGTTTGCGTCCTCATTTTCGGCAAAAGGAAAAGAGTATCCAAATGTTTAAGTTCGGGTCAATGGACATAGTGAAGTGAATGAAGAGTGTATGTTATGATCACTTCTAGATGTCTGCTAAAGTTACTGCTAACATGTATATTAAAAGATTGGCAAAACTTCACTACTTATCTTAAAAAAGCTGGGTTCGCGTTTCTACGGCAATCGGCTAAAACAACAAAAAAAAAACAAGGAGAGAGAAGACACTCAAAATTCAAAATCATTATAACTAAGTCGATCTTATGATTGTAGCCATTAAGGCAGCAGTAGATTTACTGTTCCGGAGTGCAGCTTCCTACAGAGAAGTGACCATCCATTCAGAAAGCCGAGCGGCGATACTAGCCTTGAACTCAATAATAGTGCGGTCGGGGCTGGTCAAGGTGTGCCTAATCTCGCTGTCAATAGCATCGAGTGTATTTGTGTTAAGACTGGTATGGGTGCTAGACCACAGCAGAGTCGCAGGAAAACTTGATAAGCTAGCAAGAAAAAGCACCATAGAACCGCTATCGGTAAAATGCGAGCGGTTCGATACTCCCGTATCCTTTTGTGTTTTACTACTAGATAGCTGGGCTTCACGGAAGCTTGTCGCTGTCGCAAAAGCCTTTTGATTCAAGTAGGGCTAGCCTCTCCCTAGTTGTGGGACCTGTAACATGCCATTGCCCTATTAAATCCACGGAGCATATCTTCTAATTAAGTGTTTTGCTATTTTATAAGTTCGAACACAGGATTTCTTCTTTTCTGTGGCTTCACAAAGGACTACATATAGTAGTCTATGTGCGATCTTTGTTCTGCCATCTAACCTAGCCTAACCTAAGTCGATCATATCACTGTTTCCTTTTCATATGACTGTTTCCAACGCATATTTTATGGATCTTCATTATTACGTAGTCTGTCGGCGATATTCTTTGTATTGACCTTTATATGCATCATTTCAATGTGCAGTATAAGCTCGAGGATTGTTATTTTGTCGCGATGTAGGGGGTAGTTTAGCTACCGGCAGGACCTTCCAAGGCGGTAAAGTCAAGGGTGAGTACCGATGCTAAAAACAGTCCACATAACACAATCCTTTACGAGAGACGTCGTAACGTCTATTCACACCCTAGTGATGGCTACTGGCGGCGTCTGTTTTGTATTAAGCGGCTCGCGTTATAATGGCAGGTGCGTAGGTCAAGCTATCAGCCCTACCAAACGAGCTGGGAAACCTGAGCTTATCACCGATTTTTCTGAAAATACTGGATTACCGAAACCAATTTTTGGCCCTACGCTCTAACCGTAGTTAAAGGATATACTATGTATGTATGTATGTAGGTCCAAGCCCGGCGATATTGCTACTGTTGTAGAGTCTGGCCAATATTTTCTAGCTTTTCGAACAATTTGGACCTTAGTGAAATATTACAATTAAAATTGTAAACCACAAAGCTTTCAAAAATCGTCTCACCAACAGAAACGGTATGAAAATTTTGTTTTCTTTATATTTTCTCAGGAATGGCATACCCTGTATACATACATATGTGAATATTTTTTTATATTACGTATACAAATTTGAATTTAATTAAAAATGTATTTTAATCCGCATATCATGAAATATATACATATGTAAGCATGAAGTATGTTTCATCGGTCCCCAAAGAAAAATAAAAAATAACCGCAAGAATATTTTCACAAAAAAATATTTAAACACACACAGATGTACATACATATGTAAATACTCGTGTACAAATGTATGTGTATCAACATCCATATCAGAATCACGCATACAAAATACACCGATTTTCTTGACGATGATGATGACTCATCTGACCTCTTCCTAATTCCGAAAAGCACACTTCGCGCCCGTATGTTCATATGTATATACATTTCTTAATGCATATGTATTTGTACAATATTCAAGAAAGTTTATGTGTGTGTTTGTGTTTGTGTGAAATCACTTGTCGACGAGCCCAAAAATGCCAACAGCGAGCGCGATCTTCATCGAACAGGTGATCGCTACGCACAGGCTGCGATGTGTTATTTGTAGTAGCTGTTTTTGTTGTTGATGTTGTGGTTATTGTTGTTGCTGTTGCTGCTGTTACTGCTACTCTTACAAATGTTTCGGTTATTAATAATGCTGTTTTTGCTGTTGTTGCACGGAATTTATTGCCTTTCGTATGTTCCTACGTACACACACACACATACTGACACACTCAAGTAAATGTGTATATACACAATAGCATGTGTGCCTTTGTAGACGACTTGTGACTCCTTCTCCTTCTCAGATTGATTTGGCATTTGACCAAAAAATTTTTGTCTGGAAACATTTCCGCATCTTGAGCAGCATAAACGTGTGAGCGCACACACATATACATACATATATACATACATACTTACATATCATATAAATACACAGAAGTCAGCACACTCACATTCGCCTAAGTTACTGCGAGTGATTTTATTTTTAACAAATGCGGGGGGTGAGCTGCTGCTGCTGGGCTCACCAGATCGATGTAACCGAAGTTGGCCGCGTTCATATGCGCGACAAGTGCGTTTTCATATCTCATATCTGCGTTGGTTGTGCGCGTCTGTTGAAGGGCCGCAAATTAAAATACCACAAACAAAAAGAACCAAGCAAAAACAAACGCAAGAAGGAATGGCCACACGTTCAAGCGACGCATACCGAGGACATACGAGGAGCTATGACTGAATGTTCGCATTGTCTTGTTGTTGGTTTTGTGTAGACTTCTTATAATTACAGTTGAGGCAAAGTGATCTTCTAGACATTTTATTTATCTTATTTTATGAGCAAATATCTTGCTACCGGATTATGAGTGAATATTACGGTGGAAGTACGCCTGTAATTTATAGTTTGCGCTTCTCAAGTGATCGTGTGTTGTTATACAGTTATTTGGTATCTCGAAAGTAATAATTTAAAGTAGTTGAGGTGGACTAGGTTTTCAGCTTTAAAAGAAAATCTGAGAAGGGCATTTAGTGAGTACTTTTGTGGCAAATACGCAATCCTATAAGTCTGTCTTAACTTTCGAATATTTGAGTTTTTTTGAAAAGCTTTTTCGACTTATAAGAGAGTTAGATAAAGATTATCGAGAGGTATTTTGACCATGAGTTAGATAAAGTTTATCGAGAGGTATTTTGATTTTGTGTTGAAACCCTGCTGAAGTTCATAAGTTGCTAAATAGCAGTACACAACACTTGTCAATACATCATCGAGGCTGCAGGTCTGGATATTAGTAGCTACCACTTTTCCCTTGTTCTCCTGAAGGGAATATTGAAAATTTTGGAACTAGAGTTGGTAAAAACTCTTGATTCATTCCATTTTAGCTGAACTACTAATTTTTGGGCAGATAGAACTTCAATTGCATTGAGAGATTGATGATTACTGTTTTGTAATAGAATGGATAGAAATAGAATAAATGACATGATTTCCTCTATCCGCTATCCTCTATCCTTCTAGATTGAATAAATTAATCATATTTAATGAAAATTCAAATAGTTTCGAAACACTTAGAGATCAGTGTAATACAAGGTGCGTTCCATTGTAAACCGGAATTTTTGAATCTGGTGGCGTCATCTATATGTCAACTGGTGCGTTACAATCTGCTATCTTTATCGATTGTCCAGTGAGAATTTCATGACATTTCATAGTTTGGAAGTGAAGTTATTGCGTTTTAAGTGTCAGTATGTTTGTGCTATCTGTGCGAAAATGAGCTTTGAACAAGGAGCCAACATTAAATTTTGTTTGAAAATTGGTAAAACTTTCACCGAAACCTTTCAATTGATGAAACAAGTTTATGGCGATGATTGCCTATCCCGTAGCAGAGTGCGCGAGTGGTTGCAACGTTTTCAAAGCGGTCGTGAGGACATAAGTGACGAACAACATGTGGGCCAATCAAAATCCGTGATCATCGGAAATTCCATCGAAACTGTGGGTGAATTCATCAAAAATCAGCCGAAATCATCATTGAAATTCATTGTTTTGGAATTGAATATTTCCCAAACATCGATTTATCGCATTTTGACCGAACATTTGCGCTTACGAAAGGTGTGTGCACGGTTTGTTCCGTACAAATTGGCTGATGACCAAAAATGGTTCAAAATCCAACATTCGAAGGACGATTATTTGACCAAAAATCACATTTTAATCATTTAGCATTCCTCGTATTCATCTGATATGGCACCATGCGACTTCTTCCTTTTCGGAAAAATGTATTTGCCCATGAAAGGAAAGCGTTATGCAGACGTAGATGCTATTCAAAAGGCTTGCACCGGCATACTGGCGGTCATACCGGCCAACGAGCTAAAACACTCATTCGAAATGCTTTTGGACAATTAAAAAAACTGTATTGAAGCAGAAGGAGACTATTTTGAAGAAATTAAATTGATTTTGCCGAAAAAACATATTTGTTCTGTTTTTTTAAGTCCTGTCGGCACCTTATACTTATTCCACAAATTTTTGGACCTAGGTTAGTTTAGGTAAAGAGGCTGATATTCGTGAGACTACGAACAGCTAGAGATGCTTGCCCATTGTGATCCCCAGAACTACTTAGCAGATCAAAAAGACCAGGCCAGCCACTAATTTATTGAGTCGGCTATTATCTACTCCAGCCGATTCGCTGAATTTGTAGAAAATATGGCAAACAAAATGTTTCAACTATAGTCTAACCAAACTTGGAGAGAGAAACAGAAAGTTCCCCGTTTTCACCACTTCTCTCTCCCTGCAACTTTAACAAGTTGCGTTCTCCAAAATCTTTAGCCTCACTGCGTGAGTGCTAATGGTGCAATCCCCTTTTAGAAGCTAGTAGTTCTATGGGTCTTTCACTTTCCACTTTGGGCCAGAAGCCCAGAAGTCAAGAAGAGAAGAAGAAGCTCAATGTCAGCGAGCTCAATTTCTGTATAGCAGCTGTGCTATCGGAATGGATGCATACCTCCCTCAATAGAGCCGCATTTTTTGAAGGTCCATCTGCTGCTACTATATAAGTTGCAACTTCTGCTTGAAAACCACTACAGTCGTCTGGAAATTTGAAACAAAAGTTAATTGAGAGCTCGGCAGAAGACTCTCCCGCCAACCTTCCTTTTGAGCTTCAATCCAGTGAAAAAGTTCACTGCGTCTCTTTCCCACGGACTCCGCCCCACCCCCCATAAACTTGGGGGAAGGTACGGGGAGAAGAAGCGCGCGGATCTATGAAAGCAGATGGAAAATAATATTATGATATTAAAAATCTAGTTTTTAAAAAGACAAATTTTGGGAAGCCAATTTTACTTTAGTCACGAACCCTAATTCTAATGCTAGACTGACGGTAAAATATATGTACTATATAATTCACCGTTATGATCGTTGCTCTACGTTAAATTTTGAATTTCGGAACTCTTTATATTATCATAAATTTTTGCGAGTTTTGAGATAGATCGTTCTTTAATCAAAATCAAATATGAAAACTTTTATTATATTCTAATTTATTGAAATCGTTTGTTTTGAAACAAGTTCTGAACCATTCTGTTAAAACCGAAGGACAATTGTTAATTTAAAACAATGTTATACTCTCATTCTCTTCTCTGATATGCTCACATATCGGCGAGGTATAAGCTTTACCAAGAACAAGAGTTACGGTGAGAGATAAGAATGATCCTTCTTCGGCTTCTTTATATTTTACTTATTTATATTCTTGACTCCTAAACGCAATTTACTTATGCTTGAGCTTACGCCCATGCACTCCACATGTTTAAACCTATTAAATCTGTTGCACTTCCCTATAAACTCCACGCCATACTAAGTAGGCACACAATTTTTAACTTGTGGCAAGAATATTTGAATACAAAAACATCACACGAAAGGCTGTTTGGCAAAGTAATAGTGTGTAATTTGAATGACGGCAACCGTCAGCCGTGAGGCCAAACATTCTACGCTGCCATCAGATAGCATATCGAGTTGAGTGTCGTTGCGCATCCATAAGAGCGGCTACTGTCGAGCCATTGCTGCCACACATGTCTCCACACTTGCTGCTGTGCGTTTGTTATTGCGTATGCATGTTGCTGATGATGTGTGTGATTGGAATATGTATAGTGTCTTGGCACTTGGGCCACTACTAAATCGGACGCTTCACTCATCCGACTCGCACGCTCCCGCCCGTGCGCCGAATAACAGTCTTCCTCCTGCCACACATTGCTATACATATAATGCTTGTAGGTGTAAGTGTGTGTGTGTGCTTGTCTGTCCAGTCATGCCACCGTTACTATGCTTGATTGGCTCAATTGATGCTATTTGAACTCTGACCGAGACGTTGCTGCGGTGCTGTGCCTCTACGAGCACTTAAATTTCCCCATTTTTAAATGAGTTTACAACCTCAGCTGGAAGTGACGCGTACTCGTGTACACACTAAACGGGCGCGATCCAAGACGCCTAACGATGAAAACACTAAAGTCAATTGCATACATACATTCATACTTGCAATCATGCATACAACTGGCGATCGTATATTAATTTCTAGACACACACATGTGCACATACATACATACATATGTAGATGTTTGTGGTTTGTGGAAACAACAGTTGCAAGTGGCAAACAGTAAAATTCGGGCCGCACCTTCCTCAGACTTCTACTGGCTCTTTTGTCTTTCTCTCAGTCCATCTCCCTCTCGCTCTCTCTCTCTCCATCTCTTTCACTTGTTTTCCCTTCTATTATGTTATGATAGCTGCAAAAGCATCATTAAGAAATGCATAGCTTGTTCTATTCGTACCAATACGTGTAAGAGTCATTTGTCAGCTCGGTTCGTGCAATATTTTGTGGCATCCAAGAGCAGCGGTTAATGATCTGCTAAATATGTTGATAACAAACAATGTGAGCACAATGTACTTATGTATAAATTTCTATATCATCTACATATGTATATAGTGTGTGCCGGCTTGAATTGGTTCGCAGCGTGTGAAGGGTTAAAGTTTTTAGTGGTAAATAGTTTGACCCCTGAAATATTATATTATGTAGTTCAGACTGGTCCATTACTGGTTTGGGACGAGGTTATGCAATTATTTTTTTATATTGATACTTAGATTTTTTGTTAATTAGCGTTGAACTTCTGTGCCACCCCCTTTTTTCTTTTCGGTTAACGGTTTTTAAGGTTTCTACCATTGAACCTTACCTTTGGTTGACAGTAACAGCTTAGCCAGAATTTGATTTGGTACACAACTCATACTGGCTCAGGGAACCTCGAATATTATTTGGTGTCCTTAAATGCAAAAACTAAAGTTTTTATGAGAATGCCTTGAATCTTTTCTCTTAGTACCTCACTTTGGAGCCGAGAAAAAGATGCTCAATTACCCCAACGGATGGAGGAATGGATAGGTATAACGTATTTGAGTAACAAACTTTATTATATTTAATAACATATATTTAATTGGAGAACATCATCATTGGTCATTGGGTATAGGTGGCACTTACTATAAACAGATCGAAACAGGGTTAGATCGCCCTACTGAGTAAAATCCGGATCGATTCCGGTATCATATGTATGTCAATAAGACTTATTTTGTCTGAGTACACCCCATTTGTAGATACTGTCTTAAAATTGACGTTTAAATAACAAAAAACCACCAGTGGCGACTTTTAAGCTCAAATATTACTGATGATGCTTTAGCTTTTTAGTAACTTCTAAATATCACGAATTATGAGAATTTCCCAAAAAATAATCGAATATGCAGATCATTAGGTTAGCGACCAGGAGTAACGATTCGGAGATCTCACCACTATGTAAATGAAGTGATAGTCTCGAAAAAAGCGACTCGATATAAAAAAATATAATATAAGAATATCTATTTAACTTCAAAATACATATGAAGCTTTTAAATTTAGAGGAATTTCTGATTAATTCCACTTCGTAACTCATTTTATAAAATTCACCATACTATCCATAAAACTCACCATCCTCATAACACACATAATTTGGACTAAGTTAATAGACAAATTTATATTAAAAGATTCTCTCTGGCTCAGCCTCAGGCCCAAGAGAATATTATCCAAATATACACATTGTAATCATTAAAATAATAATAACCATTCGATATCGATTTATAGATTTTTTCTTCATATTAAACGAACTATTGCGACCTGAAATCGCCAAACCATGAATTATGGCTTTTCGACAAAAATAACTTGAGAATTTGCTTGTGCATCAGCGCAGGCCGATCAACCATATAATCGACGTTCTTACGGAAAGCCTTTATGTTCTAAAATGTATATTTATGCATGTAAACGAACACCTGTGTACATTTACTGAACTGTTGCAAGTTTCAAAATGGTGTCTAGAAATATTTTTATATCCTGAGTTATCCCCTACCTATTAAGTTTGTCCCGAAGTTTTTAACACCCAGAATAAAAAGTAGGAGACCTTATTTTTAACACCTAGAATAAAACATCGGAGATCCTATAAAGTACGTACAATATACATATGTACATATGTATGAGCTAAATCGATTTTGCCATATCCGCCGTCTGTCTCCCTGTATACATATACGTGAACTAATCTCTCAGTTTTTGCGATATTAATCTGAAACTTCGCACACAGCCATTTCTCCTCAAGACACTGCTAATTTAACGGAATCGCCGATTTAGAACTACTATAGGATATAGTACCTGTCATACAGACTTTTCAATTAAAATAAACTCATTCATTGCAAAACTTCTTTATTTACGGATTTGTGACAAATTTTGTCAGTGCATTCAGTAGGGAAAATAATATATGTACATACATATATTTTAGAGTGATTAAAAAAAAAATTTTTTTTTTTTTGCTACTCGGAAAAATAGGTTCCTAGACACCTCTAAGAAAGCCTCTCCAAACATGAGTTTTTAATTGTAACGGCAAGGTCCTCCTACATACAGTTTTCTATTTTTTCTTATTATCAGATAGAAAAATTTATATCTCGCTTCCAACTACTTGAAAAAATATATTGTTCCTTAGATTTTGTAGGAAATTGAAAGCTCTACAAAAAAGGTCTATTATGATTTTTTCGTAAACCCAAACGTTTAAAAGATATTAACAGTTAAAGTTTGATTATTTTTGGGAAAATTTTTTATTTCTTATAAATTTTATAACTCAATGAAAAAAAATTATTATGAATGATGAAACTTATAGGCTTTCTTAGAGGTGTCTAGGAATCTATTTTTCAGAGTACCAAACGAAAAAAATTTTTTTTTTTTGATCCACCTTAATATGCATTGATGTTTGACGATGAATATCTCGTAAACGCTTAACTTAAACGAGAAATCATAAGAGACCATTTTAATAGAGCAGTAAATTTCCTACCAAACTATGAGTTTCATCATTCATAATGATTTTTTTTCATTGAGTTATAAAATTTATAAGAAATAAAAAATTTTCCCAAAAATAATCAAACTTTTACTGTTAATATCTTTTAAACGTTTGGGTTTACGAAAAAATCACAATAGATTTTTTTTGTAGAGCATTCAATTTCCTACAAAATCTAAGGAACAATATATTTTTTCAAGTAGTATATATATATGTATATATATATAATAAATATAAAATATATATGCACTATAGCCGAAATTGCAGGCGAAATGCTGCAAGCGGTTATCGAAAATTGGTGGAAATGGGTGGCGATATGCAAACGGGCCTCCACAGCTCTATTTTTTGTCCCGTTCTTATTGGCAGACCCCAATCTTGCATTATTATTATTTGACGAGAATCTTTGCTGAATTATTCTTAACAAAAATTATTATTAAAGTGAAAATTAGTTAGATTAGACTATGCATACCATTCAAACTGACTGATAAATATTTCTTTGTACCCTTTTAAGTCATAAAAACTGCAACTGTGAACGTACGGTGTAGTTGAGGTTAACGTTTTTTCTTTATTGTCAAATTATTTCGAAAATGCTTTCAAATCAATTTTGCCGTAATATTTATACGAATAATAATTTTACTTACCTTTGATAACTTCCAAATACATATCTATGTAGTAGTTGCCTCATTCTCTGCACCTGCTGCTTGTCTTCCTCCATAACTTCTTTGTTAACACGCACGTACCATATTAATAATTCACACTTCTTGCATTACAATTTATTTTAATATTACCTTATTTTACTACTTAATTGTTTATCTTATCAATATAATACGATATAATAACCGAAACTATATATTTGTTAAGTATTTATAGAATATAATAGTTGTGAATTCGCTTTAGCCCGAAAACATTCACTGCAAACAAAACACGGTAAATAATATGCTAACTATTACTTATTACTTTATTAATTAACACAATAGGTTTTAGTAAGCGCTTTATTACTTATATTTACCACAATTTTATAATTTATTTGTATTAACACTTCACTTAAGCCCCTGCAGCAGCACAATTTTATAATTCACTTTATGTCAAATAACAGCTGATTGGCGGCAAATTTACTCGCTGCGGCGGAAACTGACGCGAATGACTCGTAGAAAGGAAGCGGAAATATGGTTGCATTTAAAATGTTTGTTCTGCAGATATACGTTATCAGCTGATGGTTAGATAAATGGTTAGTTTGGGATAAAGTTTTTAGTAGTTTTTTATATATGCTTGGGAAAGCTTATTGTAGTTAATAAAAAAGTTGTTTTTACTTTTAATTAATGGTAATTTAATAATAATTGTTTTAATGTATATTTAATAGTAATTATTATAATTTATAATTTATAATAATGATTATTATAAATGCCTAAATGAATTATTGTCATTTGTAATTCATAATAATATGGGATTATAATTTTTTCTTAATATTTAATTCCATAATTTACATAAAAAATCTTTTTTTTTCTCTACAATTGCGAATTTCCTTAGAAATATTGTGGGTTCATATTTGTGTTCATTGTTATTACTTCTAAGAAAAAATTCCCTTTGGGGTGTGGTATATATGTTTGTTTGTATGTATGTACATATTAATATTTGCAAGTTGTATAGCAAATGCTAGTGAGAATAAATCTTGTACTTTGTAGGAGAGAGCGTGAATAGCGGAAGACGGAACCTGTAAGCATGTGAGCGTAATGTTTTCTTGCCAATAATATTGACAGAGTGGACGTTGCAAATTTTTTAGCGGTACTGCCATAAAAGTACTATTAAAAATTGGCAACAAATTGAAAAATGGTTTATTTATTAATATTTTTAATATTATTATGCAAAATGAACTGCTGTGACTTTAAATGTGATAGGTAAGATATAAGATTTTTAGATGACTGCTAGGTTCGATACAGACCCTTCTTCCTTTTCTTCTTGTTTTTGTTGTTATTATTGCAGTGACGGAAAAAATCCCTAAATAATTTTTAAAATTGTTGCCGAGTTGATAGTCGTGTTTGCATAAAAGTTCTATTACGTTCCGGTTAGATATAACTGAGTCTCGTAGGAATGCACCTTTCTTGCTAAGGCTCCGTTCTCTAAAACATACTAAATTGAAAAATATTGTATGCACTGTACTAATGCCATAATTCCGTGGATTGCATCGTCACCCCCACCACATAACAACTCAAAACCTCATATGCTCATATTTTCCGGTTAGGTATAACCGGTATAATTCCGTGGTTTACTTGTCACTCCCACCTCATAACACCTCAAAACCTCATATACTCATATTTTACATAAGTAAGTACTAAACCTCAAAATGTAGGTTATTAAATATCGGTAATGTCTTTCCATGCAATTGGGCATAAATAACTTCTGCTTACGGTAACCTGTTGTCGGCCAGTGTGCTGTGCAATTTTCTGTCACTTACATACTTGCATTTGTTGCGCTCCTTCAGCAACTCGCACTCTTTCGTTTTCTTAACGTAGCTTTTGCGCTTACCAGCTGTTGTTGACGCGTTGAGCGCAGCAAAAGCCAACCGGCGCTCTCTCTTGTGCGCTGCTCTTTTGCTACGCTTTTTCGCCCATCGTCGTGCCACCCAACAACGGCGCACAGACGGGCAACCCTGTTCGTTCGCTCGCTCGTTGGCTTGCTGCTTTTGATTAACTAAAGGCGATGTGTGAAAATTTATTGTTGTTATTTGTTATTTGCCTGGCGTGCGTTTCGGTTGTGTGGAGTGCCGTCGGGTTTAAAATATATTCTATTCTATTATTTTATTATCATTTTCAATATAGTAAATGTGTTGCCGAAAAGCTACAGAGTTTTGAGCGCGTAGCGATAATTTATGATAAACATTTTTTTTGTGTTTGATAATGATTCTGATGAATTCTATTGCTTTCGCATTACGGTGTCAAACATTTTGGTGACGAGTGAATGGAAGTAGGCAAAGTGCGCAATCAAAAAAAAATAATTAGAACGAATTACATGACAAATACAAAGCATAAGTGACGTAAAGTGCCGGTTGCGGATGCGGATGTGGATGTAAATGTAAATGTAAAACAAAAATAATATAATGACATGCAAGAAAAATGAAAATGAAATAACAACAACAATGCAATATTAATAAAAAATATGAAAACAATTTAAATTTGAAATAAACTTTAAGTGTGGCAGCGATTTTTTATCAACAATTATAAATATATATGTAAATATAACTAAATATAAATATATGTGCAAAGAATTTGCAACAACAACAAAAAAGAACACGAAATTAAGCAGTGAATCACGCTGCGCTCGTTGGTCGGTGTATAATTTCGTCGATAAATATTTGAATTGCTTTTGTGACAGATAGGAAATAGCCGAGCAAACACGCTCGTACTTACACATACATAAGTGAGTTCGTATGTACATAAATGTGTGCCGCTGTATCAACTAAGCAAAGTAAAGTCAACGTATGACAGACAGCTGAGCGTTTAGTGGAGAAACCGAAATCGGAAATAGCACAAAACATTTGTGGCGTTTAGGTAATAAGCGAAAAAAGAGTAAATAGCAAAATTCGCGAACGCGCGTGTGAATTTGGAATTTTTCGACGCTTTCAATTGCTTTTATTTCACGCCTTCTTTTCTTTTTTTGGCGCTTTTGTTTGCTTAATAATACATTTATTCTTGGTAAAGCACATTTCTAATGCTAATAAAAGCGCCATACAAAGTGCATGAGTAAGCAGCTAAAGCAAGACAACAAAAACAAGCAAAAAGTTATAAAAACTAAAATACTTTTGCAAATCGCCAAGCGGAAATACCATTTGACCCAACACTCGAGCGGGTGCAAGTGCCAGCCAGCTGAGCACAAAGCGGCGCACGAGAGCGTTGATGAACAATGCGACTGGGTGGGCAGCGCTCGCTACAGACTACACAATAATAACAGACGCTGAGTGCGAAAAATAGATAAATAATTATATGAAAAGTAATTAATTATAAATTGAAAAGGAACATTGATGAAATATAAATTGAAAGAAAAATATATAAAATAAAAGTAAAATACATAATATAAAAGAAAAAAATTATAAAATAAAAGAAAAATTTATAAATTATAATTTAAAAATAAAAATACAATAAATAAAAAAATTTCAAAAAAAACGCTAGTGAAGTGCAAAAAATTGCTTACACCACGAATCACAGGCCATAATAGCAAAAACAAGTGCACACAACTCGTACAAAAACAATAAAAGAAAGGATCAAAATAGAAAAGTTGAAGAAAGAGCGGAAGTGGCAACACTAAAATAACATAAATCAGCAGGCAGCACACAGCATAGCGGCTTGGAGTGGCTCTGTCACACACAACGACGTCCCTAGAAGCCCCGCTGTTAAGACGCTTCGACCTACCAGCAGCCGCTTCGCGGTGTCATTGAGCTTTGGCCAATACAGCTGGGGTGTGCTGATTGCATTGTTGATGCACTAGCAGTGCAACACAAGCATAAGTAGAACGAGTACAAGGAAGAAGAAGTACGCGCGTTCACAAGGAAATGTGGTGGCAATAAAGCATACATATGTACATATGTATATACACAAAAGCAAAAACGAAAAAAAATTGTGTGCGCAACAGGAAGAGTTCTGCTTTCACGCGTGTGTAAACAGACAAATATTATATATAATTTTAGCCAACAAGTTGAGGCAATTGGAAGCAATTGGAGGCGGGAATAAGAAGCAAACAAAACAAATAAAGACAAAATTTATATTTGCAGCTTTTTGTAGTTCGAGAGAAGAATAAAAAAAACTTTGTAGTGAAAAAAAAATGCAGCCCCAGAAAAAAAAATAAAAAAATATACAAACAATTTTATTAACGCCCATAACGGAAATCAACAACAACGACGTTTAATAAAATAATATTATACAACAACAACCCTAATAAAATACAAAAACAACAAGCGTAAGAATAAAAGTCAGTAATCATATCAGTAAACAATCGGTCGTCTGCTGTAGTAGTCTCACAGACAAGAGATATAAATAAATAAAACGTCGAAGATAGCAGCGCAGCGCAGCGCTCGTACTGCAACAATTACAATAATAACAACAGTTATCACAATAATAAACAGCAAACCATACAAATCGTCAGTCGAACGTCAGCAACAAATCAACTCACACAAGTCAACAGAAGCGGAGTGTGAGTACACATACAAACAAACATACACACTTGAGTACAATAAAAAAAAAACAAATGAAAACACAATCAGAACATATAATAATACAAACCTAAAAGAAGGAAAAAAAACAAAAACAACAATAGTTCAACAAGCAGCTTCGTCAAGCACTAAGAAGAGAAAGGCAACAGCAATAGCAATAACAACAATCATAGTCGCCCCAAATTGTACGCGACTACAAACAAACAGACGGAAAACCGAACGTCCGAAAGGCGGAAAGGCAGAAAGCTAAGAAACGCAATCGCATAAGCACTGTAAGCAGCAAGCGAGAACACAAACAGATAGCCAACCAAGCAGCTGGCTGGCTATACATATACGGCGGGCGGGAGTTAAGCAGGCGGACAAAGTCAACGCAGTCGACCATTTAGCCCCCAACAAACGCCACCAAGCTTGGCCCTGTGTATTGCACGCGCAGCCGGCAGACAACTGTGTTCTGGATCTGGACATATCCGCTTCCGCATTGTGTTTGGCTTCGCATTTCTGTTCTGTTCTTTTACGCTTCGTTACACACATGTGTACGTAGTTACATAGTAGTTCGTTTACGTCTTTTGGCATTTTGGTTTTGGCAAAGAAGACGGTCGCCAACAAGTCCGCGTAGACTACATATGCTACACACACACATCTAACGTTTTGTTGTTAGCGGAAAAAATAGAAAACTTGATATTTATTGGTTTATCAGGAGCGGGCTCCATTTAAGCATAAGAAACGTTGTAGCAGTTCAACTTTACATGCAACATATTGTACTTTAAGGTAAGTTACAGCACTAGTTGAGTAGTAAATCAAAATAAATATATGATTTATTATTTATTATTAATATATACTATATATTACATCCTCTGGCTCTGCGTGAGCGCAAGGGTCACAATGAGGCTCTTCCGTTTATATCAGTTGTTTGCTAGTTTCTTGATGTGATGCCAACTTTTCTGAACCTTAGATATATTTCGATGTCCAAGTTCTTTCTCCAGGTTAGCTTCAGTCGGCCTTTCCTTAGGCTGCCTTATGGATTCTAGTCGATAGCGTTTCGGTTGTTTGTGTCTGGAACTTGTAATACTAATCACTTATGCATAATTTTTCTAAAATTTTTGCTAATATTTGACATACATATTTGTATTTTGTAGTTTTGTTAGCTAGTCTTGTTTCTAATCATAAACGAACTTTAATTGGGATCAAAAACTTGAAAGTTCGATAGCATTGTTATAATTCTTATGTCTGCCGAAAAGAGCTTGCAGTTTGTGGAGTTGTTTTCTTCTTCTTTACTTTATCTATAAAGTGCGTCGATCAAATCTTCAGATAAGTCCTTCGGCTTTTTTTTCAGATGGACACATATCTTCGGCGACTTCATCTGCGTCCTTCTAAGCTTCATCTTTGAAAGAGCAGTGACCGATCGCAAAACACCAACGTTTACTTTCCTATTGTTAACAAGTTTACCTTAAGGTTTTAGCGTACTCAGTTCTACTTTATCATTTATACTGAGTTTTCTGAATAGTCTGCTTCATCTTTAAGTTGATTTCGGTTAAATTTCTTTGTTGTTTTGTTTGTTTTTGAGTCGCCTGTATTATTGTGATATCTTCTTCATTGACTCGTTTTCTAGAACTCTGGCAAGTGAGTAGTTTGTTTCTGGCCATCCTTTGTTGATTTTTCTTATTCACCCTTAGTTGCATTACCAAAATTTTAATTGTATCCCTTTTACAAATCCGTTCTAACCATTTGAAAAGTTTTTGCGCACTGTATGTGTTCTTCTGACCTACCGATCAAGTTGGTTTTCTATATACCAGATTTCGTTGTCACTGATTTTAATAATTTTGGTTTACTTTATCTATCTGTTTACATTTTCTACTAATATGGTGGAAAATTTTCAATGTTAAAAGTAATTTTCTGTTTTGAAAAATCACTAACCACTCAAGATAAAAGAGTTGGCTTATTCTTTATTAATTATGGTTTTGAATCGGATGTACCATATCTTTAAAATATAATCGGGTTTTATGCCCCAGTTGTTGGTAAACAGTTCTGTTTCGTAAAGGCTGAAAATAATTTATGCCTAAAAACGAACACAGACTGCAGTATATAAAGTTATCCATTTCGAGGTTCTCTACTTTTTTAAAGAAAAAACACAGAAGCTTCAAATTGAATGGGAAATGTTTATTATCATTCGAAATAACACTCTTTGGCATATTTTTTTGGAAGATTATCTCTTTCAATTCTAGAATTAATGTTTATAGACTTAACTAAATAAATAAATTGTTAGTCGCGGCTACGTCTCAGATAGTCCATCCGTTGAGTCCAATTTTCGATGGATCGTTCGGGCATTTCGACTGGAAACTGGCGAATAACAAGCGTGATATTTTGCTACAGGTCCGAATCGAAGCGGAGTTGTCCGCTAAGACTTTAGACTTTACATATCCCCACAGGAAAGAGTTTAACGGTTAGTACAAGATCTTGGTGGCCAGTCGACCGACCCAAAATGTGAAATTATCCATTGATTGATGCAATGTGTGGGAAGTGGCGCCGTCTTGTTGAAACCAAATGTTCTTGAATCTCTTCAAGTTGCTCTTCGTCCCAAATGCGGTTTGTTTTGTTTTGCTTGTTTACATACCCATTGTGCAAGAAATAGTCCTCATCGCTGGATTGGGCGAATATTCTGGCGCAATGTTTTTTTTATATATTTTTTATACCCTGAACAGGGTATATTAAGTTTGTCACGATGTTTGTAACACCCAGAAAGAAACGTCGGAGACCTTATAAAGTATATATATATAAATGATCAGTATGTTGAGCTGAGTCGATTTAGCCATGTCCGTCTGTCCGTCCGTCTGTCTGTATATATTCGAACTAGTCCCTCAGTTTTTAAGATATCGTTTTGAAATTTTGCAAACGTCATTTTCTCTTCAAGAAGCTGCTCATTTGTCGGAACGGCCGATATCGGACCACTATAACATATAGCTACCATACAAACTGAACGATCGGAATCAAGTTCTTGTATGGAAAACTTTCACATTTGACAATGTATCTTCACCAAATTTAGTACAGATTATTTTCTAAGGCAACAATGTAATCTCCGAAGAAATTGGTCAGATCGGTTAACTATAGCATATAGCTACCATACAAACTGAACACATAATTACTAAAAGAAATGCACCTGTGAAGGGTACATTAGCTTCGGTGCCGCCGAAGTTAACATTTTTTCTTGTTTTTATACACAAACAACACATTTTTGCTTTTGCCTAAAATTTTATAGTTTTATTTCAAACCAAACAAATTACTTGCAATTTTTATTACGATCATATAAGACGTTAAAATTTTCTTTTACAACCTTTTTTAATTTCCTATACTGTCTAACAATTTCGCAATTCTAAAAATAATTGTAATTTACACCAAAATATGAATATCGCAAGTCATTGCTTAAATTGCGCGACAAAAATGTAGAAACATCTATGAAATATGTTGCTATTTCCCTTTTGATTAGAACCTTATCGGCTTCATCGGCAAGAAGTACTAAAAAATACGACTATAGGTATCGACTAATTTCCTCCATGATTTATGGGTGCAATATATACATACGTATGTATGTATGTATATACATATATTACATACAAACATATGCGCAGCGCCCCTTGTGACGACAATGGCTAAAATAAAAAAGTACAATTATTGAAATCGAAATAAAATATGGTATGGCAAAGCGGTAAAGGCGGCAATACTAGCACAGCAAGCGCCGATCACTTGTGCTCACATAACGATCAATAATTGCGGACATAAAGTGCTGAAGTGCAAATTGCCATACGCTGGCAACAAAAAGGGAAGCAAAATTATACATTATAAAAAAATTTAATAAAATAATTAAGTTTAAAAAATAATAGTAAGTGCGCCACATAAGAGTCTGTGTGCTCAGTTGTAGGTACAAGTGTTGTACATATGTATACAAACTTATGTATGTATAATATACATTGTAAATACATATGTAAGTATATATATGACGACTTATGCAAAATGCGGAAAGTATTTCCTTATACTCGTATACGCGCGCCGCTGCACTGTGGTGTAGTCTTATCGCTAATGGCGCAAAACTAAAAAGAACACACAAATTATTAATACCTACATGTGTATATACAAACATTTGCGCCTGCAAAAATGTTGAAACCCTCCAAAAAAAATAAAAAATATATATGGAAAAATAACGTATAATTTGCGGCAGTTCCTGCTTCTTCCGCGAATTCCGCATTTGATTGAATATTTTATTATCGCAAGTGCAAAAGCTATTGATTGCATGTATATATGTATATGTATATATAGGAGGTATGCAAATACATATACATATATGTATGTATATGCTACTTATATATTATATGTGCGCGCTAGCCTGCACCTGATCGCGCGTCGCCTACTGCCCACACCGCGCGCTTGTAAGTACTTACAGCGCTCGACTAGTAATTGCATGTGTATGCGTGTGTGTAGCTATGCGCGCTGCTATAGAAGCTAGAAATCGTGGCGCGTCGCCTGCTACCAACCCTTCCGCCTACTCACAGGACGTCAAAACGCCAACGCCAACGCCAGCGTCGTCGTCGTTGCAATTAGCGTACGATTAAAGTGTGCAAGGCGCAAGACGCGCGGCAAACCGCTTAAATTACAATTGTGTATGCATGTGGGTGGGTGTGTATGTGCGCGCACGAATATATTGCATGTAATAGCAGGCGTCAGTTAGATTTGCTGTCGTTAACTATTTCTCTTTCCTGGTTTTGATTCTGGCTGGCTGATTTGCGCGCGGTCTTCCCGCCCCTCCACAATTTGCAAAGAAAAGCGCGGCGCACAGAAGAAACCGAAAACCCGCAAACATATGTGCATACGTAAATACAGTCGGTTATATGTATGTATGTATGTTTGTAGAAACAGACACAGAAGCGAGGCAAAGCAAATACAATAAATTAAATTCACTTCCGCATTGCTCCACAAATACAGCAACAGCAACAGCGACACAACACGACAGCAGCAGCAGCAGCAGCAGTGGCAACGACAACGACAACGACAACGACAACGTAAGAGCGCAATAGCAATACGACGTACAAACGAACGAGCGCAACGTCGGTGAGGAAGACAACGATGACGATGACGACTACAACGACGACAACAGCGTTGATGAAAACGACCAAAAACTATGCGCGAAAAGTACTGGTCGCCGCCGTCACCGCTGTCATCGTCGCGCGCGTCGTTTTGGTGTGCGCCTCAACCAAAGCTAGAAGCAGCAACTAAGTGGGAAAGCTGACCCGCGTAAGTCACTTGCACACTTTCAGCAAAAAACTTAACTGCGAACATAAATTACGAGTACGATGTGGGTTTGCCGCATGCGCGCGGCGTTCTGTCCCCCCCATTCAGTGTCTTGGTTAGACGCGCGGTCGGTGGTTTGATTGGTTGGTCGATCGGTCGCTCGGTCAGTTAACCAAGTGATCAGTTGATAGGGAACGGAGACGGCCCAGTCGTGCATGACCAGTTTCTGCTGGCGCGGAAAGCGTACCGACGTTTCATAGGAACTAGAATATATTTACATAATGTGATGTGTAAGTACATGTATCTCGGCCACAGATGCTACACGTCGATCGTCTTGAACGCTGAGACAGTGTGCGAATTCACGCGAAATATGAAATAGAATTATAGATTTTTGCTTTGGGGGGTAGGTAGTGTGAAAAGACTTCCTGGTAACAGTTTTGAGGTTCCAACTTACAAGTGGATGGAACTGATATGAACTTATACGTTTGTAAGATGGTTTCAAAATCAGATTTGCTTTCTCTAAGTTGGTAGTACTGTTAGTGACATCTATGCTAAATTTCACGTCAAAATATTAATTAGTGTTATAGATATGCGTCGTTTTGTGAGGCTCTGAATTCTTTGATTTTTACTATCTCTGAATTTATTGAACAAAGAAGTGGGATAATGCACCATCTCATACTGTACTTCCACCATTACGCCACATTTTCAACTCGTTCCGCAACCACTGAATTCGCCTGATTTACCTTCGTGTAACTTCTGGCTATTCAGCAAACTCACATGAACACTCCGTGGACACCGTTTCGACTCAATTGAGGATATAAAAGCTGAATCGAAGAAGGCTCTGATGGCCATCACGACGGAGACTTTTTCCAAGTGCTGTGATGACTGGAATATTCGTTGGCATAAGTGTATTGTAGCGGGAGGGGATTACTTTGAAATGAACAAAATTCACCTTTCAATTTGATCACAGTAGTATACACAAGTATACATACAAATATATACATACGCAAAACAAAATCATGTCATTAGCCTTGATATGGTTTAAAACCCCTCAAATACGAAGTATTCTAATTACTATCATATTAAATTGTAAAGACCAGCTGATGGCCTCGAGCTAGTGCTGCTAATTTTGCTATTTTCTGTATATTTATATGCTTAAAATAAATATGAATCTGAATCTGAATCTAATCGCCAACTATATTTGGTTATAAAAAAACCAAGTTTTCAAACCAAAAGTTCCTTCCAAATTTCACTCGAAAACTATACGATTTTGAATTCCATAAGAAAAACCACGGATTCGGTCAAAATCGTTGGGAATGTTCTCAATCGGTGCCTAACAAAAAAAACTTGCGGTTGGAATAATCAGTATTCAAGTGATTTCTAAGCCAAACAGGGCCAATGTATGAAAGAAATTTTTTATACAGCGACGAAAATAAGTGGAATTGCTTGGAAGTAACGAACTTTCCGACTAATAATACTTCTTTAAATATAAATCTTTCTTCAAAATATTCTTGCCGATCATAAACATTATCGGTATCAAGTAATTTTGATAAAGCGTTGAAGCAAAGTGACGAGTTAACCTTTCAATTCGTAACTTTCTCCGGTCAAAAAGTATGGATTAAGCTTTAAAAACCTTTTCTAAAAATCGTATATGCAAACTCATACGAAATTAAGAAATTGTATTGCATAAGCTCCTATTTGATGCCTTACCCTACTTTATAATTTCTCACGAAAGCCCATACCGATCCGTACATACCCACTGTATGCCTGACATGCATCCATGCGAACGCAGCGTAACGCCAACCCAACGACCGCAACCAAATCTCAATCTCAGCGAACTATGTACTATAGTATGTGTGTGCTAAAATAAGTGGAAAATGAATAAAGTAGGAAGTGAAGCGCTGAGCGCGTTGCAGTCGAAGTCACCGGTGAGCGTGAACGCGGTGGAGAGGACGGCGAACAATGAGAAAAAGAAAGGCGAAACAGCGGTCAAAAAGACAATGACTACGAAGAAAATACAAGTATTGAAGTCTGCGCAGGGAAGGGAATCAACAATAATAAATAAAGTGCAGCACACGCTCTCTTACATGCTCTCTCTCTCGTGCTGCACCGTGCATTACACTTGTAAGATTATAAATTGTTGTAAAATGAGTGAGCACATGTTTAGTGGATGCGAGAATGCCTACATCAGGACTGAGTAAAACTCCGAGATGTTGAAGAGCGCCTCTATGCAGGCTGAGAAAAATGTATAACTTTATCGTAAGCGCTAAAGAAGCCGCATTAAGAGAGCGCGCCTGTTCATTTCGAAGAATGTGCGGAATTTTTTATTTGTGTGTGTAGAGAAATAAATAATTATTTGCATTTTTGCAACCTGAAATGACTAGCGCAAAAAAAGGCACGCTCTTCGGAGAGCGCGCTTGAGAGCGAACCAATGATTGTGAGCGGGCGAGTTTACGAGCGAAGGCGCGATCACTTGCCGCTGACGCATAAAGAAATCAATTATATTTACTATTTTCTGCGTGGAAGCTTGAGAGCTGACTTATGCGGTAGCTTTATCTCAAAGTAAGCTTCGGCTTCTACTAACTAAAACAACAAGCAACTGCGCTGTGATCGGCACAGCTGTGTTGAATGTTGTGCTCACGCTCTGTGCTTCGTAAGCGGGGGCACAGGTGTGCGCGCGGTATTGTTGATGACGACGTTGGAAACAACTTTAAGGCGTTTGGGGCAAGTAAGCAAGTCATAGCCCGTCGCCATATACGGAAATGAAACTAGTTTAGTGATGTTTCACTTGACTTGGTATGGATGTGCTCCACTTACAGCAAACGTACCGACTATGACAACAACAATGCAAAAGACTCGCGTAACATGACTGCATAAGAAGGAGTTGCAGTTTTACTTATCTACTTACTTACTGACTAACCCATAGGTGGAAATATAATATGCTGACTTATAAATGGGGGACTTATCAATTGTTTACTAGGGTATTAAGCTATAATGAGAAATGGCATAACATAACATAGCATAACAGAGCATAAAGTAACATGGCAGATATGACATAACATAACATAATTTAACATAGCATAATAACGACATGACATAACATAATTTATCATAGCATAATAACAGTTTAATATAACATGATATAACGTAACATAACAGAAAATAACGTAACATAGCATAGCATGGCATAACAGAACATAACCTAACATTGCACAGCTATGTCATGCAAATCATAACTTAACTTAAATTAGTGTAATAACATAACAAAACATGACTTAACTTTGCATAACATAACCTAACTTAACATAGCAGAACATAACATAACTTAACATATCAGAACATAACATAACTTAGCATAGCATAACATAATATTACTTAACATAACATAACTTAACATAGTCGAATATAATATAACTTAGCATAACATTGCGCCCTTCTGTTTCTTTGAAGGTTCGTTAACTTGAAAGAAGAAGTGCTGATTATTTCAGCTTATGTATGTGATCGCCAAAAATAGCAGTGAATTTTTTGCAAATCGTCTGGGACAAATAAGAAACATGCGAGTTTGCTACAAACATACACAGTTATATCAGCAGTTAAATATATGTATATTCATTTGAACGAATATGCATATTTATAATTTATCAGCGGTTCGATGACTAAATTGCTTTTTTAGGCATAAAAGTATGATCACTTCATTCGAAGGTGTCTTATTTATTCTTCAAGTTCTTAACGCCTTACCAAGAAGCAGCTTATCTGTCTCTTGGTTAAATAATTATGAAAAAAATTATTAATATTTTATTTTGGGTCCTTACTGCATAATGACCGAGTGAAGTTGGTGAATTATCGTTATTATTTTTACCAGTCACTGAATTTCTTAGACCCCATTTTAAGATTAGGAGATATGTATTTTCGGTGAAAGATTTCTAACATGGTTCAGCCTATATTTGCAATTTTGTTGATTTTAGAGCTTATTTGATTGGGAATGTGGTTATTTTTTCTCTTCACTTTTTTAATATTTTCATTTGCTGAAGATATCGAAGGCCGTCCAGAACGAGGCTTGTCTTCAACAAACTCTCGACCGTCTTTGAAGACTTTGTACCACTCATAGGCTTGTGTTTTTGAATCGCCGCAAGCCTTTTCCAACATTCCCAACGATTCCGTATTCTGTTGTATTCTTCTAGTAAATCGGTTATCTATTTTGAACTTGGTTGCTTGGTCCACCAAATAATGTAGACTATAAGTGCTAAAGAGCATAGAAACTTCAGTTGGTAAAACATAATAATACTGGCTTATTCCTCCGTTCAAGCTTTATCGTATCGAAATTCTCTATTTAATAGTTGTTAGTTTAAGTCTTCTCAACTGAATCCATTGACTTAATTCAAATCTATAATAGTATCGGCGTTTTAAGGTTATATAAAATGTTCCGAAAACTAAAGGCAGTATATTTTTAAAATCTTTTATCATCATTTCTAATTTTCTTGAAATATCCATTATGGTTGCTATTTGAGTTTGAGGTTATGTAAACTGTTGCAAAGATTTCCTTGAATTTGTAAAGCCTTAATTGTACCAAAATTCGATTTTATTGTTGATTAATTGTACCGAAATTCGGTATTTTTGTTGATTAATTGTACCAAAATTCGATATCATTGTTGATTAGTTGTACCGAAATTCGATATTTTGTTGATTAATTGTACCGAAATTCGGTATTATTGTTGATTAGTTGTACCGAAATTCGGTATTTTTGCTCATTAATTGTACCGAATGTCGGTATTATTGTTGATTAATTGTACCTAAATTCGGTATTTTTGTTGATTAATTGTACCGAAATACGGTATTTTTGTTGATAAAATAAAACAACACTTTGAATTTTCTTAAATTAAACCCGTTCGTGCGCTTTGGTTGGAGAGCACACAATTTAATGTTATGTTTAATATTCGGAAAATTTTCTTGTAAAGGCAAAATCAGCTTTATACCGAATTTCGGTATGTTTTTTGACAATTTCAAACTCACATTCCAATTTTATTGAACCACCACCATTTTAGCGGTTCGAATTGGAAACCCACAATTTGTGGTTATGTAAACCGCTCAGAAGATTTCCTCAAAAATATAAAGCTAAACTGTCTAGCTGAGAAATTACATAACTGCAAATATTTCGTGACTAAATACACACACAAAGTGTAATGTATAAAAACCGACAACAACAACAACGAAATCTAATTCAAATATTTCTGTGTGTGCCAAAGTTTTCTAAGAAGTAATTTCTTTTCATTATGCGCACGCCAACACAACCAGTTTCACCTGCGCATATCAATATTTACATAAACATGCATCTGTCTATAACGGCAAACATACTTATATACATACACACAAGTATGTGCACACAAATAAACTTTAAGCTGCGCTTCCTTATACTCTTACTTACCCAAACACATGCTTAGGTGCATATAGAGACACCCAGTAATACATACATACATGTGCACATAAGAGGCACCTAGCTGACCCATTTTTTATTGTGCCTTTTCTTCTATTTTCCTTATTTACTTTTACATCACTGTTACAATATTTCACCAATCGAATTAATCAATTCCGCTTTGCAGCGAGTAAAAGAGCCAAAGTAAAGTGAACCAAAGAAAAAAGTTATCGCCCGATCGCACACACACACACCACCACCACACGTGTGTATCTGTTACATATGTATGTATGATCGCGGTCTTGGCGGCGTTCGTTTGCTGCTTTGTTGGCCGTTGGCGCTTGGCTGGGTGACCGGCCAGTTGATTGTCTGTCCGTGTTGTTGCTGTTGTGTTGAGCTTAGCTTTTATTGCTTTCAGCTGTGGTTGGTGCTGTTGCTGCTGTTTTTGTCGTGTTGACCCAAAAAGCACAGCTTAACACACAACGCTGCACGGCAATTGATAGATCGTTTGCGCGTTCAGTCCATATTCGCATAACTGGGTAAATAGTAAAAAGTATGTTTGTATGTGCTGTTTGTAGTGAGAAAAGAAAAGAAAGGTAGCGAGCAGGAAATCAGTTGAAATAGTAAAAATGCAACAACAAGCATTCAAAAGTAGTTAAGAGCAATAAAATTAATTAAAAATCACTCGCTTTTAAACAATATTGATATTAAGTTACAGGTTTAAGACTTTGGTGAGCACATAGTACGAACTTATAGTCTTATATAATAGTATATAGAAAGTGTGCTTACAATTATTAACAAAAAAAAAAACTTTTTGAAATTCCTGTAATAGAAGTTTGTTGGCTTTTTTTATTTTTTGAAAATATGTAAAATTTATTTTAGATTTTAATTAAATACCTATATATTTTTTTAATATTTTTTTTAATATTTTTTTTTTATATTTTTTTTTATATATATTTTTTTCTTATTATTTCAGTTTTGCCTTCTTAGCTTTTGACTAGTTAAAAATTTTGAATATAAAATTTTCACGTCTATTTCCATAGCTTTTAATTTTTTTTATCTTTTAATAGTTTTTTCTCTAAAATTTTGTACTTAAATTCAATTTTTGAATCAAATTGAATTTTTTTTGCATAAATATTTTTTTCTTTTTAGTTTTGTTCTCTCGGCTATGGATTAGCTATTCTTTTGAATTTTTTTTTCTTTTGTATAATTTTTTTCATGTTTGTTTTCACAGATTTTAGAGTTTTTAGATCTTTTAATAGTTCCTTCGTTAAAAGTTTGTTCTTAAATTAACATTTTTTATTTTTGTTTTTTGTTCAATTTTTTTTTACTTCTGTTCTCTCAGCTATTTTTAAATTTATATTTTTTTCTTTTTTTCATGTCTTTTTCCATAGCTTTTAATTCTATTTTTGATATCGTAATAGTTTTTTATTTGAAAATGTGTTTTTAAATTATTTTTTTTTTATATTTTTTTTGCATAATTATTTTTATTTTTTGTTTAGTTCGGTTCTCCCAGCTTATCAATTTTTTTGAAATTTTATTTTTAAATTAATAGTTTTTCCTTTGAAAATTTGTTCTTAAATTTAATTTTTTTTGTTTTTCTTTTGTATAAATATTTTTCTTTTAGTTCTGTTCTCTCAGCTATTGAGTAGCTTTTTTTTTTTTAATTCTGTTTTTAAATTTATATTTTTTCTTTTATATAATTTTCATGTCTGTTTCCGTAGCTTCTAATTTTTTTATTTTTTAATAGTTTTTTCTTTGAAATTTTTTTTAATTATTTTTTTATAAATATTTTTTTTTAGTTCTTTCCCAGCTTTGAATTAGCTTTATTTTTAAAGTCATATATATTTCTTTTAAAAAAAAATTTTAATATCTGTTTCTATAGCATTTAATTTTTTTTGATTTTTTAATATTTTTTTATTTAAAATTTGTTCTGAAATTTAAAATTTTTTTGTAGCAATATATTTTTTTTACTTTTATTCTCTCAGCTATGGAATAGCTATTTTTTTGAAATTTTGTTTTTAAATTTTTTTTTTTTTTTTCATTTGTATAATTTTTTTTCATATCTGTTTCTATTTTGTTTTTAGATTCTTTAATAGTTTTAATTTAAAATTTTGTTCTTAAAATTAATTTTTTTTAAATGTTTTTTTGTATAAATTTTTTTTTATACTTATTCTCTAAGCTGTTGAGTAGCTACTTTTTTTAATTTTATTCTAAAATTTATACTTTTTCTTTGATATAATTTTTTTCAGCTTTCGATTAGCCCAAATTTTTTCATCTATTATGTCCAGTTCGGTTTTTTTAATATATATTATTTTTTTTGTTTTGATTCAGTTTTTAGCTTAAAACTTGTACCGAAGTACAGTTATGATCGCTCTTTCAATCTTTAATCACTATTTTTTCTATCAGAAATATATTTTTGACTTCAATTTTAGTCATATTACTGCTGGTATATAACTCTCTTAGTTTAAAGCAATTATAATAGAAAATATGAATATGATACGAATCGAACAAACAACTGGTATAAGTCGCTTATGTTATCAAATAAGGTTATAAAAGCGTAAATTTACACCAATTCCATTGAATATCCAGCACACGCCTAAACTGCCTAACTTTGCTGTGGTATTACTAGTTAGTTTTTAAAGAGCGGCGAATCGAACAGGCAACTGCTATAAACGAATATAGTATAAATAATCGTGTAATCATATAATGGGTTAATATAGTGGATAGCCACTACTTTCTTGTTTTGCTATCAACTGCATAATTTTGTACTGGTTTCATTTAAAAATTTTGTTTCCTAGAGACACATCATAAAAATTTTTTCTTCCTTTATGAAATTCCGAAAAGTGTGGAAATCGAAAAATGTTCTCATAACAGTTGGTTTAACACAATTTTGTGACCTACATTTGGGCCTGTTCGATTAACTGGTAGCAATTTTGTCAGCTGTAACTAGGAGCGAAACAATATCATTGTGCAATATTATTGCTCTGAAGCGTAAATCCGAAGCTTTTACTTCAGTACGTATATAATATTTGGTGAATCGATTAAACAAAACCCACAAACTAAATTATAAAACTGTCCACCTACTAACCACCATTGCGACTGTCTCAACTTAGCCAAGCGTCCAACCTGTTGCGTGACAATACCAACAACCCACACTACTCATTTGCTGACTTCGCAGACTTTGCACATCGTCTACTCGCTTGTTGTTGGGTCGCTGAATTGCTTTTCTATTTTTTTGTAATTTTTTCTTTACTTATTTAATTTTTTTTTTTTGGGATTCCCATACGAGGCGCATTTCTTTTGCTTCCAAGCAAGCCGGTTGCGCATGTAATTTTGACGGCGGCGGCGGTGCTGTGTTGTAACTCGTGTAAAATGTGGCAACACTTTAGCCACCAACCACATTACTATCACTAACAGCAATAACTACAACAGCAACCAAAACTATTTTACGTGCAATCAAAGCCGAAGATATGAAGTCACTTGAACGATCAGCCAAGTAGACAGACAGACACAGAGTCGGTGAGGTAGTCGCTTACAGCTATGCTGCTTTGTTTACTCGGCTAAGAAAGCCGACGATGAAATTGGTAAAAGTACGCCATGCAACAACAACTACAACAATAACAACAACAGCAAAGTAAGCAAGTAAGCAACAAACCAAAATCCAAAACCAAAACCGAAAGAAAAAAGTTAGTAATAATAAGAAAAAAATTAAAGAAAAACAACAACGAAAACTGTGACTTAACAAAGCAACGCTGTAAAATGCACCTAGTAACCTGTTGTTGTGAATTATGTTACGAACGTAACGTGTTTCAAAATATAGGAAGTCACTCGCGCTGTTACCGGCGCAGGCGCAGTCGCAGTCGCAGTCGCGCTCGTCGCCGCTTCGGTTTCGGTGTTATCGCCAACAACTTTACCCAGCTCACTCACCGCTTGGTTAGCTGAATTTTATGCTTTTATGCGGTGTTGTTGTTGTTGTTGTTCTTATTGGTTTTGCTGTTATTAACGTTTGTTTGCTGCCGCGAGGCAAGCGCGGCGCTGCTGTTTAACGGTCTTACGTATCGTGCTATTATCTAACGTTGGCTGACGACGAGACTGGCTCAAAGCAGCGCAACAACCGCACATTACATGCTCACGTGCTTATATGCGCATACATATGTGTGTCGATATGTATTATACATAGTTTTCCGCTTATACACTAGGCCTTTGGGGCTGTGGGGCGGCCGTGTGCACACAAGATATGCCAACTTGCTGCGATTTGCTTTGCATTTTTGTTTTTGTTGTTTTCGACTTAAGCGTGTGGTGCGGTATGGCACATATTTTCCTTCACGGCAGCACAACACACACAATTAGGTAATTTCACAAGCTCGACTGACTAACTTATTGAACTGCATTCAGTTGGGAGCTGGTGGTGTGGAGCTGGGGCTGTGGCTGAGGCGCTGGCTTGTAGCAGACAGTGTGTGAATGTTGGGTTTTTCTTTCTTTCGCTTGCAATTTCTTTTTGTGCTTACAATGTTTCGTTAAAACAAAAAAAGCTACACCGAAGCTATTACATATACCCTTCACAGGTGCATTTTTTGTAGGAACTATAGGTGTAACTTGCAGTTGTAATATTTTCTTGCCACGCTGTTTGATAAAAACAAGTCGAGGTCGAGGGAAAAATATATTTTATGCAGATCTTTATCTTGATTTTGATCAAGAGATTGTCGCACTGCCTTGAAAAATAATGCACCAAATTTCATGTGGATATCTTTTCAAATAAAAAAGTTTTTCATAAAAACAAATTGATTTTTATGGTTTAGTTCATATGACAGCTACATATATGCTATAGTGGTCCGATCTGCACAATATTTTCGTAGATATTGGGTAGTCGAAAAAGTCTTTTCGTATTTCTAATTAAACTTCGACTTTTTTTCTTTATATTTATAATCAACTTTAATGAACCAAATATGTACCATTTCGGTCGACCACTTTTTGCCATTTTTCCGCTAGAGACATTATTCCATCAGTGTAAAACTTTTCTGGTTTCTCGGCGAAAAACTGTGACAAGTAATTTTCACAGGCTTCTTTTGAAGCCAACTTTGCTCCATTAAGGTAGTTCTGCATTGACCAAAACAAATGGTGGTTCGATGGTGCAAGGTCAGGGTTATATGGTGGATGCATCAAAACTTCCCAGCCAAGCTCTCCCAGCTTTTGCCGAGTCATCAAAGATGTGTATGGTCTAGCATTGTTCTGATGGAAGAAGCCCTTTCTGTTGATCAGTTCTGGCCGTTTTTTTTTTGGTTGCTTGCTTCAATCTCATCAGTTGTTGACAGTAAAAG
The DNA here is from genome assembly GCF_016617805.1 of Bactrocera tryoni. Taxonomy (NCBI): domain Eukaryota; kingdom Metazoa; phylum Arthropoda; class Insecta; order Diptera; family Tephritidae; genus Bactrocera; species Bactrocera tryoni. The sequence continues at coordinate 18,353,382 of NC_052500.1, forward strand.
GTAGAATCAATCGCTCATAGTGGATGATTCCTTTCCAATCCCTCCAAACACTCAGCATAACCTTTCGAGGCGTCAATCCTGGCTTTACGACCATTTGTTTAGCTTCACCACATTTGGATCATGATCTTTTTTGAACATTGTTGTCGTATTTGATCCACTTTTCATCTCCTGTTACCATTCGCTTCAGAAATGGTTCGATTTAATTTCGTTTCAGCAAAAAATCGCAGATGTTAATTCGGTTCATTAAACTTTTCACAGACAATTCATGTGGTACCCAAACACCGAGCTTCATTTTGTAGCCAGCCCTTTTTAAATGGTTCGAAACCATTTGATGATGAATGTTAAGTTGCTTATGTGACGGTCCTGATCAATCTTTTCCATAATTTCATCGACTTTTTCAGCGATAGGTCGACCAAAGCGAGGTGCATCGTTGACATCGAAATTTCCAGAACGGAAGCGAGCGAACCATTGTTGTGCTACACGAACGGACACAACATCGTCTCCGTAAACTTCACAAATTTCATTGCTGGCTTGCGTGGCATTCTTCAGTTTTTTATAAAAAAAAATGTAAAATATAGCGTTTTTCTTCAATATTTTTACTCATTTTCGAACAGCTTTAACTGTTTTCAACTTTCCCGAAATTATTTTTTTTTTATTAAATGAAGCTTAAAATGTCAGCTTTCCAACACTATATGGCATGACACAATGTGATTGGTAGCACTGGAGATTTACGACTGCAACGACATCTATTGACGAAATACGAAAAGACTTTTTCGACTACCCAATATTACCCTACTCGGGGTATAAAAAGTTAATAACCAATAATTTTAGCTATGTAAATACCATATATAAGTTTTCGATCTTATATATTTATATACATATGTACATATACATATGTACATATGTTTCACTGCAACAGCCTGACTTACTTACGGACTTGTTGACCTGCTGCTAGCTGTTATAACTTCAGCTTTAACTGTTGCTATTTGTTTGTTGTTGCTGTTGCTATTGCCAATATCAGGTATATTACGTTTTAGGGTAGGAGTTAACGGTGTAACCTCTTTCTTGTGAGCGGCGGCTGGTCGCAAAATAAAAATAAAAAGCACAACAACACGAAAAAAACTTAAAGGCAGCCAAATCGAAGGAAGTGTTTGCTCGCTAGCTGCCGTTTGTCTAGCCGTCCGTCCGCCTTTACGTCAGCCCAGCTGTCTGTTAGTGTGGATTTCGTAACGACCACAAATAGCTGTAATAATATTAGCTGGCAAAAACAACAATAACAATAACAATAGTTCCCGCCGCCAGACGTTAGCGGCAAAAGTCTTAAGCAAAGCAACAAGCAAAGTAGTAGCAGCAGCAACAACAACGACAATAAAGTTCGCCTACTTAGCGCTGCATATACACGTAAGCGTCACAAGTGCCACACGGTAGTACGTTTGTATGTTTGAATGTGCGCATGGCGGACGTTGGCACAACGCGACTACCTGTTGTGCACAATCCCAAAGTGTTCCTGGTCAGCACCAATGCATTTGCCGAAATATTAAACAAATAAACACAAAGCGACCGACCGCAAGTACTACGAGCTGGCGAATTTATAAAGGCAATTACATGCATACAGCAACAACAATACATATCTACAAACATATACATACATATGTATGGATGTGTGTGAAAGAGCATTGTGACCACCTTTTGGTGCTCTTATAACACCTGAGTAACGGTGTACTTTGCGCGGCATTTTCCAATAGATTTGCACCACTTTCAAAGGAAACTATTTGAAATGGCATAAACTAAATGCTGCATTGTGCAACAATAACAATAACATTAAACGCAACAGAGACATTTCCCGTGATTAGGACATAGCAGCGACTTCGCAGACACGCCACAGTCGCTTGTACGGGAAATCATGTAATCGTAGCGCGTTGTATAGTTGTAAAGGCGAATGTAATTGGGAAAGTGAAAACGTTAGACTTGTGTGAAATGGGTTAATATCTGCATATACAGGGTGTGTTAACTTTAAGAGCGTTTTCTAAGCTAAAGTAAAGCAACAAGACTGTCTTTTATATAAGTTCCTATGTACATATGTATATAGGGTTTTTCCTCCATTTTGCTTCTTATAATTTACTTGAATTCCTTTTTTAATACGATATTAATCAAGAGCATTCACTTAACTGTCACTGCAAAATTACTTTTTTCTGAGTTTTTTTTAGTCCTTTTTCGAACAATGTTTGCCTTGAGCGTTCCCTTAAGGGGTTACAAGGATTTCCTTGGTAAAAAATAGCCAATTTCAACATTTTTTTCTCATATAAAAACTTAAATTTTTTATTAGAATTTTTATTGTTGCAAACATACAGTATTAAAAAAAAATTCTGAAATTTTTGGAAAAAATATTATCCTATTTCAATATTTTTTTCTCATATAAAAACTTAAATTGAAATATTAGCCTATTTTAATATTTTTTTCTCATATAAAAAATTAAATTTTTCATTAGAATTTTTAGTGTTACAAACATATGTACATTATTAAAAAAATTCTGAAATTTAAAAAAAAAATTTTAAACTCGCCATTGCGACGCCATTTCCGACGACCCCTCGGAAAAAATGCGCCCCCGTTGGCAAAATAACTCTTTACAAGTTCATCTGAAGTGAAAAAATAAGTGTTTATTTAAAACCTTAATTTACGAAAGGAAACAAATTGAAAACTGGATTTTTGGCAGACATTTTTACAAAAAAATGAAAATTTCAGCGAAAATTTCGCGAAATTTTTTTTTTAAATAGTTGTAATTGAAAAAAACCCTTCGTCCAAGTCTTTAAAAATTGTATCTCAAAGACCTGTGTAAAATTTCTTGAAAATCGGTTGTGTAGTTCTCGAGAAATCTTGCCAACCTACTTCAAAAACACAGTTTCGAGAATAACGCGTTTAAAGACGGCCCACTTAGCATAGCTAGCCTCGAGCGCTCAAGTTCTAAAGGCTGTTTCTCCGAAACTATTACTCGGATCAACTTGAAAATATGGGATAATGTGCTAAAGGTCTCTAGGTGTTGTAGACAATAAAAATTCGATTTTTGTGATATCCGTAAACCCATGAAACGCCTTAAAATTAATGTTTCTACGTTCATTTCTCTTTCGGTGGATATCTTAATTTTATTATCTGAAGTTATACCGTTCTGTTAGGCGGTGGTTCGCAGAAGAGCATCATACTCATTATTCAGTCATTGATACTGTTAAAGGACTCATCCACTCAATTCTGTTTCCAAGTTACATATAAATTTGCATTGTCAAGCTATGGTCGTCGAACCAGAATTTCTCAATCGTTGTTATGATTTCTACGTGATGAAATCTACTATATATAAATATAGCAAATTCTTGTTTTTAATTTGAGTTAATTTAGCTTTCAATGATTTTCAACTAGATTTAAAGACAATATTAGAAAGCTTTTCAATAATCTATGATCTGAAGTGCGTTAAAAAGAGTCTTGTATCAGCCTTTCAAATAATAAGAAATTATCAGAAAATTAAATAACTTTCTACTAAAGTAGTTTGTCTTAAAAAATCGCTTACCTCATTTTGTCTATATAATATATACTAATCATAAATAAATCAAAGCAAATAAATCTTGTATAATACCTCACCGCAACAGTGATATCTTGTGTCTATAAAAATGTCGCTATCTCGGAACATTAATCAAGATTTCGCAAAACATTTCCGTTCAAACAAACGCCTTTATGTCTCTAAGGTCCTAATAAAAGTAAAAAAATGCTTGTTTAAGTAATCATTTATTGGCTTTCATTAATAGTACGTAGTAATTTTTAAATATAGACATGCATTGTAATGATCATCGATATACAAATTTAATTATTATAATCATTATGAGCTTGATAATCATTATGATTGTGCCGACGACACCACAAACCTCTTGTTTGTTTATCCATGCTGTTTTTATTGTTTTTGTGATAAGCATAGTTGGCAATTTTCGATAACAACAACACTTGTAAATAATGAGTTGAAAGTTGTTAGCAAAGTAGAAATCGAATTATTTTATTGATTAGCTTGGCGGACGTCATTTCCTTACAGTTCTGCGTCTGAATGAGTTGACAAATTAAAAAAAAAAAAATTAAAAAGAAAGTCAGTAAGAGTTGCAAATTTACTCGATATGTTTTTTTTTATTAATTCGCACTTAATTATTTTCGAATAATAATTTATTATTTAATTTCCTCTTCTTCTTCTTATGGAGCCTAATCTACGCCATTTCCTTTTCTAGCATACCAATAGATTAGAATTCACCACACAAAGCCGTTTACTTATTTCTAATCAAAATACAATTTTATCAGCGAGAAATTTCTTTTTTTTATAACACCGCGCATTTTATAGCAATTCTTAAGTGTACTTGGGTTAGAAACAAAAAAAAACCTGACCGTAACACTATTTTCCTTTTCATTGCTTGAAAGAATTTCGCAAAAATGTAAAGGGTGATTTATTTTGGCAGTGCCGCAGATACTTAGAACTATTAAGAAATCTTGAAACTTATTGTTTATAAAGAGACCTCTCTAAGGAGCCGTCGCCCACACTGGGGCCACATTTTAATTACTTCAGGGTGACGTTCCATTTTTCTCATTGAGAGGTTAACATCTGCGCACCTGCGTCCAGGTTCCGCTTTTTGCTGCGTATTTCTGGATAATCCACCAGTTAACTTCGCTCTCCAGTATGACGCTGTTTAATTTGTCTGCGTTTATAGGGCTTACCAGCTGTGCTACGGCGGTGAATTCTCGATGCTTTGAGTTATCGTTACGAGCATTCAAAGAATGTGTGTCCAGCGTCGTCTTCTGTGGCGTAGTTGTATGGGTGTGACGGCTCTTCGACTTTTCACATTCTGTAGAGGTACTGTTTGAAATATCTGTGACCAGATAACAGCTGGGTTGTTTAAAAACCGACTTCTCCAAATTTTCGATTTGTCCATATGTAAGTTTACATCTTTTATTAGTCTGGTCGTCCATCTGTTATGACTTTAGTTCTCCCATCTTCATTGCCATGTTGTTATTGTATCTTTCTTTATTTGTTCTAAAGTGTTATTTTCGGATAGTTTCTTTAGCTGCCACAGCTTTTTCCTTTCGTGTGCTAGAAGGTCAATTGGGGCACTACCGTTTATAACTAATATTGCATCGCCTGATACTTTTCCTTTTTAAGCACATCTGTCCAGATCTCGGCTCCATATAATAGGACGCTGATTGTCGTCGACATTACTTTTTTTGACTGGGGCCTCCTATGTTGGTCATTAGTCTGCTCAGTTGAGTGGTGATTTTTGCTGCCTTTCCTGAGGCGTGTTGGATTTGTACCCAAAAGGCTAGTCTGGGGTCCAGTCGTATGCCTAGTTAGTTTACTGCTTTTTGGGTCCTTAGAATATTCATAGTCGGTTGCATACTTATTTCGAGCGGCATGTGCTTATTTGTTAGCAGCAGTAGCTCAGTTTTTTCAATAATCTACATATAATATGCTTGCGTGATTACTGCCGCAATGCCGTCCAGCCAATTAAGTTCGATTCGTCTGGCATTTCGAGTTTCATTAAAGCGTCATAGCAGATGTTCCACAAGCCTGAGCAGAGAATGAATCCTTGTGCTGCTCCTGACGTGACCGCCATCTGTCGCGATCCTTCTCTAGTTTGGTACAGCAGTTTTCTGTTCCGCACCACACTATTCTTTTGTACATATTTATGCCATCTACGCCGTGCGGCTTCTACACTATCAATGACGCATTTTATAGCTCCTAGAGTTGATCTGCCGGGTCTAAAGCTATGTTGTCTCGTGAAAAGTCCCCCAGCTTTGTTCATATCCGCTTCGAGTCAAGGTTTAAGTATTCATTGAGCTTTCTCTGTGCGTCAAGCATGCGTAGTGGACGGTATGCTGATGGCAAGTTGGGATCTTCTTCTCTTTTACTGATTAGCATCAGCCGTTGCCTTTTCCAGGGTTCAGGAAATATTGCGGATTCGAGGCAGGGGTTGTACATGTCACTCTGCAGCGATTATTTTCAGGATTTCTGCCGGGATCCTGTCTGGGCTGGGTGATTTGTAGGCTTGAGCAGCTGTCATACAAATTGACTGATCAAAATAAAGTTCTTGAATGGAAATCCTTTTTATTTAACAAGATATCTTCACGAATTGTGACATGAAGTATTTGTTGAAAATGACACTATAATCTCCAAATTCGATTTACATATATTTTATATAAAAAATGCACTTGTGAGCGATATTAAAGCTTCGGTACAGCCGAAGCTAACGTTTTTTTTTTGTTTTCTTTATGTAGTCTAATTTAGTTATATGTAATTTGAATCCAATCCTGGTACTACAAAATATAAAAAATACATTTTATTCATAAGAACAAAAAAATTGTTTTAAGTACTTTTCTGAAAAAAAAAGTTTTTTTGTAAATATATTGTTTTTAATATTATTATTTTTTAATGTTTTTTGTTTTAAATAACAATAAAATAATATTTTTAACAAAAAAATTTTTTTTTAATAAAATAAAATATTTTTTTAAAATAAAAAATTAAAAAAAAAATTTTAATAAAACAAAATATTTTTTTAAACAAAATAAATTTTTTTTTTAATTTTTTTCTTAAATAAACATGAAAATAATTATATTTTTTTCTTAATATTTTTATTTTAAAATTTTTTGAAATGTTAATAGTTTTTAGAAAAGCACTCATCGTTTTCAAGTATTTTCTTTAAATAAATAACAAATAGTAACTCCGAAACACCCTTTTTGAATAGTGACTTTACTTCTTAAAACAAATACATATGTACATACTTTTTTTTATACATATTACGGACATATGTATATGGTATATACCTACATACCTAAACTCATATTCATAAAAAATTAAATGATTCGATATCGATTTATATGTCCAATATAATTCTGCAGCGGAAATTGCTGTTATTTCTTGCTTTTCATAAACAGTACTGATAATTTTGGAGCACGATTGGAATCAAGATCGCACAAAATGACGACGAACGACGTTTCCTTTGTTAATTAGAACCATAAATTCAGGGAGGGAATTTTCAAATGAACAGCGAACAGAGTAGATATACATAAAAAGAATAAAAAAAAACATAAAACATAAAAATAATAATAAAATACTTTACTTGAAATTATTAAAGGAAAGCAGAAATTAAGAATTAACTGGGCGGTGCACACAAAAAATATAATCTTATCTCACTGCTCTTCCAAATTTGTTTTTATCGAGATGTACGCACTTAAAACTACTCAAAATTTCTAAGTATGAGTACATACAGACACATTTATATTTATATTGTTTTTGCTCTTACTACCTGTGTCTTATCGAGTGCAGCGCATCAGCTGCATAACGGTCGCCCGCTACTTGTCCACTTCTCTTCATTGGGTTGCACTTCAAAAGCCGATAGGCTTGACCAATTCATTATTCATGTCCGAGTGCAATTCATTATGCCACAAAGAGTGCTAGGCCTACACACACATATACACATATACATAGACAATTTTTGGACATAAATTCACTTTTGTATTTTGTTTTTGTATTCACTTGTATCGGCAGCATCTGACCATGCACCATATCCACTTCATTTCTGAGTTTTAAGGAGGAAGCAACGTACGCTTAAGCATTCTCACATACTTATAAACTTAAGTACATACACATAGATAGCACTTCCGAAGACAATAAAAACACAGTGTTTGGTCCTATTGAGTTTGAAATTCTTGGAAACTGCCAGAAAGGACACAACGACGCACTCATTGCCAGCGCACAGCAGGTACACTATTTAGCAGGCGAACCCCATACAAATATTAGATGACTCTCACTGTACTAAAGTCTTATAGTTATTTATTGCTATACTTATATATGCATGTGAGACTGCAAGTGTTGTCAGGCCTTTAACTATATTTTCAATTGTCCTTTAACGGTTGTGTGTGTGTGTGTGTTGCTGCGGCAATTGTCAAAAGCCACTTCTTTTGAGTTTTCATAGCCATCTCTCACACGCTCATCATTAAACATCCTTTTGTTGAGTATTTCAATTGGAAAAGAAAAGAAAACAACAACAAGAATTGGCCTGCATCCGCCCAGTGAAGTTATGAATGTGTTTGAATGCTGCACGCAGTGTTGCATTGGCAATAGGAAGTTGTTGTTATAAGTATGTACATGTGTATGTAAGAGCAGAGACAATCGGTAACCGCCAAAAGTGCGAGCAGCGTTTTTGTGTGAAAAATTAAAAGCAATTGTAACGCAGTCTATTGAACTACTTCATTATATTATTTTGAAAATTTTACAAATCTTAAACAGTCGAAGACAAACTGGCACCTAAGGAAGGTACATATATACTACATATATGCATTTACACAGTGGCGTAGCTAGGGGGGCGAGGGGGCCGTCGCCCCGGGCGCAATGTCTTGGGGACGGCAAAACGATCTTCGCTGTTTTTTAAAACTCCAATTCGGGCAAAAATTCCTGCAAATTTCAAATCACTTTTGTTCGAACCACCTCATGAAACTTGTAGGTAGGTAGATAAAGGGGGGCGGCAGAACATCCTTGGCCCCGGGAGCCCGAAGTTGTAGCTACGCCACTGCATTTACATACATATCATATACATATCATCAGTATCTACTGTGAGCTCGATTGAACCAGTGATTATCCAACTTATTTAAACCGTCAAAAAAATATACATAATTTTTTAAAGTTTCCAAAATAGGCCTAAACAACCAGTGGATCAGAACCAAATTTGGACGGACATGACTTTAGCGTGTAGACTAACTCAAAAATCTTTGGCCATGGCAACAGCAAAGGATCTATCCGACCCTTTGTTATGGTGAACGAGCAGTTTGTTCTTCGCCAATTATTTTCCGCATAGTAGAGCTCCAAGTAATCAAGGTGAATCTCACCTCTTGAATTCCTCTTCCGACCAATAGGACAGTTTTCACCTTCCTAATAGCAGGTTCGAGCGGTTCCTTCATATTTACTGCCATATCGTTGTCCATATGTCGTGTAAATTTCTCAATTCCAATATTCCACGCAGACTTTCTAGATACCTTTTACTTCTATCATATCACATCCCTTCAATCTGTGATCTGTCAATACCAGATTACGTTATCCGTGTTAGCCAATTTCGGGTAACTTGGGTGTGGCTCTACTTCTTCTACTTCGTGTTCCTAGGAGTTGGCTCCGCTTCAAGCAGTTGGCTATAGGGATGTTTTCTGTGCAAACACCCGAGCAGAAACTGTTTGGAGAACCGTGTTAAGCTCCTTATTTGGGACCATGCAGGCCCCGCTTTAAAGATGTTCGATGGAAGACATTCTTTTTAAAAATATCTAGTTGATGACCGGCCAAAAGCGTCCTTTTCTTCTTGCTCCAATCTTACGAGTGGCAAAAGCCGGCGTCTCCTCGCCCAAAAATGGGAATAATGAGCAAATCCAAGTGAAAACGATGCTAATTTTTTTTTTGACGTCAAAGGCATCGTCCATTATGAATTTGTTCCTCCTGGACAAATCGTCAACACCAAGTTTTACGTGGAAGTCTTCAAAAGACTAAAACGAAGGGTCAATCGGGTCCGACAAGACATCGCAGCCGATTGAAAGTTGCACCACGACAACGCCCTGGCTCACACCGCCTTCCTTGTGAATAGCTACCTAACCAAGACTGGCATTCCAACGCTTCCGCAGCCGCTCTACAGTCCAGATGTGGCCCCGGGACTTTTTTTTTGTTCCCTTGCATGAAAAGACCGTTGAAAGGCAAGCATTTTGAGACGACAGAGGGGATCCAAGGCATGCACCTCGGCTCTCAAGGCTTTTGGAAATCGTGCTGGCAGCGCAACATCGACGCAGAAGAGCCTATTTTGAAAGTTTTTAAAGAATTATAACGATTGGTTCAGTAAATTTTTTTAAATCGACTCAGTCCTATTGCTTTCCGGACAAGCCCTGTATATGTACATATATACAGATAAGATTTCCTTGCCTGACAGTCACTTTTGAATTTATGCGACAATTTATTCATCACTACTGATGACAGACATATCAAATATTACTTGATCGGTTAGAATCTAACACACTAAGAGCACAGAATTTAATGTACTAATACTATCAAGAGATTACTCTAAGCATTAATGTTGCTTCCGTCATTTCGTCATGAGTTTTATGCGCTTGCTGGCTGCACTCACCAACTTATGCTTTTTCTAGTTATAAAACAATAAAATACTATACTTATGTATGTGCGTTTGTGTTGCGAGTCTGTGGTAATTCCCTGTGATCAGCCTTCGCTATAACAACGGTGACTCACATTTTGCACAATGCGCTGCTCGGGCTAAAGTTGCTATTTTTCCTGCTAAAACTTATATACACCCTACTATACTATACTATATACTATATGTTATTCCACATAAACTCTAATCGCGGCTTTATTTCGGTATTTTATTTATACATACATATGTATATTTATTTAGAATTGAAATTATAATTATTGGCAGAAAATGAAAGTAGAATTTTTTATCACTACATACATACTTATATACATTCTTATGAGTTTATTAATATCTACATACTTATGTATAGTATTAGAGGTATAAGTGTATTAATTTTAGCCACAGGGATTTTTTGATTTTTTTTTTCAAATATATTTCTGCTTTATATATATTTATCGCGTTGAGAGTTTATTTCTAATTACATAGAAATTTATTGTATTAATTTATTTGTGTATGAAAAGCCATTAAAATCCCAATGTTGCACAAATACCATTTTTTATCTACCCCCTTTGGCTCAAATAACTTGTATTACTTGTCGTTAAAATATATATTTCGAGTGACTTAAGGTGCTTAGTTGTTGATGCCGACTTCTTATCACAAATTCATAACCTACATTTTTCGGAAATTAAGTTATTTTTGCTAAGCCCTTTATCAAAGTGGGAACAAAGGCCGGAATAGACATTCATAGGTATTATATATAATATATTATATTAGTATATATGTTGTTGTACATGTTGGCATATATTTTTGCAGTTTATATAGTATCTATGTACTATATATAAATATATATAAATTTAATATAGTAATTAGGGGGCTATCCATCACTTAATTAGCCCGATTGTTATCAAACGAAAAATAATTAGAACTAATTTTTTATTCAATATTGCATAATATTTATTTCGAATATCGAAATTTGCAAACAAAATTATTTAATTAATAATAAATATATATTAATTATCTAGTATGTCATAAACCTTATCAATCTTTTTACAAGAACACTCTCAGCACAAAAAAAAAAGAACAGAAACTAACTAAATATGACTCAGACCGATTTTTGTCAATAGTGAAGAACCTTATTAAATTTGCTCGCCTTAAATATCGCAAATATTTAAGTGCTTGGATTACGTCATCATTTTCTGTAATTTTTTTCACTTATCATCTATAAAGAGCTGCCAAAATACGTGATAATGAACATTATCCTTAAGGGGGTATTCTAGTCTAGAAATGCTATTTAACGGCATTTTTTAAATTGCAATAAAAAAAAACTAAGAACATTTTTACCATCCAATTTTTTATCAGATATTTATTAATATTTTAAGAATACAAAAAAAAAAATAAAAAAATAAAATTTTGTGATAATTTGATTAATTGCGGCGTGGTGGCGTGGCGGGGGTTGAAAATAAGGGTGCGCCCTTCCTGACACGATTCCAATACTTTGGGTGATATGACAAAAAAAAAAAAAAATTTTAATCAGTACAAATGCCGCTATCGTCTGAACTAGGATAAATAAAAAAAATTTTTTTTAGTAAAAAAAAATTTTTTAAAAATAGTTAAAATTAAAATTTTTTAATAATCCTAGTTCCAACCATAGAGAGATATATAAAAAAGGTCCACCCCAAATTTCAAGTTAATCAGTTCATTAGAACTTGCAAAATCATGTCAGAAGTGTTGAAAATAGTAGTTTCTAGAAAAACGCCATTAAAGATTTGAGTCTAACTGCAGGCAGTCTATACTTACATTACTAAAATAGCTATAAGTCGGTAAATAATAGGAATTTTAAAAATTCCTTTGGGGAATATATTCTTAAAGGTCCAGTCTTTAAGAATATGCAAAAACAAAAATCGATTTTTTCAAAATTCTAGACTAGAATACCCCCTTAAATATTTTCAAAGCACTCTTTCTGGGCAACAATTTTAGTTAATCCATTCACTATTCCAAACTATTTCTGATCGAATGAATGAAGACTCGCTGACATTTAGCTCGAAATTTAATCTATGAGTCCATTTCAACAGCATAAAAAATTTTTTACTTTGTTTTTGCATTAGATTTACTCCAGTGAAAGTAAGAAAGCTAGTGTGTCATCAAAAAAGAAAGTAATTTGGAAAATGTTTGAGACATTTATGACACATAAAATAAATACTCATGTGTCATTCATTCGATAATCGATATCTTAAAACGGAAATGATTCAGCGCACGAGTCATAAGAGAGACAAAGGTCCTTTGAAAATGGCTATTAGCTTACTTTCTAAAAAAGGCACTGATTCATAAGTAAAATATATCGTCTCGAACAGAAAATGTCGAGTAATTCGTGGAGTGTTTCTTTGCTAAATAAAGCGCTTACTCGAGACAAGCAACTTTTTTCAAATGCTTACTGCTCCCTCAGTTTTTGAGATATCAAACGAAAATGTTGCACATCTTTTTCTTCATGAGAAGTTTCTCATTTCTTGAACCACCGATACCGATATCACTATACAATTGTTGTCATACAAACTGGTCGGTTAAAGTCTTGTATGGAAAGTTTGTTTTTATTGGAGAAGATGTCTTCACGAATTTTTCTATGGACTATTTTCCAAGATAAGAATACAAGCTTCGAAGCTGTGCAATCAAAATAAAGATGATTTGTTTATCTTTTATGCTATAACCTGTGGTGCCGCGGTACAGTCGAAGTGAATTTTTTTCATTGTTTTTACTTCAATAAGCATTGGATCATTTTCTGATCCATTTTATGAGTGGGTTATCAATGTAGAAATATTGAGTTCTTGTACCTTATGGCCTTAGAAAACTAAACTATTTTAAAAAGTTACCTTGCTGTTTCAGCAAAAAATATCCGATGATATGCGAAATGTTAATCCAAGCACGGACTTTCTTTTCTTACACAATCATAATGATCATACTAATTTGTTAGGGTTGCCGCTGGCATGATAATCTTTAAGCAAGTCTAATACAACATATGCATATAGTACGAGTATGTCTTCAAATATATATCTACAAATATATGTACATAATGATATAAAAAAATATAAAGCTTCATGCGCAACTTCGGGGCTTGCAGTGTGCATGAGTGTATGTATGAGTATTTAAGACTACTTATTACTCATTATTCATTACTCATTAACCGCATAATTATGACTCGGAAGATTTATAAGTAACTTAATCTCAACATTTCCACCGGACAATAGTCACAAGTGCTAATGTTTCAGCACGCACAACTTCTCCAGCTGAAGCAGCCGAAAGGGAAATGTCGCATATTCGCTGATTAAACGCACACATGCACAACTGTATATATGTATGTATGAGAGCTTGAAGAGTGTCGATATGTATGAGCGCAATGGCGAAATGTATTTATATAAAACCACAAGTGGTTGTCTAAGAAGTCAACAGCTCGCGAATAATATGCAGATTCATGAGCGGCGAAGAAAAAAAGGAAGAAGACGGGGAAATACATATATTTGTACAGATATATGTATGTATGAAGATGATATGAGTGGCAAACAGGAACGCCTGTGGCCTTGTAAAAGCGAAAAAATACAAAAATCTTAAATAAATAAATGAAAAACAGTCGGCAACACGAATGTTGCAACAACATTATAGAGTACTGTCGCAGCGCTGGCGGCCATTCCTCATTTGACGCAGACTAATTATTAATTAAGACAACAAAACACAAATAAAAACATGCATTACTCATTTCAATGCAAAACAACAAAAACACCAAAAGCGGCAGCACTTGAGCCGCGGCACCTACATGGCATGCCTCCCTACTTGGTGCATGTGCAGCACGACCTGCGCCACGCGCAAATCACATTTGCTGCGAGCAAATAGAGAGGCTTTTAACGCGTCGAGTGTTGCAGTGTTGCAATGTGGCAATTGCAACGCGCGCTTTTATGTTGCGCTGCCGCAATGTGTGGATGCTTCAAGAGCGCCTAACACCTGACACAGCATTTGCTGACTGGTTGCCTGCCTGCTAGCCTGTGGCAAATTTCCCGCGCTGCTGCTGCCGCACGCTGGGGCATTTTCCACGCCTGTGATTCTTTTGCGCTACACCCACTTGGCGTTGGCTGCTCTTCATGACACAATTGCTACGTGCTGTTCGTGCCAATTGTATTTAATTCACTCGGAAATTATGTATTTACAGTTATTGGGTGCGGCCGGTTAGGGAGAATAAAGCGCGAGAGTGCTTAACAATATAATGTTGAATTAAAAGTAATAAAAGTGATAATATTTAATTAACTATAATTAAAATAAATTAAATAAAATTCGCTTGAAGGAAGTAAAACAAAATTAGGGGCTGCAATTAAACAAAAAAGCTGCAAGCCGTAATTTAGAAAAATTAAATTTAATCAAATTTAATCAAATTAATTAAAATGATACTAATTAATAGAAAATTAAAACTAATTTAGCTAAGTTAAAGTAATTGTAACAAAATTTAATTAAAATAAATATAGTTAAAAATACATCTAATTTATCTTAATTAAAACAAATTAATTTATTACATTAAAATTGAAGTAATTAATATGAAATTTAAATTAATTAATTAAAATTTAATTTATCTTAATTATTTAAACTAAAACAAATTAAGATAAGTTTATTATTAAATTAATAGAAAATTTTAATTAATTAATTTAAAAGCAAAAAAGCAGCAAACCGATACTTAAAAAAAATTAATTAATTAAATTTAATCAAATTAATTAAAATGCAAGCAATTAATAGAAGATTTAAACTAATTTAGTTAAATAAAAGTCTTTGTATTAAAAATGATGAAAATGAATTAAATTAATTATTAGAAAATTTTAATGAATTAATTTAAATGAAAGTTAAACAATCAAAATTGAGTTAAATAATTTATAATTAAATTAGATGAAGTTAAATTGAACTAATCTTAATTAAATTAAATTACATATAATTACACTGAATTAAAATAACTTACAATTACTAGGTATTAATAATTAATTTTAAGTAAATAAAATACGTTAAGTTTGAATAAATTTAAAGAAATAAAATTAAATTTCTAATTACTAATTAAGTTAAAAATAACGTTAATAAAATGAAAAGAAAAATTAAAAAAAGTTTATATAAACTAAAATAATAAATTTTTCTTAATTAAAATTGTGTTAAATTACGAAAATTAATTATATAAATTGAAGCATTATTTTTTCTTAATTAAATTAATGTTAAATTAAGACAATTAATTATATAAATTAAAATAATAAATTTTTACCTAATTAAAATTATGTTAAATTAAGAAAATTAACGAAAAATTAAGTAAATCCAATAAGCAAGTGAACTGCCAACTAATTTTATATAATTAAGATAAAAATATTAATAATTAGCCGATTAAACAAAAACTAACAAAACCAATTTGAAACATATGTATATAATATTTAATATTTATTTATTTGGATTGAATAAAAATTAAAAAAACATTATGTAATTAAAATAATTTAACGAAATTATATAACAAAAAATACTTACAAAAAACAGTAAATAGATAAGATTAAAAAAAATAAATTATAATAATAAAGTAAAATAATAAAAAATAAGATCGGAAGAGCAGTTTAAATAAATAAAATTAAATTAAATTAATTAAAACAAAAATAAATTAAAATAAAATACAGAATAAAAATAGAATAATAAAATAATAAAATATAGAATTAAAAATAAGATATAAACAAATCGCACAATTAAATGTGATAAAGTCCATAAGTCGGCTTTCTGCAATGAAAAATTCAGCTTTTCTTTTAACTTTCTCCTTACTTGTTTTCTTTACCTTTACTCTCACCTTATTTGACAATAAATATCAAACAATATTCACTAGTAGAAATTTTCATTTCAAATTCAATTTTCATGTAATATTCAAGTATTTTATCATAACTACTTCACCAGTTTATAGCATGCAACACACCTTTAATCTTCAAAGGGTGACTTCTATAGTTTCGAATTCTCTATGAAAGGCTGATTGATTTACATACAGTCTCTGTTGTCGGCGCTGACAGTACTCCTTTCTTACGTACGGAACAATTAAATGAGCTAGGCTCGGGGAACTGGCGGGGTTCTATAAATTATTATCAGTAATAAAAATAAATGCTTATTGAATAATTAAATGATATACTATATAAAAAGTGTATTGGGAGAGCATGCTTGTATGTATGTATGTATGCGTGCATGTGTATGCATTTATAATTGCGCTTCTTTGCTTGTACAGTATATGCGTTTGTATGTTTATTCTGCGCTGAGAACAAGGAAGTAGCGCGCAATCACTTACACGCTAAGTGCTTGACTAAGCATAAATTACAAAAAAATTAATAACTGTTTATCACATGCAAAATTACTGAAAGAAAATATTAATTTGATTTTGTGCGAAGTAGTCTATAATTAATATATACTTTAGATTTGCATAAATTGTGAATTTTTTATGTATGTACATATGTATGTATGTACATACGTAAATTAACAGTATTTGGAATATTTATATATTAATTTTTTTTATGTAAACTAAATAAAAATTATTAAAAAAAATTAAAATAAATTAAAATAGAATGCAATTAATTGAATTTAATTAAATAAAACAAGAGAAAATTAAATACAATAAAATTTATTCAAAATAAAAAAAAAATCAATGAAAATAAGAATTAAATTATATTAAGTTAAATTAAATAAAGAAAATTGAAACTAATTAAAATAGAATTGAATTAAATTAAATGGCACTTTATTAACTTAAACTGAATTGAATTAAATTAAATTAAAGTAAGGTAAATTAAAATAAAATAAAATAAATTTAATTAAAATAAATTAAAACTAAACAAAATCAATTAAAGTTAAATTAAAGCTAAAGTAAATTAAAATAAATATAAATAAAATAAAATAAAAATAAAATAAAATAAAATAAAATAAAATAAAATAAAATAAAATAAAAATAAAATAAAATAAAATAAAATAAAATAAAATAAAATAAAATAAAATAAAATAAAATAAAATAAAATGAAAGAAAATAAATTGAATTAAAACTAAACAAAATCAAAATAAAATAACTAAAATAAAATAAAATTAAATTAAGTGTTACTTTAGTAAATTAAACTTGATTAAATTAAATTATGCTACATTAAATTGAGTTAAATAGAATAGAATAAAACTAAATGAAATTAAAATTAAATTAAATTAAAATCATAATTAAATTATATTAAATTAAATAAAGCATAATAATTATAATAAAATGAAATTAAATTAAATAAAACTTTATTATGCTATACTAAGTTGAGTTAAATAACATAAAATACAATAAAACTAATTGAATTAAATTTAAATTAAATTAAAATAAAATAAAATTAATTTAATTTATTATTTATTCCTTTAATTTAATAAATTAAAACTAAATTAAATTAAAATAATATTAATTAATAAAAGGAAATAAAATCAAAATAAAATTATAATCAAATATAGTTAACGGTTTCAATTAAATAAAGTATAAATTAACAATTTCAATTAATTTTTTTATTTATAAAAATTATTAATTAACCAAAATCACATTTTTGTTCAACCACGATATTCCAACGTCTTAACCCTATACCCACTTGATTGTATGCTCATAAACAATATGCTAACTTTGAAAGCACCTATTATGTGGTTATATGTGTATGTGTGTATGTATATGCACATGTGTTTAAAATCCACAAAGCTATTAAGACGTAATTTAAAAAAATAAGAATACCTGTTCTCTTCCTGTCGTAAATGACAAACCAGCGGACATACATACTTATGATCTAACATACATAGGCTGTGTTACCAGTCAATACAACTCATAATACTCATACAAACACAAAGGCAGAATTACGCTATGCGAAAAATCTGCTGAGTGCAAAGTTAAGTGGCAATTAGAATTTACCAACGGTGAAGCTGGCAGCGAACGCTCACTTACAATTGCATACATAATATGTATTGTAAGTATGTATGTTTGTATGTATCTATGTATGTGTGCAAATACAAATTTCTAGCTCCAGCTGCTGCTTTTGTTCTTACATCAAATATGTTTAGTTCAAAGTTGCAATTTTACTGGTGTCATTATTGATTGAGACTGAGTGTATAAGCTGTTGTTGTTGTTGTTGTGTATAAGTTGTTGTTCTTATTGTTGTTAATTAAATCAGCATTCACACACGCCTGCCAATATGTATGTACATACATATGTATGAATGCATTTGCTAAGCATGCCCCGCCCACTGCAAAGCGCCCCTTAACTTCTAAGCCAGCACGCCAGCTGCCAACACTAGCTTCGTCTATCCTCACACGGTCTAAGTACCAAGCTTCTCTATGGCCAACGTCGATTAGCGTTGAATGAACCTGCTTTTGCCTGGACTTGCATGACTTGATTGTGATTATTATTAAATGTTGTGTTTTTAACATCCGCTTCCGCATTTTTATGAACACAAATCTGCGCGCACGCCACACGAAACCCACACATACACATACATACATTGTATGCATAAATAAATAGGTGTGTGAGTGCGTGTGTGTGTGTGTGGCTAGAACAATTTCACAGTACAAGTTTTTTTCGCAAATGTTGTAATTAAAATGCTCAACGCGTTCGCCAGCCAATTGTCATTAACAACTCGTATTTGCCATTTGTTGTTATACTATCCATGTGTTTGTTGTTGTTGTCGCTTTAGTTATACACATACAAATGTACAGTTTGTTTTATGCAGGTGCTGTAGCGCCTCATGCCTTTGCTGGCTACCGAAAGACACCCGATCAAGCGTTCAAGCCCACCGCTGCACCCGCTGGCCCACATGCCTACATACATACATTAGTATGTATGTAGATGTGAACATAAATCGCTTTGCGGGCACATCTCGGCCTCGCTTAAGTACATGTGTTCTCCTTCTGGTCGATTTGAGCATTCACTTCATTTGCTTCGCGTGCGTAGGTATGTTTTAGCCAAGCCAATTGTTATTGGCAATTGGTTGTGGTGCACAGTGGGGTGATAGTGGTAGAAAGCCGCTTAATAAAATTAAGACTTGTTAAATAGTTTTTTTGTTTTTTGTTTTAATACTGATATAAAAATTATTTTCGTGTCAAAAAAAAACACTATTTTAAACTTATGCGAAGAAGTAGTTTGGAAATTATAATAGAAATAATATTATGAAATTTTCTCCATGATTATCTGTATTTTAGCGAGTAACTCAGAGGAGTTGGTTCAAAAAATATTCGAAATACGAAAAACCGTTGACTTCGGTAAGCCATAGTTTATCATAAAAGGGCATAAAAAATCTTTATCTTGATTTTGCTCGAGCACCAAGTGGTTTCTAAACGAAGATTGTAGCTTTGCCTTGGAACATTATCCTTGCATTATTTCGTGAAGATGTCGTATAGAGTCCCGATATCGGAAGTTCCGACCAATGGGGAGTTTCTTGGAGAGAAAAGAACGTCTACAAAATTCCAGACTGATACCTCAAAAACTGAAAGATTAGCGCCAGTCGTTCTTCCCCTTCGCTGTTTGGCGCCAATTGAAGATTCCGAAGTGTAGCCAGGTCCTACTGGTCTTTTCAACGGAGTGGAGGTATTCTTCTTCCTCTGAGTGTTTTTATTCATTCGGACCACATGACCTAGCCAGCGTAGCCACTGTCTCTTAATTTGCTGAACTAAGTCATTGTCGTCATATATCTCGTACAGCTATTCGTTCCAATGCACAAAGGACCATAAATTTTGTAAAGAACCTTTCTCTCTAAAACTCATAACGACGAATCATCAGCTGTCGTCATCGTTCATGCCTCTGCACCATATAGCAGTACGGAGTTGATGAGTGACTTGTAGAGTTTGGTCTTTGTTCGTCGAGAGACGATTTTACTTCTCAATTGCCTACTCAGTACGAAGGAGCACCTGTTGCAAAGAGCTATTCTGCGTTGGATTTCGAGGCTGACATTGTTGTTGGTGTTAATGCTGGTTCCAAGATAAACGAAATTATCTACAACTACGAAGTTATGACTGTCAACAGGGACGTGGGAACCAAGTCAGGAGTACGATGACTATTTGTTTGATGAGAGGAGATATTTCGTCTTGTCCTCGTTCACAACCAGACCCATTCGCTTCACTTCCTTATCCAATTTGGAGAAAGATGAACTAAGGGCGCACTTGTTGAGGCCAATGACATCGATATCATTGGCTGTACACTCTTTTAGAAGATTGTACCTTCTCGATTTAACCAATAATCTATAATAGTCGATTAACTTTATCGGTCAAATAGTGGGAAGCCATATATGTCGCGTCTCCGACTAATATTTGACGAATAGAAGATAGAAATTTCAAAGATCTATAATGGATATGAAAGATTTGAGAACCTGTAGTAGCTGTGTTATTATTCCTAGCGTCCTAAATTTTAATATTTTAAGTTACATTGTTTTAGTTATAGTTAGTTATAAGTTTATATTGTTAATATTTTAATAGAGTTAAAAGTTTTCAAAAATCTTTTTGAGAGCAACGTAGAAATTGTTTTACTTTCAAAGATCCCTAAAATCTAATGTATTTTTCAATCAGAAGCGTTTCTAAGCCTCATAAAAGTTACTTCTATGGAAAAAGTAAGTTCAAATCTGCTTCGATGGATATGTTTCGAAGCAGATTTGAACTTACTTTTCATTAAATCTATGATCTCATCAAAATTTTGTATTTATAATCATACCCAATTCTAGAATCGTATCACTCCCAACTGTCATCAACAGTCTTTGAAATAAAAATGTGCTAAGTCTTATGAGCCTTATGAGTGCTTTGTGCTGAAAAGTCACGGGTCTGTCAGTGCTTTGGTCAGATGTCTAAGAAAAGTAGATAACAAAACCACTAATATTAATACCACAATAGCCAAGTGCAACAAAAAGGAAATGAATATGGAAAATTTCCCGCCTATACAAACATATGTATATACATATGTAGATATGTATACCTCAGCAAAGTATTAAACAAAATACAACAAAAAGTATGAAAACGGTAGCAAATGATAGTGCAAAATACTAAAGAAGCCGCTTTGTCTATCTGTATGTCACACATGTTACTACGGCTGTTATTAATATAGGCTTATACTAATAATTAATAAGCAAAAAAGTCCGGTTTTATATATATTTATATACTTGGGTACATATTTCTGTACACAACTCGCCTTTGTACTTACTTTTCGTAGATACATATATGTATATACATATGTTTGTAAATGCATGGTGCGGAAACGCTTGTCTTAAGTTGACTTCATTTCAACTCTGCTATCTTATCAGCCTTGCTGTCCTGCCTAAAACTGCGCACATACATGCTTTTATATATACATACATACACACACATATGATATATGAACATAGTATTTAGTAGACTTAAGCGCAGTGTAAATAAATTTTATAATAATCCAAATGTGCTCAAGTGGAAGGGTATAAGTGAATATTATCATTCGTTGGTGATAAAATGAAATATGAAGGCAAATACCATACAAGATAAAATTAAATAAATAAAAGATGAACATTTCACCATCCGTATCCGGGCGAGATACTCAAATACTTTAGTGACAATGCATGTTTGTATGTGTATGTGTTTGTTGTTGTTTTCTTCACTCACACCATAGCGAAAGAAATTATGACTTGGTCACTGTATTATTTCTAGAAGTATACGAAAGGTGATTATAACAGATTTAATTAAGATTAATGTGGTTTACAGTAATTAATTTTTTAGTTGAATTTTAATTAGTTGATTTAATTTGAAGTCATCATTCATCATTATTTTAATTAAAATGTTGTGAATTAAGCTGTATTGGATTAAAAGTAAATTAATTAATTAAGTTGTGATTAATTAATGGTATTCATATTAGTAAAAAATTAATAGACATTTAGTTGATTTCATACTTAAATTGACTGCATTTATTTTGATTTTACATTAATTATGATTGGATTACATTTAAGTAACCTAATTAAAATAAATAAAATAAAATATGTCCAATTAAATTAAAGCAAATTAATTAAATTAACTAATCAAAAATTAAGTTAATTTTAATTAAACTGAATTAGATTAAAAGAAATTAAGTAAAATGTAGTTGAAAATAATTTAAACTAAATTAAATTAAACAAATAATAAGTAAATAATAATTAAATTAAAATAATAAAATTAGTTGAATTTACTAATAAAATTTAATGAAAATTAATAAATTTGCTTTTACATTAATTTGAATTGTATTACATTTAAGTAACCTAATTAAAATAATGAAATAAAATGTCAACTAAAGAAATAATAGAAAATGACTTAAACTAAATTAAATAATAATAAAATTTGTCCAATTAAGTTAAATCAAATTAATTAAATGAAAATAAAAAAATTAAAAGAATTAGTTGAATTGGCTAATTAAAATTAATTAAACTAAATTAATTTAAGCAAATTTAATTAAACTAATTTACGTTAAAATAAATTTAGTAAAATTTAATTGCATATAATAAATTACATTAAATGAATGAAATTGAATTAAAACAAATGAGTTACATAGTCTAATTAAACTGAATTCAACTAAATAAATTAATTACTTCATTTTAGATTTTTTTAATTGCATGAACCTTAATTAAAAAAATTAGTTGACTTTACTAATTAAAATTAATTAGAGTAAATTAAATTAAATTAAGTAAACTTAATTAAACAAAATTACATTAAAATAAATAAGGTAAAATTTTATTGCGTATAATAAATTATACTAAATGAATGAAATTAAATTTAAACAAATGATGTTACATAGTCTAATTAAACTGAATTCAACTAAATGATATAATTAGTTCATTCTGTTATTTTTTAAAGTTACATGACTTTTTTTACGTATTAATTTGATTAGGTTATTATGTTGCATAATTTTAACTTTTTAGCAGAAAAGTCATGAATATTTTCGAAAATATTTGTTTTTATAATTTCGAACTAAATGACTTGAATCAGTAGCTGCGTTTAATTAATTTTTAAAAAAAATATGTTAATTTTAATTATTATTCAAATTACATGCAATTTATTAAAAATTAATTTAATTTGGTGATTATGTTAAACAGCGTTAAATTTTTACCAGAAAAGTCAGGATAATTTTCGAACATATTTTTTATAATTTTTTTCGTATAAAAATATAGTATACAAGAAGTGAGATTTTTTAATTCAGTTTATTTGGGTTTATGCAAATTTCAAAATTTTTTTGAGAAAATAAATATAATAATAAAAAAAAAATTATGAATTTAGTTTAATAATTAAGAGTTTAATTTGATAATTAAGAAAAGTATTTAAGAATTTAATTTAATAATTAAGAAAAAAATTAAGAATTTAATTTAATAATCAGGAAAATTATTGCAATAAAATTATTATTAGATTGAGAGAGTAAAAAGAGTATACACTCTCATGTTAAACATATTTTTTAAGAAGTGAAGCAAAAATTTTTGAAAATATTTTTGAACCAATTTTATTAAAGTATGAGGAATTTTTTTTTTTCTCATTTTTATATATTGTATTTTATTATTTTTAAATTCGTATAACTTCCGTTATTAATTCATTTTCTTAATTATTCCATATTTTACTTTATTTATTTATTAAATATTACTTCAATCTAAAGGTAATTATTTAATATAAATTGTACAACAATAATTGTTATTAAATCACTAAAACAAAAAAAAATCAGCTACAATTAATTATTAATTCTCTGTTTGCAAATATGTTGTACAATTGACAAGTGAAATCATTAAAAAGTGAACCCAGCGAGTCCAACACTTCGTCACAACGCTCACGATTCCCATAAATAACGGTGACTAGGAAGTTAAATATTTTTTTTTTTTTGCTTTTTTGCATAAGCTCACACACAAATTTACATACATACACGGTGCTATAATTTTCAATGTCTCATACTTGTTATGCACTTGATTCCGCTGTTCGTATTTGTTGTTGTTATTGTAGCCACTGTTACTATTATATTATACTATTACAACTATTATCATTGTTATTATTATTACTACTATTCTACTCGAATTGCAGTTGACTACTTGCATATGGACATACTTGTAGCTTTACAAGTTCAACTGCATGTAAATATGTATGTGGGTGCTTGTATTTTCATATGTAGATATGTGTGTGGAAGGTGCTGCTTGGTTATTGTACAAGTATGGTAAACATTTAATAGCATCCAACATCACTGATTACATACTGACACTTACTAGGTATGCATGTATAGATATAAAGTAAATATGTATGTCTATACATGTCTGTATGTATGTATGTAAGTACAAGTACTTGTTTGCACTCAAGTAACTTGTCTACATATGTTTGTATGTATATGCATATTTATATTTACATGCATGCCTATAGCATGTAATAAGAATAAATGACAACAACTAAGTGGCGCGTATTTGTAGCAGCACCAACAACAACAACAACAACTACAACTACTACTACTAGTAATTTATCGCTATCAAGTAAGAGCAGCAACAAGAATAGCTACAAAGGCAAGAGGCATGATGCCGACATACAGACAGCTTTACAATCACGCTGACGACGATGGCAACAACACAAGTACAACAACAACAACGATTGGCAACGCGGAAACAGAGTTGTTCTCCATTATTAACTAATGACGCATGCGATTGACCGCACTGCACATTTTCCTATCGCCTAGCCGATGCTACGCAAACACACACCCACACATATACACATTTTTACTACTACAACAATGTATATCAATGTATTTACATGTAAATAAATATCTCACTGCGATTAGGGTTGTGGTAGACGAGCGTCGGGAGGCGGCTTGAGGTTGATGACGGCACGTAATTGTAAAAGTAAAAAATTGGCAAAGGCAGGGAACCTGAGCTGGGAAACTGAGATGCCCACTCTTTGAATGTATGTATGTATGTGTATCTATGTATGAATGCAGAAATGGTTAACTTATAGGTATATAAACCTATATACAAATTTAGTTTTTTTTTGTCAATCCGATTCAAATTTGATCATATGGCATATATGAAAACGTAATGTTATTCTAAGAGTTCTTTTCCGCCATCGATCATCTCTCAATAATTCTCAAGTTCAAAAAAATCAAAAAACCGACACGTGCCCACTCGCTTGAATATTCATATTAAAAAAGCGTCAACGTACACTAGACATTGTATTAGCAGTTAGTATCAGCTTTGGCAAACAAAAATAGCAAAATGAAATAAAACAAGGAAAGAGTGTCACAATAAACAACTGTGCGACTACTAACAATAAAAGCTAATAAAGCACAGCAAACTAAAATGTGATCATAAAACAACACGATCAAGCGATTACTTCCTTATTTGTGCTTAATTTACTTAGCAAATACGCGCACAACTATAGTGGTGCCTGTCATATATGCAAATACAAATACAAATACATGTATATATTCAGTTTACAAAGTTTTCAAAAGTGGCAATTCTCCAGTTGAAATGTGTATTCGCAGCTACAAAGTTTGCTACAGCTGTGTAGTTAGCTTGCTAACGTTCACCCTAGCGATCATTTGAGCTAAGCTGTTATCAGAAAGGAAATTAGTTACTAATATACATATGTACGAGCAATTGCAAGCAAAGGTGTGTTAAAGTGATTAGATTTGATAAGGCATTAAGAAAGTTGTTAGAGTTTTACTTCACGTAGAGATTATGACTCCATACAAATTTGATTCGATAGCCTTTTTATTATTAATAATCTTTATGCCCTGCATAGGGTATATTAAGTTTGCCACAAAGTTTGTAACACCCAGAAGGAAACGTTGGAGATATTACCTGTGTATACTTGTAGTATAAAAGGGTTGTCCAGCATAGGCACTTTTTTCAATAGCATTTTTTGACAGATCACGCCTGAGTTGTGTCCAGCTGTCAGGTTATTTTTGTTCAATATTTTCATTTCATTTCATCATAAAAAGACTTAAAGACTTAAGACGAAAATTCCCGTTCAGTAAGAATGTGTTTCGCGCACTTTCCTCAACTTATGGTCAACAAAATGGGCCCGCTGAGCGCATTATTCGCAACAACATCACCCATCTTGAGACCCAGCATTCATTATTGGATAATATTTGACCGAATAGTGAGGAAAATATAGCAACCGTAGCTGAGAATTTGCACGGAGACCATGGAGAGTCGATTCGGTGCTGTTCGTAGCAACCCGGACTGACGTATGGCATGACTTGGCGCATTTTACATCGTGATCTTAAGTTGAAACCGTATAAAATACAACTTGTGCAAGAACTGAAGTCGCTTGACCTTCGCAAGCGACATCGCTTCGCTCTATGGGCTCTTGAAAAGTTCCAGAAGATCCGACGTTTTCGAACCAAATTTTGTTCAATGATGTGGAATGTTTCTGGCTCAATGGGTATTTAAATAAGCGAAATTGTCGCATTTGGAATGAAGAGCAACCTAAAAGGATTCAAGAGCTGCCATTTCATCCCGAAAAAAACAACGGTTTGGTGTGCTTTGTTGACCGGTAGAATCATCGGTTTATATTTCTTTAAAAATGATGCCGGTGAGAACGTAACTGTCAATAGCGACCGTTAATGCGCCATGGTAGCCGACTATTTGATGCCTGAGATTGAAGCTCGTGATCTGAATGACATTTGCTTTCAATAAGGCGGCGGCACTTCCCACACATCGCACCAATCAATGGATTTATTGAGAGAACACTTCGATGAGCAGATAATTTCAGGTTTTGGGTAAGTCGTTTGCCACCAAGATCATGTGATATCATACCGTTAGACTTGTTCCTGTGGGGATATGTAAAGTCTAAAGTCTATGCGGACAATCTCGCTTCACCAACACCATCGTTTCAGGCCTTGGAGCATAACATCACGTGTGTCATTCGCCAGTTACCAGTCGAAATGTTCGAACAACTAATCGAGAATTGAACTCAACGGATGGACCATCTGAGACGTAGCAGCGACCAACATTTGAAGGAGATAATCTTCAAAAAATAAATGCCAAAGAATGTCCCTTCGAAGGATAATAAGCATTCCTCATTAAATTTGAAGTTTCTGTGTTTTTTCTTAAAAAAAGTAGAGAACCTCGAAATGGATCACCCTATATGTAAGCGATCAGCGTGACGAACTGAGGCGATTTGTATATGTACGTCGGTCCGTCCGTCTGTCTTTTATAGTCGAAGTAGTCCCTCAGTTTTTGAGATTTGATCTGCCCGATCTGATGATGTGGAAGGCATTATTCTCATACACCGCCGGAAAAGAGAACTAAACAATATTTTTTTATAGCTAATGCAATATGCCACCGAAGAGCACTAACTATTGAAATAATATATATTTGCATACTAAAATTCAAAATATGTCATGTATAAATACATATATATAATTTGTTGTTGTAATGCGAACTTTTCTGCACTATTATAATCGTCCATTATTAAATCAGCTTCGAGTGCTTGTGCTTCCCAATTTATTTCCAATTTATCAAACTCATAACAATAATGCACTCAAAAATGTACTCGTTTTTTAATCGAACGATCTGTCTTACGTAGTGTCAACCAAAAAATTAACCCAAAACGGTTATTTAAATTAATTGTGTTGATTTTGGGTGCAAATGATATCACGCCTCTCTTTAACTTAAACTTTTTACTGATATGGGTTATACATATGTATATAATATGTGTGTGAGCAAGTTTGAGTAATTAAGATGACACACGTTTCCGCAGCATTTAACTGACGTTTGACAGTTATTGCAAAATTTTTGGCTAAAAAAATTATTATGCAGGGAAGGGTCGCATATACATACATATGTATAGTACCATATGAAGTAGACATAGAATTTTTTTTATTTTCTCAAATATGTCAAAAACTTATCAAATTTGATTTAATTTTTTTCTTCAGAAAATAATTACTTTATTTTGATTTTTATTTTTCGCTTAAGAAATAAGAGTTATATAACAGTTCTTTATTGCTCATTATTCTGTAAGTTATGCGGTGAGTTTTACTTAACTCTTGCGCAATCAAAGTGCCTTGACAAATAATAATCTCACTCGAAGTTATATTTGTGTGATGAGTATTACTTTCAGATCGCAAAAGGCAAAACAAAAAGCTTACTCTTCAACTCTTATAACGTAAAACGCCAGTCAGCTGTTGGCACATAAGTTTACTTCTACCACTGCCCAAAGTATATAAACAAACTATGACGTCAATTTCAATATTCTTAAACTTAAAAGTGTAAATAATAAGTTGAGAAACAATAGTCACTCTAATTGCGTCACTAAATATTGAAAGTCGATGAGTCACAACTATCAACTTTTTTTGCTGGAACGCTCGTGTTTGCTTTTGCGTTCGATTGTGTAATCTGAAATCTATACATTCAATTTTCATTTCACTAATAAAAATTCTAAAAAAAACTTAAAAAAACGGCCGTAACCCCCTTAATATATTATTATTTTAATGAAATAAAAAAATGTTTATATTAACTTTTTAATTAACTTTCATATTAAGTATTTTTAAAACAGTAATTTTTTTTAAATTTTTTTTATCATACTCTTTTCTTTTTTCTCTTTTTAGGTGAGCTACAAGTCCTACATGTCATTTTTCTATACTAAAAGCACGACAATTTAACCAGGTATTTTAAACAAACATCGTTATATATAAATTTGCAATCAGATAACATTTATAACTGTATAAAAAGGCCACTTCAGAGCATAACAAACAGAAAGTATCGGACAGTTTTCGAAAACGTTCACACTTGCTTTTTTACCGGCACGTGCGAGATAATAGCTGACCAATATTTAGAAAATTTATATCGTTACCTTACAATATCGAGTACCGGATATAGACGTTTTTATCGCCCTTCTCCTGATAAGTTCTACATTTGCTCTGTAGATGATATATTATATATACTATGTTAGCCAATTTTTTGTGTCTCTTATATCACGTAGGCGAAAATTGCTCTCTCTGCTGTTTTTATATTGAGAAATAATTCTACGATGGTGTCACCAGTTTCTTCTAAGGTCTTGAAGGATTTCTATATTGGTTCATTTTTGAGGAATTTCTTTTGGTGTTTTTGTGGAATAATAAATTTTTGAAGAAAATTGCCTAAAAAATTTATGGCTGGGATTTTTGTAACACTACGAAGTGTTTTAAAAATTTGCATAAAATTTATAAAAGTACGTAATACAAATTTATATTTTTCTATAATAGAAGAACTAATTAATTAAGAAGTTAAAAGTTAGCGCGTTACGAAGTAATAACTAATCTCTTATTAATTTTTCCAAAATCTTTTTCTTTCTTTTAAATCTTTTTTTATCTTTTCGGTAAATAAATAATTTTTTATGAAATTTCAATTCTAATTTACTTTACATTTTTAACGATTTAAATTAATTTTTCAATAAATTGAAAATAATTAATTAAAAAAATTAAAACTACTAATTATTTAAAAATATAATAAAAAAATTAAGTATTACTTTTACATTAATGCGTTTAAAATTAATTATTATTAATTATTAATTTTTTTTAGTTTTATTAATTAAATAGTTAATTTTGAAAATTAATAATAATAAGTTTAAAGGTTATTTACTGAATTATGTAATTATAATAAATTAAAATTAATTAATTACTAATTAGTTTTGATGAAAAAAAAATTCTATCAATATCAAATTAATTAATTCCTAATTAGTTTTGACAATGAAAATTCAATTAATATTCATTCTATTAATTATTTTTGAAAACTAAAAATAAGTAATTTGAAGTTTATTTACTGAATGAATAAATTATATAAAACTTAATTAATTACTAATTAGTTTTGATAATGAAAAATTCTATCAATATTCATTTGATCAAAATCTATCAATTCTAATTTAGCTTACACTATTAGTGATTTGAATTAATTATTAAATAAATTTATAATAATTAAATAATTAATTATATAAAAATTAAAAAATATTAATTAAATAAAAAATTTAATACAAAATATTATTGAATAATTAGTTTAATTATTTTTATTAATTAACTAATTAATTTTGAGAATTAAAAATAATTAATTTATAGGTTATTTACTGAGTTAATTAATTAAAACAAAAATGAAAATTTAAAAATTAAAAAAAAAAAAATTAATTTAATTAGTTGCTAATTAGTTTTGATAATAAAAAATGCTACCAATATTCATTTAATCAATACCAATAATTCAATAAGTAATACGTAAAAGAAACATTTATAAAACATGAACCCGACAGTCGGTTCTGCGTAACCGTAACGCACGCGAATTTTTTATTCGGCCAAGGACTGTCTAACTGGCATAATTTTTCCAAAATGCTTCAGGAATGTTTTCTGCTTCAATGTTAAAATAAATTGCTTAAAATGAAATTAATACTATTTAAATTACTTTGCTATCACCAAAAAAATTTAATTAATAAAAAATATAATAATAATTAATAAACATATCAATAATAATTTTAAATTAATTATAAAAATATTTAATATAATTTTTCAAAATTAAAATAATTTATACTTAAAAGTTTTTTTAAATTGTGAAATTTAAGTATTTTTTAATATTAAAAACTTAACTTAATAAAAAAAGTAGTATTTAATTTTTTTAATTTATGCATATAAAAAATTACAGTTTGAAATTAAAATTAAATACAATTAATTTTTTGTTTTATTCAATAAAAAAAAATAAAGAAAAACTATACAAATAATTGAAGTAACGTAAGAAAATTAAAAAAATGGTTTTAAATATTATACAGTTTTTCAATATTTTTTTAGTTTAATTAAAATTTACAATTTTATTTAAAATAAAATTCTTGTAGTTTTTTATATTAAATATTTATTTAATTGAATTTAGTTTAAAATTAAAATTAGATATATATGTATATAATTTTTTTATGTGTTAAAGTGTAACACTCTGTAATATTAAAAGCTTAACTCAATAAAAAAAGTAGTCTTTAATAATTTTTGAAACTTATACATACAAAAAATTGCAATTTAAAATTAAAATTAGATATATGTAATTAATTTTTAATTTAATTTAATAAAAAAAAGGAAGAAAACTATAATAATACTTTGAAATAAAGTAAAAATATTAAAAAAGAAAATGTTTAAATATTTTTTTTAAGTTAATATTAAAAATTACAATGTTATTTAAAATTGGATTTTTATATTTTCCATATTAAATACTTTTGAATATTAATATTCTTATGTAAAGTTAAAAACTTTAAAATTCCACCGAAATTATACAACAACAACAGTAAGCACAACGTACAATAATAAACGCTTACTTAATGACTTGTTGAAAAAACGTGCGCATGCTCAGCTCCAGCTAAGGCAGCGCGTTCCAAGCATTTCCTAAAGCGTCATCATGCCAAATAGCGTAGTTTGACTTGCTTTTACGCCTGATCGACTATACCTACAATTAGAAATTTTGATTTAATTTGAAAATGAATATTTACCTACGCACACGCACACAAATACGCACACACGTGAGCGCTCGCATTGTGTGTGTGACGCGCGTGCGCGCTGACTGGACCAACTAATAATGAGCCACAAAAAATTGGCGTACGCGTTTGGGCACGACGTGTCGTTTTCAACCGCTGACCGCTGACTTCCAACTTTTTTTTGTTTTTGTTATCGGTGAGTGTGCTTTTGTACGCCTAGTGGTAAATGTCGTAGCCGTAAATATATTTATAGAAATGTGGTTGTTTTCTTCTTTTTACTCATATGACAAACTATTTCAACATAAACACACATACCCACATGTATTTTAGATACAAATATTCTACCTGCGCTGCTGCTTACTGACATCAGCATCACCAACAGCAGCGGTTGTTCCGCTGTGGCTCATCGACTTCTACACAGCTCTTATTGTTGTCAACAGTGTTGTTGTTTTTTAATTGGTTTTTCTTGTTCTTCATTATCGTTCAACTGAAACACTATATGTTAATGTGCACACACACACACATACATTTGTATATTGCTGCCAAGCTAACCATTTCCCCTTAAGCCATTTGCTGCTGTTGTTATTGTTATTCTCCATTATATATTGACTATCTTTGCATTAATAATGATGTGAAAAATAATTATATCAAACGTTCGATAACCTTTCTGGTTTTTTAATATGCAAAAAGAAGCCAGTAAATTGTTTTTCTGACCACTTCTTGTTATTTTTGTTGAATTTGTGTTTTTGTTTTTGCCTCATATATTTGACTATTCCACAGTCAGCTAAGTTCACTAGCTTCTTGTTAGACTGTCGCTTGACTACTTGGCTACTTGTATTGTATTGTATTCCGCGATTGTTTGATTTACAACAGCAACAACATTGGCTTGTTTTTGATTTTTGTTTAATCGACAAAATTTAGAGTTCAACGTCATCGCCAAAACCAAAACGCAAGCAAATTAGTTTACTCTTATTAGAAAAGTTCACATGTGTATGCACGTATGTATGTATGTGTGTATTTATATAAGTGTATAAGGTATATGTACAATTGAACTACCAGGCATAATCTCGAATTTCCACTGCAAAAAATAGTAGACATAACAAATTACAAAAAATACAAACTTCAATGTAAAAAGCTTTCATTGAACACATATACACGTATGTAAAGGGTGATCCATTTCGAGGTTCCATACTTTTTTAAAGAAAAAACACAGAAAATTCAAATTTAATGAACAAGAAAAGCATTTATTTTTTGAATATAATCTTTTTCAAATGTTATCCGCGGCTACGTCGCAGATTTTCCATCCGTTGAGACATTTCGAATGGGAACTGGCGAATGACACGCGTGGTGCTTTAATCCAATGTCTAATTCGAAGCGGGATTGTCCGAATAGACTTTAGATTTTGAATGTTCCTACAGGAAAAAGTGTAACGATGTCATATCACTCGATCTTGTTGGCTTAAAACGTGAAATTATCTGCTCACCGAAGTGTTCTTTGAATAAATTTATTGATTGATGCGATGTGTGGGAAATGGCGCCCTCTTGTTGAAACCAAATGTCGCTGAGATTACGAACTTCAATTTGAGGCATCAAATAGGCGGTTGTGATGGCGCGATAACGGTCGCCATTGACGGTTACGTTCTCACCGGCCTCATTTTTGAAGAAATATGGACCGATTATTCCACCGACTCACAACTCACAACAATCCAAGAATATATGCTTGTTTACATACTCATTGAGTCAGAAATGGGCCTCATCGCTGAACAAAACTTGGCTCGAAAACAGATCTTAAATCTTCTTGGAACTTTTCAAGAGCCGATACAGCGAAGCGATGTCGCTTAGAGGTTCGAGCGGCTTCAGTTCCCTAACAAACTATATGTGACCTGGTCTACGGAAAGGGGGCTTAGGTGTCAAAAAAAAGGAGAACAATTAATGAGATAACGAGAAACTGACGATTATTTTTAATAGCTTTTCCCAGAAAACTGGCTTTCGCACGTTAGCTCCCTTTTCGTAGACCAGGTCACATATATTGTATGCTTTCAATTTAAGATCTCGACGTAATATGCGGCAAGACTTTCAATACGTCAGTGCGAATTGCTGCGGACGGCGCCGAATCAACTCTCCACGGCCTTCGTGTACACACTTAGCTACAGCTGCTATATTTTTTTCTCGGCTTGCTGGACGTGGTCTATTCGGTCGAATATTATCCAATAATGAATGCTGGGTCTTAAGATTGGTGATGGCGTTGCGAATAGTACGTTCAGTAGGCCGATTATGTTGATCATAAATTGAGGCATAAGACTCACGCGTGATCTGTCAAAAAAAAGGCTATTGAAAAGGTACCTCTATTTGGATCACCCGTTATTGACAGTTATATACAAACATATATATATACAATGTATCCAATATAATTTTATTATAACTTTTCGATCTAAATTACAGCGAGAATGAGTAGAAATAATTGGTTTATAATTAATTAATTAGACTTGATTAGTGTGAACTTTTAGCTTCCCTTTCTATGTTGACTAACTTACTATCAGACATATACTTAAGTAGTTATATGTAAGTATTTATATAGTGTGAGCGAGCATTTGTTACACATCTACATATTCTTCTTTTCTTCTTCTTCTTCTTCTTATTGCGTTTTTACCCAGAAACCAGAAAAACACCAATCCTAATTGAGTAAAGTCCGAAAACTGAGCGAAACCCGGGTTTCACCTGCATTTTGTTAACAGGGAAAGACTCCTAAATATTGATCAAAAAGATCCTCAAAAATTGTCAAAGCGCTTTGAACCTGACACAGATTTGTTGAGTAGGCTAATATGAATTTCGGCTATTTCACCAGGTTCGCCGAAGTTAGACGAAATGTTTCAACCTCAGTCTTGCAAAATCTGTGTATAAGAGTTTTCTTTAAAAGAAATATTGCAACATCTATTGTAAAAGTGAAAAGATCCCATCGCTGGCTGATCGTCTGATTGTTGTGATTCCTTTATATATACCACACATGTAACTTCTGCGACGGGCCGTTTTCCCATCTTAGGAGTCAAAAACATATTTCCCCATATTCCAATTTAGTTCTTCAATCATACCATGCCTCCTGGTCGTTTATAATTTTCTTAACCATTTGATCGGTTACCTTAGTCACTACAAGTTCTGTTTTTCATAGATCACTGATCTCTTCACCGAGCCCTTGTCTCATTCCATGTCAATAATTTGTGGTATTAACGAAATTGTTAGTTCGTTTCATTTAAAAACTTAATTCTGACGACGAATTTTGATTTTCTAGACTCCTCTTAATTTGTATAAATTTTAGTCTGCTGTATTTCCTCAAGATCACTGATATTTTTGGCTCATAGATTGATGATTACTACCGTCAATCAAACTACAGAGTTTCATCTTAAATCTTTTTAATGACATTGAAATATTGGGTAGTCGAAAAAGTCTTTTCGTATTTTGTCATTAAATGTCCTTGCAGTCGTATATCTCCAGTGCTACCAATCATCAATTTAATAGATCTTTTCAAATCAGATACTAAGCATTCTCAACTCTTTTTTTATTTTGTATTTTTTTTTTTTAGTAGTTAAGGTCTTTATTTCCTACCTTTCCAGCTTCTGATCGCCAACATTTGTGTATGTATATGAACCACGATCTCTGTTTCATCCACCTACGTTTTCGGCGTAAACATAAACTCCACCCATATGGTGATGTAACTAATTAATTAATTTCAAAGATCGTTTTATAGAATCTTAATATTCGCAGTAAACAAGTCATCTTAGCTTTTGCTAATGTTCTCTGCGACTCGAAAAATATCCACAGTGGGCGTAGGATTAGGCAGAATACAATGAAAGCATGTGGAAGATTTTAGAATTGACTTAAAAAACAACAAAAAAAAAACAAATTTACAATCCATACGAGGCTTTTTGGATGCGAGTGATTGATGCGCTGAAGAATCCAATATTCACACACACACGCACTATCATACCTAAGGCACATGTGTGGTGGCTTAATCCATTTTTGGGCAAACAGCAAAGTTGGTAGCGGCTGTGGCAGCATTCTTTTTCATAATTTCTTTTATTTTCATAACTGTTTTTGAGCTTTGAAGTGTCTCAGCCCCCAAAAGCGAAGAAATCTAACAAATAATCTACGCAGCTGCAGACAAATTTCCGAAACTCACATAATAATTGCGCACACAATCAAACACAACAAATAATCATTATACCTTATTTAAGTGTCTGAGCAGGGCGAAGAGGGCTTGGTTGGCCTGTCTCTGGCGTTCTAACGCTTTTACCCGTCTTTAAGCACCACACACACGCACAGTCAACCATACAAAGCCGAAAGATCAGAATCACCGTCAGCAAACACATCAAATCAAATCAAATGAAATCACATTAGAGTCATAGCGCGCACAACCAGTCGGTCAACTCTGGCGTCGCGCACCTGAGTCGCTTCGCACACACTCACTTTTGCGCGCGCCGCTCTGCCGCTCCCTCTCTTTCTCGCTCCATTGGTTTCTGGCGCTGTACAAACGATCGCCGCCGCCGCGACTTGGCGCGCAACTCGAGCACGTTCACATATGGTTATTTATGCTTGTAGATATTTACACGTAGATCAGCACAACAAAAAAAAAACAACAAAAAACAATGTGGATATATAACATGAAAAAACAATGAAATTAAACAACGCAAGCTCGCTAGCTGACGATTAACGAAATCCGAAATTCGAGGCGGTAGAATCTAAGGAAGCATTTTTCGTGGTACCCGGAATTTGGTTTTGGTTTTGTTTTCTTTTAGGGTTTTATTTTTCTATTGTTGTTGTTTTTTTATTGTCTACATATTATTATTTATATACGGTGTTTTGTCTTCATCTAGTATCTTACTGTCTTACCACTATGCGCTCGAGTTCTGTATTGTCGTTATTTGTATTTCCACATTTTTTCCATAACTTCTTTTTGATTATTTTTCTGTGCGCTTGTTATGCCATGAACAGGGTATATTAAGTTGCCGCGACGTGTGTAAAAATCATATTAAATCGTCAGGGATCGTATAAAGTACGTATGTATGTACATAAATGATCAGCGTAACGAGCTCCATTTGTCTGTCTAAATATACGTGAATTAGTCACACAGTTTTTGAGTTATCGCTCTGAAATTTTGTACACATGCTTTTCTCCTCAACAAACTGCTCATTTGTCGGCGTCGTCGATATCGGACCACTATAGCATATAGCTGCCGTACAAACTGAACGTTCAACATTGAGTTGTTATATAGAAAACTTCTTTATTTGACAAGATATCTTCACAAAATTCAGCATGGATTATAAGCCAAGACAAGGCTATAATCTCCGAAGAAATGGTTCAGATCGAACCACTATAGCATATAGCTGCCATACAAACTGAACGTTCAACATCGAGTTCTTATATGGAAAACTTTTTTATTTGACAAGATATCTTCACTAAATTTGGCATAGATTATTAATCACAAGAACACTACAATCTGCGAAGAAATTATTCAGATCGGACCATTTAGCATATAGCTGTCATGCAAACTAGCCGCTCGAAATCACGATACAAGTATTTTTATACCCATTTATAACGTGAGAAATGCACATGTGAAGGGTATTATGGTTTCGGTGCAGCCGAAGCTAACCCTTTTGTCTTGCCTCTTGTTATTTTTCTGTGCGCTTGTTTCTTGTATCTCTGGCGCGCTCCTCTTGCCCATATTTGTGTGACTCCGCAATAGTTTGTTTGAGACGCGCTTGTGTACACATGTATTCTTATGTTTTCTGAATTTTTAGCAATTTTTTTTTCGTTGTTGTATTTCTACTTTTTTGTTCATTTCAGTACGCTTCTGATTATTAAGCAGGTCGTTGACTTGGTTTTGAATTTTTATGCTTATTAAATGAATATTTGATATGTTAAGAAGGTGAAGATATTTAAATACCTTTTAATCTATACATAACTACATACAAATATATATATTTGAGTTATGCACATAGGTGGGCAAAACTACACATATTTATTTGTTAGAAATTTGACACGAGGCGGCGCGGCCGGTGCGGGCGCCGAGAGCGACGCTGCGCGCTGTGAAAATCCAAGTGTTGTGACAGCGCGCAAAAAAAGGCAAAAAACAAAAGTAAAAAGAATAAAAGTATTAATGGCATGTGTGAGATTGATTGTTGATTGACGAGCGGCTGGTGTCGAACTGTGCGCGCCGGTTGTGTGGTGGGTTAATAGTTGGTGTTTTTGGTGGGCGCCTGCTTGAATTTCGCGCGTTCATGCAAAAAAATACGAAATTTCGAAAATTTCGTTGTTGTGCGCTCTGTGAAATTTCTGTATAAATTCTCATACAATAAACATTGATTTTGAGTTTTTTGCTTGAAAGACATGCGGAAACAGTGTGTAAAACAATATGAGTGCATACACATACCTATATATCTAATAATTCTGTTTTCACATAATATTCTACCGTATTCTCCTTCCTTTATTTAACACCTTCTTGCTCCGCTAAACCGTTAATTATAGTTATTTGTATTTTAGTAGAAATTTTGTGCTAAAACAAAATATGAAATTTGAGGTTATTGTAGAAATAGGAAAATTTTATTTCGAGACTTTGTAGATTCCATCTGGCAGTAATTCCCTATAAAAGTTTCATATTGTCCTAATTCAACTTTTAAGTTAAGTTTATAGGTTAATTCTATAATTGAGGTTATGACATGTTAAGTTCTTCTTGTTCTTTATTGGCGTAGACACCGCTTACGCGGTTATAGCAGAGTTTACTACCACGCGTCAATCGTTCTTCCTTCCCGCTGTTTGGTGCTAATTGGATATTCCAAGTGTAGCTAGGTCCTTCTCCACTGGTCTTTCCAACGTTCCAAGGATGTCTTTCTCTTCCTCTGCTTCCTCTGGCGGGTACTGTGCCGAAAACTTCTTATTTATTTAGTTCTTTCAAGGAGTTTTGGGTTTTCCGCAGTCGTCCCATATTTATAGGGCCATTCGATAGATTCTGAGGCAGTTTTGACATCACATTTAGAAAATCCAGTCCCGTGACCAGTACTAATGCATTTGATGATTTTACGGTTCTCAGCTAAGCTTTCAAGTATCCCTTTTGCGACCTCTACTCGTGCAACAAAAATTTGATATTTTGGTGGAAATATCATTTAGACACGCTTCTTACCCAAAACAATAACCAATAAGTATTGAGTCACTAACATACCAATTTTCAAGCATTATTTCTTAAACTTTTTCGATGATATCGTGTTCAGCACACGTGGTTGGTCGAATTGCATGAGACACATTTTTGATGACTTCACAACCTTCACTGAATGCTATGGTATGTGCTACTCAAATAATGTTGTTTATGATAAAGTAGATTCTCCAAAACACTTGTGCAAAATTTTTAAGGGGTTACATGGGTTTACGGGTTTCAAAAGATCTATTTTTTTATTTTCTTATTAAATTTTACAACACCTCTAGAATATTTTCCTATATTTTCAAGTTGATCCGAGTAATAATTTCGAAGAAATAGCTTTGAGAACTTGTGCTCTCAATGCTAGCTAAGCTGAGTTGGCCGTCTTGAAACGCGTTTTTCTCGAAACTGTGTTTTTGAAGTCAAGAATCAAGAACTCAGGAACTACTCAACCGTTTTCATGAAATTTTACACAGATCTTAGAGACACAATTCTTAAAGACTTGGACGAAGAATATTTTTTTCCGATTACAACTATTTGAAAAAAAAAAATGTCGCGAAATTTTCACTGAAATTTTCATTCTTTCAGTTTTTTTAGTTTTTTCCTTCGTCTAAGTTCTAAGTTAAGGTTGTAAATAAAACACTTATTTTTCACTTTGGATGCTTCCGTAAGAAGTTATCCTGCCAACGCGGGTGTATTTTTTTCCAGTAGGCGTCGCCTTGGCCGAGTTTAAAATACTAGCTTCCCAAAATTTCAGAATTTCTTTGCTAATAGTGTATGTTTGTAAAAATAAAAAATTGTAATAAAATGTTTCATTTTTTATATGAGAAACAGATTTGTAGAAAAAATGCTGTTTTTTATCCAAGGAAACCTATGTAATCTCTTAAATATTCGCCAGCCGTGATTTTGACGTTCCCATTCAAATTAAACTTACAAAAATAGTTTTCTTATTATTCTTGGAAACACTGTTGAGATAATATTGTCCACTTTAGTTCCACTTCTTCTAGTTGTATATCGCTTTAAAATCAAATGAGTCCTGCGTTGCTTATCTCAGCATATCTAGCCTAGAAAGGAAACCTAAGCAGATAATTTCAATATTTTGGTCAGTTTCAAAACTTTTGTTCTATATTGCCTTTTTCGCATTTCGGTATCATCCAAATCGAACTCCTTATCGAATCTCATTTGCTGCAACAAGTGTCTTTTAGTCTTCTAATCAAGATAAATAGCACGTATGTGCCTAAACATGTGATTTCTTTTATATTTTTACTAAGCACTAAACTATCTGAAAGTTATTTATGGCATAATATTCGATAATTACTCACATACTTAGATAGCTAAAGGTGCTTTAAAACGCAGTTGGATGCCGTTATGTGATTTGAAAGGTTTCAACGTTTCAATGTCTGGCTGAGGTTAAAGTGCTTACACATTGCCACAAAAAATTTTCGTTCAAACAAATCTGCGCCACGATCTTTTCCAAAAACTCAACAACAAAAAAACAACACAGCTTGAAAAAAGGAAGTTCTTGTGTAGTACATGTACATAGTAACCTATGTTCCCATAAGAATCTTCCCGCGCTGAAGTCTGGCTTAATTTATTTACTTCAATCTCCTTTTTCGGGATTTCACTTTTTACAACCTTTCCTTAGACGAGATTAGGGGTGGCTTGTAGAGCAACAGCTAACAGCCGCAACATGCTCACGATGCGATCATATTTCAATATCAACAACAGCGGTGCAGCAGGAGCAACAGCAATACATACAAATACTCAACATCCGTATAAGTACACATGTACAAATGTTTGTATGTATGTCTGTAGGTATGTGTGTTTGAAATGCCCATTAACGCATATTTGCACGCACACAATGGTTTTTTGTATGTGTGGATGTAGGCACATGCAACTTACTTATTGTTTTTTCGGGATTATCGGGATCCCGAAATTTCGGGACTTATTTTGTGCACTCCAACTAATAATGTATTTAAATATAATAACTAATTTATTATTTCTTTAGTTTTATAAAATTCTTTCACAATCATTATCGATAATAATTTAATTTTTAAGGTTAGGATAATTTTTTTCAGTGAAGGTTCCATATTAAACATTATAAAAAAATTTTGTGGTTCCCTGAAATTTCCCCGCTTATTTGTGGTATTTACCTCGATAATTATCAAGAAATAATAAATGCCTTAAGCCAACTGCGTTGATTTCTCTCATACGCCTCTCTATACTCACCTCCTTTGTCCTCGTTTTTTCTATCGTAGTATTATCTGTTAAAGCAACAACATAGTTATTAAACATAAATCGATAAAAAAATAATATCTGGATATTCTCTTATATTGCTATAACGGCCTTCTTTTCTTTCTCTATTTAATTATGCTAGTCTTATAGATAGAAATATTATCAGTTGTTTGTTCGATTCACCACTCTC
Source organism: Bactrocera tryoni (assembly GCF_016617805.1). Classification (NCBI taxonomy): domain Eukaryota; kingdom Metazoa; phylum Arthropoda; class Insecta; order Diptera; family Tephritidae; genus Bactrocera; species Bactrocera tryoni. The sequence continues at coordinate 18,394,608 of NC_052500.1, forward strand.
TTATAGAATGGACACAGCACCATTACATTATAATGGATTAACCGCTTTCTGTTTAACTTCTATTGATCAATTTGGTCGCTTAAACTTGTATGAACTGCTACTTCGATTCACCACTCTCTAAATAATGTTTTTTCACGGCAAGAAGCCTTTTTCAAGATTGGATATTCTCATAATTGCTATAACTGCTACCTTTACTAACTCTACGCTATTATGCTAGTCTTATAGAACAATTACCTGATGTTTATTCGATTCACCAATCTCTTATATTTAGAAAAATATAGTAAAACTTCGATTCATCTTTCTCTAAATAGTGTTTTTCAAGGCACAAGAGAATATGAGAATATGATAATGTTATAAGCGCTTTCTCTGCTAACTTCTTTCAAATTTGCCAGTATTGACTTAAACAAGTTGTTTGTTCGATTCGTCACTCTCTTATATTTTTTGCGATTTGAGTTTTTCTATTTTTATTTTTATCACTAAAAGTGCTTTACTCTCTAGCAAACCTTTTGAAAGAGCATATAGTCATTGGTGGTAATGTATAAAAAATATCAGAGTTTGTCATCCTAAAACTAGGCAATAATTTGCTACTACTTGCATTTTTAAAGCTAACGAGTAGAGTTTGTAATTTATTTAAACCATTCTTTCACGATTCAAAAGCCTGTGGCATACATCATTTATTTTCAATCTTTCCAAACGCCTGCCTTGGGCTCGAACTTCACACCACTCCCGAAATATCGGCACTCCAAAAAAATGTACGGGTTTCGAGTCCTCATAGCTCATGTATGTATGTAGATAATTATGTATTAACAACACACAGATGACTATTATACTTCATAAACGCTCGCACTTATGTACGTACTTTCCGTGAGGAATCTTTCAAAACCGAAAAAAAACCGATAAGCATAAAGAAAGCCATAAAGCAATGGAATGTTGTTGTTTAAGTGAAACGTATCAGATGACGAGATTTAAGAACCTCGCACACAGACTCACGCGCAGTCACAAACACAATCGGATATATGAGCGTATTCGAAAAAAAACTGCTTCTTATGCTGCTGCTGCTGCTGTTTCGATCTTCAACATGCTGCGGCATTTTCAAAATGCACCCCCAGTGTGGTATACTTCCAGCAGGTAGATCTAGCAGTACGCTGGCTTTTTTGCTTCCACTTCTTTCACTGACTTCCATGCGTCTGGTGTTTGGAGTGTTGTCTACCTGCTAAAGAGATTTTTACGACTTACAGACACACACCCCACTCACCGCCGTCCTATCCGTTGCTTGAATGTTGTGCGCGTTCCACTTGTACGCGTTTGCGTGTATGTGCGCTCGTGTGTGTGTTCGTTGGCTCGTCAGTGTAATCCACAGATGCTGGGCATACTCCGCTCGTAAACTCATTTGGCAGTCAACGCAAGTGCGCCGACGCAACACCGGCTTATTGTAGCCGCCGTAGCCGTCACCGCCACTACTGCCACTGCTATTGCCGTCACTGCTGCCGCTGTCGTGCGCTCTCGTCGTTGCTGCCGTTATCGTTGTTGGCGCAGTCGCTTCGCACCGCCGCCGCGTTACTCATTTGCCATACTCATGCTCGTTTATTTAGTTCGATATTAGTTCCTGTTCCTTCGTAGCGTGCGGATATACAACACGTCTGTGTCTTCGTCTCGTGCGTTGGTTGTGTAAAAATGCTTTATTTCTTGCAATTAGTTTAACATTAATACGAGTATTTTCGTCAGCGGAAAGCGGAAATACAGACCAGTGCTTAATTTTTCGACGAGATAGTTGAGTGTTACGAGTTTCGAATTGGAAGCGATTTTAAGTTCAAACAAATTGCAACAAAAAAAAATAAATATAAAGAAATTTAAAAATTAAAAATATTTAAAAATGAATAAAAAATAAAATTATAAATCAAAAAAATAAAATTAATAAAAAAAAAATAATTAAACTAGATTTAAAAATTAAAAATAGCAACAAAAATATTGAAATCATTAAAACTAAAAATACAAAATAAAATAATTAAAAGAAAAAAATTAAAAATAAAACAAAACCAAGTTGAAAATAACTAACTAACAAAAAATACGAATTCAAAATAAAATAATTAATTAAAAATCAAAAATAAATAAAATAATTAATTTTAAAAATGAATTATTAAAAGAAAATTCAGTGCCGTCGTAATACGTGTTTAGCTGACTTGCGAAAAAGTGTTCGTGCATATCTAATGAAAATATTTACATATGTATATATTAATTTTTATATAAAAATATACACGCTGTACCTCCTCCATAGTGTGTAGAAATGTTTGTGAAATTGTACAAACGTACCTAAATAAATACTTAAGTATACTATATATAAAGTTTGTGTGGGTTTTCCAAAAAAAGCAACAACAACAATATCAATAATAAGTATATACAAGTATATACATACATATATACAGTGTGCTCTTTGTGTTAATGCTGTTTAATTGCAAAATGAGAACCTGAACAAATGCTTAAATTCATATTGGATAATAAATTGTGGATATCTTGAGCGATTGTTGTCGACATACAACATATGTACATACATACGCATACACATATACATATTTGCATACACAACGCTGTTGTGCGGAATTTAAGGTAAAGCAAACGATCGTGCGGTGTTAATTATTAGCTAGAATAATACAAATTTTAATATTGGCAAACCCGCGCATATGTACATACATACATATGTATGTACATACTTATGTACATCTGTGAACACTTATAAATATTGCTTTTGAAAACCGCGTTGTATACACGAAGAAATTCTAAAGAAAGCGGGCCAATAAAATGTTTTAATAATCATAACTGAGCTTGGGAAATAAAATTTTTTTTTTTTATTATTTTATATGTTTTTTTTTTGCCTGCGATATACCGAAATCTTTAGTCTGATCCAATTTTTTTCAATATATTTTTAAATTTTTTTTTGCCACTGCGTCTCTAATAGCATTTTCCATAATCAACAAAATTCCATTTAACGGCATCGATTATACCATTAAACACGATTTTATTACCGCTAATTCCTATATTATCTAAATTGAAGCGTTAAGCAACCAACACCGCCTAATAAGGCAGTGAAATGCTGCTTCAAGCCAAAAATGCAAATATACGCAGCAACGAATAAAGCGGCGGCGTTCACATTAACGATTTTGCTTCAATCTAGTATCGCTAATATTAGAATTTTATGCCATATTCTAGGGCGTATGCAAAATTCATCGAATTTACTGCGCTAGCTGAAATGATCGCCACTTTCTTCAAAAGTGCCATTATGCGGCTTGCTTAAATAGTCCATACTAACTTCTTTCTAATGATTTCTAGAGATTAATATACGAAAGTTCTCATACTCTTAAACAGAAATCTTGCTAAAAAAATTTAAATGTTAAATATTTCGATTATCAGCTGCTAGAGTTTACGACTGACTGTTTCAAAAGGAAATACTTTTAATTTATAGATTCAATGGGTTTTAAGTTGATATCTTATCAACTGATTTGATTATTTTTTATAATTTGAAGAGTATAATAAAGTGAGAAACCACACTCGTGTTGTCAAAATCTCTGTGTAGATATGTAAAATTGAAGCAAAGCGATCACGTGCGATCGCGATTTCTATTGGAAAACAACAAAAACTATTCACTTAGCAGGTGAAATACTTAAAAGCGCATACGAAGAATTTTGTCTTGATTTTGATTAGTCAGTTTGTATGGCAGCCAATTCTTATAGTGTTCCGATATGAGCAATATTTTCCGATATTGGAATACGGCTCTGGATATTAATATATATCGAATTTCATGTATACATATATCTTGTCAAATAAACCAGCTTTCCATACAGGCACTTGAGTTTGACCGATCAGTTTGTATGGCAGCTTAATGCTATAGTTTTCCAATCTGAAAAATTTCTTCTGAGATTATGGCTATATCTTGGATCATAATCCATGCCTAATTTTGTGACGACACCTTGTGAAATAAAAAAGTTTTCTATAAAAAAGACTTGATTTTGAACGATCAGTTTGTATGGCTATAGTAGTCCGATATCGGTGGTTCCAACAAATTAGCAGTTTCTTAGAGAGAAAAAAATGTCTGCAATATTTCCGATCGATATCTCAAAAATTGAGGGATTTGACTGCGTGTATAATAGGGTGCTTCCAAAAATTTTTTTACCTCCTCAAATATTAGTGATTGACAAACAAAAAATTCTCCCTCAAGCCGGGCGCTGTAGCTTAACTCTAAGGGTGGCTATTTTTTTTTAGGTTCCCATACATTTAACATAGGAATTTTCGTTTTTTCATTCAAACTAAAATTTCACCAACTAATTTTCGTTTCTCAAAAATAACCATCACATATTCAGAAAGTTCACTTTTCAAACTTTAAAAATTTCTGTGACGATATTTTTTCTTCTAATACTAAAAATATATTGGTAGATAACAAACTGATTGTTATAACGGAAACTTGTTCCTACTAAAGGGTGACATGGGTTAACGGGTTTCAAAAATAAAATTATTATTTTATTAAATTCTACAACTTCTGGAATATTGTCCTAAATTTTCGAATTGATCCGAGTAATAGTTACAGCCTTGAGAACTTGTGCGCTCGAGGTTAGCTAGGCTAAGTGCGCCGTCTATAGACGCGTCTTTCTCGAAATTGTGGTTCTAAAATCGGTAGGCAAGATCTCTAGAGAACTACTCAAACGTTCTTCATAAAATTTTACATGTCCTTGAGATACAATTCTTAAAGTCTAAGACGAAGGATTTTTTTTCGATTACTACTCTTTAAAAAAAAGAAATGTAAAATTTTCACTGAAATTTTTATTTTTTTTTTTTGTAAAAATGTCTGCCAAAAATCCAATTACACACTCTCTTGTATTGATTTTACTTTCAAAGACTTCTTCATCACTTTATAAGAAAAAAGAAGGAAAAGTGTAGAAAAGTAGCGACTCAGAGCCTTTGCTAACTACTTATTCATACTGTGTACCAGAGTACCAGAAACCTCAAGAAAGTCAAGTGCTAAATTGTTTTTTGAACGTTAAACATCTTTCAAGTTCATTTGGTCAAACATTTTCAAGTTCAATGCGCATCTAGAAATAAAATATATAGCATTAAACAAGTAATCATATGCATATGTATGTTTATAAATCTTCATAAAACATGTACAAATACTAGTATTTATATTATTTACATACTCACTTCAAAAACACGCTAGATAGCAATCACCTCTGCGAAATTGTAAGTTATTTACCTACAATTGTAGATAGCTATGTCAAATATGTTGAATAGTATTAATATTGTTTCATTATAAATTAATTTCTCAACTTTTATTATATGCTTATCTAACGATCGGAAGTCTACTTCAGCGGTTCGAAGCGAAAACAAAGAGTGCGTACACATTCAAACACTTGCATACAGTTAGACGTAGAACTCTTATCAGAGTAGTAAACCTATTTTCTATCCACCTTTTACGTGCATAAATACATACATACATACATATGTACCTATGTATGTAAATATGTGCGAGTTTGTAGTACTTTTGGCATTATCTTGACAAAAAAAGGGAAAAGTAAAGAACTGTTTATAAAAATTAACGATTGTTAAGCGCTTAAGATAGCGGAAAATGTTTGATAGTAAACATCAAGTCTATATATATTTTATATATACATACATATGTACATACTAAGTATATGTATGCAGTGTCTATATATGGCCACATTTTATAGTAGTGCTCAGTAGATAGTGTGTTATTGCACCGAAGAGTTGTGACCATACTTGGCTTTAGAGCGGAACTACAATATTTATTGCGAATTTTATTACAAATTAACGCTTTATGGATCTGACTTGATCTTTGACGGTAGTTTGTATGAAAGCTATATGATATTGTAAACAGTTCTAAGCAATTACATCGCATATTACGCCATTGCCTCAAACAATAAGCCATCCAAATTTCGTGAAGATATCTTGTCAAAAAAAAATTGTTCATACAAATACTTCATTTCGTTTGTTCAGTTTGTATGGCAGCTATATGCTACAGTGATATAGGGAGAATAGTACGTGTGGACATTTTCAGTTCGATATCTCAAAAATACGAACATGACTAAGGCGACTCAGTTCGTTACGCTGATCTTTTATATCAAAGTTTTACGGGGTCTCCGACATTTCTTCCGAGGCGTGGAGGAATCTTCGTGACCAACTTAATGTAACTTTTCAGTGTAGGTCTTACCCGTTTACATTTATTTGGGGAAATGCTAGAATGTTGTTATTAAAAGAGACCGATCTTTGTTCAGTTGTTTTGCTTTCCTTAGAACGCAGTTTTAATTCAAAGCAGAATCTACCCATATGCACTCCTAAATGAAAATCTGAAGCTATAAGATAAGCTACTCTTTCTTAGTTCGAAAATATCCATCAACTCGACACTAGTAAATAACTCTCTCAAGCCTTAACCGTCAATTCTCAACAACATCTCAAAGACTTTTCAACCAGCAATTCAAAACTTTGTTCACTACGCTTCCTGCTTGATGCCAATTTGAGGCCTATTTGGCATTTAATTTTTTTCTTTATGAGGAAAACGAATTATCAACACCTTCTCAAATAAAGTATACTCTTAATTCTCATAAAAGGGTTTCAGCCGCCCTCTCTTATGAGCTGAGAAATCCAATAGAGAATAATAGAGGGAGGTCTCAAATGTTAGTCAAAATTGGAAATTGTCTAGTGTAGAGTTGTGGCATAAAATAAATAAATTAATTGAGATTTATCGTTGGTGAAAACAAAAATCAATTTAATATGACAGTGACAGTACGAGATAACCGTAAGTTGAAATATCATTTTTAGAATTTCGTACTATTTATCTTTTCTGTTTCTTCTACATTAAGCAGTTGGAACTTTATTGCCAAATATGAGTTCTTAAAGATTGATTAAATATGAAAAAAACTTTACCGTTTTTATTATTCTGCTAACTTGCAAAATCCGATGGTTTTTAACTTGAAATTTTCTAAAATAACTGAATAATATTTTCTAACTTAAAGTAAAATATACAAATATTAATCCATGTGCATAATGATTGTGAAATATTTCGAAATACCTACTCCATAGCAGGAACTAATTTATTTCCAACCTCCCTTGGGAAAAACTCGACAACCTGTCACAATTACTCCGACTCAATTTCCACCCCGCAGCGTTTTCGAGATTTCAAAAATGCCAAACAGTCGTGCAGAGATTTTTATGCAGCTGTATTATAGTAGGTGAGAGGGAAGAAGAAGCTGCAGCATATGTAGAAATAGGTTCAAAGAAGAAATTGAAGAAAAGGAAGCGGCAATGTTGTTGTGCGCGCTGGATCCAACCACACAACAACTGATCTACGAGTTGCACGGCAGAAGTGTAAGGTGTGCGCACATGTTCTCAAGTGGTGCCATATAAATAAATGCAATGGCATGGCGTAAATATGTATGTACTTATGTTTATATATAGGAATATGTGTTTGCATGTGTTGATGCGTGTTTGTATATAGCAGAGTGTAAACATTCCATGTTCGTTCCCGGTTACGCTGTTGGAGGTTCCTGCCAGCACAAAAATCCAAGTGACCGGACACAACAAAATCTGCATATATACAAACGTACATATATACCTCATACATACATATATAGCTCATACGTACATATATACCTAATACACACTTATATACTTACAAATATACATACATACATATATACATAGGTGTAGGCAAAACCTCAAGACAATTGGTTTGTGTATTTGTACGCAGCGCTCATTCGCACAAACGCTTCACTCGAAATATACAAACAAACACACACACGCATATGTGTATATGTATGTATGTAGTCAATATATATACAGCTATGCACATACAAGTGCTTATTGTCAACAATAACAGCCGGGATGGCAGCAACAACAGCAACATTGCGCCGTCAGTCTCATCAACAGCGTCGTCGACTTAGACTTTTACGGCGACTTCGACTTCTGTGCGATCTCAATGCGGACGCGTTGCGGTAGCAAGCCCACACGTCCCACAAAGTACAATAAGATTTGTGTGTCGCTTTGTATGTACATATGTATGTATGTATATAATGCTTGTGCCCATACATCTCTCCACACGCTGGCCGTTCTGTATGTCGCTGATGGTTTCGATCATTTATTTTTTCATACACACAAACTTACGTATTTTTTAATTTGCGTGTAGTTTCCGCTCAAACCGGTTTCATCATCTACATTCCTTCCCGATGTGATGTGATGCGCGCAGTCCATACACATACCCATATGTATGTACATATATACAGATATCTGTAAGTAGCACGATGCCAAGTGATGATGCGACGTTTGCGCGCTGAGATATTCTCCGCTGGCATTTTTTTCTCGACGCGCCGTGCCCATCCACCAATACACACATATACACATATGTGTGTTTGTATGTACATAAGTAAGTTTGTTTTGAACCCCCTCCCGGAGTGCGCGCCACAGCAAAGCTAAGCTTGTGCGCTGGCTTCAAAGCCAACAGCGCATGCTGACAATGGCAGCGTTTTAGAATCTTTGCTCTTCAACTTTTTCGAACAATCACGGTATGTACATACATACATATAAACATAAATATGTACATATGTATGTCTGTCTGCTACTTTGTCTTCCAGCATACGCGTGTAAATTTTTTTGCCTCTTATTGTAATTATTTATGCTTCATTTTATGGCACTGCTTCTTCTCCAAACGCTTGCTTGCTTTTTTTTTCATTCTTGATCGTTTTCTCTTCCGTCTGCGGCGTCGTCATCCGGGTCCGCCGGTTACACTCCTCTTTCGAGTGCGCTCATTAGAGCGTTCATACAACCATGCGTTCAAACGAACCAACCAACCAACCGATCGTCAAGTTCATTTGTGCAACACCGCTTAACTGCCGGCGATTATTTATTCTTTGTGGGGCGTGCATTGCAATATTTTGAGAAATGTCTTCCTGGATGTACTTAATTGAACGGGTGATCCATTTAAGCCATTCAAAGGCGCACTTTATGTGCTTTCTCTTCCTCACGAGAGCTCAACACAACTTAGTTTTTGAAGATTTCTGGCGGATGTAGACAATATTTTTGGAAATTTATACCCTGAAGAGGGCATATTAAGTTTGCCGCAAAGTTTGTAATACCCAGAAGGAAACATCGATGGGTCTATAAGGTATATAATCGTGTAAATAAATTATCAGCGATTATCTGAGCCGATTTAGTCAGGTCCTTATAGTCGGTATGTCTGTATCTACGCGAGCTAGTCCCTGAATTTTTAAGATATGGGTCTAAAATTTTTCAAATGTCGTTTTCTCCTCAACAAACTGCTTTTATGGACATACATACATATGTATGTCAGAATCGACGATAGTGAATCTATACAAGATATAGCTGCCATACAAACTCAATATCAAGGTTTATATGGAAAACGTTTTATTTCCCAAAGTATCTACAATAGATTAATGTCTAAGAAAACTGTATAAACTCTGAACAAATTGTTCAGATCGAACCACTATAGTATACATATGTGTGGCTGTCCTACAAATTGACCAATAAAAATGAAGTTTTTGTATTGGTTATTCAAGCTGGAAATAAATGTATATTCTTGTTCCTTAAGCTCTCAAGAAATTTCAGTTCCTTGAACTGTCGTTCAGTCATCAATCCATTGATATTGCTTCTGGATGAAAATATTGTCGTTGCAAAATTTATTTAAAATTTTTACAATAATTTTCTTACAAAAAACTTTGAAAATCTTGTATAATCATCGAATAAAGTAGGGCCTTTTCAATAGAATAAAATCAAATAGCTCCGTTGACCAAAATGTGTACTATTACGGAGAGCTAATTTTGGAATTTCTAGAGAATGATGGGTGAAATCTAAATAAGTTTATTAAAACCATCGGGAACATCGTTATCTATCATTTATCGGTCGTAAGATATTTCATATTCTTTTTTTTTTTGTATATACGAAATTTTGATTATTTATGAAGAAGGAAAGGCTGCTTGAAAGTTTTTTGTGATTATAATATCTCAGAAGATTCTATTCCCCAAACTACCTTCGAGTTTTAAAGAAAGTTTGCTAGAATATCAAACGCCTGTCCAAGGAAACCCATACACAAAAAGTCTATCCGAGGGAATTGCGAACCCTTATCAACAAAGTGGGCGGGTCTTAAAATCGGATATATGGGTATTCGGGTTACTTATGATCATATAGTAACTACTTGTATCCTTCTTACTCTTCTTTGATCTCTTGTCGATGAAAGCATTACTCTGGAAAGTATATAGTGTAGTAGTTCAAAATAGGTTAAGTTAAAATTTTCAAAGGCTTACAATTTTGTCTGTTAAAATAGGTTAGGTTGAAATTTTCAATGGTTCAAATTATCGCAATTTTTTCTGTCTCTTCATGTATTCTTAACTATTACTCCAACCTTGACCCTTATTCCTGAATCTAACTTAGTCTCTTTGGACCGTTTTCGATCTCGATCAGTTCGTCACCCGATTGCTCGCTGGGTCTCACCGTCGATCCCTCTTCCTACCTTATGCGTCGCTATGCCTGCAAGCTGCCCTCATTTGTTCTCTCGTCGCATCCGGCTTTACGTCTTTTTCGTTTTATGCATACACAAATACGCACTAACGTACTTATGTACATATGTACGTTTCCTTGGAAATTGAAGACAGTGCATTTCTCGCAGCAATCAAAGCCACAACAACAACAAGAACAACAATAAAAGCAACATTAGCGGCAGCAGCAACAGCAACCACATTCCAACCGTCCACACATTATCTACAGCAGCTACAAGCATACACTCGTAAAGAACAACAACAACAACAATAATAATAGCCACAACAGGAATACTTCACAAAGTTAGCGGGTGAGCTATGCCCGTACGTATGTATGTAAAGACAGGCGGACAGACCCATAGCGGCGTAGGACGTAATGGCTGAGCGGGCAGCGGCAAATGATCGTCTGTAGTTTACACACATGCACACGCAAGCAGTTCATATATGTATGTGTATGTACATATAGACCCCCTCAAAGTAAAAATATCTTTTCCCTATCTGCGCTCAGCCATATACACACATATATACATACATACATACATACAGAAGACGTAAATATATTGTGTATTCGCTCGAGGAACGAGGAAGCGAAAAAGTTTCGATAAATAAGCAAGAAAAAATATAAACAATCTGTCATAAGAGCGGCCGAGAATTATAAGTGGATTTGTGTGTGCATACATATGTACATATGTATATGCAGAGGTACTATGTGTGTGCCTGAAGAAAGCAAAGTGCTGGGGAAAACAGGGTGTTGCATCAGCAGTTCTGACTGTCTTTCTTGCTGCATTGTTTGGGTCATTTCACTGTGACCACAAACGCACATACAAGCATATTAAGAAAAAACTTTAGCTTTGAGCGCTCTGAAGCTATAATACCCTTCACAGATGCATTTCGTTTAGCATAAAAGGGCTTAAAAAGATCGTTTTCTTGATTTTGAATGGTCAGTTTGTATGGCAGTCATAAGCTTCAGTGGTCTGATCTGAATAATTTTTGTGGAGTTTTTGGGCCTCTCTTAGGCAATAATCTGTGCAAATTTTGGTGACGATATCTTGTCAAATAAAGACGATTTCCAGACAAGGACTTCATTAGGATCCGTGACTTTGCATGACAACTACTTATCTGCTATAGTGATCCGATCTGAATAATATTTTCGGAGATTATAGGTCTCTCTTGGACAATACTTTATACCAAATTTCGTGACGATATCTTGTCAAATAAAGCCGATTTCCATACAAAGACTTGATTAGAATCCGTTAGTTTGCATGGCAGTTATATACTACAGTGGTCCAATTTAAAGAATTCCTTCGAAGATTGTAGCTCTGTCTTCGACAATAATCTATGCTAAATTTCGTGAAGATACCTCGTCAAATAAAAATTTATTTATACAAGAACTTGTTATGGATCGGTCGCTTTGCATGTCAACTATTTGCTATAGTGGTCTGATGTGAATAATTTTTCCGGAGATTATATGTATATCCTTCTTAGACAATCATCTATGCCAAATTTCATAACAATATCTTGTCAAATGAAGAAGATCTCCATACAAGGCCTAAATCGCCTCACCTCCTCACACTGATCTCTTATATACTTACATATGTAAATAGGTACTTTATAGGGTCTCCGATGTTCCCTTCTCGATTTTACAAACCCCGTGACAAGCTTAATATACTCGGTTCCGGGTATAATTATATACATACATATTTATGTTTATGTAGACTTTTCCGCTCCATCCGCTGCTCATATGCTCGCTCACCCAGTTCCCCACTGCCACAGCTGCTAGCCGTCTCCGCTTGCTGGTTTTCTCACATGTCGCTACACACAAATATCTATGTACATATTTACGCATATATGTATGTATGTATGTATATATGTATCTTATTCGTGCTCTGTTTACCCACTAGCGGATACGATCGGTCTTCCTTTAACTTGTTGCACGTCGCGCGAGCGCTTCCTCCAACTTGTGCACTGTTTGATTGCTACCATTGCAAACATACAAACTTGCATACACACATACAATACATATAAACATACATGTGTACATATTTAAGACCATAAATTATATACATGTAGTCGTTTTTGCTGGTCGCTTGCGGTTGCATTGTGTGAAACAAGTTTATTTGATTTTTGTTGTCATCATTGTTGTTGTTGTTGCTTGTCATTTTGCTTGGTATGCACACTTCCGTTTGCGGCGTCTGGGCGAACATACATCCACACCACATACATATCCACATACATACAAACATGCACTGTTGCCGCCAACTACAGCCACTGCCACTGCCACAGCGACTGCATCTTAACGGCAGCAACAACGGACGTTGCTGCGTTGTTGGCACGTTGCGACGTTTTAGATGTCGAGTCGAGTTTCGCAAGGTAGCCTGATCTTAATAGCCGTCATCAGTCGCTTTTTTTGTTGATTCTGCTTTTTGCTTGTGCAGCAGCATCAGTCGCAGTACTCGTTAGTATCGACAGCAACAACAACATCAAAGTTATTGTCGTCATCGTCAACATCGTCGTTTTGTATGAGTTAGCAATTCGGTTTTGTTGTTGTTGCTGCTTTTTTCATGTTGAAACTTCCACATGTGCTGCAAAGTTAAACGACAAGCATTGACATACAGTGGGCGAGTTAGATTAGAGTTGTTAATAGGCTTCAGAAGGTTTGTTATCTGCTCAAGGTCGAACGCTGGAAGTTTAGACGTGAAGCGTTTGAGTACTCGATGGTTTGATTTTTAGAGGTTGGTGATCCAAGGAACGAAAGTTAGTTCGCTGATAATTCGAGCAAGTTTCTAAATGTCGGTGCTCATTTAAGTTAATTTTACAAATTTTAGACTTTCGCACATAGATACACCTAAAAATATAGCAGGTCTTTCATAAAACTGCTAACACTGCATCAAACTTGATAAATGAGGAAGGCACCGCGACCTTAGGTCTATTGCGCCCTCAAACTTATTGTCCGAAATTGTTCGAACTGAGTCAAGTACATAAATTTCTAATAACCCGAACTGCAGTTTCAACAAAGCTTTACGAGTATACATATCAAAACAACGACGATCTCTCTTTTTTTTATCTCATTGAGTATTTTGTGCGTTCCCTGATCGATTTAGAACACCAAATTTGATTGTAAAGTACTTGCGATTCGTCTCGAAAGGACTGCAGAATGGTCGTTGTCCAGGTCACAACATACTGGCATCACATGCGAGCCGGCTGGGCATAAGTAAGGACGATACATGCAGAAAGTGTAGGAAAGTAGGCATGACAGAAACGCTGGAGCACCTCTTATGCTTCTGTACAGTATTATCTAGAACTCGTCTTAGATATCTAGGAGCTTCGCAGTTCAAGTGACTGGTTGAAGTTACAAAATTAGATATCAAGTCGCACTTACAGTTCGCAAAAAGCTCTGACGTCCTAAAGGGCTAATACTTCTGCTCAAATTAAATTGAACCTCTATCTGAAATTAGTAAGGACCCGTTGGTTTATGTATGTACGGCGTGGCTACCGACCAGTATAACCTAACCTAACTTGCAGTTCAATGCTGGGAAGCAGGTTTTTCTTTGAAAATAGTAACTGTCAAGCGGGGAGCAAATACTTCTGTTGCAACTGATTCTCATAATTTATGGATTTAAGAGGTTAAGTCAAACCAAAGCACTCTAAAAATGGTGGTTTCTGGACCAACGGAAGCACATTTTTCAAGAGAGCATTTGCAAGGAAAGGCATCCTGGCACGGTATAAGTATATACCTTTTCAGAAATGGATCCACTTTTCGGAAACTGGCAGGCTTGTAAAGAGATGGTTTGACTTTGTGACCGTAAAAGTTGGAAGTTAACTATTTATAAAAGAGATGCAAAAATCATCTCGATCGAATACTGGATAATATTAACTAGAATCAAGAGTAGCAGAGTTTTCCGATTTGATAAATGTAGTTTTGAAAAAAGTATTTTATCAGTTCGACAAGATTAAATCAAAGATTATCAAAGCAAAAAAAAAAATAGATTTTTGAAACTTCCCGACTGACCTAACCTAAAAACAATTATTGAAAATTCATTTAATGCTACATAAGAGCTTTAAGCTTTACTTTTTCAATGTCTTGCTTATTTTCCACAAATGAGCTGCTTTAAATCAGTTATTACAACAAAAAACATTTTATTATATTCGGAAGCTGACCACTTTTCACACATATTTTTCTCATTTAACTACCGAAATTTATCCGCACTGCATCACTGTGTTGTGCGGCCGTCCCCTATACGCGCGCATCCGGCACATTACAACTCTGACCGCGCGCGCGTCTTCTCACTTCACCAAAAACGGCAAGTAAACGGTTTTTTGGAAGGAAATTAACATATTACGCGATTAAAACACGAAATATCGAAATATTTTTCATAAACAAGAAATTGCTACATTTGGAGGCGCGCACGCTGTAAAAGGTGTTTGCGCTGCGTCGATTCGATTTTTTTCTCTGTGCTGTACTTTGGCGCATATTACGTTTGCGTGCTGCTGTTTGCTTCGCGCAAATCGCAGATCGCACGCCGCACCCAACCGAGCGACGCATCGAACGCGTAAGCGAACAAACATACAAACAGAGCACAGCTGTGATCTGCCGCGCTGAAGATGCTGTCTGTGTGGGTTGGGCGCGATGCGCGCTGTTTCGGCAACCCGTTTTTGCGGATACAGTGCGGTGGGTTCACGTCCGCATTGCCAGCGGATGTATTTGTTTATTAGTCTGCTTTTGTTGTTGTTGGTAGATATGTGTGTGGAAATCGCCGCAAAACGATTTGCATTTATTTCGGTTTCGATTTTCGGTTTCAATACGCCGCCGTCTAATAACAATGCACACACACATACGTGCAAATATAGCTATTCCCAAGCGGAAGTGTGCGTTCAAATACACCCACATGCCCATTGTGCCGCTTTATTACGCCCCTTTCACCCTGCACCAACGCGTCGCTGTTAGTTAGTAATCTCGTATATCGATTTCGTAAACTTTATCTTATGTGTTTTTTTTCTTCTTTTCTCTCTTTCCAGATCGGTTCGTACACATTCGTTCGGTCGTTCGTTCGTTGTGGTTTACACTACAGCTAGCCAGCTAGCAGCTAGCGCAACTTGATTAGCAGCAAGCAGCGAGCAGTGAGCAGCTTATTGGGCGACCCAGCGACCCAGTGTCGCAGCAGTCGTATTTCCGTG
The DNA here is from genome assembly GCF_016617805.1 of Bactrocera tryoni. NCBI lineage: Eukaryota > Metazoa > Arthropoda > Insecta > Diptera > Tephritidae > Bactrocera > Bactrocera tryoni. Next base: position 18,410,330 of record NC_052500.1, read on the forward strand.
TGGCGTTGGTCAACACAAACAATTAAAATCGTGCACGCGTCTCTGGTTCAAAATGAAAATGCTTCCCGTACAGCTGTCGTTGAATCCGCAGCTCGGTCTGTGGGGTGATATGTTGTGGCGTTGCCCGCCGGCGCCCTCCAGCCAATTGGCTGAATTGAAGACACAATTGCCGCCATCGTTGCCATCCGATCCGCGTTTGTGGGGTCGCGAAGATGTCACCGTCTTTTTACGCTTCTGCGAACGTGAATTCGATCTGCCGAAAGTGGATCATGATCTCTTCCAAATGAACGGCAAAGCGCTTTGCCTGCTAACACGCGCCGATTTCGGTCACCGCTGTCCGGGCGCTGGTGATGTATTACACAATGTGCTACAAATGCTCATCATCGAGTCCCACATGATGCAATGGCATTTACCCAACAGTCCGGTCACACCGACCAGTCGATATCCTTTGTCGCCGCATAGCCATCCACAGACGCCCACATGGCCACCAATCGGCGCACCACCGGACAGCCCATTTCACAATGCGCATATGCATCACTTTATGGCACCCAATTCGGTAACGCTCAGCCCGCCGCCGTCGGTGGACTCACAAGCCAGCAGCCCGCCACAAAGCCAGGAACAAAATTTGGCAGTTGCCGCCGCCGCCGCAGCAGCGGCCGCTACCGCTTCTGTGAGCGCTGCCAGCACGAGCAGCAGCAGTAGTAGTAGCACCAGTAGCGGTAGCAGTAACAGCGGTTTGGGCGTGACCAGCAGCACCGCCAACGGTAATCTGCTTCCACCAGCCATCTCGGTAACAATGAGTAACGGCAACAGTTACCCAGCACATCATGCGACCGCCAGCACAGGCGCCAGCAGCAATCAATCCGATTCGGATGAGGAAGGCAGTTACTCAGAGCTGGCAGCGGCCAATAGTTTGTCCAAAAACAGCGCAGCGGCAGCAGTTGTAGCAGCACATTATAGCGCCAGTCCGCCAACAACGCCTATATTAAAGGATATGCCACAGAGCTTATCGCAACAGATTACAAACAGTTTTGTCAATTCATGGTCACAGAACCAGGCGGCACAGGCCATGAGCCAGAAGTATCAGCCGAATGGCAGTAGCGGCGGTTCAGTTTCGGCGCCGACGACGCCCAGCTATATGCAGCCCGTGAAACGCGAATTCTTCCCGGAAACCACAGAACCCAATACAAGTGAGTTGAAGCGCGAGTTTAAGCGCGAGCTTTAGTAGATATAAGATTTTTTGTAACGAAACTAACCTCACTTTTTCTCTATTTCTCTGTCTGTCTCTTTTCTCAGATGGTCGTTTGCTATGGGATTTCTTGCAACAATTGCTCAACGATCGCAATCAGAAGTACAGCGATTTGATCGCGTGGAAGTGTCGCGACACAGGCGTCTTCAAGATCGTCGATCCCGCCGGTTTGGCCAAACTGTGGGGCATACAAAAGAATCATCTCTCCATGAACTATGATAAAATGTCACGCGCGCTACGCTACTATTATCGCGTCAATATACTGCGCAAGGTCCAGGGCGAACGCCACTGCTACCAGTTTCTGCGCAATCCAACCGAGCTCAAGAACATCAAAAATATTTCGCTGCTCCGACAATCCGTTGCCGGCAATAGCGGTGCAACAACCGCAGCTAGTGGTGCTAATAATGCCAACGGCGCCAATAACAGCAATAGCAACAATAATAACAATACAAATAACGGTAACAACAGCAATCAGTCACCCAGTACAAATTTGAACAGTACAAATTGGACTTTGCCGCATCCACAATCGCCGCAGCGTCACCCAGCCGCGCACGGCAGTAACGGTAATGGCAACAGCAGCGCCAACAACAGCCTGAGTCACAGCCACAATCACAGCAACGGCCTCAACAGTCCGCACATGAGTCTACCTGCAATTTCACAATCCGCCGCAGCCGCTGCTGTAGCCGCCGCAGCTGCGGCCGCCTACGGTCCACCACCCACATCGCCGCTCTTCATGCACGCCATCAACGGTGCCTTCCAATACCTATCGAACCCGACGGGCGCACCGCCCAACTCGCCCGCAATGCCACACACCCCAAGCGAAAAATTTCAATTCGGCGCCTTAAAAGTGGAACACAACAGTGGGTCGCGTTCGCCCGATCACGGTGACGAAATGAAACCCACGGATCTCAGCGTCTCAGGCAATAGCACCGAAAAGCGGCCTTACTCAAGCCCCTCGGCGGAGGATTGCTATCCGTAAGTACACACACACACATAGCAAGCGCTTAACAGCACACCATAAACCTCTCTCTCTCTCTCAATCATCTCTCAAACAGACTCATACGTAACGCTGACGGTCTGACCACAATCAAGCTAATACGCTACAATAATGAAAGCCATGAATCAAGCGCCGCCAAGCAAACCGCGCACGAGCAACAACAACAACACCACCAGCAACAGCAGCAATCGCATACCGAACAGCAACAACAAGCGGAACAGCAACACCAACAACAGCACACCCCCATGGATCATATGGACAATGAGGGCAATGATGAGGACAGCGTGCATGCTGCTGCCACTGCAGATAGCAATAAATATGGCGCCGCCAATCTAATGCCAACCGATCTGCGCAAGTAAACGACGTGTAGGAGAGACACAGTGATAGGAGCTAACTAATATGACAATATGCAACAAGAAGACGATGGTGTGCCGAACCAAAAGTAATTACATACGTGCATCTAAGTTGCTGACACACACACACACATCAATAACAACAACGCCAGGACAATCATTCATAGTTAAGTGGAGAGTGCTGTGAGAGGTGTGTGGGCGCGAGAGAGCAACTCAGGTGTGCGCTTAATGAGAGATGGCAGGCAATTAGTGATAGTGATGTGAGAAAACTATTGCAGTGCCCAATAACTGTTTGGAGAAGTCCACAAAGAAGTCTACAAGAAAGTCTACAGCAAAGTCTCCATAAAAGTTCTTCTGCTCCAGTGTGCCAAATCTACGTTTGTATGTAAGCTCAAGCATCGTCCAAGTTGCATGAAATTCAATAATTCACAATTCCACGGGAATTCATACCAGCGTCGGCAAGTGATCGTGTTCCGCTCAGCTATGATTCATTTGCGCTGACGCTGTTGTTGCACTTCGGTCAAATTAACAGCTGTTTATGTATGTAAGTGGCAAGAAGTTGCACATTTTTATTATTATTTAATTATATGCCGTATTGATGTAGTGATTGGAAGTGTGCAAGCACACAGGCAGATATTTGCAAACAAATACATACTTACATGCATAGTATGTCTAGAAAAGCTTAGATATGTATTGTGTAGGAGAGTATATAAAATCATTATTATATTAATTGCAAATGTCTGCATTAATTATATACATACATATTTTGTATGCACATATGCATATATTATATAAATATATAGAGTATATACATATATACATAGAACATAGTTAAGCGTTTTGTATAGTTTGTAAATGTTAGACGCGTATATTTATGTTTAGATGCGTAGATTATACTAATATATTATACATATATACTATAAGGAAATATAAATAATATATATATATATGAAAGTATATATTTACAATAACTATAACTGTGTAACAAATAGATTACATACATATATACACTTGCATACATATATATTGACAAAATAATTAACATTACCGTTATTTATATGCATAAATGCATAGATAAAAAAATGTTATATATAAATAGTATATACATATATACATATAGTATGTATATATGTAATACTAAAATTAAGGATTAATATACTCATTAATAATTCAAAAACAGAAATTCGAACACTCAGAGACACAGACACACACTCACACATACATAATGAACAGCAACTAATTTTTATATAGTATATGTAAAATGCATTAAAACTTACATATACATATGTATATATGTATGTATACTTGCTAATTTAAGCCAATTTAAAATTGTAGTTTTTGTTTTGTTTTCTTTGTAAATAGTGCAATTTTTCGAAAACTGTTGTCGTATTTGAACTTTTTTATATGAAAAAGCTCAGTTCTGTCAAATTGTTATTGACTTGTGTGAATGAATCGCAGAAAACTGCGAAAGCTCTGCATTCAAGGTCAAGCAAACTGCGTACAAACGATGCTAGAGGAAGGAAAATGAGCAGAAGGACATGACAACTGAGCTTTGAAAGCTTAGATACAAGCAAGTTATAGAGCTTTTTGAGCAATAAAAGCTCATATGGTCATTTTAAGCGAATAAAAATTGAGCAGAAGGACATGACAACTGAGCTACTTGGATACCAACAAGCCACAGAGCTTTTTGATCAGTGAAAGCTCGTATGGTCGTTTTAAGCGACAAAGTAATGTTTGTCTAACACGAGTTTAAGGATATCAGTTTAAAGCTTTTTTTATGCACATCTTAAGCAAGCAAGCTAAAAGTCAATATAGTACTAAGCTTTTGCAAGATTTAAACAGGTTATCTTAGACTGACAAGCACATGAATATTTGCAAATAAAAGTCAGTGTGAAAACTGAACAAAAGCATTAGTATGAATGCTTAAAATCAAACACTTACATAAAGCTCAAACCTCGAGCTTTCAAAACTTAAAGTTGGTTATTGCTAAGCTTGCAAGTTTAAGTAGTTTAAGTGCGTAAGCTTAAATACGCTCAATTGTTTTCAAAACTTTGTCTCAAAATTGTGGAAAGCTCAAAGGATACATTTTCAGAGCTTAAAGCAATAAATTCTTAATGTAATTGAATTTCGTGAACAATATTAATAGAGAAAATCTTGTTATTTACGCTGAAAAGCTATGTGGTCGTTCAAAAGCTCATGATTACATCAATTTTAAATTTTTCAAAGCTCACAAAATTGTTTTTGCAGCAAACCAAGCCTAATCTTTTTAGCCAATTTTGAAAGCTTTGCTTTGCAGTTTTATAAAGCTTTAGCCTTGAAAATGATAAATTAGGGACAAATTGACAAGTTAATTTGCACATTTTTTTGACATTTTACTGCAATTTCGTTTACAGAAAGCTTTCCAAAAGCTTTTTGGTAGTCTCAAGCTGCAATAATAATTTGAAAACTCACTGGGAGTTTCACAAAAGTTCTGAATACAGCATTTTTCGAGAATTTTGCATAGCTATTACATAATTATTCTTTTCTTAAACTGAGTGTTTTTTGAAACTCGCTCAAGTTGTCGTTTTTCGGACAACCATACGAGGGGTGTAATGTGCCAATTACAATTTAATAAATAAATAGTAATTTTTTTTATCGAAAATATGCTTTTTCGCATACAAATATATGAATACGTGTAAATTTTAGTATAAAAGTTAATATATTTTAAAATAAATTTCAATTTCTTCCAAGCACTTGCTAACCTTACTTTTAGTAACAACACCAGAAAAACAAAAAATAATTATTAGCAATTACTAAATATTTTCAAGATGTAAAATTAAACTATATACATACATACATACAAAAAAATATATTATTTTGCTGTAGTCCACATAAGTGATCCTTTTTAAGCTTTACAATAACGCCTCGGAACAGGTTTCAGCAATGGCGACAATTACACACACACGCATACACACAAACACACATAGGCACGCGCATATGTACATATGTACATATATGCAACAAACAAACATACATACATATATTATATACGTATGTACATATGTGTAGCATACATATGTATAAATAAGTATAAAAACAGTTAAAGTTGACATAGAAGGTAAATATTTGTTTTTATTGTTGTTTGTAGTTGAAAAAGAAATTTAAAAATTAAATTAAATTTTGAAATTTCAAAAAAAACGAATGCTTGACGTTTTCACAGTTATAACAAATATGAATATAACAACAAAATAACTAAAAAATTCTCTTTTAAGCTTTGCACATAATTTTTAAGTTAAATATCTTAAAATACTCCAAACACACACACACAAATACACCCACGCATACAGTTAAAATGCTAGCGGTTTTTGTTTTTCAAATACATACATACATACATATTTACATGCATATGCTTATGTATACATACATATGTATATGGTATGTATGTAGATTAGCAATGTACAAACAACAAAAACCACGCAAAAGGTATTAAAAATAATTATTGTTTTATTAAAAAAATTAAATACAAAAATTTTTCAGCAAAAAAACAAATGTGATAGAAAAATATGAAAAAGTTGAAGTTTGCATACAGACATAAAAACATACATATGTACATATGTAGGAATGCAAACCAATGCCTTGGCGCCTAAGCATTTTAAATTTTATTAAAATTTTTTTTCATTTTTTTTAATTTTTTTTGCTTAAAATTTTTTTCAAATTTTCTTAAGTTCTTTATTGAAATTTTTTAAAATTTTTTTATTTAAAATTTTTTTCAAATTTTCTTAAGTTTTATAGATTTTTTTTAAATTTTTTTATTTAAAATTTTTAATTTAAATTTTATAAAAAAATTTTATTAACATTCTTTTATTAAAAATATCATTAAAAATTTTTTTATTAACCAATTTTATTCAATTTTTATTTAAAATTATATAAATTTTTTTATTTTAAAATTTTATTGAAATTTTTTATTTAAAAATTTATTCAAACCTTTTTATTTAAAATTTTATTGAATATTTTTATTAAAAATGGTTTTAATTTTTAATTTAAAAGTTTTACGAAAATTTTTATTAAAATTTGTATTTTTCAAATTTTTTTATTTAAAAATTTTATTAACATTTTTATTTAAAATTTTGTTAAAATTTTTGTTTAATATTTTTAAAAGTTTTTAATTTAGTTTTAATTATCTTAATTCTTTTTTTTAATTTTTTTTAAATTAGTTTTTAAGTTTTTTTATTTAATTATTCATTTATATAAAATTTTTTCATAATTTTCAATTTTAATTTTTATTTTTCAATTATTTTTTTGTTATTTTTTAATTTAATTTTTCCCCCAACAAATAACACGTGTTCATTTCGTTGCTTGAAAATTGGCTTTAAAATAATTAATTAGTGCAGAAAGGTGAACAACAATAATGTTATCATGTAAATTGTATTTTTTACGCGCTTTTATGCATACATTTATACATATTATAATTAATTTTTAGTGTAACACAATTGAAAGCTTTTAATTTAATTTGTATTATTTGTGTTTTTTAAATTCAATTTAAACAAAAAGAAAATATTTCTCATCCATTGGCTTCCATTTTCTTTGTGTTAGCACATTAATAATAGTTTTAGCGCATTTTTATTGTAATTTTAAATGTAAAGTTAAAAAATAATATTATTAAATATATACACACATACATATATATTTTAACATATATAAATTATTGTTAAGCTTTAGTTTTATACAATACACAATATTAAATATACAAATAAAACAAATAAAAATATGAAATCTTAAATGAAGTTGTTTTCTTTGCAAGACATTTCCAAAAATTATAATAAAAAAGTATATTTTTACAAAATATTGCCATATAATGAAACATACTGGTAAGTAATTTAATATACCATTTTTTTTTATAAATTTTAATATTTTTTTTATTTTTATAAATTGTTTCACTATTTTTTTATAATTCTTATTATTTTTTTAATTTTAAAATTAATTTTATTAAATTTTTTAAATTATTTTTTCTAATTTATTATTATTATTTTAAAATTTACATAAAAATAAAAAATCTGGGTCGCCCTGTTTCGTTTGCCACCACATTCAACGAAATCCATGCACTGTATCAGCAGCTGCATCACCAGGCGCCCAGCATGGCACAGTAGGTGGCCAACTTTCGTTTGCCCCTTGCGGTATGCAACAATTTTCCCACATTGCGCTCACTTCCGCCCTACTCTTTACTACCGGCATTGCACCACAGATGTCGCTGTGTGGCGCCCTGTGCTATGCAACATTTTCCGGCACTGCGCTGTCTTCCGGTCAAATTTGCTGGCGACCTGCTGCTGCATTTTGGTCGCCTGGTATTTCAGTGGGATTTTGGCGTTTTGCACAAAACGCGATTCAATGTGGAGGAGGTTAGCAATTCCAGCAATTTTATGAAAATTTCTTAAAAAATGAGCGCGCAAGTATTTTAACATAAAAAATTATAGAAAAATGAAATTAATAAAAATGTTTTTAATAAGAAATAAGATTTCAATAAAAAAATTTTTATTATAAAAAAATGTTTTAATAAAAAAAAAAGTTTTTAATGAAAAAAATGTTTTTAATAAAAAAAGTTTTTAATGAAAAATGTTTATAATAAAAAAAAGTTTTAACAAAAAGTTTTTAATAAAAAATGTTTATAATAAAGAATGTTTACAATAAAAAAAGTTTATAATAAAAAAATATTTTTGGTAAAAATGTTTGTAATAAAAGTTTTTAATAAAAAAAAATGTTTTTAATAAAAAATTGTTTACAATAAATGTTTTTAATAAAAATTTTTATAAGAAAATCCATAATAAAAAAGTTTTTAATAAAAAAATTTTTTAAATAAAAGTTTTAATAAAAATAAGTTTTTAATAAAAAAATATTTTTGGTAAAAATGTTTGTAATAAAAAAATGTTTACAATAAAAGTTTTTAATAAAAAATGTTTATAATAAAAAATGTTTGTAATAAAAAAGTTTTTAATAAAAAAAATGTTTGAAATAAAAAAGTTTTTATAAAAAAATGTTTTAATAGAAAAATGTTTACAATAAAAAAAGTTTTTAATAAAAAAATATTTTTGGTAAAAATGTTTGTAATAAAAAAATGTTTACAATAAAAGTTTTTAATAAAAAATGTTTAAATAAAAAATGTTTATAATAAAAAATGTTTATAATAAAAAAAATGTTTAAATAAAAAAGTTTTTATAAAAAAATGTTTATAATAAAAAAGTTTATAATAAAAAAAAATGTTTATAATAAAAAATGTTTTAATAAAAAAGTTTTTAATAAAAAAAATGTTTGAAATAAAAAAGTTTTTAAAAAAAATGTTTTAATAAAAAATGTTTACAATAAAAAAAGTTTTTGATAAAAAAATATTTTTGGTAAAAATGTTTGTAATAAAAAAATGTTTACAATAAAAGTTTTTAATAAAAAATGTTTATAATAAAAAATGTTTATAATAAAAAATGTTTTTAATAAAAAACGTGTTTGAATAAAAAAATATTTTAATAAAAATGTTTTAATAAAAAAATGTTTATAATAAAAAGTTTTTATAAAAAATGTTTATAATAAAAAATGTTAATAAAAGTTATAATTAAAAAAGTTTTTAATAAAAAACATGTTTTAATAAAAGTTTAATAAAAAAGTTTTTAATAAAAAAAGTTTTTAATAAAAAAAAATGTTTTAATAAATTTTAATAAAAAAAGTTTTTAATAAAAAAAAAGTTTGTAATAAAAGTTTTTAAAAAAAAAAATGTTTAATAAAGTTCAAAAAAAGTTTTAATAAAAATAAATTTTAATAAAAAAAGTTTTTAATAAAAAAGTTTTTAATAAAAAAAGTTTTGAAAAAAAACTTAATAAAAAAGTTTTTAATGAAAAAAAGTTTTAATAAAAAATTTTAATAAAAAAATATTTTTGGTAAAAAAAAAGTTTTTAATAAAAAAATGTTTTTATAAAAAAAGTTTTTTAACAAAAAAATTATAAAAAAAATTAAATTGTAACAAAGCCTTAATAATAAACCAACCACAATAAAAACAACAATAAAAATTTATTTTCAACAGTTCTATTTTATTCTAATATTTATACTACCTCGTCATTTTCAGAAACACTTCATCTATGCCAAAGGCATAAAATAAAGGGTGCACTTTGCCATACTGTGCAAATAAAAAATAAGTATATTTTTTAAGTATTTGTTTTTGTGTTTTGGTTTCAATTAGGATTTCTTATAATAAAAGCAGTGTACGAATACCATCATTTGCTTTCGTTTTCTTGTGATAAAGCTTAAATGCTAGGCAAGTAGTGCACCATTTGCGTACATATTTAGCATTCCAAACAATTTTCTAAAAATGCTTTTCCGGCTTGACGACCCATGCTGCTGGCAGCTACGAGGGTCCTTAAATTACAAAGCAACACACTTTTAATTTTTGGTGGTTTTTGCTTTTATGTGTGTGTATTGATTTGAATCGAAATGCATATTTTTAAAGGTAGTTGATGTTTCGTTTTTTTTCAAATTGTACATTGCAAATTTACACTTGTAATTAACTAACGGTAACAAACATTTTTACCTAACCAAATTATTATTAAACATTACCGAATTTGTTTAATGCATTGCGCGGAACTACGCGTGAATTTCGAAAAGTTTCGCCACTTCATTTAAATCGTCATATTTCTTATTTTGATTTATAATTGTTCGCGCCAAACCAATACGATTAAATAGATTCCACAACAGAATGCCGACTATTTTATCATCTTTCATATAGAATATAACACCACGCCCATATTCGTCAGCATCTTTTGGATCACACTTAACGTCCGGTGTTTCCGGATTCACAGTTACTGTACTGCCACTGCCGCCACCCTCCATAACAGCTGTTTCGCTTAAATTATCGGTACGTCGTTCTGGACTTGGTGTTGGCAATGCGAATACACCAACTGTGCGTAAGGAAGCATCAACAAGGCCGATACCCTCATAACCGACCTCTGGACCCAAGTCGGACCAAAACATACTTTGATGATTATAGGCTTTCTCTGCAAGCGGAAAGTAGTTATATAAATTGTAAATAAATTTGAATTATAGGCAACGCACATAAAGAAATTCTACAATTCTACTCACTTTTGCCAACCATATTTTCACCCGCTAATCTACCAGACACCACGGAATGATCGTGGTGCTCCACACGTCGCCTGCCCAGCAACGGATCGTAAAAGCAGGATGCATCCCCCGCCTACTCAAAACAATAAAAAAAAATATTATTACAATTAACAAAATAAATTAGAAAATTTATTATGCAAAAACTTACCACAAACAAATTTCGTCTAGCTTCTAGTTCGGCATTAACCACAAAACCGCCCAAACTCTTATCGACCTCCAAACCTGAGGTTAACGCTATGCTTGTATTTGGTTCACATCCAACGCACACAACAACCTAAAAAACACACAATTATCACTATCTCCATCACGAACTAGAGCAAATTTCATTCAAATTTACACACCACATCAGTTAAAAGACTCTTTCCATTATTGAGCACCAGCTTGAGCGCTGCTTCATCGCGTTGCGCATTTTTAATAGAAGTCTCCGGCATGACACACACACCCATTGATTCCACTTTGGCAGTAGTCCAGTTACTTAAGTAGGTCGGTAGCACTTTTGACATATTTCCAGATTCCGGAAATATTTGATATATTTTCACTTTCTTATCTTTGGCATAGTTTGCCAGTGAGCAGGCCAACTCGCTGCCAGTAAAGCCATTCCCCACAATTGTAATGGATTTCTTTTCATCGGCATAACGTTTTAAACGTTCAAAATCATCCGGACTGCGATACACCATAACTTTCTCCTTAACACCCGGAGTTGCTTGTGCAAAAACATCGAGACTTTTCGGCGCACAACCTGCACAAATATATAGTAAATGAGCGTTTATATATACATTTGTGTGATTTCAATTTTTTACACACCTGTCGCTATCAAACATTCGTCATAAGTAATTTCATAACCATCAGCTAAAGTTACGATATGTTTGGCTGCATCAATCTTTTTGACGGTGAACCCTTGTGCAACGGCAATTCCACCATTTACAGTTTCCATTAGTTTCGTAGGGTCTACAAAGAACTCCTCGGGCTCAAAGAATAAACTAAAATTTCAAATTAAATTATAAATATTAAGAGTTAGGGTTATCTTATATATAATAAATAACGTTGAAATTATGAAAATATATCCAGTTATAAATACGAATAAGTACCTTCTTTCAGCGCCGGTCCATTGTTTGAAACGATAGTCTTTTGTAACTTCACCCTTCTCCGCTGAATACCAAAGTTCTTTAGAAAGTGGCGGACGCATGTAAGGTTTTCGCGATTCGTTTGTTATCATAAGCACCTAAAATTTGAAAAACAGCAAAGTCATTGCCTCAAATCACGTTTTATAACAAATATGCACACTATTGTTAACTCACTTAGTAAGTAGTAAAACTCACCTTCGCACGCGGATCATTTGATTTGATGGCACGGAATGCTGAGAAACCTGCTGTACCACCTCCGATCAGCAAATATGGTACGTGTTTTGGCAATTCAGCAGAGGTCGCTGGCACTGTGGATGAAATCGCTGCAGGTTTACCGCATTCTGTGCTATCGGCGACCTTCTGTTTTCGCCTTGTTAATAACCATAAAAGCTAAAATAAACAAATGTAAATATTAGAAGCATACAAAAATAAGTATTTATCGCTTACATACCAAACCACCTAGACCTAGCGCCGCCAATAAAGCTAGTAGCATTCTAGTTTTTCTGGTTGCCTCATCATCTCCCATAATCGAACCGCCACTTGGCGCACCCTTTTTACTACCTGAACCACCTGCTCCTTCACCGTCACATGGCTTCTTATCAGAAGTTACATTTTTTCTTTTACTTATATTGCAGTCTTTTGCTTGTAGTAATTCAGCATTTTTCACACCACATTTAGAGCCGCCCGTCTATAATTAAAAAAAAAATTACGAAAAAAGAAAGGAAATTAGATAATTTCATTAAAATTTGTAATCTCAATTTTTCATTTAAAATTTTGTTGACCGTTTTATTTTGCACTTCTGGCTTAGGCGGACAAGGATCTTTAGCAATTTTTTCATATTGTGGTTTGCAAGGGGGTATTGAGGAAGTGGATGAGGATGAGGGGTTGTATGGGGTAGTTGATGGTCGAGTTGCGGCAGAACCAGGAGATGGTGATGCACAGACAGTACTGCCACTTTGGTCATTGCAAACATTTGTACTTTTCTTTTTTTTCTCTTCTTCACATGCTTGATTATTGGGAAATTTGTTACGCTGCAATTTGGTGCGTGCTTCAAGTGTACGCTTTTTTACCATTTGATATAAGTTGTTGTGACTACTGCGTAACGGCGTTATGGCTGCAAGAAGATATGGTTTTAGTCCATTTAGTTCATCAATTGTTGCGCCTGTGTTGTTTATTGCATATCCTCGACTACTATTTAGCTGCTGATCACTGCACTCACATAAACTTAACCTCAATTTGGTGCGGCCCGGCATCGGAACAACTCCTGCCCGGACATGTGCCAATATGTAGGCCTGCCGGCAGAAACGCACATTTAAGCCTTTAAGGCTATATATACTCATTCCGAATTATAATGGAATTATAAAAAAAGGTTTAATAAATAAATTTTTCAAAACAGAATTATAATGAATGACTGAATTTTCCAGGTGACTGCTTCTTTATCGGCTTTGATTGTCGCTTATTTGACAATTTGAAAATAAGTTTTGCTCACTGGAAGTACAATCATCTGACATTTAACTGTTCCCACTTGTATGTTTCCAATTGACAATCACGATTTGTGCTGCACAAGCAGTGGGTACTCGCGAGCCGCATACTTGTCAAGTGTTGAGTACTCATTGCGTATCAATTTTATATCTATTATTAAATTTATCGAATTAGTATTTGTTTAATAAATAAAAATTATGATTAAAAAGAGTTCATGCAAAGGGGAGAATATAATACGGACAATGAGTTTTTAATTTTTAAATTTATCGAGCACTGGAATTTCTTTTTTTTTTGGTTTGGTTTTGGACAATATTATTGGAATGTTTGGGGAAAAAAGAGAATATGACAATAAGTCATGAAGCGCCAGTGTCATTTGCGCTAAAATCTTTAACCACCTTGGAAAAATTAAAAAATATAGAAAACTAGAAATAACTAAACAATAGGATGAGCACGAGTACACCTAAAATAAAAAAAATATAACTGTTTCCTACCTGCTATCGACAGTGAGGCCGCATAGTCTGTTAAAATTAGGGTAAAGCAATACTCGCAAATTATTTTTAACCGTTGCGCCAGAGCCAATCTTTGCTCCATAAGTGTAAGGTCGTCAAGTTGGTACGCAAATAGGTCTGCGTTTTGAATGAAATTTGTATCTAAAGATTTTGAGAAATTTATTATGAGTAAAAAATGCAAAATTTAATGATGAAGCATAATATACTCACATGTGTTACATGGCTTATGTTATGTCTTCGTTCAAGTACCGCTGGCATTCATTGAAATTTATTTTTAAGCAGTCTAAAGCGAATCAAGTCAGCAATCCATTGAAGAATATCTGGTGATGACATGGCAAATTCGGTTCCTTACTAGTGCCCTGATAGTTTGAAACATTTCTTATTATTTCTTAATACTTTACCTTACACCCGGCAGATACGATGATAAGAAGACATCTAACAAACTCAAAGATTTGAGTTAACTTGGGAGTTTTTTGGCTGGCTTAGATTAAAAAAAAACCACAAAGTTTATCTTTTACTCCTAAGCGCTTCACCGTCTTCCATGCTTTCTCGCCAAAATCTAATGTTTATTAAAAAAAACACAACTTTACTATTAACTAGAGGCGCTGCTTTATTATATGACTTTGACCGTGGACTTACCGAATTTGTAAGCACATAATGTTATTATGTAATGAAGTTCATTATTAACAAAATCATTAAAGTGCGATCATTTCTGCGGTTTCCGTTTCGATTCGAGAATGTCAAGTCGGTTGCATATACATATGTGTATGTATATTTATATTTAGTATGTATGAATATTCCTCATATACTAGTATATGCCCATAGTATATAAAGCATTAATAATAAATATTTCAAAAAATATTCTTGTTTTTCCGCTTTATGCAAGTACAAATATACACTTGAATGTATGCATGTACATAGGTATGTATATACTTACATTATATATAACGTTAATTAAAATGGGAGGCTCGACCACAGTTAAAGCTGATAAGAAGTGTTTTGAGGGCAAGTGAAAGTTCTCTTGAGGTGCAGAATGGACAAAGGAATTATATAAACAAGAAATATTTTTTTTATAGCCATACATATATGTATGTATATGTACTATATACATATTTATATATTTCCATATTAACATGCAGCTTTGCATGTCTTCCTGATAACCAAAAATAATCAAAAACAAAATCGACAGAATATCTTGGAAGAGTTTGAAACATTTTTGATACCCTCTTCTTTTAGGTAATTTCTACAATTTGGATTCTGTCTTCTTCAACAGGATGATTCATTTAAATGGAGAAAAAACCAGAGTCTTCGAAATAAATTCGTCACGTGCTTTTCTTGCCTCAATTGTACATATGTATACATATATCTTTTATAAAGCTTGGTTGCATTTATTCGGCCTGAGAAGTTTAATGATTCTCTTTTCCGACCAACATGAAAAGTTTGATCTTTGATAGGCAATGGTAAAACGCCGAGCGTATGTTATTTCTCCCATTTAAAAGGTCCTTATTATCCTTTCTATATCCGAATCCCAAGTCTCAATCTCCTCACATCAAATGGTTTCATAGCTAAATTCTATACATCCAATCATCTGGCACGGTCCTGCCACCCTACGTTCTAGAATGCTGCAATTCATGTATACTAATGTATATATCTAAGTATATCTACATACATATGTATTAAATATATGCAAAAGAGCCGAGGCATTTTCTTGAAGATAGCTTCTTATTGATAGCGTGTGAAATGCATTGCATCTTCCAGAAACTTCAATTGTTTTAAGGTTAAAAGTTACACAGAAAAAAATTTAATTCGATGGAAAAAATAAATCAAAATTCTGTGAACACGTGTAACCGAACAATTTGATAACATTATTGATGAACCAATTTAAATTCTAGTGTAAATAGACTGCTTCTTTAGTCTATAGTTAATATCTACTGAAGAATGTATTAAACTTTGAAACTATATTTAAGAAGTTACATGGGTTTCACGGCTTCAAATATTCGATTTTGAACGTCTTATTGAATTCTAAAATGTCTCTTGAATATTGTTTTAAATGCTTCAGTTAATCCGCGTAATAGTTTTGCAGATACAGCCTTTAAAGAGTAGTACACTCGTGGTTAGTCACTTAAAGCTTTAAACGCGGTTTTCTCGACACTGTTCAAAGTCGGTCGTCAATATATCTAGCGAACTACTTAACCGATCTAAAGGAAATTTTATTCAGGTCTTCGAGATATATTGTAATCTACAATGTCTTGAACGACATTAAGACACATATTTTTTTCTTTTTACTTCAAATTCTTCTCTAAGAAGTTCTGCTGTCAATGCAAGGACACCTCTTGCCGAAAATAGTGTCGGAATGGCTGAGTCTTGAATATTTTCCTTTGCAAGATTCACAAAATTTTTCTAAAATATGTACATATGTATGTATCTTTGGAATAATAACAATTTTTATTAAAGTATTTTTTTTATGGGAAAAAATTATTGAAATTCTACTGGAGGAAATCCCTGTATGTAACCCCTTAATTTGAAAAATAAATTTAAATTGAAAATAAATTTTCGGAAAAATA
The DNA here is from genome assembly GCF_016617805.1 of Bactrocera tryoni. Classification (NCBI taxonomy): domain Eukaryota; kingdom Metazoa; phylum Arthropoda; class Insecta; order Diptera; family Tephritidae; genus Bactrocera; species Bactrocera tryoni. The sequence goes on from NC_052500.1 coordinate 18,426,741, forward strand.
AATGAGCAGGAAATATATTTATTCCCTCTTTAAGAGGCACATATAGTGCAAAGTGAAGGATATGGTGCTTGAAATTCGACAGGCAGATGTTAGAGATTTTTATGGATATTTTGAAATATGTACATACATTTTTTAAATCCAAAGAAAATAAATCTACAATTCTGAAAATATGATATACTTACTTAAGACTTGAACGAAGGATTTTTTTTCGATTAATTACAATTGTTTGAAAAAAATATGTCGCGAAATTTTATAATTTTCAGTTTTTTTTAAATGTTATACGCCATTAAACTTTTGCAACAAATGTACTGAGCATTCATACAAGTGCCTTGTCTTGCAAATTTTGTGTTGCTCATACGACATGGCAACAGAATATTCCCCAACGTTCTTTGATGGTGCTGTATATGTATGCACAGTTACTGAATGTATAACATTTTTTGTATAATTTAACTGCGTTTAACCTTTAAATGTGTAGTTTTATAGAAAAAATCATTAAATTTTTTTTGTAGAGCAACAATTTATTCACTAGCAAATAAGTTTTTCTGGGTAAAATTTATTAAGGGGGTATTCTGGTCTAGAAATTAAAAAATTTTTTTTTTTCAAAGTTTAACTATTCAAGAATATGTGTACAAGAGGATTTTTCAAAATTCAAATTATTTTCGGAGATATAGGCATTTTTCTGACCCGGCATCCAAACTGGTTCGGCCGGAACTAATCAAACAAAAGACATTACGCGAAACTTTAAACGCGTTTTTCTCAAAACTGACTTTTTCGGAACGATACCCAGGATTTCTCAAGTTCTACTGCACCAATTTACTTGAAATTTTTATAGAGTCTTCTTTATAGGCTATAGGCTTGTCTATGGTTGGAACTAGCCCCATCCCCAAATTTTTATTTTTATTATTTTTAAAAAATTCGAAATAGTCAGAAAAAGTGATCCAAAAAAACTTTTTTTTTCAGGCCGTCGCCATTTTGTGAAACAAAAATTTTTCCCACTTTCCCTAGTTCCGGCCATTGCCACATTATTCTAGATTAATAATCTGTTTTTTTTTTTTGTTTTTTGGTTTCACAGAACTAGGAGGGTTGAAATCATGGGTATGGTCACGTCTAAATTTTTAGAGACCCCCCACTTCGTCAGCTCATAATTTTTGAAATTTTTTACTTTTTTTAGTTTTTAATTTTTTTTGTACTCTTCTAAAATTAAAAAATAACTAATAAAAAAATGGATACTAAAAATATCAATTGCCTTTTTTTACGACGCTTTAAAAATTACCTGAAATTCATGCTTCTAGACCAGAATACCCCCTTAAATAAGTGCAAAATGCCAAAAATCCAGTGTTATGGAAAATAGTTCTTTTTTTTGGGCAAAATCTGCAAAGTCAAAGAACAATCAACTTGAAATATAATGGACACCCTAATATACATATATGTAGATACTATTAGAGGATGTAAGCTTAAATCCTCTTACTTAACACAAAAGAAGCTTGCTGAACAATATTAGAAGTGCCTGTTGCAATAATTTTGACCATGTGTAGGAATAAAACGACGCGTATGTATGTATATTTCTGCCTAAAAGTCTCCAAGAATATGTACATATGTATGTAAATATATTCATTTGTACAAATAATCAACTGATAATAGCATGAATTTGGAGTGAATCCCGTTTCTATGTACTTCGATCGAGATCAAGAAGACGTCTCAGGCTCATGAACGAATAATGTTAATCTCATTGTTTTGTTGTATTTGATTAAATAAAAACAACAACAGAAATTAATAATGTAGGAGAATTTGTTTTTGAATATATTTGCACATATATGTATGTAAGACATATACATACATTATTATGTACATTCATATACACAATCGTATGTAAATAGAAAACAGCCATCGAAATCACGTTTTCTTTCGTTGACACGATAGCTCACTCAAACGCGTACAGGTTCAATTGAAATTGTGCGTTTCCCCCAAGAGCACGCACAGATGGTACGCACATATGTATGTGTAATAATATGCTTATCTACGACTACATATACTCCCATATTTGATTGATAAATAATAGTATAACCTAATCCGCCATTGTGCATCAGTCTGTCCGGCCATCAGTCTTTCAATCTGTTAAATGTACAGTTGTCAATGCTTTTCAAAAGCTCACTTGCAAATACAGTTATGTATAACCGTCGAGAAGTAAACAGCTTTTAGCGAACTACCATGCTTTAGGACAAAAAAGTACCCGGGAATTGTAAATAAAAGGCAAAATATTTAAATATTCATCAATATTTATTTTGTGGCTTTCAAAGTAATTTCCACCAGATGTAATACACTAATGCCAACGATTTTTCCAGTCCTCGAAACACTTTTCATAAGCACTTTTTGGGATGGTCTTCGTAGCTTTTTTGGATTTGGCTCGTTTTTTCCCCTCATTTCGATGATTGTTGCTTTGTTTGCATGTCAAACTCATAAACCCATGTCTCATCGGCAGTTACATATGTATATCAAGCATGTCCAAAGAGATCTGTTTTCGGAACTCTTTTAGAAAAATCTTCGGCACGAGTCGAGCAAGAATGCATTTCATTCCCAAAATCATTCGAGCGCACTCGCGAGAGATGTCGAGCTCTCTGCCATCTCTCTAACACTTGTTTGACGATTTTCAAGCACTTTTTTAATATTCTCATCAGTTGAAGAGGTCAAAGAACGTCCAGAACGAGGCATGACTTCAATGATCTCTCGACCGCCTTTGAAAGCTTTGTACCACTCGTAGGCGAAAAATGGTTGGAAACACACAATGAGACAAAATCATTGTTCGATATTTTTATCCATTGTTAAAATCGCAACGCACTTTTAAGGTATACTGACTAAAACAGCTGCTGTAAACAAACTGGTGGACAGATCGCGCATCCTATACAATTGATAGTAATTATAACATGTTTAATCAGAAAGGCTCTTATCGAATACATCTGAAGGACTTGCTTTCATAATTTGGGGTATCAGTTATTCTACATCCATAACCGTTCGATCACAGAAGAGTCTTTCTATAAGATATGCAAAGGCTTTGCAATTTTTTGCAGAGAAAATTTTAAAACTTCAGACAGGCTTTCCTTTGAGAAGTCCTAACCTTAAGAAACACACGGGTATCAATTAATTTTTAAGATACAGAATGTGAATAGTAATCTAGTAATTTGAAAAAAAGGGTAAAAAGGAGTTTAACAGTATTTTTTTTTTAAATGTCGATATCGAAAAGTGGTGTAACAACCATTTGTTAGTTTGAACGCGGTCGTAAACGTCCAATAGGAATGTTATGGGCGAAAGCATCAAAAAAATCTACAAATTAATTTTGGATGGCCCTAAAATAAAGTTGATGTTAATAATTAACACTTTGAAAATATTAAAAAACCTATTGGACATATCGTTCGTGAATATTTGGGGGGAGTTCTGTGAGTGGAACTCACAAATCGACAAATAGTACGACACAAGTGTTTTCGAAAGCACCGTATTTTTCGAATTTAAAATTCAGAGACATTTTACTGTCCTATCCTAGAAAAAAATGTAGCAATAATTACGAGACCGTCGAACATATTGAGGTCTATTTTAAGGTAAATAATATTTTAATAAAAAAATAGTATCATCTCTGATCAATGTTATCCCGAAACAGTCAGAGATCTTACTGGCATCGTTGGCACATCGGAAGGATCAGTGAAAACCACTTTGAAAGATCATTTGGGCTTAAGAAAAGTGAACTTAACAACTGTTTCGAGGATTGGAAATAACGTTGGCACAAGAGTATTGGGACGACATAAATTAAGAATTTTAAAATTATGAACAAAGTCTTACTATTTTTTGCTCATAGTAGTACATGGACAACTGTGCCAGCAACATTTTCAACATTTTCGTAGTCATGATTCCACTGGAAACACAAAATTCAATACACTATCTGACTAAGACAACTAACTAGACTTTAAAATGTTGCATGCATTATAATTACAATCCACCTGAAATTGGCACAAAAGAAGGGTTTTATGAGATTCTATAGGTGTAACTAAGCATTACTAAGTATTACTGTGCAAACATAAATGCAAAATGTTGATAAGTTCGCACAAAAAATATATATTTTGCTGTATTTCTTTTTAATATCATTATTTCTAATGCAATGCACTGAGCTGCACTTGTTTGTTTATTTATTTTAATTTATTTAATTTTGTTTTGTACTTTTTTGCGCTTGATTACAAGTCTTTATGATCGTCAGCATGGCGTGAATCGTTTATAATTACATTACTTTACAGTTAGAAACCAAATATGTTGGAAGACGATTGGACTGTCAGTTGTGTGAGTGGAGAACTAGTCAGTAAACCAGTCATTCGGCGCTTAACCTTGTTGTGACCGTTTCACTGGCTCGTCGGGTGCCTCGTTGGCTCGCAGTTTTTTCGCAAACCTATCATCAAAGTTTTTCCCTTCATACATATATGTTTTTTTGTATTCTTTGCCTTGATAATGAGTGCGGTGCATTAATGTGTTTTAAAGAGATAATAGTATTAGTTGTCCAAATAGCGGTAAGCCAAAGAGCATATACGACATTTAGGTAAATAACAAAGTGACAGGCTGGGTGTAATGGAGAGGGGCCTAATGGGATCTCGCTACCGTTGCACAATGCAACTTTTGCATGCCGTTTTTTGTTTTTACACAAAACAAAGTCTTATGACAAATGTTTTATAAGTGTTTATATATTTTTTCCTATATAAGTATTTAGATTTAAATTTCCATTCCAGCTCGAGAGTAGTGACGCAGAGTTTTCGAAACAACAAGCACGCGTTGGGTCCATGCAATTTTGCAGCATTGCAATGCATTCTATAGTGTCTAAATGCCTTACTTTCACCCTTTTGCCTTCATTTTTGTCTTTGTTGTGCAGTTAGAGCATTTCGCATGCAGCTATCACGCTCTATTATAGGAGATTTTCGTGATGGGTAAAATCAGATCTTGCCGTGTAATGGGGGCAAAATTCAAACAGACTTCACGTCTATTATGCTGATACGAAAGACTATATTGGAAATATTTTTCAAATGCAAATATATTATAAATAAAGGTTGCATAGCAATTAAATGCAAACCATATTTGCACTGAGGAAAATATGGCTACAATTTCTAACGCCTTATGGATTCGGGTTTCAAGCAGTCATCTTTACGAGTTAGGGCATTTTTTTCAATAGATATGTGATTTAAGTATGCAAAAAGTAATAACGAAGCTATCACCACGACTTTCTTACAAGACAGGGCATATTGGCTCCCTACAGTATCTTTACAAGAATTGCGAGAATTAGAAATTAAGGAAATGTTTTTTATCTAATGTGAAGCACAAACGATACAATTACAGGGTTTGCTCGGAAAGTAATCGGAGTAATTTTCTTCGGAACGTGCACGCACCGATTCGGTAGAGGGCGTTCCTAGCTAACGAACGAGTAGCTGGTCAGTTGTCTCCGAGGACCTGGAGAGTCAGGACAAACGTTTGAACTCAGACTGTCGACTAAGTATTCGTTTGATTGCCTAGATGTGAAATTTATCAAAATCTATGGTACTTGGCATTGTGGCAGAGCACTTGAACATGCGCAAGGTGTGCGCGAAGATGGTCCCAAAAGTGCTCACTGACGACCAGAAATTGAGGCAAGTGAAAGTGTGCCAAGAAAATTTTGACATGTCTAAAAGTGGCACCCAATTTTTGAATAACGTAGTCACAGGTGACGCGAGCCATGGACCTTTGAGTATGATCCCGAGACAAAGAGGCAATCTTCCGAGCAATTTGAGATGAAAGAGGGGATCCAAGCAGCATGCCCTTCGCCTTCAATGCTTGGAAATCGTGCTGGCAGCGCTGCATCGACGCAGAAGTAGCCTATTTTGAAAGGTTTTATACATTTTTTAAATCGACTCAGTCATATTACTTTCCGGACAAACCCTGTAAGTTCTGAATATTACATAATTTAAATGGCCTCCTCGACTTATTTTGCAGGAACGAACCCAACGAACCCAATTTTCAAATACTTTTTCCACTAAATCAAGTTGTATGTCATGAATAGCAAGTTCAGTATTGATTTCTAAAGCTTGAAGGGAGTCTGGTTATTAATAAAGACCAATGACTCCAAATAACACCACAAGAAATAATCTAATGGTGTTAAATCACAACTCTGCTTTTCTCGCAATAATTTTGTTGTTACAAGTGCTGAGTGGCACGGTGCACTGTGTTGTTGGAACCAGATGTTGTCAAGATCAACTTTTTCCGATTGCGGTCATAAAAAGTTGTGAACCATCAACATATAACGCTCTCCACAGTAACGGTGTCACCAGCTTCATTTCGAAAAAATTACGGACAGATGATTCCACCAGACCAAAAACTACACCAAACTGTCAATTTTGGTGAATTTAATGGATGTTCTTGAATAATTTGTGGGTTTTCTTCTTGAAGAATTGATTGTTTAGACAGATGAAAGTGAGGTCATCGGAGCAGATGATTTTCTAGCGTATATCTTTCTATGATGAAATTGTTAATACAATGGAAAAAATGTATAGATCACCAAGGCATATTCAAAATAACCGAAATGATACTTAGAAATCAGACATTCCTATTGGAAAACCAGGTACAATCAGTAATCGAATAATGTTTTAAGTGACCTTGGCACAATTTGGTACGTCAAATTTCAAGCAAGTTCCAAAACCCTACATGCACGTAAAAAGAGACTATATAAAACAAGTAAAGAAGAGATAAGTTCGAGTGCAACCGAACATATTGCACTCTTGCAACTTACAAGAATCAAAGGAAATATTATGGTGTAAAACGTTAACCTGAGGATCGAAATCCAAGCAATTTTATATATATATAACTCCTATACTGATGGACATACAAGGTTTGTTAGAAAAACGAAAACCATTATAATAGGTTGTCAAAAAAGTCTTGCGGTATTAGCGCTAGTTGGCGCTGAAAGCGCGTAGCTCTAGTTTTATTCGTCGCATCGGGTCATATACATACCTTTTTGGAAAGCTCATTTAACGCGCTAAAACGTGTTTGATTGATTGTCGTTTCTTTTAAGTCGTTCGGGAGTTATAGCGTCGCAAACATGAAGCAAAATAAAGAGAAAATACGGCATATTTTACTGTACTACTACGATAAAGGCAAAAATGCATCTCAAGCCGCCAATAAAATTTGTGCAGTTTATGGACCCGATACAGTTTCCATTTCCACCGCACAACAATGGTTTCAACGTTTTCGTTCTGGTGTAGAGGTGGTCGAAGATGCGCCACGCTCCGGAAGGCCTGTCGTCGAAAATTGCGATAAAATCGCTGAATTGGTCGAAAGAGACCGGCTTAGTAGCAGCCGTAGCATCGGTCAAGAGCTGGGCATGAGTCATCAAAAATTCATTTCAATTTCAATAAAAAAAAAAATTCCATAAAAATACCGCAAGAGTTTTTTGACAAACCATCCCACATACTATTAATATGCCACATACTGAAGAAATGTTCTCTGGCTTTTGTTAAGGAACCTTACATACAATCACCAAGGTCAAGTTTTCGCCAACTTTTATCTCTTTTAAGCACAACGATATACTGTTATGAGTAAAACATGTTCTGTTATTTTCATTGAGATGACTCAAATATAGACCGATATATCCAGCATAAAATCACCTGGAAGTTCGAAAATCTTTAAATTGGGTATATGAGGGATTAGGGAAATATTAACCGGGGTCCATATTTCCTAGGGGCTTGAACAGTTTTTGTTGGATTTGAACAAGTTTTGATCATAAGGTGAATAAGGCTTTATTCCTGCAAAGATTAATACCGTTATATTAATTGCTTCTTGCTTTGTGTCAAAGAATCAAGTGGAATTTAAAATTGTGCTATATGGGAAGTAGGCATGGTTATTGTCCGATTTCGATCATTTTCACAACATTGCATAGAAATATGAAAAAATAACACCATTCCAAATTTTGTCGAAATCGGTCAGTCAAGTCCCGTGATATGGGATTTCACTAAAAAGTAGGCGGTGCCACGCCCATCGTCCAATTTTTTTCACGGTCCCTTAAAGCCTTGCCATACAATCCCGGCGGCAAATTTTTGCGTCTTAATTAACACGCTTTTAGTAGTTTTGAACACCGTTATATGGGGAGTGAACGGGGTTTTCATCCGATTTCGTCCATTTTTACAATATAGATAGAAGTTCTTGTAATATTCGTGCTGAGCGAATTTGGTTGTTGTAGCTTAAGTGGTTTAACTTATTAGAGGGCGCGGCCACGCTCAATTTTTCAAAAATTTCTTCCCACAGGTGCCCCTGGCTATTCACTCCCCTGTGCCAAACAAGAATTATGGCACTTTATAGGTTTTCGGTTAATAGCGAATTGTAAGCGTGGCGTGGTCTGATTTCGCCCATCTACGAACTCGAACTTTTTTTTACTAAGAAAACTGCATACCAAGTTTTATCAAGATATCTCAATTTACAACTTATGTACACGGACGGACGGACAAACAGACAGTAAACCGGATTTCAACTTTTCTCGTCACCCTGATCATTTATATATACATTTAGGTGATACGTATAAACGTTAGGTAAACAAAACTATAATACTCTATAGCAAGAGTGTAAAAATGGCCATTTGATAGCTTTCTCGAACACAACGGTGCATATTTGACCTAAATCGGATCATTCAAACTGTGCTAAATAAAACCTTCAGTTTAATGCAAAAATTATGGAATTTTTATATACTACATACATAGATCTACATATGTATGTATATTAAGAAAGACCTTAAGCCCTCATATACTTATTTCTGAAAACTCTACCCTGCAACCTGTTTAATTTTGAAACTTTTCAGCGGAATACTCTAAAAAAATTGTCTTTTTGATGCATTTAGTGAAATAAGTTGAGTCGTAATCAAATACTCGTATATCGGAGGGATGATTACCATGAAAGCGCAAAGCTTTCAACTTCCTACTTTTTTTTAAGATTTTTTGATATTCGAATTAACTTTTCCCTGTTCAAAATTCGTCAGTCTCAGGGACACAGCCAGTCTTTTTAGTCTTTGTATAGAAAAATTATTTATATCAGTACGTGCACATTTTCGGATTTGTTGCTATAATGGTGACCCCATTAACCTGCCTCATAAGTATTGCGTCAGATTTTACTCATAATCGCACTTTGAATTTCTTTTATTTCAAAAAAAAAAAAAACTAATAATAATATTTGTTATGATTTTTGCACACTAATTGGAATAAAATAATATACAATTGATTTCAATCGCATTTCATAAGTGAAGGTCACCGAACCTACTCAATAGTTAAAATTTTTATATTCTGAGTAAAATTGGTTTTATGCGGTTTGTTCTAAGAGATTGGGTTTAAAGAAAGCACTTTATAAAAAATTAAATGAGTTAGCATAACTGTATTTGTTGTTTGTTTTTAAAGGCTTTTTGCCTTTATTGCCTTAAATTCATTCATAAAAAATTGCTTGTGGATTGAAATTAGGTGAAATTCGATTTTAAAGTGAATAAAAAGCCAAAGACAAAAATAAAACCAAACTTAAATACGTACTCTTCTAGTTCGACCTTGGACTAAAAGAACTTTTCAAATTAGACAAAGACAACAATAAGCAATGCATGGCTTGAATTCTCATTATAAGAATTGTTTTGCATACATTCTTCAAGATCTGTGATGTTATACATATGACAATGACAGGCCAAGTTTTATGCAGGCCTTTAAGCGGCATCCTTATCAGCAAAATGCAATAGCACCTCGAGCAAAGAATATAGTATATTATGTATGAAATTATTATGAAAACTAATTATAAATCAATATGGAAAGCCAAAGTTCGGTCGGAACTGAACGTGAAATAATTTCGAAGCTTGTAATTTTTTTTCTGGGCGTGAAAAGTTTTGTAAAGTCTGTTAGACTAAAAAAGCGATTTGGCAACGTATATTCGCTTTAAGGGGTTTCATGGGTTTACGGGTTTCAAAAAATTGATTTTTTTTATTGTCTTATTAAATTATACAACACCTTTAGAATATTATCCTAAGTTTTCAAGTTGATCCGAGTAATAGTTTCGGAGATACGGCCTTAAGAACTTGTGCTCTCGAGGCTAGCTAGGCTAAGCGCGGCGTCTTTAAACGCGTTTTTCTCGAAACTGTGTCGGTTGGCAAGATTTCTCGAGAACTATTCAACCGATCTTCATGAAATTGTACACAGGTCTTTGAGATACACCTCTTAAAGACTTGGACAAAGCATTATTTTCGATTACAACTATTTGAAAAAAAATGTCGCGAAATTTTCACTGAACTTTTAATTTTTTTGTAAAAATGTCTTCCAAAAATCCAATTTTCACTTTTTTTCCTTTGACCAAGTTCTAAGTTAAGTTATCAACTATTTTTACACTTTAGATGATCCTGTAAAAAATTGTTCAGCCAGCGCGGATGTATCTTTTTTTGGAGGGGTCACCAGAAATGACGTCGGAATGGCCGATTTTGAAATATTTTTTTTTCTAAAAATTCAGAATTTCTTTGTTAATAGTGTATGTTTGTAACAAAAAAAAAGTTTAATAAAGTAATTCATTTTTTATATGAGAAAAAAAATTGTTGAAAAAAGGCTGTTTTTTACTGGAGGAAACACATGTAATCCCCTAAAGTCAACCGACTCGGATAACAATGCCAAACCTTTAAGTTTGGGACCTCGTTTCCGTTAAAACTCAATTTAATCTCCTAGTAATTTCGAAACGAATTTGCTCTGTTTTAGGATAGTTTAAGTGATCTGATAGCTATATGCGGCAGGGGTCCGATATCGGCTGTTTCTGACAAATGAACAGCTCCTTGGGGTGTGTAAAATTTCAGATCGATATCTCACAAGCTGAGGGAATATTTCCCCATATATAAAAACGGACGGTGAGACAGATAGACGGAAATGCCGAAATCGACTCAGCTCGTCAAGCTGATATATTTTATGGAGTCTCCGACATTTCTTTCCTGGCGTCACAAAATTCGTGGGAAATATAATACTCTGTTCAGGGTATAAATATCAGACGTTTTGTAAGAAATCTCGATGAAATTAATTTAGCCTATTTTCTTGACAAAAATGCACAAATTTGATTCATAATTTGATAATTCCTCATCCCTCATACGAATCAAATATAATGACCAAATCACGTACTTTCCTTACTAATTTTTATTCGATTTGATTGTTATAAGGAAGTGCAATAAATAGTCAACTGTTCTTTTGCAATTTGTTATAAAAATACGACAGATTTCATAATTATACACAAATTGGTATGCTCCTCTAGTAAAATAGTGTGCTAAACTGTAAGTATTTGCTCCAGACCCCAACTACTAACTTCACGTCCAACTTTTATTTAACCATTTTTCTTCGCTTAGCATTAAGCTATTCATCTAAATACTTGTTCAGACTGAGCGACTACCATTTGTCAGGGATCACGTGAGTTAGTCAATTTTTGTGAATGTTTGTTCCATATGTAAATACTAAGATGCTAAAGTTCAAACGATTATTTTTATTTTGTATAAATGATGTCTACCGAATCGTCACTCCTCGAAAAATTGTATGTATTAAGCATAATTATGTATATAAATACATATATAGATTTAGCCGTACATACTCTTACATAAGTATTTATTTTTCATGAAATCATAATCTCTTCCATCGGCAGCATAATGATTTTGGTCAGACAAAACAGGTTCAAACAAGAGAACGCCGGTATTTAAGTATGTATAGTATTCAAGATGTTGAAAATACAATTTTATTCTTTTTTTCTTCTATTTGGAATTAAGTATTTATTGTGCTAGGGCAGGAGCTTTTAAAAGCAAGTAAGGGCATTGGTTATGTATTGAATTATTTTAAATTTATTTTCAAGAAAGGTAAATTGTACATAAATATTAAGATGTAAATAAAATATTATTTTCCACAAATAACCAGCGAGTTCCTGTCTATTTATTTATATACATATTCATATAAAGGGTGATCTCAGTAGAGGTATGCTTTTCAATAGACTTTTTTTGACATATCACACCCATGTCTTGTCAAGCTGTCATGTAATTTTTGTTCCGGATTGTTTGACATTTCACCATATAAAGACTTACGCCTGAACAACGTTTACAAATCACTCAAATTTATTACGAAAATTCACGTTATGTAAATAATGTATTTCGCGCGCTTCGCTCAATTTATGATCAACATAATCGGCCTACCAAGCTTACTATTCGCAACACAATCACTCATCTTGAGACCCAGCATCCATTATTGAATAATATTAGACTGAATAGACCACGTCCAGTATGCAGTGAAGAAAATATATAATATACACGAAAACCTTGGAGAGTCGATTCGGCGCCATTCGCAACTACTAAGACTGACGTATAGGACGACTTTACATCCAGATCTTAAATTGAACTGAAGCCTTTTGACCTTTCCAAGTGGCATCGCTTCGCTCTATTGATTCTTTAAAAGTATCAAAACGATTCGACGTTATCGATTTGGGGACGAAGAGCAACCTGAAGGTGATTCAAAAGCTGCCATTTCATCCAGAAAAACAAGGTTTTTTTGTTGTTAATGGGTCGGTGGAATCATCGGTCCATATTTCTTCAAAAATGATGCCGGTGAGAACGTAACCGTCAATGGTGACTTTTTTTGATGACTGAAGTTGAAGCTCGTGATCTCAGCGACCTTTGATTTCATCAAGATAGCACTTCCCACACATCACCTCAATTAATGGATTTATTGAGAGAACACTTTGGTGAGTAAATAATTTCACGTTTTGGTCGATTGGCCACCAAAGTGTGATATCACACCTTCAGACTTTTTTCTGTGGTGATCATTCGCCAGTTATGAAGGGAAAAGCTAGAACGAGTCATCGAAAATTGGACTCAACAGATGGACCACCTCAGCCTCGTAGCCACAGTTTACATTTGAAAGAGATAATCTTCAGAAAACAAATAACAAAGAATGTTCTTTCGAAAAAAAAAAATTCTTCAACTAATTTGAAGTTTCTGTGTTTTTTCTTTAGAAAAAATAAGAAACTTCGAAATGGACCAACCTTTATAACAAAAAGTTATAATTCAAAAATATCAAAAACGTTGTGTTTCGCTCATATAAATATCTAATAAATATTCATTATATAAGCTTACAAAAACTAGGTTCAATATCTATTATATTTACCACTAGTGGATTTGGCCACGCGTTGCCGTGGTATACATTTTATATTTCATATAATAAACTATTCAATACAGTGAAAATTTTATTTACGAATAAAAGTGAAAACATTTTTGTCGGTAAAAGAATGCAAGGGATTATACATGAGATTTAATTTTGAATATGTTCATACAAATAAATTTCATTGGAAAAAATAACGAATTTAAGGCCGTTTTCTCAATGTCTGGCACCCAGCCTTTCTGACCAGTTAATAGAGTTGTCTGCTTAATAGGTTGTACTTAGTTAACATCAACAAATTGTAGGACCGGCCAATGTGCATAGTTAATGGAGATGTCCGCTTAATAAGGCGTCCATTTAATAGAGCTTTCATTATATTCTTTGATGATGAATTGTTTTTACTATCCTATCTTCTAAGTTAGTTCGAACTGGACACAGTCTGCTAAATTTTACTAAAATCGGTTCAGCAGTTTAGGAGTCCATCGCGGACAAACAACGTGACACGTACTTTTTATATATAAAGATAAAGATATCAACAGACATGGAAATTTGGTGAAATATAAACATATAAAGCTCTCTTAGCAGCAGATGAATATGTCGATAAGTAAATTAGTTGGGCAATAGGACTAAAATCGCCGACTTTTGGATAAATTTCGTATCTACATTTCCATCAAAACAGCTTGTTTTATTACTAGTATATGGCAACGCTGTTAAAAATGTCGTCGAACTCGATACATAACGAGCTCAATTTTACCATAAATTTGGTGTTTTTAAAACAAAAGTTTTACGGACCTTTAAATATTTCACACGACTTTAGCTCGTACATATGGTTAGAGCATAAATGTTCGTTTTCGTACGAACATAGCATCTCCTTACTTGTTTCATGTTAAGCTTTTATTTTTTATTGGTTCTTCGTATTGGTGAACATGCATCCTGGGGGAAGGTTACTTGTCAACAACTGATAACAACAGAATAGAAAAAAAAAAAAAACAACAAAGTGGAAAGAAGTGACTACAAGTTGAAAGCAAAAAAGAAGAACGGCTCAACCTTTTTTTAACGCCACGAAATCCGCTTGTTGTGACGACAATAATACAAATATATAAGCATATATACATACATATGTATATACCAGACATATCAGCGCCCAATCGGCCACTAAAACTCGATTTGTGGCCATGTTTGCCAAAACCCGCGCACTGAGATCAGCAATAAAAATGTGATCTTGTCTCTTACGTCTATTGGGGCCGCAATTTACACATTCTGTACTCAACTAATCAATAGAAAGTGCTAAATCTCGCATGTACTATAACTGTTTTGGTAGTGTCAGCCGTTGGAATCGTGCATTTGAGAACTGATAAGTAAATGGCTGTGAACTGTTCTACTGAAAAGCAAAAAAAACACACATGCACCCCTGGCGGCCCCTATGCCCGCCGCTTTTATTAACAACAATAATTATTTAATATATTTTATTATTGTTTATAATTATTAATACACGCACACATGTATGTGGGGGTATAACGGTGTCTCGGTGTGTCTGTTTACGACAACATTGTCGTCGTTGTCGTTTTTCAGCTGATCGTCAGCGGCGTCTTCGGCCCACCCAGGCCAGCGAGCGTAGCATCTGCTCGTACGCATGTGTGTGTGTATGTGTGCTTGCTCGGTAATTTTTGATAATACTCGCGAACAAGGGTGGGGGGAGGGCGGCAAGTGCGATTGCAGCCAAACCAAACGTTGCACTTGCCATTGCAGTGGCGATTTGTCGCGTATTTACCAATAAACAAACGCACACACACATACATACTTACTCACACGAAAACTCACACTATCACCACCGAGTAGCCAACTAATGGAGTCCGCGGTGAAAATCAGTGTCACCACAGTATATGCGGTCGTAATCCCGTGCGCATCACGTCTGTGGATTGATTACGATCGCACTCGTCGGAAAACTGTAGCGTTACGAGAAAAATACCAACAAATGCAAAAACACAAAAATTTAACATTAAACAGAACTAATATATTGCAAACAACGCGCCTTATCTGGCAAAAACAAAATTAAAAACAAAAACAAAAATTAAACACAAAAACAAAACCAAAAAAAAAGTACCCGAGATGCTTCTTCTGTAGGCAAGTCAACTTAAGTCAAGTTCCAATCGCGACGCAACGGATCACCATGCTTCGAGACGAGTCGGGAGTCAAATGAAATAGCTGATTGTTGTCGTTGTCATTGTTGTTATTTTTTTGTTATTGTAGTCGTCGTTTTAAAGTCGAGCGCGAGGCTTTACAAGCCATATCCTGAACAAGATTTAGTTCAGTTCGTTGTTGAACTTCTCACCGTTCGTAACGTTTGGCGTTTCATCAATAACAACAGCAACAATTGGGACCCAACAGGCGGAGACTACATATAAATCAGTTGGAAAATTTGGAAAAGGCTTTCCCGTGATTATTTATTCACATACGCATGTATACATAAATGCATGCTTAGTAATAGCAAGCGCATACAAATTATAAATGGGGTTGGTGATATTTTGAAGAATCAACAAAAAAAAGAACAAGTTCACGTTTTTGACAACAATTTTAAAGAACTCAGTGCTTTGTTGCTTTAGTTACTTATTTTCATATTTATGTGCTAGAAAAATAAATACGCCAAAAAAAGTATATAAATAAATTTAAATGGTTTAACTTAGTTAACGACTTTTCGCCTATTAAAAAAACAAATTTAAACTTTTTGGCATAAATATCAGCTGTTTGTTAAAGAGTAAACGTACTGACACCATTTGTGTGCTTATAGTCCAATTTTAAATTTTTTGGAATATACGACGAGCTGCAGCAACACCAAAGCCGCAATGGTCGAAACGGAAATTGTGATTACGAATTCGGAGCCGGTGACAAAGGCCAGTCTGATAGTGGTCTCGAATCGCTTGCCATTCGTTTTGAGTCGCGATCCGAAAACTGACAAATTGGAACGTAAAGCAAGGTGAGTACAAAAATAAAAACTTCTATAGATTATTTTTGTTACAGAAAAACGTGTGAAAGACAGGCGTAAGAGAATGTTAAGGAAAAAACAAGAAAAATCCGTTAACTTCGGTTCCCGATCTTCACAAAATTTGACTTGGAACATTATCTAAGACAATAATCCGATGTAATTGTTCAGATTGAATAACTGTAGCATATACATAGCTGTCATACAAGCTGTACAAACAGAATCAAGTTCTTCTAAGAAACCTCTTGTATTCGTGAAGGGTATTAAGTGGCAACTAAATGCTATATTTATCCCATCTGAACAATTACAACGGATTAACGCCTTAAATAATGATTCAAGCCAAATTTTGTAAAGATATCTCGTCAGATGAAAAAGGCAAGCACTTGATTCCGAATGCTCAGTTTGAATGATAGCTACATACATATATGCTATAGTGACTTGATATTGGCCCTTCCGACAAATGCTTTTTGGTGATCAAACTTCAGATCGATATCTTAAAAACTGAGGGAATAGATCGTATGTATGTAGACAGACAGTCAGTAAGACGGTCAGATAGACGAGCATGGCTAAATCAACTCAGTTCAGCAAGCTGATCATTTATATATACATTTTATAGAGTCTTCGACGTTTCCTTCTGGGTGTTACAAACATGTTCAGATTATAATTAGAAAAATAATTTCCGTTATTGTAAAGTGTGGCTTCAGACTAAAGCTGGGGACTTAAAGAAGTTTATGAGAATTACTTTCAGGTCAATGAAATAACCACAAATTTGACAATATTTGAGATTAGAAACATTTGTGTATAATTTTAAACCCTAACAGGTGAGAAAGTCGAACGTACGACCTACAGAAGTTAAGCGCTCCGTGATTTCTGAACCAACGAGTCGTCTATAGAATACTAATAGTGAAAAATCACTTTCAATGATTACCGAGACAATATGCGGTCTGTAGAATAGTGAAGAGTTACTTTCGCAAAGCTGCAATTTTTCAATTACACCGCATTTGTTACAAATACCTATATCATTAATCAAAAACTAGGTATCTACAATAGAAACATTATCTTCAATATAACTTCCATAGACAATATTGAAAAATAAGCAAGGTATTCGAATCGCTGTAGCAATAATAATAAGAACCTTAACCTATCCGCTAACTGTAAGCTCCTAAAGCATAAAGTATGGTACAGAAATTTTAGTTTGGATAGTCACGTGAGGTTCAGAAACATCGACACGTATACAAATGCGGATTGTTGAATTTTTTTTATTAAAATCACACATGCCGTAATTTTTCTTGGGTAATTCTGAACAACTTTACTTGAGAAACTATAAGTAAATAGCCGATTTCGAACCAGCGATTTTTAAGGCGAAGTTTAGCTTCCAGGAATTGATTTGTGCGTCAGTTTTTGAGATAACCGAAAAAAGTTAAGGGGCTAAATCAGTGTAACCCATGAAAAATTAGGAGATTTTCGTGAATTTTTTTTAAAGAAAATGCTTTAATTAAATTCTGAAAAGTATTGAAAAATAACGGAGTTATGTGCTATCTGCGGAGGTGCCAAAAAGAAAAGTTCCCAACTGCTGACATGATTCCGGCCGAAAGAATAGCTGACACAAAAAAATTCGAGAAGGTTATTGAAGATGAAGGTATTTTCTATACAATGACTTAAAAAGATTTTTGAAACATATAAGAAATTAACAAAATGGTATAGTACTGAAAAAAGTGTCGTTTTTTTAGGTAAAAATGGGTGATTTTATAATGCCAAACTGACAATTTTCAACCAATCAAAAAGATCGGTGGTCATTGTATAGTAAATATATTCAGAATACTCAGTTTCCATTTGAGGTCGATCAGTCAATTTCTCGTTGAGTTATGATGTCAGCAATTTTGAAAAATGTCGTTTCGAGAAAAACGCGTGCAAAGTTTCACTCACACATACTATACATATGTGATTATACCTGCGAGCGGTCGCTCTTTAGAACACTGTCATCCAAAAACTATTCAAGATACGACCTTGCAGTTTTCACAGGATTTTTTTAAATATATAAACTATCATAAAATCGATTTTTTGAAAGTGTCACACTGTTATAGCCCTGTAATTCAAAAACTTTTCATAGAAGTATAGAAAACGGTGTGCCAACTTCTCCTTGGCAACCTTGGGACATCTTTTGGATAATTCTTCTGCAAAGAACTTCAATAGGAAACTATAGACTAAGTAATTACGTCATTGATAGGAAACACTAGGATTATGGGTATATTTTTCAAGCCATTATCTGAAACGTATTTTTCATTTTTTTCCGGCAGACGGTTTATTTTTCTATTTAATGAAATGTACGGTAGCAGTATTATTTTTCAGTCGCATTTTGCTGTATAAAGTAAACAACCACAATTGGTTCTGTTAGGGTAAGACCATTTTAGAAAAAGGCCACACGCAATAAAGAAAATCAAGACCATGAATTTATGGGAAATACCAATAGTTTAAATTTTCAGACTTTTTCATCCTCAAAACTAATGCCAGTGGCACAAGCTCTATATCTATACCTCATTACAACAAGCACTTCTTAATAAAAAGGTTAATCTAACTTAAGCTATTACTTGATTTTGGTACTTGAACAAAGCGTCTTTGAAAGCAGAGTTATCAATATTTGAAGTATGTACTCAGTGACGTTAAAGTGTTATATAATGCCTTACACCTGCTCTCCTTTAGTCACAATCTGTTCTAAGCCAGTTGTACAGGAATACCCAATAATATTACAAAATAAAAAGTATAAAATATTTCAAGTTTCGATTATTGTGGTAGCTTCTCCAAATAATTTTTACTCGGATATAAGCACGGGTCGGTTTGATAGTGATTTGAAAAACAGTCAGTAAAACATTTTTGCAATTAATTTTTATTTTACACATGCACGCTATAAATATCCATTAATTACATAATTTGTGAATACGTGATTGAGATTTGCGCATATTCTTATCAACTTATCAGCACTGCTAACTACAAATCTTTAACCTTCAGCTAACATAAATTTTTTTTTTCATCGGAACAACAAGTTTTGAAAAAAGTGGAATAGATCTCAAGCTTGATTTCAGCACACAAAGGCACGAAAGGAACACGCCGGTTTGTTTTTATGGCATTTTACTATGTGTTGATATGATATAAGGGTTTAAACTAAAAATATTTACGGCTCCGGGTTCATAATTATTTTACGATTAGCAACTATTTGTTAAAATAACATTAGCTTACGCGGATGAGGTGTGTTTTTAAGAACATATGTACATACATGCGTATAAATAACTTGTTGAAATGTGAGTAGGTGGAGGAAAGGATGCTAAAAGATTAACTGTAAACTGAAAATTACAATTCGCACAGAATATTAAGATAAATCTGTAATTTACTTGAATATATCGTCACCTAAAAGGCAAAACAACGTAAAATAAAAAAAATGAAAATCGTTGTCAGATATAATAACCAATATATAATCATTTTATAACGAAAACTCTAATTTTGTTTCAATTTGAGTGTATGATAACCAATATATATTCAATATATATCCATTTTATAACCAAAACTCAAGTTTTGTTTCAATATTAGTGGTTTCTATTATATCGTTTTTCCTTCGTCTGAAAACTTATGAAAAGTGATGTTTCGTTATTTTGCATTTTCGGTGACGATATACAACAAACGAAGAAGGTTCGTCAGATATTAAAGAGTTATGTTAAAAGCAGTTATCCTTTAACAGTTTTGTTGGTAGAAAAGGATATTGGAAACCAAAGTGAAATAGTCGCAAAAAGTACAAGCAAGCTTGCGGAGATAGCCGAGGGACAAACACTGCTCGAAATTATGCTATAAGAAATGATTTTCCTTACAAATTAATATCTTTAAAAATGTGTGGAGAAAAATTTTAGAGGAGCGTTAAAAGAGCAGAGAGACCATCCCATTCTCAGTCCTATAGGCTATCCAAACAGACGATAAAAAAAGAATAAATATTTAATCTTCCAAAAAAATGGATTGGATTGATTTTTTTCACTTAATTTATTAGATCTATAACTGAAAGTCGGCTATAACCAATAAAGTAGAAGATAACCGAAACTCAATAACAAAAATATTTACAATTGCCATACAAGGAAAAAAATATTAAATGTAATAATGAGCATTTAAGCACGATTCTGCCCTTTCTTAATCATTGAAAAAAATATAGTATATACTTATATACTATATTCATAATTAACATATATATATTTATATATATATTTTAAAGTGTATATGTATATTGATAGCAACATACATATAACACAGCATACATGAGATCAAGGACCTAGACCGGGTTCAATAAATTTGAGTGTAACCACCGCCGACTGGCGACCAACCTCACAGATACTGTAGATGCCTGCCTCTTTTTCGCGTTTTTATACTTTACTTTTTCATCTATAATTTTTTAAAATTATTTACTCTTTTTTTTGGCGCTTCTATTCATAGACTCGCTGGTGATTACGTTCAACAGTGAGCGCGTGAACTTATTCGGTAAACAGAATGTATGGATTCGCTAGAGGCTGGGCAGTAAAGAGTCAGTACCGGTGGCAGTGTTATCAAGCTTATCAACCTCATAATTATCACACACATACACACAAACACATATTGTATATATACACACACATATGCGTAAATACTAACGGTCATATAAGACGGATCTACGTATCTACATATTTCCGCATATTGTACATAAATATCGGGTGATTTTTTAAGAGCTTGATAACTTTTTTTAAAAAAAAAACGCATAAAATTTGCAAAATCTCATCGGTTCTTTATTTGAAACGTTAGATTGGTTCATGACATTTACTTTTTGCACTGTTTGGTGTGGTTTGTACGCTGGTGGAATCATTGGACCGTATTTTTTCAAAGATGCTGTTGGACGCAACGTTACGGTGAATGGCGATCGCTATCGTTCGATGCTAACAAACTTTTTGTTGGCAAAAATGGAAGAACTGAACTTGGTTGACATGTGGTTTCAACAAGATGGCGCTACATGCCACACAGCTCGCGATTCTATGGCCATTTTGAGGGAAAACTTCGGAGAACAATTCATCTCAAGAAATGGACCCGTAAGTTGGCCACCAAGATCATGCGATTTAACGCCTTTAGACTATTTTTTGTGGGGCTACGTCAAGTCTAAAGTCTACAGAAATAAGCCAGCAACTATTCCAGCTTTGGAAGACAACATTTCCGAAGAAATTCGGGCTATTCCGGCCGAAATGCTCGAAAAAGTTGCCCAAAATTGGACTTTCCGAATGGACCACCTAAGACGCAGCCGCGGTCAACATTTAAATGAAATTATCTTCAAAAAGTAATGTCATGAACCAATCTAACGTTTCAAATAAAGAACCGATGAGATTTTTGCAAATTTTATGCACAGAAATATAAATTATATAAACGTGCGTTTGTTTGCGTGGCGCCGTGTTTTCCTTTGACGCGCCTGCTCTTATTTGCATTATCCTGTCTAGCACTTTGCAAATACTGATTAAAATATGTTATTATTATTAATTCATGTGGAGCTGTAATCTGCTTCATTACGTGCATATGTATACACATATATATACATATACATATATTTATAAATTTATACGTTTTCATTAATTTATTTATTGAAAATATGTTATATTTGTTATTGATTTCTGTAGTTTACTGATTTTTTTCTTCTTTCATTTTTTTCGCTTATCTACAGCGCTGGCGGTCTTGTAACTGCTGTCTGTCCGGTGGTGATTAAGGGTAAAGGCTTGTGGGTCGGCTGGCCAGGCATACATTTGGAAGATTCAAATGAGCCCATACCCGAATCGAATCCAACGGATCAAACGCCTACAGCAGGCTTGAAATCCGATCAAGTGAGTATTAATTTAAAATATACATATATGTATGTACATACATAGATGCATTAGGGTGTGTCAGAAAAACTCATACAGAATTTTGTGTTAAAATTAACTTTTTTAATGCTTTTAAATGTAGTTTATTAATTTAAGAATGGATAAAATTTCTCTAAGGTACATTTCTAATTCTTTAAGATCGGACATCGTGAGTAAGGGAAATCTTAAGAAATATTATATGAAGGTATAAACATAATACATGGGAAAACACGATCGGTACTAATTTGACTTTTTGTCAGATGATTTTGTTTAACTGGCGGATTTTAAGCTATATTATGTTCAATAATTCCCTAAAATTCTCCTCTGGAGCCGCCCCTGATCAGAAGATATACAAATATTTTTAACTTGATTTTGATCGATCAGTTTGTATGGCAACTATACGCTATAGTCTGAACAATTTCTTCGGAAATTATACTGTTGCCATGGGCAGCGAGATCTGCAAAATTTCATGGAAGTATCTTGTAAAATAAAGAAGTTTTCCATACAAGGACGCCGATTTGAACGTTGTTGTTGCCGTAGCGGAAGAGTTCTGCCAAGTTGACATTCCTTGACCGGATAAGAATCCGGGTCCGTTCCGGCTACCTAGACCCGACTGTCATGGGAACAGATTCTTCAGTTTGTATGGCACCTCTTAGGAAGCAGCTTCTCAATGAAAGGACAAGTGCGAAATTCACAGATTCAGATCGATATCTGAAAAATTTAGCGACTAGTGCGAGTATATTTACAGACAGACGGACATGGCTAAAGCGACTCAACTCATGATATACTTATTTTATAGTGTCTCCGACGTTTCCATCAGGATGTTGAAAGGTTCGGTTCTTCTTCTTCTTTACTGACGTAGACACCGCTTACGCAATAATAGCTGAGTTAACAATTCCGCGCCAGTCGTTTCTTCTTTTCCCAACGTGGCGCCGATTTGGTTCGGTTAGGTCAGGTTAAATTGTCAATACAAAAAGAAGATCTCACATAGACAGCATATAACGCTGGTCCGTTGTGATATCTAGAACTCTAATGAAAATTTATCAAAAAGACACTCATAAATCGACACAGCGCTTTGAGCCGACCACATATTTGTAAGGTTAGCCAATGTCAGTTAGTTGTCTGCTGGTTCGCCGAAGGTATGACTGCCGAGATATTTCAGCTTCAGTCTTGTAAAGGCACACCTTCTTTCATACAACTTTGACAATTTGCGTCTGGCTACTTAGGCTTACAGCATGAACGCATATTGGACAATGTCCTGTAGGAATACATACGATTACGGCAAAATGAAATTCACTAAGATCAAGCAGTTTAGTAGATCACTTACGTTCTAGTCTAGGCCAGAAGAACCTTGCAGTCGTAGAGAAGCTGATAGTCGACCAACGTTTGCTAAGCGCATGCAAGTTCCATAGGTTCGTAGGTTTGTTCTACTCTATGACAGAAAGACCGTTCAGAGGAGCTGATAGTCGACAAACGCGTGCTAAGCGCGTGCGAGGTTCATAGGTGCAGCGCTACAGCGCAAGATGACAAAGAAGATGCGAATTGCTTACACTCCGATGTGACCAGGCACCCAAACGTGTCTGATGATAAAGTAGCACGCTGCTTTTTTAGTCAGGACAGACACTACATGACTAATTTTGAGCGCACTGCTAATATTGCTGCTTTGGGCTAGTAAATCTACTGCTACCTAAATAGCAGTCAATTCTGGATGAAAAACACAACAACCGGCAGCCCAAAGTTAAGCTTGAGGCAGAGCTTATGACAGAAGACTCTACCTCCAACTTCTCCTGCTAGTTGAAAACCAGCCGGAGTTTTACAAACTTGATGGCGAACTTAATATACTTTGTCCTGGGAGTCTGTTATTATGTAAAATTTTGTAATGATTCAAAATTAATATTTTAAAACTAATATGTCTACAATACATATGTATGTCTGTGCATATGTGTATACCGATTAATTAATATTCAATAATACACTCAATAATCAAAGAAAATGGAATTATCGATCGTACAAAGTCCAAAGGCGTAGGCCGCCACTTTTAATGTTCGTTGATAGATGAACGTCATCAAAGCGCAATTTTTGTACAAAATATTCATTTTAAAATTACATTTTGTATGACTTTTTTCATTCCATTATTATATGTATGTATGTTATATGTATATATTACATTTTTATAATTATTTGCAATTAAAATCATAATTAAATTAGATTAAATTGTATTTTACTTTATTTTATTACTTTAATACGCGTCAACTCTAAATTCACCCGCTTATCTTATCTTCACTCTGTCACGTCATTTGCTGTAGGTCGTCTCCGTCAATATAAATGCCGCGATTTTTGATAGCTACTACAATGGATGCTGCAACAAGATATTCTGGCCGCTCTTTCATTCCATGCCCGGTCGTGCCACCTTCGGCGCCGAACACTGGCACAACTATGTAACGGTGAATAAACATTTCGCGGCACGCACCATTGAAGCGCTCGAGAAGTGTTTGGAGCAAAATAAAGCTTTAGATAATAACACACCGCCAATTATTTGGATTCACGATTATCATTTAATGTTGGCCGCCAATTGGATACGTGAAAAGGCCGAGGAGAAACAGCTGCCATGTCGGCTGGCCTTTTTCTTGCACATACCCTTCCCACCATGGGATATCTTCCGTTTGTTCCCTTGGGCCGATGAAATACTCCAAGGTATGTTGGGCTGTGATATGGTGGGTTTCCACATACAAGACTATTGTCTGAACTTCGTCGACTGTTGTCAACGCAATTTGGGTTGTCGTGTCGATCGCAATAATCTACTCGTCGAACAGGGTGAACGCACTGTGCGCGTACGACCGCTACCCATTGGCATACCTTATGATCGCTTCGTGACTTTAGCGAAGACCGCTGGTAAATTGCTGAAGAGTGATAAGCAACAGATCATTTTGGGTGTGGATAGGTTGGACTATACCAAGGGTTTGGTGCATCGTTTAATGGCCTTCGAAACCTTATTGGAGAAGTATCCACAGCATAAGGAGAAAGTCAGTTTACTACAGATATCCGTGCCATCGCGTACCGATGTCAAGGAATACAGAGAACTGAAAGAGGAGGTAGATCAACTGATTGGACGGATTAATGGTCGTTTCACGACTGCCAATTGGGCGCCTATACGTTATATCTATGATTATGTGGCGCAAGACGATTTGGCCGCCTTGTATCGCGATGCTGCCGTATGTTTGGTTACACCACTGCGAGATGGCATGAATTTGGTAGCAAAAGAGTTTGTTGCTTGCCAGATTAATGCGAGTCCCGGTGTGTTGGTAATCTCACCCTTCGCAGGCGCTGGTGAGATGATGCACGAAGCATTGCTCTGCAATCCTTATGAAGTACATGCCGCAGCCGAGGTCATACATCGTGCACTCACAATGCCCGAAGATGAACGTATACTCCGTATGAGCCGTTTGCGTAGACGCGAGTCAGAATGTGATGTTAGCAATTGGATGCGTTCGTTCCTGAAGGCGATGGGCACACTGGATGTCGATGATGTCGGCACAACCATAATGCAGCCAGTCACTGTGGACGACTTTGATGATTATCTACTCAAGTAAGTGGCTTTTGTTGCGACCCTTTTAGTCAAGTATTAATTTATATGCACTTTTGCTTTCAGATACATCGGTTACAATCATAAGTTGGCGCTTTTGTTGGATTATGATGGTACGTTGGCGCCGATTGCACCGCATCCAGATCTCGCCACACTCTCGCCCGAAATTAAAAATGTGCTTTTCAAGCTTTCAAATCATTCCGATGTTTATGTCGCCGTCATCTCCGGTCGTAATGTGGACAATGTAAAGCGCATGGTTGGTATTGAGGGCATTACTTATGCCGGTAATCATGGTTTGGAAATTCTGCATCCCGATGGCAGTAAGTTCGTGCATCCAATGCCGATTGAGTACGAGGACAAAGTTAGTCATTTACTTAAGGCGCTTCAGGACTCGGTAAGTGTTATGAAAACTCGCATAAAATTGTATACAAATCGGTTTGACTGCTGACGGAATTATTAACTCGAAATGATGGAACTTACGTTAGCTTTCGATAGAGTACAAATATTTTGATTGGCCCCTATGTGCCCCTAAGGCCAGATACAAAACAAGTCAAAAAGTAGATTAATGAACAACCATTTCAAGGTCTGAATATTATTGGTTTAAGAGATGTCGAAGAGGTATTTGAAATCTTATTTACCGAAGGACAAAAATTTATAAAAACAATGGAAATGATGAGTAATCGGTCAAGGAAATCCTTTAAAATAGGTTTGAAAAGTCTTAGTTATGAGTTATGAGACCCAATGAGAGTTTTGTTCGAAGAAAATTAGCAAGATTTGTATTAGATTTAGAACCGTATTTTTATGGAACGGAATAAGTATATTATTACAACCCAGCTCCTAACGAAATGTTAAGACATCAATGTATAGAAGACAAAATTATAGTACAGGACACTCAAATCCCTTTAAAGCCGGATATCGACGAGAAATAATAAACTTTGATTTCAAAAACTTGCAATAATGAGCATTTGCTTCTTTTAGGTCTGTCGCGACGGTGCTTGGGTGGAGAACAAAGGCGCACTACTCACATTCCATTATCGTGAAACGCCAGCCGAATTACGTCCGGCGATGATCGAGAAAGCGCGTGGACTTATAATTAAGTACGGTTTCAAAGCAACCGAAGCGCATTGTGCACTCGAAGCCCGGCCGCCCGTACAATGGAACAAGGGACGCGCATCAATTTACATATTACGGACATCGTTCGGTGTCGATTGGAGTGAACGTATTAAGATTATATACGTTGGTGACGATCTGACCGATGAAGATGCCATGGTGGTAAGTAGAAAATAGACGGCTTTAGCATTCAACCACTATCTCCTAAATAATAAAATTTGATCATCTACCCGCCAGGCGCTCAAAGGTATGGCGCGCACATTCCGTGTCACCTCATCGGATATTGTGCGTACCGCAGCCGATCATCGTTTGCCCTCAACCGATTCGGTATATACGCTACTCAAATGGGTTGAACGTCACTTTATGGGTCGTAAGGCACGTGCAAATTCGTTGACCTATCGTAATCGTCGCGAGGATGGTGTACGTACGCAAATGTCACTGGAGATTTCTTCGAGAACGAGTAATAACCTCGATGTGGAACATGTGTAGCCGGCAAGATAAGAGTTCGATGTTTACCGATTTTTGAAAGCGGAAGTATTGCAGGAAGCCTATTAGTTGGTGTATTTTTATCTCTGTGGCTTTAGCAGATGTGCAAAGCAATTCTTTTTCTCTTAGAGAATGAGTTTTTTTTTAGGTTTTAGTGGACAGTAAGCATAATTAAATTACAGAAGACATATCTATGTACATATATGTATGTATATATTTACGTATTTTTAAGTTAAGAATTTATATGTGAATGCAATTTTAAATAAAAAAAAGAACAGTACCTACTATATATGAATGTGTGTATGGGCGATAATATTTTTGGAAGTAAGCTGGAAGAGAGCATCTCCGAACAATTAATAAGAGGGGGAGGGGGTGATTTCTAGGACCGTTTAGACAACTTCACGATATTTAATATAGTCAACGAGATTTAATGCAAACGTTCTAGAAATGGTAGAAATGGTCTAACGTTCCCTTATAGGCTGTCTAACCCCGAGATGGCTCATTAGACTTTTTAGGATCATAAATTGCGACGGAAAATCCCCTCTTGATGAAGAAGACAAAAAAGTTCAAGCCCCATCATGTCAGTCCTAAATTTTATGCAGAAGCCTGTAAAAGGAGAACAGATCTTTAAAACTGAAATGGACCCGGATTTATTTTCGTCCAAAACTGTCTACGCTGTAGCTTCGTTTAAACTTTCTTTGAGATATTTTAGATGGCTACAAGAATAGCAATATCTGTGACTGATAAAATGTTCGAAAGAACAATTTAAAGAAGAATGAAGAACACCTGCGACTATTCTGGCAAGAAGACGTCGAAAGCATTCCCACAAGACGTAATAGCAGAGGTAAAGAGAGCCCTCAGGTTAGATTCTCGCAAACAGTGGGGTCTATTTAACCGGAACGGATCCATCTTTTCATCAGGCCAACAACTGTTAACTTGGCAGCTTTCTTACAGGGTTTGTCCGGAAAGTAAAAGGACTGAGTCGATTTAAAAAATTTATTGAACCAATCGTTACAATTCTTTAAAAACTTTCAAAATAGGCTCCTTCTGCGTCGATGCAGCGCTACCAGCGCGATTTCCAATCACTGAAGGCGTCACTGAAGGCATTCTCCGGAATAGCCTTGAGAATCGAGGGGTATGCTGCTTGGATCTCTTCTGTCATCTCAATATACTTGCCTTTCATTGGGCTTTTCAGGCAAGGCCTTGGTTGGGAGCTGTTCACAAGAAAGGCGGTATGAGCCGGAGCGTTGCCGTGATGCAACTTCCAATCGGCTGCGATGTCTTGTCGAACCCGATTGACCCTTCGTTTGAGTCTCTTGAGAACTTCTAGGTAAAACTTTGCGTTGACAGTTTGTCCAGGAGGAACAAATTCATGGTGGGCGATGCCTTTGATGTCAAAAAAGACAATGAGTATCGTTTTCACTTTGAATTTGGTCATTCTTCCCTTTTTTGGGTGAGGACACGCCGGCGTGTGCCACTCGGAAGATTGCCTCCTTGTCTCGGGATCTGACTCAAAGATCCATGACTCGTCACCTGTGATTACATCACACACATCTTTTTATCGAGTTTCACACAAAATTTAATTGCGTACCTCTCACAGAAACATGTCCCGCGAAAATGTTTGTCCTGACTCTCCAGGTGGAAAGAAAATGAGTCCTATTACTTTCCGGACAAACCCTGTAAAGCTTTATGGGAGATACTTTAAGTGGCAATATGAATAACAACAACAGTTTATGTTGGGAGGTTCAAAAGAAGATTTTTTTAAAAGATGTTTCTCTACAACAATAACAGGTATTCCAGCAAGACCAACAACGAAGAAATGAGATCCGGCGGGTCCGTTCCCAGATGATGAACATCTACGACCACTCTGACTAAGGTACGCTGAAAACCTCACTAGCAGTGGTAGAAGAGAAAGGGAATGGCCTTGGGTGTCCAAACTCCCAACAGTCAGATCTACGTAATCCGAGCGGCCCCATATTTTATCTGGCTAAATACTGTCAATACGTCAGCATTCTCAATATTATTTAGGCAATTTTTTTGGCAATATAATAACAACAACTACAGAAGCCTCGAATAAGTAGGAAATACAAAACGACCTGGCCGCTATTGATGTGCTCCTGGATGATATCATGTTGTTGTTAAATGACAGTCCTTGACCGGATAAAAAAATTCCGGTCCGTTCCGGTTACATAGATCCGACTGTCGTAGGAACGTTATGTATGTATGTATGTATTTTATGATTATCAAATGAATGAAAGGAGTGGCTCGTCAATCGACTTTCCTAAGCATTTATAGACCAAATTATGATGAGAATGAATTTGAATTTAGAATCAAATGAGCTACAACGGGGACTTCATATTAAATTGTACGTATTAAAATATATGTATACATACATAAATCTGGTTGATAAAATAATTCGAAACGAGCGAACTATAGTTTCTAGTGGCAGAAACCCCTCCGGAGCATATATATTAGTTTAATATCTCATTGTACTATATATAAAAATTCATTTTAAATATTTTTTATGCAAAACAAAAAATAAATAAAAAAAAAAACAAAAAAAAATAGTTTGGGGTAAATTAATCAATGTTATTTAAGTACGTTTGTTTTTATTTATTTACCTTTTTTATTTTCTTATGCGCTTAGACATTATCATTTTACAGTATTACTAAATTAAATTGGTTTTATGATCTCCTGGAATTCATTATAAGTTTGATAAACGTATACTAAGTAATCTAAATACACATACTATTTACTTAAGTATGCGATATAACTAACCAGGATACGATGAAAAAGAATAGAAATATTGGATATACGGCAAGTGGTTTACGGTTTGGTGGCTGACTTTCACCAAGAAATATAAAAGAAGCTAAAAATACATATTTATAAACTCGAATGCATTTCAAAATAGAAAAATATATAGAATTTTTGACTTACCATATGTGGCCCACACAAATCCTATCGTAGTGGTTACCAGTCGCAAGAAAAATGCTAATTTTGTTTGGGTAGCTAGCAAAATAACACGACACACAATCAACGCTATCGCCACTGGTGTAAGGCAATAACCCAATACGCAGACGGACTGGAAAAACGAGCTACAATAATGTAGTGAAACAAAAAACTTAGTACCATTACATTCAAATACATTTATTTTAGTTGTACTCACATATTGCCGCCAAGGAGCTTCGAATTTAGAGTAACTATAGCCGCACCTATCCATACGATAACAAAAACTTGTGCGAACTCTGGACCGCCATCATACATGCTATCTGCTGAACCTTGCAGTATGGTAGCCATAAATGTGCAGAGTACTAGTGGACCCCATAAATCCCCTAAAATATTAAAGTAAATAGTTATTTTTATTTACAAGTTTCTGCGCTACGGCTTTTAGCACTCACAATCACGCAGCAAACTGGACTTCTCCTTGGGATAGAGCACATGATAAAATTTTACGCCAACTGCGCGCACATCTCGTAGCTGCAATGATAACAATTATAAAAAATATGAGTCATTAAAAGTGCAACTAGCTTGTTGGCCGAAATACGCACAAATGTCTCTTTAATTGGCTCATCTAGTGTGTTGAAATCCGGTGCGCCTATTTGTGATGTATTTTTACGTGCTCCCGGTATGGACATATCACCTTCCAATTGGGAAGAAGCCGAAATGTTATCATCGAACATCTGTATAGAAACGTGTAAAGTGCAAGTATTAGAAAAGTTTGTTTTGTTGCTCAATGCATCAGTTTCGTTAACTTACATCCAGTTTAGTGTCCATTTCTGTGTTTCGTCAATTCTGTGGATTTGCACTATTCTACTAATGAATTAATATATTTTTAAAAACTATAATTTTCGTTGTTGTAACTTTTTCGGCACCGCAAAAACTTTTTATTTACACAAATTAATTGTAGACAATACATAAACGTCAGCAGTAAAGGTAAAAACAGCTGATAAGTCGCGCTGGCAATGAGAACACTTTGTAGTTGATGCACAAACCTGTGTGACACCCTGTGCTTTTTATTAAAATAAATAAATGTTTTTAATTTTATATTTAAGAACACTTGCTTTTTGAGACACTTTAGTATTTATATTTTAATTATTTAGTGTCAAGTGATTTTTTTTATAATTTTATAAAAAATTTTGTATATGATGTCAATATGCTGCTGGGAACAGTTGATCTGTTTACCTTCAGTTGTTTTGTATTTTTGAAAGAAACCTATTTTAGGTTATTATTATTGTTATATTTATAAAGTTAAAGGAAACGCCGTGTTAATGCTTTATCTAGCTTTAAAAAGATATGTATGTGAAATGTTCTGAAAGCATTTGAAAAAGATTTCCTGTAGGCATCGAAGCTGGTATCCATATTACACAACATTCTCTACAAACATTTTCTAAAAGTGCATGAATAAATTTGTTAACAACTCTCTTATTTCAGAATCAGGAAAACAACAATTAAACAATTACAACAAAGACTAAACTCCGACAATTTCAGAACAATCTATCCAACGTATATGGACAGGGGAAACAACGGTAATTTTTTTGACTCCCACTAACTGCGAAGCGTTGTTCGAAAATATTGCTAGAATATACATACATACATACATATATGCTGCTAAAACAATAACAATGACAAGTTATTGGCCTTATTATCTCAACTAATTAATTAACCTCAGAGAAATCTTGTTTATTGTAGCGACAGAAAACGTCGCTGAAGTAATTTGAAGGTATGCTGCCGAGTTGATAGTCCTTGGCCGCATAAAAGTCGGCGTCCGTTCCGCTTACATAGATCCCTTTCTATCGTGGGAACTTTTGACAGAGCAGCCCTGGAGATGCCTGCATAATTTTCTTGAGCGCAAAATAAAACAACTACTTCAGTTTGTATTATTTTTTCTTCGAAAATTTTTATTAACACACACCTTTAGACCTTAAAAACATTGAATTTCTTTTAACAGTTTGTAATTACAATTAATGCATAATTATATAATTTATAATTAAATCAAAAATTAGTGGTCCAGTAAGAGTATAAATAATTTTGTTTTATATTGTGATTGTTTCCTTGCTACATACAAGTATAAAAATGTATTTTTGTTGTTGTTAAATAAAAACGCTACACAATTATCGCCTTCTGTTTACTCATTTTATTTTTTTATTTTTTTTTTTTGGAATTTTAAATATTGACAACTGCTATGTTTACTTCTTCTTGACCTCATAGACCGATTGAATGGCTTTCAGTAGCCAGCCAACTTCTTCGACGGTTTTGATTTGATAATTGGCATAAGTCTTCAGTGTTGGCAGCTCAGAGACGCGGAAAGTTTTGCCCAAGCCATGGAGTACTTTGATGGCATCCTCATCGGTGGTATCGTCACCGGCGTAAATGATCTTCAGTTTCTTATCCCAATCGGCTTCGAAGTGTTTCTCCAAAATCATTTTGGCGCCCTCACCTGTTAACAAAATGAGAAAAGGAGGAGGGTGTTTGAGTGTAAGTTTTTTAAATGAAGCATGTTTTATAAAATTTATTTTCTTAGGGGCAACCACTGATCACACCTGCGGACTGAACTCTAAAAATCGAGGTACTTGACCTAAACTCTTATTTTTTTCAGTATTTGCATAATTAAGTTGTTGAAAAAATTCGTCTAATATTTTAGGACCATTCCTGATTGATCACTACTAACCCCGTAATGTTTGAACTATGCCTTCAGCAACAACAAAGTTTTTAGTTGTCTATTCCAAGTTATATAGTCGCTTACTATCGCTATTTTTTATGCCAGTCTATGTGTTTTATGCCAGTTTTTTTGTTCGATTCGCCAATATCCATAACCTGGCTAATCATAAAACCTTTTACAAGATGTATACGAGCTGTTTTACCAATGTCTGGTCAGCAGCTATCTGTCAGTTAAGTAAACATTTTGTAACGAATAAAGGAATTTTGGTTAGGTTAATCAGAACTGACAAGCTATGTATTTTATACTAGTTTTTTTGTTCGATTCGCCATTGTTCAAAACATGACTAATCAAAAAACTTAAAATAAGATGTCTAAGGGCCGTGGTCTCAATGCCTAGTACGCTTCCATCTGTAAGTGAAGTTCTATTTAGATAAAAAGGATCTTTACGAAAAAAGTAGTCTTGGTTACGTTAACCAGAACTTAACTGACAGATGGCTCCTAACCAGATTTTTTATCAAAATACAATTTAAGACCTTTTAATTTACCTACTTTTTTAATGCAAATATATTTTTGTAGAACTGTTAAATATTTTTTAAATATCTTTCGATAAGATTGCATTAAATTTATATTTTTTTTAATTTTTTTTATAATTTCTTCAACTTGCTGCCTTTAAATAAAAAAACATGTGATTTCTCCAATTTAGAAATATATTTTAAAAACTGTGCAAGAGATAAATGACCTGATGTATGCAAATATGCGTATAAATTCTTCATAATGGTGAAAAAATTAATAAATTTAATTAGAATTGCTGTATAAATGTTAAATTTATTTTTGGTTCTTAATTTTTTTTATAGAAAAATAGCAATAAATAAACAAAAAACATTGCAGTAATTTAAAATCGTCGGAATTTCTAAAAATTTGCCAAAAAATATTTATACAAAAAATAATACGTATTTTTATGCATAAATTGTTGCATCAAATGTTTGCTCACGTCAAATTGTTATTTTTAATTATTATTTTTTCAAATTTTTTTGTCCAACGTGTCAGTGTGAAATTGTCATAATTTTGCAATTTATTTCATTTTTATTTTTGTTTTTATCTCTGCATTCATCATTGTCTTTTTTCGCATTCTCAACTTGTTGCTTGTTTAACACGAATGTAGTAAAAATACTATTACCCAAATAACACCCACTCAGTAGCAATTAATTAAATACATACATATGTATGAACATAAAATTTTTGATTGCAAACACAATATAGCAGAAGAGTTTGCTATACAAAAACGGTACATTTGTAAATACATGCATATTTCAACAATTGAAATTAAATACGAGTGTGTGAAGAGATTATTTTTGGCTAATATTTCAAGTGACCAAATTTTTACTTAGATATGTACTCACATATTTATTTATTATGTAATTAAGTACCGTTAATTTTGTAATCTCAAAGAAAAATACAATAATTTAATTCGATTTTTGGAAAGTTGAATTTTTAACGACATTTTTGTATCGTTAAATTGACAGCTTTGGTCTATAAAAAGTTCCACTTTTGAATCATAAATGATGTTCAACTTCGTGATCTTAACACGTCAGATTTTTTTCAGACATAATTAGTCGTAAAGTGCGGGTTTTTCCATAGGGACGCCACAAAAGTAGATCGATAGGGACAGCAATCGACGCCATATTTTTTCCCTCTCTTCAGTAAGGTTTTCCACTTGATCATGGAAAGATATACGATGCAACAACGAGTCGAAATTTTTAAAATTTACTACCAAAATTCGGAGTCAGTGGCCTCAACTTTGAGAGCGCTACGTCCAATTTATGGTCGTCATAGTCGACCATTGAGCGTCTGAGAACATTGCTGCCGCTAGCGTATCAATTGAGGAAGACCCAAATCAGTCTTTTACACGTCGTTCTCAATCCTTGGGCATCTCTGTGACGTCGTTGTAGCGAATTTTCCAAAAAGAACATGGCGTACATCCTTACAACTTCAAATTGACGCAAGAACTGAAGCCGATTGACAACCAGACCAACATGCAAAAGATCCGAATTTTCATCGAAAAATCATCTTCAGCATTGAGGCTCATTTTTGTCTGAATGGCTTCGTCAATAAGCAAAATATGAGTTATTGGTCAGACAACAATCCATACGTATTCCATGAGTTACCATATGGTCTTGGACAATATGTGGTTTCAACAAGATAGCGCCACAGGCCATACAGCGAATGTCACAATCGATTTATTGAAAACCAAGTTTGGTGAACGTGTTATCTCACGAAATGGCCCAGTCAATTGGCCGCATCGGTCGCGCGATTTGACGCCGTTAGACTATTTCATGTGGAGCTACGTCAAGTCGATGGTCTATACCAACAAGCCAGCGACGTGATGAGCTTCGTACGAATAACGAAAGTGAAATTGCAGCAGTATCGGCCGATTTATGCTTGAAAACCATCGGAAATTGGGTTCAGCGTCTGGACTTCTGCAAGCGTGCCCTTGGTGGCTATGCAAAAGAA
The DNA here is from genome assembly GCF_016617805.1 of Bactrocera tryoni. Classification (NCBI taxonomy): domain Eukaryota; kingdom Metazoa; phylum Arthropoda; class Insecta; order Diptera; family Tephritidae; genus Bactrocera; species Bactrocera tryoni. The sequence continues at coordinate 18,462,123 of NC_052500.1, forward strand.
ATCGAATTCCATAAATAATGGCTTCGAATGTATTTTCACAGGAATAAAATATTTCATTGATATCCCAAACCGTTTTTGTTTTATTTAAAAACAACTTTTGTAGCACTATTTTCGAAAAACTCATTATAACCATTATAGGGGTCATATAAACTAGAAAGAAGCTAGAAGCTAAAGTCTATTGATATTTTCAAAGTGTAGAGATCGCGAAATTTTTTTACATACATTATAAACCACAAAAAATTCTAAACTTCATCTTTTACGAAAATTGAAAAATTAATTTTTGGCATATGAAAATATTGTGAAATTGTCTAGCTGGGGGGTTTTCTTGTTGCTTTTCGAATTAAACCAAATCTAATTACATGAAAAACAAGAACACCCACTAACTTCGGTTGTACCGAAGCTAAAATATTCCTCACAGGTGCATTTCTTATAGCATAAAAGGGCATAAAAAGATCTTTACCTCGATTTGGATCGTTTAGTCTAAACCGATCTCGACCATATTTTCTATACAAGGACTTGATTTTGATCGATAAGTTTGAATGTCAGCTATATTCTACATTAGGTCTGGTATCGGCGGTTCCGACAGAAATGCAGCTTCTTGGATAGAAAAGGACATGTCAGGTCAATGTCTCATAAACTGAGAAACTAGTTCAGGTATATAGAGACGAACGAACAGACAGACGCACGAAATCGATTCAGCTGATAACGTTGAAACTTTATACATATACATATATGTATATACCTATATATTTAAAAGGTTCTCCGACTTTTCTTCTGAGTGCCACAAATTCTCTGCCAAACTTATTAAAACCTATTCAGGGTAAAATAAGCTTTTACAAATTTTTAGACATATCCAAAATAAATTACATATATTTTCTCATATTTTTCAAGCGCCATTTTAACATAAATCTGTTCAAAACTGAAATATAAATTTACATTTTATTCAGTTTCACAAGTGATAAAATCTCAAAACAAATGAAACTATGCAGCAAAAATTATGATTATTTATTTTTAACTCTGCTGTTTGCACTTAAAATATTTTCTATATCAGCATATGTTAAGAAATCGCTAGAAAACAAAGTCAAATTCAGCGCAAAAGTAGCTTTATACATGAAAAACTGTTGCTAAAATCATAAATCTTAGCATTTTTAACACAAACAAAGTGAAACCAAAGTGGAAAATAACGAAAAAATATCAAAAGAAACGCATAAAAAATTATTATAGCCAACGACTGAAATAAAGCACAAAAGTAGAGAAATATTTCGAAAAAATAATTTTCAAAACAAAACGAAAATAAATAATAAAACGAGCTTTTGAAAAAATATACCAACTTTTGTGCACCTACAAGTATGTAAGTAAGTAGTGGCGTGAGGGGAGCAATGCAACAAACAGGCGCTGCCATTTGTGAGGCACTCCCGCGCTGCTAAGAACACTGCCTGCGCTAGTGGAGACACACACAATTACACAATGAAAAGAGTATAATTTTATTTTTAGCGAAAACTTAAAAACTCTGCAGAGAAAACAGAAAATAATAAAGATAACAACTAATTTGTAGGCGTGACGGTGAAAAGTGCGCACATAGTATATTTCCACGCGCATTAGACTATGCGACAGCGGCTTTGTGGGATTTGAAATTTTTACGAAACTTTTTCTGCTTTTGTTTTTAATGAATACTTGCAGCTGCTTGAGTAAAAAAAAAATCTTGCATTATGTCTGCTTTTGGCCCTCAGTGCATCACTGCATGGGCGTATAAATAGCATTCGGAAAGGGAAAGGAGCTAGAAATTTTATTGAATCAGGCACCAGCCGCAATTTGACAGCGACAAGTCAAAGCGCAGACAACTAAATGACAGCAGAAAGTGCAGCTGAGGCCAAGTCTATGCATTAGCGACTGTAAATACTATGTAAATATGTAAATATTTGCGTGAGTGCATTTTTGTCAAGCAATTTCTGGTTCTGTTCAATTACATTAGTAAAATTAATATGTAAGGAAAAAAATCGGATGGCAAATTACTCAGCAGAAGGTATGCCGCTGCATTTGCTGACGCAGAACTGAGGCGCTTAGACCTAGCACAGCTGGGCAAGAGTTAAATGCTTTCAGATATACATATGTACATATATATGAATATATATATGTGACCTGGTCTACGAAAAGGGAGCTAACGTGCGAAAACTAGTTTTCTGGGAAAAGCTGTTAAAAATAATCGTCAGTTTCTCGTTATCTCATTAATTGTTTTCCTTTTTTTGGACACCTAAGCCCCCTTTCCGTAGACCAGGTCACATATATGTACATATATGCTTTATAATGTATAAAGATACATAAAGGTAAGGTGCTCCAAAGCCTCTTCATTTGGTAATAACTACAATTATCTACACAAGTTTACACTAACTTTACTAAGAGAGTCTAGAGTTTAGAGAGTGGCGAATTGAACAAACAAATGGTATAAGTAATATTGGGTAGTCGAAAAAGTCTTTTCGTATTTCTAAACAAATTTAAACTTATTTTTTTATATTTATAATAATAAATATAAGCTTCCAAAGCTTTAACAGAGAGAGGATAGCAAAATATTATACCACATGAGTGTTCTATACGCCACTTTCATTCTGTTGATTTTTATTTTTTAACAAGCCAGTAGAGCTCAAACAATGGCTTACCAACACGAAGATGGTTTCTGAAGACTGTTCATAACATAAATATGTATGTGTATATGTGTTATTTTCAAATCTACTGCCCACAAAGAATTTCATTTAATCAATTTTGCAAACCACTCTTGAAATATTTTTCGGCTACGTTAATAAACTTTTGTATATGCGCATTAATACTTAAGAAGGAATGCCGATATTGTAGTATACAGTGATTATTTAATTGTTTATATGGTTAAATGGAAGAATTAATTGAACAAATCGTAAACAAACACGTGTGTAGCGCCATTGTTTAATTAGCAGACTCTGTGTATTAGAAAGATACATAGTGTATGGAAATCTTCATAACGCAACTGATTTCAATATATGTATGTACATATATGAAAGTAATAATATACAATTAGAAAAAATAAATAAATAACATGAATAAATAAATGGAAAAATATATAGAGTTAGAAATAATTCGAAATAACGATTTCCCTCGAGGGAGGGCATAACCAGCGCCAGTGACAAGAAAAAATCCATTTTTTTATATTTCAAAATAACGGACTACATTCTTAAGCGATACTTCAAATATTCTATAACTTCGTTGGTTGAAAAGAGACACACAAGAACGCCAGACTAACCCTGCTGCTCAATGTTTCTTAAGTTGAAGCATTAGGAACCATGGAATATAAACGCTCTTAATGCTGGGCATTTGTAAAGATAATGTTCCAGTTTGTCAGCAACCTACGCGCATGCTCCACATTTCCCCAAATCCACTTTTCTCATATTTTGAAGGTGGAATCTTAGGGTAGGTGCCTTACTATTATTACTTAGTTCCATTTTGCCTAGAAGTAGACGCATCCCCTATCAACACTGTCCCAAAGTAGTTTTATGATATACCCTGTGTTGCTAGTGTTCAAAGACTCCTCTTGTTCCTCTTGGGTGCCAAAGCCTGATGTGTTCCTCTAAGAAAGAAGCTGACTAGTCTGAGCCAACTTATGGGAATTGTGTTCGAAGCTGTTTGAAAGCGGAGCAACTCGTCTGCCTTTTTGTTTCCTTCTAATCTTTTATAAACGGGTGCCCAAATTTTAATAACCGAGTTACCACCTGAAATTCTAGTTATTCCCCGCTTGCACAAACTAACGCAATGAGGCTTAGTATTGGCGGAGAGCCTTAATTGGCGCTTGGTTGGCCACTACAAAGTTTAAGAACTTGGCTTGTTATGCCAACAATTTCGACGTAAAAGACTGAATTGTAGTCATTTAGCTTAAAGCTCCCTTCTTCGTATAGATAACCACAGTGGAAGAAGCTCGCTCCAGTTCCAGTTTCACACTTTCATCCGTCGTTAAATATGGTATGTATGTATGTTACCGTTGGAACTTTTATACACTTGTCTTTCTAAAGTACATAAAGTGCATTCGGAGTGAAGTTGTTCCATTAAATTTTGTATGCGGAATCAAATATCTGATCCCGAAACGTTCAGAATTTTGGAAAAGGCCTTAAAGGTGATAATTGTTTGTCGCGAGCAAGTTTGGTACCAATTATTCTAAGAGGGCCTAAAACGCCTTAACAACGAACTACGTCCAGGACGGCTATCAACATGAACTCATGATCAACACGTCTTTAAAATAAAGGCATTCGTGCTTGAGAATCGACGATTAACAGTCAGAGATCTTACTCGAATATCGGAAGCCTACTTTATTGATTTTTCGTGAGTTTTACGCCAAGTTTTCAATTAATATCTTGCCGCAACCACCGTATTCGCCTGCTTTAGCTCCGTGTGACTTCTGGCTATTCAGTAAACTCGGGGACGCCGTTTTGAGTCAATTGAAGACATTAAACGTGAATCGCTACGAGCATTCAAGGATATTCCAGAAATTTACTTTAACAACTGTTTCGAGCATCCCCCCAAGGGAGATCACCTTAAATCGTCTCCATAGATTTTGAAAACAAAAAACCTATTTGAAAATTATGAACAAAGTCTTACTATTTTTTGCTCATAATAGTACATATTTGTAGATACAAAGTATTTTTGTTTCTCTTTTCACCTCATTTTTCCTCCAAATATCACCCATCTGCATTTCATCAACGAAATATCAACTCAATTAGATTTCGCTTATTTCTTTGAAGCAAATCACTCAAAGCGGGGACAAAAATATTATTGAATGGTGACATTTGCATAATTTGTTTGCTTTTGAAGTGAGTTGCATATTTTTTTTACTTAATGTGTTTGCTTGTTGAGCAATTCGCAATTCGCTAAAATTGTCAAACGGTCATTCTCGGCCATCTGTCGGCCTGCCGCCGCCCATTTGTCGATCAATCTTCTGGGCGATGATGCTATACGATCAGCATTTGGCGGCCGGGTGACTGAATTTTCAAAATTGCCGAACAAGCAGCAAAATAAATAATTTAATGCAAATTACAAATTGAAATGTTTATTTTCTTAATGCCGCACCATGATAAATTTGAGCATCCGAAAATTGTGCAAAATTACATAAACCACAAAAGCCACACCAATTTATGGTTTGCATGTAAACGACTCTGTATTTTCTTGTACATTTACAAAAGCAAATTGCATTGAGCCTATAATTACTGTTTGTTTATCGATTTTGGTAAAAATAATTATTTCGCAAATAGATTAATTGCAAATCGCAGTTAATATATTTTGACTTCTCTGTATTTGTGGTGTAATTAGAGTATTTTTATTGCAGAATTTGAAGAATTTGCATGCCTTTGCAAGTTTTTTGAAATCTCAACCGCAAGAAAGCTGCAGCATCAGCAACATATGTGGCATATATTTTACATAAGTTTCTCTTATGTATATAATAAACACCTACATACATATTTATAAAGTCACATTGCAGCATCACACACACAAACACACGCTCATACGCTTTGGCTTCTGCATAAGTACCGTATTAAATTTTACTTCAACGTCAGCGCCAACGTTGCGTTTTGCATAATTCAAATGCAGACGGCACCAATGTTTTCTATGGAAGTAGGCTAAACACTCAGCAACGGTGCACAATGGAGAGCGAGCAATGGTATTTTTAAATATTATGGAAGCTTCTTAGTGCACATGCATTGGAGTATTTTTTTTATTGACAAAGTAATACAATAAAATTGAATAATTTGTTGTCACACTGGCAAAAGATTTTCTAATGCTTCAAGCAGCTGAGTGGCAATAAAAAATTGTAGATGAGTATACAAAATGGTGGAGGAATACACGGTTTTTAAACGGCAAATGAAATAATATTTATAAATATTTTTTTTTACATTAAACTTGTTTACAAAAATCAAAGAGGAACTCAAATCAAACTTATATTGTTTTTTTGAATTAAAAAAAAATATTATGTTTTAAAACCGAGTTATTTATATGAATATAGTTTTCAACTGTCAAACTATTTATTAATATGAAATTTCAGTTAATTTTTTATTTGAAGTTAGAAAAATTAAAAAAAAAATAGTTCTTAAAAAATTTTCGATAGCGCTTTCTAAAAAGCGAAAAGGGGACCTTTAGAATGTTAATTTAAAATTTTTGGAAAATCCTGCAGATCTCGACTCATATTTAGTTAAATAGTTTGAATATATGTATGTAGCAATGAAATATACGAGCTGTGTTCAATAAATAAAAATAATTTTAAAATTTCGCCAGTTTATAAAGTCCAATTTTCAATTTTTTATTTTGTTTTGAACAAACCTCTTTTCAATAATTTGAGGTTATTGTGAATTTGAGAGCTCATAAGTCTATAACAAACCACAATCAATATAAGCTAGATGAAAGCTCAAATTTTGTTGTACTTTCAAAGCAAATGCATCAATATTTGAATTGCATGTTTAAAGAAAACCCGCAGAGCCATTTTCGAAGGTTGTAAATGGTGATCCAAGTAGAGGTACTTTTTTCAATAATATTTTGTTGACAGATCACTCGAACTGACGTATGGAACGACTTGGCGAGATCTTAAATTGAAAGTGTTCAAAATACAGCTTGTGCAAAAACTGAAGCCGCTCGACATCGCTTCGCTCTATGAAGTCTTGAATAGTTCTAAGAAGATATGACGCTTTCGAGCCAAATTTCGTTCAGCGATGAGGCCCATTTCTGGCTCAATGGGGGCATTTGGGACGAAGAACAATCTGAAGAGATTCAAGAGCTGTCATTTCATCAAAAAACAATGGTTTAGTATGGTTTGTGGAGCTGTGAAATCATCGGTCCATATTTCTTCAATAATGATGCCGGTGAGAACGTAACCGTCAATGGCGATCGTTATCGCGCCATGATAAAAAACTATTTGATGCCTGAAATTGTAGCTCGAGATCTCGGCGACATTTGGTTTCAACAAGACGGCGCCACTTGGTCGGTCGATTGACCACGAAGATAATGTCATCACACCCTTAGACATTTTCCTGTTCGAATATGTTAAGTTGAAAGTCTTTGTGGACATCATTCGGTCATTCGGTCGAACAAGTCATCGGAAATTGGACTCAATGGATGGACCTTCTGAAACGTACCCGAGGCCAACATCGGAAAGAGATGATCTTCAAAAACTAAATGTCCAAGAACGTCCTTTTGAATGATGATCAACATTTCCCATTAAATTTGATGTTTCTTTGTTTTTTCTTTGAAAAAAGTAGAAATCTTCACACCGTTAGACTTTTTCTCGTGGAGATATGAAAAATCTAAAGTATTGACAATCCTGCATCGATTCAGGCCTTGGAGCCAAACATCACGCATGTCATTCAACAGTTACCAGTCCAAATGCTCAGAACGAGTCAGAGAAAATTGGACACCTGAGATATTCTTCAAAAATAAATGCCAAAGAATGTTCTTTTAAATGATAGTAAACATTCCCCATTAAATTTGAATATTCTGTGTGTTTTTTCATTTCTTCTTCTTTTTTAATTAGGGAATCTTTATAATCACCAGTCTGCAGCAATCCAGTTAAAACTGTAGAAATATTTGGGTAATTCTCATGGTAGACATAAAAATAGAATGAAAGAGACATTATTCGCCTTTGGTAACAAAGGCCCGCTGCGGTTTAGTAGATGTAAGGTTGATGGTATATAAATCTTTTACCATTACATGAGTTCAATATTCCTTAAGGTATGTTCCAACTTAAATTGAAACGTTTTCTGTGAAGTCACCAAGGATAGTAGCTTCTAAAGAACACGGTGACATCGATTAGAGTTTTTTAAGAAAAAGTTTAACTTATAAAAATCAGAGATTCCAGTGTCTTCACTTGATTTAAGTATTGTTTTTGTACCGCATTTATAGATTTTGACCTACTTAGTTTCTTATTTTATTTTAAGTTATATTCCACTAGTATTATAGTTTTTAGTATATAATTCTTTCTATTATTTTTGCGTTTTGTTCTATTTTATTTTTTGTTTGGCATCCCTAACAATTAATCACAGCGGCTAAAGCTTTTGCCGGCCTACAAAACTAGAATACAAAATACTATAAATATTTAAGCAAAATTGCGGCAAATATTGACAGCTCCAAGTTTTTTTCTTACTTTTGAAATTTATTTTTATATTTTTGTTTGGTATGTATGAGATCATAAATTTATTTCGTTGTGTTTTTTGACAAATTTTAGATAAATAGGCTACCGTATGAGTATTACCATACTTAAATCACGCAGCCCTAAAAACTAAAAAATCTCTAGAAACTCTGCACTGAAAATTAATGAACAGCTAAACTGCGGTTAACCGTTATACAAAATTTAATGAGTGGTTAAGCTTAAATTGCGAGTTAAAGCTTAATTTATTGTTCTACCAGACTTTGAAAAGAAGCGGTTAAATATACTCGTATGTTAAATATATAATAAAAGTTTTCGAAACCTTTTTCCAGCTAATATAAACTAAAAATATATATTTACGGTTTGTGGCTTTGAAGTATGAATATTATAAAAAAAATTTCAGCAAACGGTTGGGAAATCTTATAACGAAATTTGTTTTTGAAAATTCTGAATTAGGCGATAAAAGGATAAAAAAATTATTTTTTTAATGTTAATTTTTTTTTTGATATTTATTTGATGAATACCAAGAAAACAAATATTTTTTCAATTATTTTTTTAAATTTTTTTAATGTTAATTTTTTTTTTTATATTTATTTGATGAATACCAAGAAAACAAATATTTTTTAAATTTTTTTTATCTATTTTTTTTTTTAAGTTTTATCTTGCAATTTTTAATATACAATCAAATAGTACACCAAAGAAAAAAATATTTTTGCTTTTATTTTTTTAATATTACAGTTTTTTTTATTTTTTTCTTGCGCTTCTTAATTTTTATTTGAGCAAGAAAGAGTATATTTACACCAAGAAAAAATATTTTTTTTGAAATGCCCGTTTTTTTTGTGGTTTTTTGAAAAAATATTTTTATTTTTGTTTATTATTTAAGGAATTTTCATTTTTCTTTGAAAAAATATTTTTATTTCTGTTTATTATTTAAGGAATTTTCATTTTTTTTTTTAAATTTTTTTTGAATTTATCAAAGAAAAATTTATGACAGAAATTCATACATATGTATGTATTTGTATATTTTCATTTCGACCAAGCAAGAATATATTCAAATAAAAAAAAATATTTGTTTGAAGAAATATTTTTATTTTCTTTTTTTTATTATAGGAATTTCAATTTTTTTCTTGCATTTTTTAATATTTATCATAGGAAAATTTATGACAGAAACTCATACATATTCATTTGTATATTTTTATACCGACAATTTTTGAAAAAATTCCGCAGTCATAGATTTGTTTTTATATACAGCTGTATGTATGCATGTATTTTACATAAATGTGTATAAGAATATTGCTTTCTTCTATAAGAATCTTAAAAATATCAACGCACCCGTCAATTCCACCGTTTTGCCCGGGAAATCGACTTCTGAGTCATACACCCATACTTACATGGCACACACACACATATGTATATATACTATGTACACACATACGAATGTATCAATGACAGCGGCGTCGTTGTAGGCGACCACTGGCTAGACCGATGGGAAATACATGCCGAATTGTATCCAACGGGCATTGCAAATACTCATTCACACACACACACACATACAAATGCATACTTAGTGTATTTTAACACATACACAATACACAGTAGGCGTGTATATTTGAGAAATTATAAAAGTATATTTTATATGCATATAATGTATAGAGTTTGTGCGCTCATTTTCTAATTTTTTTTTTTGAAAAGTTTGCTTTCATGATGAATAATTAAATGTTTTAAACAGGTTGGGAATTTGAATTTAAATTTTAGACACTCAAGTTTGCTTGCATGCGGCTTTAGTGCTTATTTGTTTTGCGCTTTTTTTGTGTATACCGTTATTTTTCAAACGTCATGCCGCTGTTGTGTTATATTTGTTGACAAGTGGCAGCATTGTGTTTTGCGGCGTATTTTTGTGTATTATATATGTATATTTTTTTTGCTTTTTTTTCTCATGACTTATTTTTGTTTTTGTTTTTGAACGCCCACACGGCTCATTTTGCTTAATAAAAATTTATGTGGCGCAGAAAAAGTTTTTTGTTTTTGTTTTCGCCAATATTTTCATAGTAATTTATGTATTCTTACGCACATATGCATATATACATTTGTATATACACTTTGCTTACTTGTTTTTGTAATTTCATGCATTTAAATTGAATTTATTTTTATCTATGCACTTTTGTCGACTTTTACTTTTCCTTGCTTATGCTGTATGGTGTATTAAATAAATCATATTAAAATAAAATTTTAATTGCTTGAAACAGGTGCTCGCTTCAGCGCCAAACTTGAGCGTCGAAAAAAAATTTTCGAAATTTTTTGAAAAACTGATTGATTTGTTGGACGGCCAATGAGGTCAACAAGAGCCGCGCAAAAATACAATATAAAAACAAAGATATTATAAAATAGCAATAAAATAAACAAAACATGAAACATAGCATTTCTATGCAGCGGTGCTATGCTACCCACATAACCGATTGCTTATTTATGTGCCGTGACAAATTATGGCAACTGTTTTAGAATTGAACTAAATTCTTTTAAATCTTTGTATTTTTCCTCAATTTTTGTTTCTATCCTGTGGCATTAACACTAAATTCATAGGTATTTAAATGTCGAAAATAGCTGCTTAGTAATGATTTTTAATTAACAAATACGAAACAATTAGTGTTTTGATTCTAAGCGAAATTGCGTGTGTGGGCATATGGGTAATTGCTTTCGAAGGATCTAATTTTAGTGCTGAAGAAATTATATGATTTATTTCCTGATATTTATTTTTATAGACGATGTTTCAGAAGCTTTAAAATAGCAGAGAGCAAAAAGATGTTTTTTAACCACATATTTTACCATTAATTACCGGTTAGTGATATGCTATTTAACCATTAGTTACCTGTTAGTGGTCTTCATAACAACTTTGCATAGAAGCAGGAAGACAATAATAATAAAATATTTGTGAATACTTAGATAAACTGTTAGGAAATGTAGTATGTTTAAAAGGTTACTTAAGTACTGGTTATATGGTTAAGTATTGGTTATACTAAAATTGTTAGTTATAACCAAATGCTAACCTTTACTTTTAACTACTTTTTTTCTTTCTCTTTACCATTTTTTTCTAGTATTTTAAAGTAAGTAAAGTAGAATTTCTTACAAACTCTCGCCAAAAACTAATCGTCGGTTATTAAAATAGTACAGTTCATTCCAAACTCTCTCTAAAAACTAACCGCCGGTTATTAAAATAGTAGAATTTCTTCTAAACTCTCACCTAGAACTATTCGCCGGTTATTAAAATAATCAGTTTGTTGTGAAATCTCGCTTAAAATTAACCGATTAACAATTTCTCACTTACGAAACGAAAACTCTTAACCAACAAAGCCATACATATTCGTGTATCTGACAGAGTTTCAACCTACATTTCTCTACTCAAAAAGAGTTGCAGTCACAATAACCCCCTACTAGTTTACCCCACACAAAATAATATTAATAAATATGTTTATGTTGCACGACTTACCTTTGTCCCAGTTGACGCGTGGTTTGCCCTCCAAAGCGTATGGAGTTTCGATCAGCTGGAAGCCATGTCCTTGAATCAGACCCTTGGCAGTTTCGATCAATTTGGCCTTCAGTTTGTCATTGACACCCTTGTAGTGGTATGTAACGGAGATTTTCTTGTCCTCAACCCAGGCGCCGTGTAAAACCACCTGTGGAGCAAAAAATTTTGAGAAATTTAGTATTATTACGAAAACATATACATATATAGAACTAGTACTGTATAACTAGATCGAATAAAAGTAAATTTAAACTATGATAATATTAAGACTTTTATATGCCAAATTTTTTAAATTTCAAATATTTCCAAGTTTAATTTTAAATCTTTTTAAACGCTCCAAGATTTATTTTTATTTACAAGCAGTTTTCAGATTTTTCTCTTCTCTTGTACTACCTATTGCATTATATATTCTTTAATACCCCTCACTATTTTCACAACACCCACCACACATATATTACCTTTTCTTTAAGTTCGTTGACGAGTTCTTGATGTTTCTTCAAGAGTTCTTCTGGCATTTCAATCTTGAATTTCTTGCCCGATGGGTACTCAACTTCCAAACCGTGATTGCCCGCATAGGTAACATTGGGGAATTTCAAGTGGTTCTTAATTTCGGCCAAATCACGTCCGGAGAAGACAACCATGAAGATTTTGTCGTTAGCAGCTAATTTCTTGATATTGATCTCAGTATCCTTTGGCATGGCTGAGAGCTCTTCGCTAAGTGGAGCCAATGTGCCATCGTAATCGAGCAACAACGCAACCTGATCCTCTTTTGTGAAGAAACTACAAACAAATTTTTGGAGAAACAAAGCAATTATATAAATTTTCCATAATTTTTAAACGCAAGTGGTTGATGTTCAGAAAAAACTTACCCATCCAACGCTTTCACGTAATCTTCTTCTTTCTTGAGAAGTGGAGCCTTCTTTTGTTCAGCCATTTCTATATTTTATTTTCCAATATATGATATATTTTTAACTACAACTACACACACTTTCACAGTAAAGTGATAAAGCAACGGAAATTATTTGTCAAGTTAAGCGGAAAATTTCGCTGGATGCCCACCGGCCGTTTTAATACTACTGACACTATATGAACAATTCAAAAATCTCGGCAGGCCAAAAAATCGGATAAAAGGTGGCAGACGAACGCGCAACAAACGAAGTCTAAGGCGAAGCCGACTGTAACGAACAGATCGATGAAATCTGTAAAGGCTGTGTATGCAGATATGTATGTATGTATGTATGTATGTATATACTAAATGTGAAGGAATAAGTTGGAAGAGAACATGTTTGTAGTCTAACACTTGGGCAAAATACCTCGTATGACGCCGAATGACGGCTAATATCGAGGTATTTCTCAGTGCATAAATCTCAAGAACGATCTCATGAGAGAAAATATCATTTGATGCTCTCAAAAATATTATAGATACTAATTTTAAAATCGAAATACAGACATGGTTACTTTGCTTTTACTTAGAAGGTGTCGGAAAGAAGCTTTTCCATTTTCACACTAAGCGTGCATGGAGGAAACAATATTTACGCGACATTTTATAGTCATTATTTGAATTTGAGACATATGAATGCCTGCAGGAAAGAGAAAAAATATTTTTTTAAGGTTTCCAAGACTATACTGAGAATTGTGTAGATAGACCCAAGAAGTTCAAAGTGTAAAAAGGTCAATGACTGACAAATACGATAGCATCACGATGCGGCAGTTGATTTATACCAATGAGTACAGCTATAAGAATATTTACATTATTTATCGAATAGTATACATTAGAGTGATTCAAAATAAACATTTTTTTTTGTTTGTTACTCGGAAAAATAAGTTCCTAGACACCTCCAGGAAAGCCTCTCCAAACATGAGTTTTTAATTGTAACGGGAAGGTCCTCCTACATACCTTATGAATTTTATAACTCCATGAAAAAAAATTATTATGAATAGATTTTTGGAGAGGCTTTCTTAGAGGTTCCTATTTTTCAGAGTACCAAACGAAAAAAAAAAAATTTTTGTTTGAATCACTCTAGTATACATACATATTCTTGTCGGTTGGACTACCCTGGTTGACCTAGAAGTTGCTTTATCTATCTTTACCGTTCTCTGTTTTGTTTCTACACTTTTGCATGACGATTTTTTGCGTCGCCTTGATCTTTTTTATGTTCCTCTGATGCGCTTAGCACAAAGATGATTTTTAGCTAAAATCTTCAGGGCATCGACTACCTGTGAAGCACTTCGACCCTAGAAATACTATTAACTAAAGTGAAATATTTTATTCCGCTGATTTAGCGCTGATTTTCGAAAGTACATTCATGTGAGTTTGAAAGTGCTTTATAACCTCAGGTCCTGTTTAATCTTCAATATCACGAATTCTTTAATGAAAAAATATTCTATCACAAATCACATCATCATATTCCACGAATTCATTCATAAAGCGCCAACTAAATCATTAGTTTTGCCTATAGGCCGTCTTTTGTGTGTGGAAAGCTTTTGAGCAAAGAACTTTCATAATTTTTCGCTCTTCAGGAGAGCATAAATTATATACTATGTATGCAATTTGTATATAAATACAATATACATAGATATGTATTGGAAAAATAATATACATTTTGAAACATTGTTTCTAATATTACTGAAATAGATACAGATGTAAAAACACATGCTTTCTGAAGATTTTACGAGGCTTTATAGCATATAAATTACACGTAAATGCAATTGTTTCCTAAACAATATATATTAAGTTTGCCTTTTAGATGTTTTTAACACCTAAAAGGAAACGTCAGAGACCCTACAAAGTACATATATACATATGCATATAAATGATCTGCGTGACGTGCTGAGTCGCTGAGTTGAACGATCGGAATCAGGTGCTTGTATGAAACACTTTCTCATTTATCGAGATATCTATACGATTTATGCCGAAGACAACAGTGTAATCTCCGAAGAAATGGTTTATATCAGATCAGATGAGATTCGTGGCCCAAAATAGTAAGACTTTTTAGTTTAAATTTTCCGTGAAAACCCATTCATCGCAATATTTGTTTTTAGGTTAGTTTGACATTCGGAGTGAAATTATTCAACAAAGAAGTTTCTTTAAATTTTGTATGCGGAAAGTTCAGAACGTTGGAAAAGGCATTTAAAGAGGGTCGAGAACGCGTTGACGACGAACAACCAGGACATCCAACTACATCAACTGATGATCGATATGTCAATAAATTAAGGGAGCTTGAGAATTGACGATTAATAGTCAGAGATCTTAATGGCATCGTTGGAATATCGAAACGAGCAGTGAAAACCATTTTGACAGATCATTTGGGTCTAACAAAAGTGAAATCACGATTGGTAGCAAAATGTCAATTTTTTTCGAACAACAGCGTCGAGTTAATGTTTGTGAATCAATGCTTTTTGACTACCAAGATGTGATGAAACATATTATTACTGGCGATGAGTCATGGATCTATGCTTACGACCCAGAAACAGACGGTCAATCGGCCGAATAGCGTGGCAAAGGTGAGCCAAGCCGAAAAAACCACGTCAAAGCAGGTCAAAGATCAAGGTTATGTTGAGAGTTCTCTTCGATTATCTAGGTGTGGGGCACTCCGAATTCTTCCGACCGTCCAAACTGTCAACAAGGAATATTATTTGAGTGTTAAGCGTCGTTTGCGGAGGCTATTCGTAAAAAGAGGCCGGAATAATAGGTTCTTGGTTTTTGAAACACGATAATGCACCGTCGCATACTGCATTGATTCTTCGTGAGTTTTTCGCCAAAAAACAAAATCATCCTGGTACCACCGTTTTCGCCTGATTAAGCCGTATGACTTCTGTCGATTCAGGAAACTCAAACGACCGCTCAGGAGAACTATTTTGAGTCAATTAAGGACATAAAATTCAGGAAATTTACTTTTACAACTGTTTCGAGGATTTGAAAAAATGTTGGCACAAGTGTAATGGGACCAAGGGGGATTACTTTGAGGGGAACGACATAGATTATGAGAACTAAATTAAGAATTTTAAAATTAAGAACAAAGTCTTACTATTTTGAGCTCATAGTCATAGCTGCCATACAAACTAACCGATCAAAATCGAAGTTCTTGCAAGGAATCGTTTGCATTTTCGAAGGGTTTATAGCTTCGGTGCAACCGAAGTGAACGTATCTTTTCTTCTTCTTTTTCTTCTTTTTCAAATAAAAAAAAATAACCTATTTAGTAAATTTGCATTTTTTTTGTAGAAAAAAATGATGTACTGTAAAGTTAGAAGCGGATGTAATTTATTATCAAGTTTTATAGAGTTTAAGATTCAGTCAATTTATTTGGCTTTAGATTCCACGAGTTGTTAGAATCATCGTCGCCCATAAAGACCCTCTTGAAGAAGGTGATTCCGCAGATTGGCCTAGTAGCTACCATTTTGTATCAAAATATCAATATTAAATTTATATACCTAAGAATATACTTAATAAAGCTTTAAGGCAAAGAAATTCCATTCCTTTTATCTCATTTCTAGTATAAATCGTCAATGCTAGGTCATTTTAGAAAGCTTTAGATTGGTCTAGCCCCTTAGATGATCACACAATACAACAAAAGGTCAACAGTTTTGAAAACTGACTTTACAATTTGCTGTCGTTTCTTGTACTCGTGACTACTAAACAAATAAGTACAAACTTTTTAAGCGAGAACCTCGTCAGACCTCTTTACACCTTTTGGACCTGACGCTATTCGTAGAAGGGTGAACAAGTATCAAACCAAAAGCTTTGTAGCCTTAACTACTATTTTTGTCAAAAATTCATATTTTATTTGCACACAAATTTTTTAATTGAGCTAATTATCGCTGATTACCTTAAAGGCACATATTTTAGGTAAAAATATGTATTTCAAAATTTCGTAAATGCTCCCTTTTATGACGTCCTAAGATAACAGATACAATAAAGTAGTAATAAAGACACTAGTATATTAGTATATGTAAGTATTTGTAAAGCCTGTCTTATTGACTATAGGTTTCGCTGATCCAGGTCAACAAATCCTCCACTACACCTTGGCTCGCTAAGCGAAAATCTGCGTAGGTCTCAATATTAGGATCGGTTGAAACACGAAAAGATATGCCAGAGCCTTGCAATAACTGTATGAACAGAAATATTTTTTTTATAATTAATCACTTTTTTAACATCAAGTATCGCTAATTACCCGCATGGCATCCTCGTCGGTGGTGTCGTCGCCGGCAAATATCACTTTGACTTTTTTAGCCCAATCCTCGCCGAATTGATTCTTCAAAATGAGCAATGCCGCTTCACCTAAAAGAAATCAATATTTGAACAATTTATTGAACACATAATAACTCACTCACCTTTGTTCCAGTTGACTGGCGGCTTCGCCTCGACCGCCATATGCGCTTGATTTGCACGGAAGCCATGCGATTCAATTATCGCCTTAGCCGCTTGTCTATATTGTTCGACAGAATCGGCAGGCACATCGCGATAGTGAAATGTTAGCGATACCTTCTTATCCTCAACCCATGCACCGTTATTTTCTAGCTTTTCCGTTAATTCTCTTACGATAGTCGTGTAGCGCGTCTGGAGTTCAGCTGGCAGCGCATAGTCATGACGTGTGCCATCGCCACTCTCGATTTCCAAGCCGTGATTGCCCGCGTATGTGATTCCTTGTATGCCCAAGCATAATTGCACATCACGCAGTCCCCGTCCGGAGATAAGGGCCAAGAAGACCTTCGGATGTACGGCCAATTGGTGCAGTAATTTTCTCATATTCGAAGTGAGAAGTGTATTCGCCGGATTATTGGCGAGGGCCACCAAAGTGCCATCGTAGTCGAGTAGTAAAGCGAGGGGCGCGTTTGAGTTCAGATAACTGTTATATTATTTCGAAGACACATTAATTGTTTTTATTTGATATTAACTAGTTAAGTTGAATTTTTAATCATTGATTAAATCAGTAATTATTTGATAGAAATGATATATGAAGTTATGAGATCAAAATTGTTAGGCTTTCTGTGGAGAGGACAGCGTGAAGGTCATGCGACACCTTTTGAACAATTCTTAAATCGTTCACGAAATAATTATGTACATAGGTTGACTTTTATATTTCGGGAGTTGGCAACACTAGGTTTATAAGTATGGTGAATTCAATCGAGGTCTTAGATCACACTAAGAGGAGTTTCGGAAAGGTCGTCAAAAATCAGTTGTTGTTTCGGAAACACTGCGCTCAAACTGATATCGCAAGGTCATGTGACCTATCGTGAGAATTCATTATAATATATAAAATACTACTTTCCATTAATGCATTAACATTTTCTGTAAAGGGTTGTTCAACTTGGACCCCATACAGTTTGTCCATCGCTGAAAACAAAGCTCATGTAGATTATTCCAGAGAAATGTTAACAAAATACGATAGCGGTGCTTCAAAATACGGGTGTGACATATTGACAGGTGATGAATCGTGGAAAGTAAAAAGAGTCAAGCTGCGCCGAATCCAACATTGTTGGGGCACGAAGTACCTCCAAGCTAATGGTTCCTCGTTTTTTTTTTAATTCTGAGTGGTACACAACCATTTTGTGTCAGTTTTCTTTTTTCAATAAATCAGGAAAACCAACCCCAGTAATCGATTCACTTTCCACCACGACAATGCGAGCTCTCACACATTGACTAAAACAACTGGATTTTTGAACACTTTCAACATCCATTTGATGAGTTATCCTTCGTATAGTCCTGACTTGGTACCTTCTTCTTCTTAATTGGCGTAGACACCACTTACGAGATTATAGCCAAGTTAACAACAGCGCGCCAGTCGTTTCTTCTTTTGGATTCCAAGCGAAACCAGGTCCTTCTCCACTTGGTCCTTCCAACGGAGTGGAGATCTTCCTCTAACTCTGCTTTCCCCGGCGGGTACTGCGTCGAATACTTTCAGAGCTGGAGGATGGAGTCATGTGTAGAAGTTCACGCAAGTGAGGAAAGTTCTCTGATCGCCATTCACTTGGGAGTGGCCAGAAACGATTCTTTTACACATGACTCAAGCAGCTCACTACTTCCAGTCTTTGACCAAGTATCCTCTGGGTAGCCTAAGAACATCCGTTCGAAGGCGAGCTAAAGTGAGAAGGCGAAACATCCCCCACAAAGGGTTGTGCGCTGGGTTTGGGACCCGCCACGTAAAAACCAGTACCAATGAAAAAGACAAAACAGCCTGACTTGGTACCCCCTGATTTCTTTTTGTTCTCGTTCATAAAACATAAACTAAGAGGTCAACATTTTTTGACACCGGAAGAAGCGGTTGTTGTGTTCAAAAGGCATATTTTGGAGATACCTCAAAGTGCAAAAGTGCTTCGACAATTGGTTCAAACGCATGCCAAGATGTATAGATAAAAACGAGAAATTGCCAACTCATTTTTGAAATCAATCAATATTAGAACTCATTAACTACCATCTATCCAATTAGCGATTTATTTTAATAATAATATTGGTATTATTATGAATTATTATCTAAGCCTTATTACGAATGCTCAATCAGACCCCTAGCACGCGTCAATATTTCTTCCGCATTGTATGATCACGCTTTTATCATCATGACTCGGATATTTACACAGTACATACAAATATATTTACATGCAGCTTTATAATGTCATACCACCCAGAATATTTGTGCGGATAAATACCCATAGAGTGATTCTAATTTGCAACAATACTGCTTAACAGCTGGAGTCTGCTATTTAATTTATTTGCAATAAAGGCAAAAGATAATATGTTTGTATATACATAAACAGTAAAGGACAAAACCGTTCACGAAAAAACCAATATGTGACCTGGTCTACGAAAAGGGAGCTAACGTGCGAAAACTAGTTTTCTGGGAAACAGCTGTTAAAGCTGTGTCTTCCATCCGAATCAACTAAAAAGTGAAAATTGATTTTTGACACCTAAGCTCCTTTCCGTAGACCAGGTCACATGTGCTTTCGAACCCAATAAATTAATTCAAAATTACTGTGGGCAAAAAATAGTAAGACTTTTTAATTTAAATTTCATACGAAAACCCATTCGTCGCAATATTTTTTTTTTAGTTTCGTATGACTGTCAGTGACATCTGTGCCAAATGTCACATCAAAATAATTATTAGTGTTTAGTATACGCTTGTTTTTTGAGATTCATAAAGTGCATTCGGAGTGAAATTATTCAAGCAAGAAAGTTCCATTAAATTTTGCAGAATCAAATGTCTGCTGCCGAAACCTTCGGAATCTTCGAAGAGGCCTTCGGTGATAATTGTTTGTCGCGAACAAGTGTTTTTGATTGGTACAAATTATTCAAAGAGGGTCAAGAACGTGTTGACGACGAACCAGGTCCAAAACGCCCATCAACATCAACTGCTGATCAACACGTTATTAAAATAAAGGAATTCGTGCTTGAGAATGGACGATTCACAGTCAGAGATCTTAGTGGTATCGTTGGAATATCGGAAGGGTCAGTGAAAGTTGTGAAAGATCATTTGGGCCTAAGAAAAGTGAAATTACGATTAGTTCCAAAATCACTCAATCTTTTGGAAAAACTGCGTCGCGTTAACGTCTGTGAAAAAATGATTTCCGAGTAGCAAGATGTGATAAACGTATAATTACTGGCGATGAGTCTTGGATCTATGCTAACGATCCAGAAAACAAAGGTGAGCAGAAGCCGAAAAAACACGTAAAAAATCGAGGTTGTGTTGAGAGTTTCTTTAATTATCGAGGTGTGGTACACTCCGAATCTCATGTGACTTCTGGCTATTCAACAAACTCAAACGACCACTCCGGGAGAAAACGTTTTTAATCAATTTAAGACATTAAACGTTAAGAGCATTGAAAGCTATTCCAGAAATTGACTTTGACAACTGTTTCTTGGTCAAAGGGGGAATATTTTGAAGGGGACGACATGGATTTTGAAGAATTTTAAAATTAAGAACAAAGTCTTACTATTTTAAGCTCACATATATTCGTCAACAGTTTTGTCTCTTACTGTATAATAAATATTTAATCACAACTAACCTATAATATAAATATATATAATTTTATACTATTTTTATGCTTTTATAACCCCTTGTGGTTATCTTTTACATATTGGTTACACTGTGAAAAATTCTATAATTGCATGTGTTTATGGTCACATACATATATGTATGTGAATGTAGGTCTCAACTAAGTTGTATCCATCTGCAATAATTATCAACCAAAACATTTATCACTCATATGGCGAGTGAATAAGTATAGGCTTATAACTTTATGCATACATAGATATACAAGTATGTACATATTTTTATGTAGGAACAAATTGTATGTCTGATTGCCGGAATAAATAAACACTTGCTGTGCACAATGATTTTGCTAAGGTAATATAATATATTATATTACAAAAACAACAACTGAACATGCAGACAGCGTGGAAAAATGGTAGACATATGAATTCATAATGCAAAATAATTACTTCATACAAATTATCTATGCCGCTATCAGAAAGGTGAATGCCAATTACATACTTATAAATATAGACATATACATCAAGTAAATAAATTTAGTTAGTGTGGCTAAAAAAATTGGTTCTTGGATACCTCTATGAAAACCTCTCCAAGTATGAGCTCTTATCGAAACGAGAAGGCTCCGCCTTGCAGTTTTCTAGCTTTTTATTATTATCAGATAGACAAATGCATATATCGCTTCCAACTATTAAAAAAAACCTAGCAAATTGAGTGCACTATTTAAAATATTAATCTTAACTAAAACATTGTCAAATTTTCATAATAACTCTAACGAGTGATCCGAGTAGAAGTACTTTTTTCTATAGCCCTTTATTGACAAAACACGCGTGAGTTGTCACAATGTATCATGTTATTTTGTTTGGTATGAACAATATTTACGAATCGTTCAACTTCATTACGAATACGTTCTGTAGGGAATGTGTTTCGCGCGCTTTACTTAACTTGAATAACATAATCGGCCTACTAAGCATACCATTGGAAACACCATCACCTATCTTGAGACCCATTATTCATTATTGGATAATATTCGACAGAATAGGCGTCCAGTACGCAGTGAAGAAAATGTAGCAGCCGTAGCTGAGAGTGTACACGAAGACCGTAGAAAGTCGATTCGGCGCCATTCACAACTACTCGGACTGACGTATGGATCGACTTGGTAGATTTTAAGTCGAGATCTTAAATTGAAAGCGTACAAAATACAGTTTGTGCAAGAATTGAAGCCGTGCGACCATCCCAAGCGACATCGCTTCGCTCTATGAAGTCTTGAATAGTTCTAAGAAGATATGACGCTTTCGAGCCAAATTGCGTTCAGTGATGAGGTCCATTTCTGGCTTAATGAACGCATTTGGGACGAAGAACAATCTGAAGAGATTCAAGAGCGGTCATTTCATCCAGAAAACAATGGTTTAGTATGGTTTGTGAGGCGATGGATTCATCGGTCCATATTTCTTCAATAATGATGCCGGTGAGAACGTAACCATCAATGGCGATCGTTGTCGCGCCATGATAAACAACTATTTGATGACTGAAATTGTAGCTCGAGATCTCGGCGACATTTGGTTTCAACAGGACGGCGCTACTTGGTCGGTCGATTGACCACGAAGACAATGTCATCACACCGTTAGACATTTTCCTGTTCGAATATGTTAAGTTGAAAGTCTTTGCGGACATCATTCGGTCATTCGGTCGAACAAATCATCGAAAATTGGACTCAATGGATGGACCTTCTGAATCGTACCCGAGGCCAACATCGGAAAGAGATAATCTTCAAAAACTGAATGCCCAAGAATCTCCTTTCGAATGATGATCAACATTCCCTATTAAATTTGATGTTCCTTTGTTTTTTCTTTGAAAAAAAGTAGAAATCTTCGAAATCTAATCAAAACTTGCTCCATTGCACTCATTTCAAATCATCAATTTGACTCTAAGTACACGTATGTATTTATGTATGCAACATAGTTATTCACTCGATTTTTAGTCAGTCTTTGTCTCTCAAAGTAATTATGTACATATTGTGCCAAACAAGATTTTTAAAACCACTAAAGTTTGTCAAAGCACAGGAAATTTTATAAATTTTAATTAGTTTTTGTTATCATTATTTCAGAAGAAAAAACTATGAACGACTAAGCTTTGCTTTATCAGCTGTTAGTGAACGTAAGTTAGTTATTGAACAAGTGCAATAGTATGTACAAATGTATAGTATGCATACACATACATATGTATATCTAAGTGATAGCCTCTTCAAACAAAATCTCAACTCACCCAGGCAATTTGCTTTCAAAGTCAGCCAAAGAGCCAATCACAGGCACTACACGTTTCTCAGGCATTTCGTATAAGGCGTGTTTATTGTTCTTGTAGATATTCGTTGTAAAGTAGCTGCCACCGGCGTGCTTGAAGAATAAAGGTCACACGTGAGCGAATTTATATTAATTGCAATTATTTTTGCGTTTTAATTTAAAGTTAACGAAGATCTTGAGCAATTTTCGTATTTTTTTTAAATTTTTTAAAAACACTTTTTATTTATTTTTTATATTCGAAAATCAAAAAATCAACCAAAAACCTACCAACTGAGTGTTTCGAAATACAATCAGCTACTGAGCTCGCGTGGCTCAAAATGTAGCCTTTAAATCTCAACTATTAAGTTTTACTATTTGCTGATTTTATATGTGTATATGCATATACATATTTCAGAGCACCTAAACGGAACTTATCAACATCAACAAAATAAACAAAATCAGAATTACAATCGGAGTCATCATCGGCATCGCACCGTTATCGCATTCAAAAGCAAACACGCTGACATATACATATACATACATACATGCCTAGAAACCAGAAGCTCGACAAAAAATAATAATTAGATTATTAAACATTTAGTAGCCAAAAACAACAGTAATACTATAATTTCTATTTGAGTGCATTGCCTACATTGGAAGTTTCTTTTGAGTGTACCACCAACAAAGAACCCAAAATCACTTTTTAAAGTTTCACAAATTCTGTTTCACAGCGAAAACGCACTGATTTGCAACTCTAATGCAACACCACTCAAGTTAGCGATTTATTACATTGATCACTCAACTCAACGGTGCTGCACTCAATAAACACACAGTATTCTAGCGAGCACGTCAATTATACGCCATGCGGACCTCATGCGAAGAAGCAGCACGTGAAAACGCTTGCACGCCTATAACTACACTATATTGACGAGTACAGAATGACAACTAAAGAAGCACAGCTGAAAGTTTCATTGCAACGCTAGTAAAGTTCAAAACCGCTAGAAGTGTCTGAAATTTCAGTTCAAGAGAGAATATAGAAAATATATTAAACTTATTTAAACTCAACTGCCCCACAAAGTGCAATCCGACTAAGCTCACAGTGGACAGTAAACTGTAATGAGAACTGTTTCAATAGTCGTAAGGATAACAGATGACTCAACTCCAGCGACTTGGGGTTATAGTTGTCACCAAAGCTTATTAGTTCTTCACTTATTACATTCAGTAATCTTTTCCCCCAATTTATCTTTTCATATCACATATGAAGCAACCAGGTTGCTCAATAGGTTTTGTCGTTTGATAAGAAAAACACAATTTTATGACTCAAAATACACTTTATTATTCAGTATAAGCTCCCTGAATATTAATACACTTGCTCCAACGATTCTCCAATCTATGGATCCCATCCCTGAAGTAAGAATCCAGAAGGTCTGCAAAATACGCTTCAACAGCCGTTATGACCTCTTCATTTGATGAAAAACGCTTGCCGCATATAATTTTTTTGAGTTCTGGAAATAAATGAAAGTCGCCCAAAACTGGTGAATGCGATGGATGCCCCAACACCTGGAACTTTAATTCACGTATTTTAGCCATTGTCAAAATGCTTTGGTGACACGTTGCATTGTCCTGATGAAAAATGATTTTTTTCTTCTGCAAATCGGGTCTTTTCAAGTAATCCACAAATAAACTAATGATTTCCGGACTCTCACTCGTTTCGAAGCCGAACAACCAGGTTCACACCACTCTTTAGCCTTTTGTTTTGATTCAGGATCATGGTGATAGACCCAAGTTCCATCTATAGTGATTAATCGATACACAAAATCCACTTTATCCTTTTTAAAACACTGCGAATGTTGCTGCGAAAGTCGCGTTCGAATATATTTTTTTCCCATTGTTAGCGAATGCGGCACCCAAAATTTTACTTAAAATATGGCTCACACTACCTAATGAGATGTGTAGAGCCTCTACTAAACCTGTCAGTCCATCGACGATCCATCGATGGTTTTGGAAGCCATATGATGTATTTTGGCTATGATTTCTGGCGTTAATGTGATTATTGGACGTCCTTCACGTGGTTCATCTTCAAAGCTTGTACGACCACGTTTAAATTCAGTAACCCATCTTTCTACTGTTCTAATTGTAGTCCCCCTGCGGGTAGGGGGACCCCCTTGGTTCGGGGGGAAACCGAATATACCCGTGGTAAGGCATGCCTGTCGTAAGAGGCGACTAATATCCTGGCTACCAGTCCAGAGCCGTATGGAAGCTCAAATGGTAGTAGCTTTGGCTACGAGGTCTGACCGGAGACTTAATTCTGGTACCACGGGAAGCAGTAGACCTTGGAGGTAACTCCAATCTGCTCATTGGGTTTGGCCCTTTGTGGAGATTCGTGGTGGTTGTGATTAAAACCCAAATGCGGTAAGAACTGACCTTGTCAATTGAATGTGGAGTTGCATTGCAACCGGGTGCTGGACCCAAAGCACGGCAGAGGTTTTAGATGGGCCTCGAACCCTACCAAGGTGGTGAGTGTGTCCATGCCACACTGCCAATTGGTACTGAAAATGCTTAGCATTCTCAGGGCGCTGATCAACGCATTATTTTGATCCGCTGTGCTTTTGAGCGCCGTGGAGTAAGGCTGTCGTCAGCAGGTACCCACGTTAAACACACCGGATGTTGTTCTAATTGTAGGTGAACAATCATTATACACCTTCTAAAAATAAGAATTTTATCACTACACGATATTCAAATCGTTTTATCTGAGTTCCCAAAAGCGTCTCAGTCATTTTCGTTTCGCAGGTTGAGCCAATCTATCTTCTCGCGTGGTATTTCGAATGAAGAGGAGGTGTCATTACTATATGAATTTACTTTCAAAGCCGGATTGACTCCGTCTGAAGCCATTACAGTTAAAATTTTTTTCTTTGCAACATTAGTTTAGTAATATTTAGTAATACGACCGCATTATTTAGTTACAAATTTCAATTTATTACAAATGTTTTAAACATTTTCTGCTTGGTTTTGTTAAATTAATTACCAATGTTATATATTGTTACTGTATAACAAGAATAACAATTTGTTTAAATCTAAATAACCTAGATAGCAACTGCATATACGAGTATACTAACGATATGTATTCACTAAGAAAATTTTAATAAGCTTACAGTCTTAATATTTATATATTTTCTAATAAACTACTGTAAGTGAAAAGGATCTCACGCTGCTTTCGCAAGAAAAGACTAGAAACTAATCGGAGTAAAATTTTCTAATCCATTTCAGCAAGTCCTCCACAAGGTCCTGTTGCGGTAAACGAAAATCGGCGTAGGTCTGAATTTCGGGATCAGCAGCGACGCGGAATGTTTTGCTGGAACCTTGCAGAAACTAAATGACGACGATAACTAATAAAAATACTTGTTTTTTAGCGGGAAATTTTAATAATTACCCGCATGGCATCCTCATCGGTGTTGTCATCGCCGGCGAATATCACTTTAATTTTTTCGGCCCAATCATCGCCGAAACGGTCCTTCAATATGAGTAGTGAAGCTTCACCTAAATTAACGAAGCATTTAAATATATTAATTGGGTATATCATACTCCTAATGAATACTAAGATTTCTCCAACGCTTGAATATAAAATATTGTTGTCTCACCTTTATGCCAATTCACTGGTGGCTTCGCCTCAATCGCATCGTGCGCTTGACTTGTACGGTAACCATGCGATTCGATTATCCGTATAGCCAATTGCTTTTGTTCCTCAGATATTTTGGCAGGTACATCACGATAGTGATAGGTCAATGATACTGTTTTATCCTCAACCCAAGCGCCATTCTTTTGCACATTATCGATCAGTTCTTTCACCATCGGCGCGTAATGTTTCTTTAGTTCAGCGGCTAACGGATAGTCGTGACGTGTTCCATCGCCACTTTCGATTTCCAAGCCGTGATTGCCGGCATAGGTGATCCCTTTGATACCGATGCGTGATTGTACATCACGCAGTCCGCGTCCAGAGATAATGCACAAAAAGATTTGAGGATGTACAGCTAACCGATTCAACAGCTTTTCCACATCCACATTCATATAGGTGTTCTTTGGATTATCGGCAATGGCGGCCAATGTGCCATCGTAGTCCAAGAGCAAGGCGAGTGGTGTCTTCTTATTCAAGTAACTGCGTGGACGCATTTAAGTGATAAGGAAAAAGATTTTAAATGCTTTTTCATATTCTTTTTTATATAACAATTGGCGAGAGGAATTAAGGGCTTAAAATGAATTTCACTTCCTGTGACATAAATGTACACTTATCTTGTATCTTCAACCGGATTTTTTGTATATTACATATATTTTATTTCTTATCTCAAAAAAATTTGGATAACGGAATATTCTCAATAACATATGCAATTTAATGATGAACTGTTATTAGTTATATAGTATTTGTCTTTAATTCACCAAATCTAAGAGAGAGCCGTATCGAACATGCAACTCTGATAAATGAAATGTTGCTTAAAAAACCGTTTAATAAGGTCTCAAATAATTTCTAATAATTTGGATTGTCTATACGACGATCTCGAAGGCAGCATTGCAAACAAAATCACGTGCTACCTGGGTGCAAAACTGCAAAATTCAAGTGCAAAACGGTAGTTCGGAAGTGCACAAACTTCCTATTGACACTCGATTGAAGAGAGTGTAGGAACATTATGGGAATACTAAATGGAACAAGAAGACAGCAGGAAACAATAGAGCATCTCTTGCGCACTTCTGAGCTCCATCTGGTATCGTAACTGACCAAAACAGGTCTATGCGTAGCTTATTGTCTTACCAGATTAACCTAACCTAACTATAGCATATAGCTGGCATACAAACTGACCGATCAAAATCAAGTTCTTGTAAGGAATCTTTCATATTTGTGAAGGATTGTTGTAGCTTATATACATAGTATACATTATATACATTGTACATATATTATCCTATTTTTCTTATACTGGACTTTCGCTTTTCATTCTCTTTTATCTGTTGTTTACATGCCAACTTGAACCCTTTGTTTATGAAACTGGGTCATTGACCAGATAAATTTTCTTATATCAAACAACTGTTCGGCACTCCTAAGAGTACATATGTGTTATACTTAACTATATACACATACACGTAGACATGAATATACACATGTATATATGTATATAGTATAGCATATTTATATTTGCTTATATTATTGTAAATATTTACAATTTAGTTTATACTTAAATATAAAAGAAATGTCAAGGCCAAATCAGTCGATAAACAATACTTATTCGTCAAGGTTGGGGTTCAGTAAGATATACCTACAATTTATGTAGTTATAACAAATTAACTCTTACCACTCAAATACTCAACTTTATAGAAAATACCTTTAGAGTAATTGCTTCACCGAATGAGTTTTTAAATATGAAAAGTATGAGAAAACTATATTTTTATACTCGATATTTTTGTAGAGATAAGATTAAGAGGACATAAAATGTACAACAAATAATTGTGTGAATAGCAAAAGAACATAAAAAATTCAGATCATGATCAATAGTATCTAAACCCACATTTAAGCCTGAATTACCTTGGTACGACAACCACTGAAAAACAACTGAAAACCCTGATCTACAATATGAAAGCCTCAATTCCATCTAGAGAGAAGGTCTGAGAGTCATATCTAAACATTAACTTACATAAATGCATATTTTTTAGAACCGTCAGACCTAATCGTTTTCAATAATTAAGCTGAAAGTTTTAAAGCTTTATTTTCATCATATATCTTCAATTAAATTTCAGTGAATACTTTTTATTCACCAAATTAACGACTCCACTGAACTCTGTGTGAAATTTAATATATTTTTGCGTTGATTTTTTCTTCCTTTGATATTTTTAAGCATGAGACCAGAGACCAGATTTATGAGTTTACATTTAATTTAAAAATAATATGGAAACCGCGCTAGTTGTTGAAATCGATACCAAAAGTTAAACCTTATTTAATGTATAGTAAATTTAAAATAATATTGGAGGTAGACATATATATAACAAAATATCATCGAATTTCAAGCATTGATCTGGAATTTTTAAGACAAGGGATTAAAATCTCCGACTTATAAAAAAATCTAATATTGAGTATTTTTAAGCCTTGAATTCCAGTATAATTTATGCAAAGTGAACTGAGAGCATTTTTTACTTAAATAAAATTAAAGCTGAGAGTTAATGTATTCCAGCTTAAGTATAAAGTTTATCTCTTTAAAGATCGAAAATAGCCAATTTGATTAATGTAAGCAGAGAAATTAAAATTAAACCGTTTTTTGGTAAATTATACTTTGCAAGAATTTAATATATATTTTTCTAAATTAAACTAATAATTACCGAAATGGAAAAAAATGGTCACTTTTTACCCTCTCTAAAACTAAAAAATGACAATTTTCAAATGTCAAAAATATATTTAGTTATAAACAGTAAATCAGTATAGCCAACCGTTAGTCTAGATATAGTTTTAGAGTCAAACTTCCGGAAATGGAAGTATCATGAAAAAACTAATTGGGTGGGGGTGGTGAAGTTGCGTGTCAGTGTTGTGAGTTGGAGTCGATGTGGTGTGTGGGGGATGAGGCTCATTCAGCCGAACTCATCATAATTAATAAATTATATTTTTGAACAGTTAAAGCTTTTTGTAATCTTATGAGGATGTTATGAACGGCAAAAAGTCTCAAAAATTATTCAACTATTAGAAGACGATTTTACAGTTGTAGCACCCTGTATCTGACACAAACAACTACAAAAGAAAATATTTTTTTGATTCCGGTATAAAATTATATAAAAAAAATAAATCTACATAAAAGCAGATTAAAACTGCATAAAAAACAATATAGCCACCTTTTAAATTTATAAGACAAACTCTTTGCTCATTTAATATGAAAACTAAAAAATTCATTTAAGCCCATTCTCGTTAATAATTAGATAATCAAATTAAGTTAACACATATTTATTTATATAATTATACATAAATGTTTATAAACTTACCCTGGTAATTTGCGTTCGAAATCCTCCAAAGAAGATATCACTGGCGCTATGCGTTTCTCTGGCATTTTATTGCTGCTACTGCAACTACCTGTAGCTGCTGCGAAATTACCGCTAGTTGTAATGTATGAACGCTTCACAAGAGTGCTGGTGGCTGTAGCGCGCGCTGGCGACCGTGAGACCAGCAAAACCAGTGGTAAAATTCTTAGCAGACGCACTGAAACACACACGTTGAGTGCAGTGGAAAAATTTTATTATTTGGCAATTTCTTATCAGTTAGTTTTTGCACAACTTATTAGTGATTTTTACGCGAGCAATTAGTTTTTTTTTTAATATGAAAAAAAATATATATTGATATAATTTTTAATTTTTTTCGACTCTTTTAGCCAATCTTGTTTTTAATTATGTTTGGTACACTAATCACAACAAAGGCACAGAAATAGTTTTACAGGAAATATAATATTTCACTGAACGTTCGCATTGAAAGTGAATTCTAGTACTGAAGTTAGTGTTGCTTAGCCAGAGCCTTTTAAATCTGAACTGTGCAGTCAGATCGTTTACTATGTTACTCTACATGCATGCAAATATATTTACGATTATTGATATACAAACATGCTGAGTGAACTCGAAACGACGCAGCAATTTTGCTCTGAACTCAAACTCAACAACATCAAGAACATGACCAATAATAAATACTAATGTTGTTTGTGCTCATCATTGATGAAAAATTCGCGATAATATATAAATATATACCCACATCCACATCACACGAACAATTCGAGTGACATAAAATCCACTCATTTTTAAGTTACACTCAAATTTTGAAATTTTTCTTTGTTTTGCAGAAAATAAAAATAAAAAGCAGGAATTCCCTTCTAACAGCGAAACGTACAACAAAAACGACCGCCAACGAGCATTTATCAAACGCATTGGCCGTTTTGAGTGCCACTCATTGCTCATGCATATTGAGACGAGTGTACATTCAGCTGGCACGAAGTCCACTATGCGTGGCACACGAGGAGCTATCTCCAGAAAATATTTGTCTGCGGTAATAACAAAAATAAGGCCGCATCGTCACCGGTTGTAACACTCAAGATAACGCAGCTACGTCTGACGTCTGCTCAATTAGAGATGTTATCAGTTTGACTCACTCAATCACTCGTTCGGTGCGATTATATGAAATATCAATTATACGCCATGTATGACCATTGCATATCAAGTGCTCGAACAGCCAGCGAACACGCGTCCTCTAATTGCAGAGTGCCGGTTGAGTAATGCAATGCACAATCATGATATTTTGCGTGTATTTGAGGAATATTTAGAGATATGCGATTATAACTAATTAATTATTAAATGATGCGAAATTGATGTTTGACGTTAAATAATATAGAATTTCAAAAACTGCTGCTCAGATATTTCGGTTCAGAGGGTTCAACAATTAAAATAAAAAAGAGACACATATTTAAAATAAAAAATATTAAATATATAATTATTTATGTTACAATAAACTTTTCCCATGTACATTGAAGCTTGCTGCTTTAGAAGAGGCAGAAAAAAATTAATAACGGTTTTAAGTGTTAATTGAAAAATGTACCCGGAAAGCACGATTTTCAGCTTAATTTCAGAAGTTTTTCCGGTAAGCATTCAAAGTTTCTCATATAAAAAAACAGTAAAACAATCTGTTACGATGAGGAGTGTCGTGCCGCAAGAGAAAACAAAACGGCTACTTCGCTACGTTACAGTCGACCACAACACGTGCCGAATGGGATAGATACCAAGAGCTGAAGAGTGAAGCGATACGTATTTGCAGACGAAAACACCAGAACAAGATTTTCACCATGCACCAAAGTTTGGAAAAGACCCGTGAAACGAAGATTGACACTCACCACCTCTGTGTGGATTTTAGAGCCGTCTTCGACAGCACTAAAAGGAACAGCCTCTATGCCGATGTGTCTGAACTTGATATCCCCGAAAAACAGCTGACGATGAGCAACACCAAAAGCTCCGTCAGATACCTCCGTTCACTATCAAGCGAGGTTTTAGACAAGGAGACTCCCTACCGTGTGACTTCTTCAATCTTTTGCTGGAGAAAATAATACGAGTTGCAGAGTAGATTTCATTGAGATAACTCAAATATTGACCGATATATTCAGCATAAAGTCACCTAGAAGTTCGAAGATCTTTATATTAGGTATATGGGGGCTCAGGGAAGAATTGATCCGATTCAACCCATTTTGGGTGCACAGAAATACTATTGTCAGGATAAGATTCTGTTTAAATATCAATTGTGTATCTCGCACATTGACCGATATTTTCGGTCCAAGCAGAACTTTTAAAGCTTTATTTTCCTTAGATATCCTCAAATTTCAGTGAATACTTTTTGTTCAGTAAATGAGCGACTCCAATAAAGAAGAAGAAGACATAAGATTGAAATACGAAAAAATGTCAAGTAAAAGAGTCAAAAAAAAAATATTTTAATTTATATTAATTTTGTAATGTTTTCACGGTATATTTTTCTCCTTGCTCTCATTCACAAACAACACTCATTCACAGTAGTTATCAGAAATTGTAAATATAAATGCAAATAAATTTAACATAAAATTTTTGCAGATTTTGCCACAATTTAATTTCATAGTCTGGCTTTGAGGACAGTTCCCAAAATTCAACAAATTTGAAGTTTCGCTTTGATAAAAATAAAATATGTGGAAAAAAATGTGATTTAACATATGGTACCCACCGAGAGAAATTTCACTACAACCGGCACTTTTTTAATTTAAATAAATTTTTTATTAATTAGTATTTTTAAAGCTGTGCACTTGTTAAATTTAGTAGTTGGCAACACTGCACATTTGATGCAACGAAGATAATTGAAATTTTTATTAAAAATATAATTTTATAATTTAAATTCGATTGAGCCGCTGGAGGCAACAGATTGCGCGAAAAAAACACGTGCACACGTCCCCAGCTCAATGTGAGAACCGTTAATGCGAGATATGTTGCCGCATACTTTTATTTTATATGGAGCCAAATGCGTTGAGAACAAATAAATATGCGTATATGAAAAGAATTCATTCACATATGTAAGCCTATAAAAATATATACAATACATTTTTACACAATATGCTCGCTCTGCTACCGGAACTTGTAGGAA
Source organism: Bactrocera tryoni (assembly GCF_016617805.1). Taxonomy (NCBI): domain Eukaryota; kingdom Metazoa; phylum Arthropoda; class Insecta; order Diptera; family Tephritidae; genus Bactrocera; species Bactrocera tryoni. The sequence continues at coordinate 18,495,199 of NC_052500.1, forward strand.
CACAAGTATGCATAAACAAAGAAACAATTACACAAGTATTGTAAAATCAGTCAAGATTCGTATAGGAAAATGCCGCACAAAAAAAAAACAAAAACAAAATCCACACAAAGCATACAGTAGAACGGTTGAACCGTAAATTACATTTAATTTATTTATGTATTTGAACTTCCATATATTTTGATGAAATACATATGTACATATATATGTTTGTATTTTGATTTACTTTTATATTTTCCATTTTGTTTGCAATGGTCTGGCACTGGGCCAATGTGCGCCGCACTAACCCCTTTACAGGAAACACAAAAACATGACATTGACATTTGGAAACATTTTTCTTCAAATAAGAAATTAAATAAAAAAGCCAAGATAACCAAACATTTAGAGAACGCGTTCATGACTACTCATAAGCAAGCCTCATGATTCTGAATTCGTTGTCGTTGTCGCATTCGAAAAACCCACGGTAGCTAAGCAGCTGGAGCGTATTCAAAGAGCGGTCCTCATGGCCATCTGTGTTGCACTGAAGACAACCCCAATAAGGGCAATCTATGCCATCCTACACGTTGCACCTGTAGACATAGCTGGTAGGTGCTTGCCGGCGAAGGCTGTCATTAGACTTGGGAAAGCTAGGTATATGAGCTATTGTCTAGACTGAGACTGAAATATGTCGGTACACACACCTTTGTCGAACCAAGTGAAGTGGCTGGGCTTGCCATGAACTACCTAAACAAAATTGTGGTAAGCTCAAAACGCTATGAAGATCTGGCGATCGACTTTTAAGAGTTTATGTTTAAAACAAAGCACAAATAACTGTCCAAGTGAGATCCACCGATTTTGGATCAACCTTAAGATGTAACCTAATCTAAGTCATCCTATTTGTAATAATTTAACAGGCTTCTCTACAGAAAGATACATGCATTTTTGATTACCTAGATGGATTTGGTTTGGATCCGATGAGCACTAATTTTTCCAAACTGTAAAAGTTCCTCAACTATTTATTGAATCACTCCAACAGTTGAGAAGAATGAGTGAAGCATGAGATAAATGATTTTCAAAGTGGTAAATAACTTTAGTTCTGCTTTCTCCAGGTTGGACAAAGAAGCCAAGCAAATATTGAAAGCTTCAGTTAGGTCCAAAAACATTTTTTTTTTATGTATTCTGAGATATATAACATTGAAATGTTTACAATTTAGTTTGATTAATCATCTGGACATGAATTTCAATTTCAAAAAATTATTTGTTTACTGACTGAAAATGAGCTCTTTGTTTGCTATCTTAAAGAAAATTGTCATTGTTTTGGATATGTGTGCACATTTGATACAAAATATGATGATATTTTTGCTCTTCTTTGCCTTCGCTGAAAAATAAAATATTTTGGAAATCCCTGACATAATTCTTACTCAACGTAAACTTTTTGTACTCAATATTTTCACTCAATTTACATTCCGCAGTGCTTTAAGACTCAATCAAAACACAGTAATATCAAATGTTAACAAAATTTTTGAAAGTTCATTCGCTCTGTAAATATCCAAAAATTAAAACTCGATTTATCCTTCATAGCCGTACTTTAATGCGTCCACTTGCATATACACACACATACCATACATAAGCAGGTACAATTATTTCCATCATGACTTGACCGCATGTTTTATTGTTGTCCAAAATAAGATTCAATGCAAATGTGTCGTGATCATAAAGTGCTCGATGTTTGCACCATTTACACCGCCGCCGCAACTTTCTTTGTCTTTTAGGTTCGAATTGTGACTAATATTTGCACTAGGTTTGTATGTGTATTTATTTTAATACGGCCGAATTATGATAATATTATTGACGCTGTCAAAAATAGATGTTCATCCTTCTTTCACGTGCACCGTGTCTGGCATGCTTAATAATGCATTAACCTTGGAATTGTACTGCGTCGATCCGAAGACAGATTGGGTTAGGTCATTGTGACACTTTATTCGGCTTTATAGATAACAAGTGTGGTGTTAAATTTATTTTTAAACTCTCAGGTTGAGACTAAAAATACACGATTCCTTCTGGACTCAATATTAGACTAGCAACCGGGCAACCCGTTCCATGGCGTGGCAGTGAACCAATGGGTTCTAGATTCTAGGATTCAACCTAGAATGCTATACTAACTGAGTGCTTTCTTACTAAAGTGCAATGCTTTACCGCAACCTCTCGATTGCGATTGTACCACATTGTCCCTATCTTCAAAAACGAAGTTCTTGGCGTTAAATGCTGATATCAAATGGAATGGAATTATGCATTTTTTCAACTTCAGTTAGAGAAAGACCAATATTATAGAGCAAATGGCACTGCAATCGTCACTTAGATGTCGAAATGCCAATCTTTGTATTTGTACATGTTATGTATCAACAAACCAGCTTCAACAACGACTATTTGCAAACAGGGATCATAACCGGGCTGCACTGCCTTCATAATACAAAATCTACAAAATATTCCTTACAAGAACTTTGATTGGGCAGTGTACTGGTGTACAATTATGTGCTATAGAGACTCGATCTGAACAATGTCAAATTTGGTGGAGATATTTCATCAAATGAAAAATATTTCCATACAAGCACTTGATTCCGATCGTTCAATTTGTATGATATCTATATGTTATAGTTGTCCGATATCGGCCGTTGTCAAATGTGCAACTTTTTGATGAGAAAAGGGCAGAAGAAAATTTTCAGATGGATATTACAAAAACTAGTTCACCTACAAACAGACAAGGCTAAAGCTCATAACGCTGATTATGTATATATATGTTTTATTTATAGGGTCTCCAACGTTTCCTTCTGTGTATTTTTTTATTGTCTTATTAAATTCTACAACACCTCTAGGGTATTTTCCTAAATTTTTAAGTTGATCCGAGTAATAGTTTCGAAGATACAGCTTGAAAACTTGTGCGCTCCAAATTAGCTAGGCTAAGTGCGCAGTCTTTGAGCCAGTTTATATTGAAAATGTGTTTTTGAAGTCAGTTGCAAGATTTCTCAATAACTACTCAACTAATCTACGTGAAATATTACACAGGTCTTTCAGATAATTTTTAAAGGCTTGGACGAAGGATTTTTTTTACAACTATTTGGGAAAAAATATCGTGAAATTTTCACTGAAATTTTCATATTTTTGTAAAAATGTGTGACAAAAATCCAACTTCCAGTTTTTTTTCCTTCGTCCAAGTTCTAAGTTAAGGTTTTAACTAATACACGTATTTTTTCACTTTAGATGATCCTGTAAGGAGTTATACTGCCATTGGCCGAGTTTAAAATATGTTTTCCAAAAATTTCACAAATTCTTTGTTAATAGTTTACGGTTGTAAAAAATTCTAATAAATTATTTCATTTTTTATATGAGAAAAAAAGTTGTTTTTACCCGAGGAAACCCATGTAACCCCTTAATATACCCGGTTCAGGATATAATTACCGTAAAATTAGTAAAGAAGTACGAGAATAAAGTATAAGTATAGTGAATAGTTCCCGATCTCCGGTATAGAGCTACATAGAACTATTTCAGTATCCTAATAAGGGATGTGCATATTGCATGTTTTCAAGATTACACATGAATAATCGTAAACAAAAAAGATGGAATGAGTAGCTCCAATTTTAAAACCGAAATATTTAGGGTGAATATAATATTCTAACTGCCAAGACAACAGTATGAATTCTAAGACAGTACTATTGCTGAAATATCAGTACTTGTTTTGGCCTTATTTCAAATGTGAATATACTTTAATTTATTTTTACTACTCGCAAATAATTGATTAAATCGCCTAGGAAAAGAACCACGAAAAAATTTTTGAAGCATTATCTGACATACTCGAGTCTCGTGCATCGTGCTATTGTTAGATGGCTATGTACTATGTACCAGACACCATGGATGTGACGTCAAGAATTATATTTTTATTTCAAATGTGTGATAACCTGATGGGCCAACAAATTAGCAAGCATTCTTGTGTAATTAAGTTTCGATTATTGCGAAATATGCTTGTTGAAGTCACAGAACACATTAAATATATATTTAGAATTATGTAGGAAACGTAAAAAAAATCGAAAAATTTGTCGACTCAAATAATTTTATATTAGAATGATTGGAATTTACTCTTTCCGGAGTTCGGATTCTGCCATTATAATTGTCAATACTCTAAATATACAAATCCTTTGTGATTTCGGATTTTATGCCAGACTCTTAAGCAAAACGGTTGGATATAAAATGGAATATACTTGAAAGGGGGAGTAAGCACTGTTACATATTCCAAAGGCTCAAAATTACACTAAAAATTTTTCAAAAACTTTTTGAACAACCCGCCAATGCAAATGATATTATTTGATTGCATACATACCATACATGAGAATGTATGTATGTTTAAATAAACAACCTCTCCACACGTTCATATTGTAAATATTATTTCACTAATTTATTGAAGCGCCGCATATACATACATACATACATATGCACATCCATAAAGCCATACATAAATTCGCATTGACTAGATTATTTTCTGCGTACTGAATGATTCGAACGATGCGGAAAACAGCAACAAATTAGAGGAAACGCACACGCGCGCATAGCATTCGAACAACTAACATGAAATAAATAAAAATTTCATTATATTAAGTGGAAGATTTTTTTGATGAAAACCAGCAAATTAAATGGTAGACAGAAGCAAGCTAAATAAGTAAAAGTACCAAGTGAGCGCGGACCAAGGAATCAACGCCAAACGCTTAGCGAATTGTGAAGCAATTGTGAAAAGGTGTGTAGTTGCACACCGATAAACGAAAATCAATAAATTGTGATCGAGATTAAAGCGAATTATTATGTATATTATATATAGTTAGTGTTTATATTTAAAATAAAGCAGTGTAAAAAAATGCGGAAATTCTTGCTTAGTGCGCTGTGAAGAATAAATTTGTAAATAAATACTAAGAGAAAAGCAAATTGACTTAATTAAATTTAGAAACAAAGGCCACAAATTAAAGTGGCACAGTGATCAATAACATACACATATGTAAGTAAGTAAGTAAGCAAGTGAGTTTGAGTTGTGCATATACATATGTATGTACGTTTGTGCACAGTTGCCTTGGCTAACAATTGCACGCAGCAAATAAATGCTACGCTGCCACTCCATTTGCTCCAGCAAATCAATAGCTGACGATCATCATGAACACCAGCTGTTCGCTGCCTGTTTGTCTGCCTGTCTAGTCAACTGGCACTAGCCGCCAAAGTCAAACACCCACTCAACATCCATATCACTTAATGGACATACACTTCAATTTGATTAAAGCAAAAATAGTCAGCAACATTTAGCAGTGATAAATAAGCAATTGAAAGAAGAAATTGAAACAAGTGATTAAAACCTGCCTTTGCAATTACATTACATTATTATTAATATAACACACACACTCATATACATACACACATTTGGAGTTTACATATTTTACTTCAATCACAAAAAATCTAAAATTAGGCATACATAAGTAATAATTGCGGTAAAGATTCAAGATTTCACTTACTGATTACGCTGTTTGATTTTCCACTTGTCACCACTGTTGTTGTTTTATTTTATTATAAAATTTACTTAGCTGTAAATTTAGCTACTAGTACGAGCATTTGCCGATTAGGTGGCCTAACACTGCTGATGACGATTTATTATTGCCTTAACTCAACTTCTAATAATAATAATATTAACTAAAACAACAACAAGTAACGTATGACGATGATTACATATGTACATATGTCGTTTGTGACTTTGTAAGCACAAGTGCAATTTAAACAAACTTTTTCTCCTTGCAGCAAAACAAAAGATTTCACAAGTTCTTGATTTTCCTTTCAAACAAAAACAAGGTCAAATAGTATCTTGTAAGCAAGTACACTTAGTATTACAAATAATATTCCATATATTATTAATAATTTTCGTTTAAATGTAGATTGCGTAAAATTTGCTAAGAACACAACACACTCGCCCACTTGAGCGCTCACTTGATGAGAATTTTTCTGCGAATCAGCTGTCTGAGAGCTTTTATTTCCCTACGTATACAAATACATATATTATTATTGTTATTGTGCATATAGTAGTAAATAATTAAAAGACTTTACAAAAGTTTATTAAAGCTTGCGGTGAAAATATTTCTTACTTGCTAGCTATGAACAACAAAATAATGAGTATAGTTTGGAAAGCACTACCAGAGAAGTGAAAAGTTTGATTGCAACTAAAAATTTGTGTAGAAAAGAGAAGGAACAGTTTTAGAGCCATAATACTCGTTCGGTCGATTTAATGAAATAGGTAAAACGGATGAAAAAATGATGAACCAATAACAACGACATTTTGTTACAAATTGTATACATATCTATTACATATTTAGTAGCCCTATTTTTGTGGGAAAAAAGATATATAGGCTTCATAACAAACTATGCATTTAGGAATGGCTTAGTGTATTCATACCGAAAAATATCCAGGCATGATATTATATAATGACATTATTTATAAAGATTATTGATACACATTATTTTAATTCATGTTTCATTTGATATATGTACTCATAAATATATCTATTTGTATATGCTAAAACAGAAATACAAGTATGTTAAAAAGTTTCAAAACAAACTCACCCGCTTGATTAAGTAATTTATTTACATACATAGTTGTATTCAATATATTGGCAGCATATTATTTTATTGTTTAGTAATAACTAAACGCTTAACTTTTACACATTTTAGGACACTATTCTATTTTCTTACAATGTTACTCGTTTCTTTCATTTTCTTTTCAATTTCGGCACTATTTTTTTTTTGCTTTTGATTTTACTTTTCATCTCGACTTTTTACATTTTTATTTCTTTTGATTTTGCTTTTTAATTTCGACTTCTATTTTGCACTATTTTATTTCTTTATTACTCTCTTTTTCATATAAACTACGACACTTCACTATTTTATATTTATTAATCTCAATTTTTGACGATTTATACGAAGAAACTGCACTATTTTTTATTACTTTTGATTTTACTTTTTAATTTCGACTTTAACTTTACACTTTTTTATTTCTTTATTACTCTCTTTTTCCATATAAACTACGACACTGCACAATTTTATGCTACATACATACTTACATACATAAGTATATTACTAACAATTTTTTCACATATCACTATTTTTTCGTAACATTAAGCAAATCACCTTTAATTTTGAATTTTAAATGCTGCATGCTGCAAATTTGAATTCTCATTTAGTTTTTTACTCAAAGCACAAATATTAACTTTAATATTCATCCAACATTAGAAGAGCCCATGCACAACATTGCCACTTTGCCTTTTTCTCCAATTTGCATGTTTGTGCATGTTGTAAATAACTGGTTACGTTTAAAAAGCCCGTAAACAACATTATCACTTTTCCATTTTGCATGTTTGGGCATGCTGAAATAACTGCATGTTTGTCGTGAAATGACATCGTGCTTTGCTTTTTCACTTTGTCGGTAAATTTTGTTCGTGTTTATTGTAGTGTTATTTTACCGAATGCATGCACAAATGCATAATATTTTCAATCGCATTATTTTCACATAAAAACAAATATGCAAACATTGAATTGTACTTTCAACCACAGATTAATAACTATTAAGTAGTTTTATTAACAAAACCTTGCATTTTATGCTGAATTTAACACGAATTTTAATATTTATACAGCGCGCACATTTGCCAGTCGGCTAAATTAATTGATGCGAAGAACGGAAACTGTCAAAAGATGGTGGGAAATGATAGAGTTGCTGCATGCTGTGTAGAAAAGGGGATTAAAACGCAGTCGTTAATGCAGTGCTGATAAAAGCTAAGCAGTTATAAGTACATACATATATTAGTATATTTGGGTTTATATTGAAAATTAAAATTAAATGGAATGCAAACAAGAATAAAACAAACCATAATTTATTTAAAGTAAATATTTGTGATGAAAAAATCAAGTATATGTTTCGGAATATGTGATATGTGAGTTAATAAGTATTTAGATTGCTTCAACTGCCTTATCAACAGCTACAATCCTAAATATTTTCTTCAGCGTGTGCAGCCCTGCTTCCTTTTCTAATTCCTTTTGACAGTTCCGTTATGCGACAAAATAAACATACTTATGTACATAAGTAGTACCCAGGAAATTTGTAGAAAGTGAAAACACGCGTTAAATATGAGCTCTCTTTAAGTTTATTCGTTTAAAATTAAGTGAAACAATTTCTTTATTAAAAAAAATTAAATACAATGGTAAAGTACGCGGTTTGGTGAATATCTTAAATAAAGTTCATTCAAATATGTATGCTTAGATATATGAATGTGTGAAGCACCGTTCAAAAGCCAACGAGATGAGTTGCGCATGTATGTACATATGTATGCAGACGGAATATAGCAAATTTGTCTTTGTGAGTCAAAAATTTAATTGTAATCAAAAAAAAATATATATATCTAGTAAAATTGTGATCTACCATCCAAGTTTTCATTAAAATATTTCTTTAATATTTCCCAAACTGATTTTAACAGAAGAAGCAATTTTCACAGCAATGAAAGGAATGGTAAATAATCAACATTCTTTTATTTTTATTAAAACGAGTAACTGAAAGTTTTGTAGATTCTTTTAAATGTTGGCCGCGGCTACGTCTCAGATGGTCCATCCGTTGAGTCCAATTTTCGATGAGTCGTTCAAACGTTTCGACTGGCAACTGACGAATGACATGCGTGATGTTTTGCTTCAAGTCATTAATCGTAGCGGGATTGCCAGCATAGACTTTAGACTTTACAAAAACAAAAAAAAGGAAAAAGTCTGACGGTGTGAAATCACACGATATTGGTGGTCAATCGACCAACCCAAAACGTGAAATTATCTACTCAGCGAAGTCTTCTCACAATAAATCCATTGATTGATGTGATGTGTGGGAAGTGGCGACGTCTTGTTGAAACCAAATGGCGCCCATATCACGAGCTTGTGTACGTGTGGTTGTTCATCTCTTTCTTACGCCAAGACCTTATGCGGTGCACAGTGCGTATGTGTTAGTTTCCGCAACAAATCCTTCAACTTATTGGAGTTTCGGTTGCCGTGACTTGCTCGGGACACTTAGTCCCGCCACATAGAGCAATGTCACTGCGACAAAACTATGACTATGAAAGCCTAATAACCATACAAGTTTTTTAATCGAATCATTTTCTACTCTTGCCACCAGTTGCTACAGAGTATTATAGTTTTGTTCACCTAACGGTTGTACGTATCACCTAACTAAAACTAATCGAGATAGATATAGGGTTATATATACATATGTAAATGATTGGGATGACGAGACAAGTTGAAATCCGGTTGACTGTCTGTCTGTCCGTCCGTCCGTCCGCTCGTGCAAGCTGTAACTTGAGTAAAAATTGAGATATCTCGATGAAACTTGGTGGACAGGTTTCTTAGTAAAAAAAAGATCAAGTTCGTAGATGGGCGTAATTGAACCACTGCCACGCCCACAAATCGCCATTAACCGAAAACAAATAAAGTGCCATAATAAAGCACTAAATTAAGATATAAAGATGAATTGTGGTAGAGTGGATTGCAGTAGCCAGGGCACATGTAAGAAATTTTTGTTTTAAAGTGGACGTGGCTCCGCCCTCTAACAAGTTTAATGTACATATCTCCTAAATCAAATATGCTACAATAAACAAATTTGGTGAATATAAATCTTGTAAGAACCTCTACCGATAGTGTGAAAATGGATGAAATCGGAGTATAACCCCGCTCACTCCTCATATAACGCTACTGTTAAAAAGTGCTAAAAGCGCGATGAAACAACAACAAAATACGCCAGAGACATTAAATTTTACCACTAAGATAAAATGGGAAAGCTTTATGGGAGACGGTGTAAAAATTGGACGTTAAGCGTGGCACCGCTCACTTTTTGGTGAAATCCCATACCTTGGGACCCGACAACAACGCCACCTTCTTCCCATATAACACAATTTTAAATTTCACTTGATTTGTTCAATTTACAGTAACTTTACACGAATATTTTCTTTAGTGTGGGCCATCTTAAGGGCAAAAATTGTTTAAATCCAATAAAAACCACTCAAGCCCCTAGGCACTGAATATGTGGACCCAATGCTTGTAGTTGACTTTTGATCGAAAATGTCGGTCAATGTGTGATATATATAATTGAAATTAAAAGATAATCTTTCTCTTATAATGGTATGTCTATATGTCAAAAATGGGTTGAAGAGGACCAATACTTCCCGTTGCCCCCATATACTTTATATAAAAATTTTCGAATTTCGGGGTGACTTTGCACCGCATATAGCGGCCAATATGTGAGTTGTCCCGATGAAAATGAGATAGCGTGTTTTACTCATAACAGCGTATCTTTGTACTTAAAATAGATAAATTTGATATATTTTATATATTGGTTTTACACCTTAAGGTATTTCCCTTGGTTTGATTCTTGCATGTTGCATGAGTATAAAATCTTCGGTTACATCTGAACTTAGCCCTCCTTACTTGTTTTTGGAATATATTTTTTAAACATGTGCTAATCCTTTTCCAAATAATATTTCAGTTCATTTTTCTTAAATGACACCATGTTACAATATTTGGTTGCTATATCTACAAATTGTCAAAAAAGGCAATCTTCTCACTTTCTTATGATAATCTAACCTGTAATTTATCATATTTTCAAATATAATTTGGACTCTGAAAGCAAAATGTCCTCAACTCTAATATACCGAAGTTATAATACCCTTCACAGGAGCATTGAAATAGCATGAAAGTTTACAAAAATATCTCTATCTTGATTTTTATCGATCGGTTTGAATGAAAACTACGTGCTATGGTGCTTTAATCTAAACAATGTTTTCGGAGATTATAGCGCTGCCTTGGTTAACAACTCATGTAAAATTTCTTGAAAATGTCCTGCAAAATAAAAAAGTTTTTCATACAAGGTCTTGATTTCGATCGGGCTTTTTGTTTAGCTGCTATATTTTACAGTGGTCCGATATCGGCGATAAGGACAAATAAGCAACTCCCTGTATAGAAAAAGGTCTGTTCGATATTTTCAAAACTGCAATACTAGTTCACGGACGGACAAACAGACAGGCATGTCTGGATCAACTCAGCTCGTCATGCTTACAATTTATATATGTGACCTGGTCTACGAAAAGGGAGCTAACGTGCGAAAACTAGTTTTCTGGGAAACAGAATCACGTGAAAAAGCATCTCATCTTCCATCCGAATCAACTAAAAAGTGAAAATTGATTTTTTGACACCTAAGCCCCCTTTCCGTAGACCAGGTCACATATATATATATGTATATGCCTCAAAGGATCTCCGACATTTCCTTTTAAGTGTTACAAACTTCGTAGCAAACTTAAAATGCTTTCCTTTCAAGGAATACTACCAGTTTTATTTAATTTAGCTTGGGCATTTGCATTAAGGTTACGTATACGCCAAGGCACTTATAAGAACTGACAGAAATTAATACACATTTAAATACAGAAACTATTTAATGGCATTATAAAGAAATCATTTAATATAATAAGACGATTTTATGACGCTTTGCATTCTTCATGTAAAATTACCTTTGAACTACTTATAAAAGCGAGCAAATGACGCAAAATATAAGCACATGCAAATACACATATGTCAGCACATACATATAGTATATATATAAATATGCCCGCCAAATAATGTCATATGCATAAATAGAGTTACAAAAATAAAAAGAAAAAAATTCAAAAAGAAAATAAATAAATAAAGCTTTGTGCACCGCCACTAATTTGAATAGAAACCCATCGAGGTGTAACTGGCGCCAATACGAAGGTGAAGATGCTTGGCAATGAAAGTGTAACGCCAAGCTTAAGGTTATGCAGCTACATACCTATGTACATACATATACGTGAGGGGTATATCAAAGCATTGTATTGTAGCGCCTTTTGTTGCCATGACAGGTAAACAAGTGATTAGAGTAGAAAAGGCATTAATTTACGCAGTAAACGCGTTCAAGTGTAATGATTTTAAACGGCAATGTACCTGGAATAGTACGCCAGCACGCCGCCAACACCACCCAAACCCCCCGATACAATCACAAAAGCTTATTTTCGCTACATATATACATAAATATACATAATCGCACTCACCTTAGCAGACGTCAATTTGCATATACATACATACAAACGCAGCTTTGGTATGCGAGGGTGGTATTGATAGATGAGGGTACAAATCATTTAAAAATATCAAAAATCGAGAAAATCAAATGTTTACTAAGCATGGCAGGTTGGTTGTTTAGATGACTATTACTGCGACACTGAATGCTCGTGGATTGGTCTGTCTGACTGTCGGGTTAGTGGTCTGTAAATTTAGTTGATGACATTTCCTGGTATTTACCTCCAGAAAATTTAGTTGACGGTATTTATCTCCAGAAAATTTTATTGAAATAGGAAAGGCGATATGACGCTGTTATTTTGTACACTTCGTAAACAAATTTTCTAATTGGGTTAATTTGAATATTTTTGTTAACTTGTTGAGTAAAGCATATTGTTGGGAAGACGGAACTAAATGCTGGTTAGAATTTCAATTCAGTGAACACAATTGTTTATATATTTAGTGAATATTTTTATGAGTGTTATGCAAATGATAGCATCGTTAGTTCCAAGTGGATGTTCTTCTCTAAAAACAGAAGAGCAGTCGTGGCTTTAATTTATGTCCCTTTTCACTCGGTCTTTCCCTTTGATAAGTCTTCCGGCTTCCAGTAGGTGGATTTTCGTACGCCTGTCGACCATACTACTGCATCGTAGAGAAGAATTGGTCTTACAATAGATGTGTAGCACCAGTGCATATGAGAAAAAGAAAGCCTCCAGTTTGTGCCGAACATCTAAGGCATTGCTGGCCACTCTCACTCTTTCTTCCACATTGTCCTTCTACAACAGTTTGTTATCTAAGAAGGTACTAGGTACGGTACTTTAGAGAAAGTTGTATCCCATTTTTCGAAAAGAACCTCCTTGGACGGATTTTGTATTTTCTTGTGAACACAAGTAGATCCGTTTACTGAAGATTCAACCTCAGATCCGACTAGGATGCTCAATTCTGGATTGTATTGAAAGTGGTGGTCGTAATACTACTAATGGTGTATAGACACCTACCAGTTATTAAGATGACAACGTTGTTGTTTTTCTTATTGTTGTTGTTGTGTTTGGCGTTGTCATTGTTTTTGTTGTTGTAGCGGCAAAAATCTGCCGAATTAACAGACCTTGGCCGGATGAAAGTCCGGGTCCATACCGGTTACGTAGACCCGACTGTCCTGGGTACGGATGATAACGTCATCCACATATGCTATACTATCTTAGAGGCTTTGCCGTCTAAGTTCCTTAGCAGCTAATTCCCCACTAATTTTCATAGTAGCGCTGAGAGCACTCCATCTTGCGGAGTTCTTCTACATACTTAATTAGTCATTCCAGCGTCGTTCCATTCTGCTCTTATCCTTCTAGAGGTCAAGAGACTTCTAATCCAACGTTGTATAGCGGGATCAACACCTATTGACTGGATAAGATTCAGAATAGATTCCGTAGATTCTTTTTTGAATGCTCCATAAATGTCCAGGAAGGCTTCAGTAACATATTCTTTATATTCCAAAGCCCTTTGGATATTAAATATCAGTGGAGTACGGAGTGCAGTCTCTACCGTTTTGACTTTGAGTTTGCGCTTCCAGGAAACGCTGCATCACTGATGTGCACGTCCAAGATTTTCGCTAACGTTTTCAGCAGGGAGGAAGTAAAGCTTATAGGCTTAAGCTCTTTCGAGTAGGCTGTGTTGTTTCTTTCGGCCTTCGGTATGATCAATTCTCTAGTTTCTCACCACACACATAGCTAAAAATCGCTTTTGGTCATTCTAGTTTATTCTCCGTAATGACTAGCTGGCGTATATACAGACGAACAGAGAAATGGATATGGCCAAATCGACTCAGCTCGTCAAATTTTGTAGTAAAGTTAATTTTTTTAAACGCTGCAATTTGGCCTTTTTTTATTTTTAAGCATTGGTAAATTTTTGGACATTATCTTCTAGTAGAGAGTTTTTTATTTCATTTATTTTCTTCAAAAATTTGCCTATGTATTCTTAAAATATATATAAGTATACCCCAAATTTTTAGAAGAATTGATAAATCTTTGAGGCGATATTTTAATTTTTTTACCATTTTACTGGAACGCGATGAAACCTCTAAAATCTGATATATACGCATAACCCAGGTAGAAAATTACTTCGAATTGCAGTTTTATTTATTTTTAATATTATTTAATATTCCTAAACACACCAGCAATAAAAACTTACCTACACCCACACCCAGCTTTTCAAGAAGCAACTTTATACACAGCGTGCATTATATGAAGGTTTTTTAAAGCTAAAAGTTGGACACTCTCTTTAATTTATCATTCACGTTTTTTTTTTATTTTGCACCGCGGTTGTTTTAATGCACTTATTTCAGCGATGATATTTAATGCGCGGACAACAGGTCCACCAGTTGCACGCATACACATGCTAATATGTGTAAGTTACTGTGTGTGTAACTTAATTTGTATGTGAGAGCAACCCTGCAACCCTGGGAACTTCCGTTGTTTACTACAACTTACGCGCATTTAGCAACTTGTTGCGCCCCAAGCGCATTCTCAGCACCATACCATGCCACATCACACCATACTGATAAGTAAGTATGTGCATATAAACGCGGCGCACACATACAAGCATAGACTTTTGCTTCTATTTTTTGCTGTATTAAGCATACAGCAGCACGTGCCGCCAAGCAACATGTTGCCGCAACATCAGTCGACTACACGCACTCAGCAACACAGCAAAGTTGTTGGTAACGGTGTGTTGACGCTTTTTAGCCTCATCATTCAACACTTGTGTGTTGGCCTGTCACTCGAGTGCTACATCGTGCGTTGGCCGAAGCAGTTGCTCTTGCGTTCAAGTACAACGCAGATGGTACAACAAAAACAAAAAACAAAACACGCTAAAGTGTATTCGTATAACAAAAACATTGTAGTACAACAATGAAATCACGAAAAAATGCCGCGAAACTAACTCCAACTGTAAAAAACGAATGCCAAACCGACTTTTCGTTGCCACTCGTTGTCTGCAATATATGGCAACAAATTCAAGTTCGTCACTTTATCTAACGGTTTTACTGCACTCCAACGCACGCCAGTGGGTCTGTTTCGTTTAATGCAAAGCGCTAGCTGGTTCTCATAGTTGTTGGTATTGTTGTATCGGCGCGCCATTCAACCGTTGTATGTGTTGTCGTGCGCATTGACTTTCGGTCTTTTCAACATCACTGCTGTCGCCTCGTTTGAATGTGGGAAAACAGTGTATTCTTGGCGTATATAGTAAACAAAAAACGGCGATAAGTGCTTAATCGCTTCTTAATCGAGCGCGAGTGCGTACGCATAGGTTCGGTGGAGTTCCGTTTTATTCCGTTGTAGCGACAAATATTTATTTAGTAGCAATTTCGCGTTCGTGTAAGTCAAGGTGGCGCACGCCGTGTGTGTTGTATGTGTTTGTGTATAATTTGAGTTCAACTGCCTGCAAGTGACAGCTGACTGACTTTTTTATATTTACAAAAAAATCGTGAACTTTTAGTGTGTGTCAATATTTGCGAATTTAATTTGTGTAAATATTTGTATAAACACAGATTTTTTCTTTTTGTTTGTGTTTGTTGCTGTTGCTGTGTTTTTTATGGCACTGGCAAAATAGCAGTACAAAAGTCATTATAATAAAATAGGTAATGCGTTGCTTGGTGCATGGTATGAAACATGTTTTGTTTTGCACGCACATGCACACAAACGTTTGCAAAAAATTTCTCTGAATTTATTCCATTTTTTTTTTATTGGAAATTCAAGCATGAGCGCCCGCCATCAATTTTTTAACGTCGTAAAGCGCTCGTAAATATTTCCTGCAAAATAAAATATAACTGTTGTAAAACTATGTGGCAGGAAGAGCGCACTCACTATGCTATAAAGCAAAGTGAATAGTGAAAGAATTGAAAACTTTTCTTAGAAGCAAACTACTGCTGAGGAGTATAAGTAAGTTGATGAGCTAAGTAATGTAGCTGAAGTGGGGAGATTTGTTATTTAGTAGAAAAAATGTGAAGGTTGTGATCCAATTGTTATGAGGTGTTCTCGTGGAATAAATACTGAAATAAGTGAAGCTCAGAATCATTTGTGCTTAGAAAAGCAAATATTTTCAACCTAAATGATTTCGTAAATTTAGTGCGAAATTAAACTTAATAAATACAGACTTAATAAACAGAAGCTTCCAAGAAGGGTCAGACTCATATTATGGAATGAATCACAATTTTTTATTACAAAAACGCACTTGAAACTCAAATAGAAGAAATTTTTGTGAAAAAATATTTTATACAAATTTTTCAGACATTAATAGCATTTTCTTCAATTTACACCCACAGCGGCTGCAGCGTGCTATTTCTTCTTGACCTCAATGTATTTTCTTTGACTTCATTTAGGCAAGGTTTTTCAGTCGACAAATAGTCAACGTCATCATAGGTTACTAACTCATCTATGGTAAATCTAACTAGAATATGAAAAAAACTTCCATATTCTATACACGTCTAATAATTCGACGCAATATCCGCCGGAGGAAGCAGAGGAAGAGGAAGACCTCCACTCTGTTGGAAAGACCAATTGGAGAAGGACCTGCCTTCGCTTGGAATCTCCAATTGGCGCCACCTTGCGAAAAGAAGAAACGACTGGCGCGCTGTTGTTAACCCGGCTATCATCGCATAAGCGGTGTCTACGCCAGTAGAGAAGAAGAAGATGCTTTAGAATCGATTTCGGTTTCGACATATGAGCAGCTAAATTTTTTCTCAAATCTCAAGTTCAATGTTTATCTTTGAATGAAACTAATACCTCGGTGTTCAATTTTCTGTTCTTATTGGAGGTATGCGATTATTTATAGTCACAGTTTCTCGCCCGTGTCTTAAGGGGTTACATGGGTTTCGTCGGGTAAAAAACAGCATTTTTTCAAATATTTTTTCTCATATAAAAAATGAAGTGTTTTTAGATTTTTTTATTCTTACAAACATACACTATTAACAAAGAAATTCTGAAATTTTTGGAAAAAAATATTCTAAAATCGGCCATTGTGACGCCATTTCCGGTGGCCCCTCGGAAAAACAATGCGTTGGTAAAATAACTTCTTGAAGAATCGTTTAAAGTGAAAAAAATCTAATCTTACTTGAACGAAGGAAATAAAAAAAATGGATTTTTGGAATACATTTTTACAAAAAAGAAACTAAAATTTCGTTTCCTTTTTTTTAATAGTTATAATGGAAAAGAAATCCTTCGTTCAAGTCTTTAAGAATTGTATCTCAAAAACTTGTTTAAAATTTATTGAAGATCGATTGAGTAATTCTCGAGAAATCTTGCCAACCGACTTCAAAAACACAGTTTCGAGAAAAACGCGTTGAAAGACGGCGCACTTAGCTTAGCTATACTCGAGCGCACAAGTTCTCAAGGCTGAATCTCCGAAACTATTACTCGGTTCAACTTGAAAATTTAGAATAATATTCTAGAGGTTTTAGAATTTAATAAGACAATAAAAGAGAAATGATTTTTTTAAAACCCGTGAGCCCAAGTAACCCCTTAATTAGGATTTAACGTTCACATTCTGAATACAGAAAGATGGAATTTAAAGCATGAAGACTTAAATTTACACAAAAATTTGCTTTAGATGCCGTTTAAGGTCTTTTTGTTCGTGAAGTAACCTGTAAACTAGTAGAGCGGGTCGATTTTCAGGGAATCCAAAAAAACGGAAAAATCACCTTTACGGGATATACAGGATACACATATATACATATCGGATCATTCTATAAAAATTTGCCTAAGAGACTACGGGTCTAAAACCAGTTTCTCTCAGCGATTTTTAAGGCGAAGTTTGTTAGGAATCATAATCGCTGCCACGAAACCGGTTTTAGACCAACAGTCTCTTATTAAAAGTTGTTCAGAATGAAACGTTGAACATTTCCGGTATAAGTGATATTTCCATACCACACAATGGAATGGTGAAAATGTTGATGTACAGTTTTCAACAGATGCAAGTTTCCTTCCAGCATATTTTTAAGATTGATATTACTTCGTGAATTTTCCTGAATTTGAATTAAAATTATTTTCCGCGCACTGATTTTATGACAGATTTCATCCCCAAAACCACTCCCATGGAGTGACAAATATAGATCTATGTTATATTTATACCCTATAAATGTACAATATATACACATACATACATATGCGTATCAGTACCTTTCACACACTCTAAGCGCATAATTGCACAGATATAACAAAAAAAGTAGGAAAAATCCAATTAACCCAAAAATAACAATAAGCGCTCAGATTATGGAACTTCGCTAATTTTATAAAGGCATGCAAAAGCACAAAAGCATTAGGATGAAAGGCAAAAGAAAACAAAGGCAATCAACCAAAGCAAACTCTGTCTAAGGATGGAATCAGACTCCTTTCTACACGCACACATACATGCGTACACTTGTGTACACATAAAATTATTCATGCATTGGCGCCCATTATATAACACGTTTAAGGTATTTGGAGTTGCTTAAATATATGCGCCTCAATTATTCAGCTAAAAGTGTTAAAAGCAAATTTATTCTCGCAGCTCTTTTCTGCTGAGGCAAAATTGTCAGCGCAACGCAGTCTGTCGCAGGCACCTACCCGCTGTGCTCGAAATTGCCATCTACTTAACCGTTGTGAAGTAAATCATTATTTCAATGTAATATTTTTAATTTATAGCTAGTAAGTGTTTTTGTTGTTGCTGCTTATGGTTAAGAATTCCTGATAATACCACACTTGCATATGTATTAAATTCATTCATATACATACATACTTACACATATATACATATAAGTAGTTATTTATCTATCTCACCTTAGACGCTAGTTGTCAGGTTATACCCAATGAACAATATTATTTATCAATTTTGATGACATCCAAGTCTAAGGATTTAATTGGAATATGGACTCATTCTAGTTATGGGATTTTTATGCTCTTCTTTTAACATGGGAGACTCTTCTGAAATTATTGAAATGACAATTGGGTCTTCGTAACCGGAAAGGACGACTAAACGACCTATCACCTTAGGGTAGGTAGGTAGCTCGAATGGCTACAGCTTTCGGAGGCCTATTGTGTAACCACTGGGACTACAAGCCCCTCACTCTATTGTCTTCTTTCTGAACCACCCTTGTGCTTCTGATGAAGTTCATGAGTCCAAAAATTGTATCTGTACAAGCTCTGAAACATCGTCAGGAAACTCTTGACCCATAGTTGCGATTATTTTCCTATACTGAGCTCCCATCTTCTATTTTATAGTCTCCTCTTTTTCTACCTTCTGCCAGCTTCTACACTAGTCATTATATGGTGTTTCTAGTCTCCACTCATCTTAATATCTTTTCCCCAAATAGATTGGGTAAAGTTCTAAACTGTTATAAAAATAACTAACGTCAGATTTTTTAACTATGTGTGGTTTTTAAGAACTTTGTCTTTGAAATGTTGTTGGAGAGATTATCTATTTTCTGAACATTTTATTCATCATAAGTCAAAAGAAAGGTTAGGTTATACCGGCCGGCTGTCACACCTTACATAAACCTACTGGTCATTAGTAATGTCGGATTGAGGTTCAGTACAATTTCCGATGAAATATTTGTTATACAGGACGTCAGCGCTATTTGTGAACTTTAAGTGCGATTTGGTATCTAATTTTCGTCTAGCCCCTGAATTGCGAACCTCCTAAATATTTAAGACGAGTTCTAGACTGGACTGGTGTTCAGTGTCTCTCCCATGCATACTTCCATGTATCGTCATTACTTAGGCACACCCGTATTACATTTAATGCAAGTAGGTCTCTGATGCCTACTTCCCTGCATTTCCTACATGATCGGTATTACTTATTTTCATCCAACTCGCATGTAATGTTAGTAGGTTTTGACTAGGCATTAGGACAACAACCGTCTTGCAATCCTTTAGAGACCGTGTGAATAAAAAGCATGCGTGTTTTTCTTAGCGACTCTTACACGTGATCTAGGCGATATTCTCGCCCTAATTCGTCTGTCAGACCTTTCGGAAATTTCATTGTATATCGTTTTTAGTGATTTCCGTATTTCCTGTACTGGTTCATTAGGCAGAGGTATGACATTTTTTGCTGTCTCATTAGCTATTTCGTTTCTCGGAATTCTTTTACGACCTGGAATTTATTATATGTGCGACTGCATTCCGGAAGCCGCTGCATCTGCTGTCTCCCCGCTTCTAATGGCATACTCTGATGTAATGCAATGTGAGATTATTACCTTAAGGGAGAGCCTGCTTTAGAGGCTTCAAAAATCGATTTTTTTGAGAATTTTTTTGGGAGAGAAAGAAATAATTGAGCAAAAATATATTTAAACATTATTCACACATTTTTTAGATACGAAATCTTTGATATTCTGGCTTTGTGAAGTAATTGCCCGATGCATCTCGCATGTTCATTTGTCGGACGGCGGGCAGAATGCAGGTCGCAATTTCTATCGGAAACAAAAAATACAAAGAGTTTCACATTTTTTAATAATTTATCTTCTAGTTAAACTATGAAAATTCCAAAAATAAGTGTAAAATTTTACAAATTTTTTAAAAATAAAAAAAAGTGGTTTTTGACCAAAAAAATTTTACTTTATGTTGTTTCAAAATAAGTTCAGACTTCACTTTTCTTAGTTTTTTAGTGTAAATAGAGGATAATTTAATACCAAAGATAACAAACTTTGCCCCAATTTCATATGACGTTTAGTTTTTTTTCTATCCTGCCCGCCAATTAAGAAAAATCGTAAAAATGAAAAACCGAGAAATCGCGCGTCAAAGTTTTCACTTTCTGCCCAAGCGCTAATATATCTATTTCGAATTCCCATCTATAACTTTGGGGACATATTCTTGCATATTTTTTAAAGAGAGCCGAAAAAAATATATTTTTTGAAGCTTCTAAAGCAGGCCGCATACCTATAACAATTCATATATTGATCTCCTATATCATATATCAGCTGCAGTATCCGGAAAGCTTTAAGGTTTTTGTATGAGATTTCGCTGACAGCGGTCCACCACACAAGATTGGCTTGACTACTGCTGTATGTATTACACCAATGCTAAGGATAGGTGATAGATCCCATGCAAATAGGTCACCACTGGCCTTTTTCACTCTCTACTCAACATTGAGTTTCCACATCTGTGTGATGTCCAAAATTACTGCCAGATACTTGTAATGTTTCCTAATTGTTAACTCAATCTCGTTGAGCCATGATTTCCATAGCGAAATTTTGTATCTCCTTGTAAAGAGTAGGATATCCAACTTACAGGTGTTTATCTCTAAGTTAGCAAATATCATCCATAGGTATATGACCCTGAGGATATTATTAAACATCATCAAGCAGTTCCGAAGTCAAGCCTCTCTTCCGGTGTCCTAAAACGTGCTGTCTTTTTCATACCCAGTCTTGTTTAAATGGTTCCAAACGGGGTTACGTGCAATAAAATTAGCTCCTGAGCCATCGAAATAATCCTCACTTGTTCAATTACACTCGTACTTTACGGTTTCCATTATTTTATTGATATTATCAACAAATAGCCTTCTATTAGCTGATTTCGCAGCCTTCCCTTTTTCCACACATAGACCTTCAAGAGAATCAGGAAACATCAATAACTGTACACTCATTTCATATTGCTAGTTTTAGGTATTATAATTCCCTACATTTGCCGCTATAATTTCGGTAAGTAGTAGGTCGCGAGTATATTTTCCCGAATCTAACAGTTTCACATTTCTCCGATACCCATAGTTCCAGCCTGTTGGGTATAATATTGGGTTAGTTAGTAGGTAAATTTTGTTTTTTAATTTTTGTGTACTGTTGCACAGGTAAAAGCACACAAACGCCCACAATTACATACAAACGGGTGCATGTATGTAAGTGTGCATGTTTTTGCGTATATTGAATTTCCCAAACAATAGAAGAAAAAGTATTTTAGCAAAACCGCGAAAGCCGATAAAACGCATTGACAGCAATTGCGCGTCAAGTGTTGTGCATACAAACACACATACATACATATGTATACACCTTGTATGTAGATACGACAAAATAATAAAATATGTTCTAAAAATAACAACAATGAGATTAACAACGAAATTATATGTATTTAATGATTATACCAATACTTGTCAACACCGGCTACCCCATCACCAGCGGCACCACAAGAGCAGCAACAATGTATGTAGTTATTGTTGCAAATGCACACGTGTTGCGTTAATGATTTTCTATGCCGTGCCGCCCATTTGTGTTAGCGGTTTTCGCCGGTGTTTTTTACCCTTTCTTATTGGCACCACGCTCAGTGCACACCCACACAACTGTGTTAAAGCCTACGAACGGAATATATGTATGTGTGTAGTGCTCTATGTGGTGTTTACAAACACTTTTAAAAAGCAAATGCTTTACTTCCCATGACCTTTGCTAACTTTACTGCGTATATGTACATATGTATGTATGTATGTAGCTCTATTTTAGATTCTTAAAAGCGCTATTATACACGCTTTCTAGTGGGTTTTTCTTAATCAATTTGAAATTATATGGTTGCTCTCAAACACAACTACACATAAGTATGTACATACATATGTACGAACATACATATCATCTTACCAAACAATATTATGTAACATTAACAATATTAATATTATTTCATAAATTATTGTGTGGAAGGCTTTGGAATGCGTTGGATTGTAAATCTTCTTGGCGCAAATAGTGAGCAAAAATTAACGAAATGATAATAATGTATTGTTTATAGATATATTTATATGTACTTACATCTTATGACCAAAGGTAATGAGTGGATTTATCAAATTTTTATACTCTTGACACAGTTTGCTATAGAGTATAATAGTTTTGTTTGGTTATTTGTGGGCCCAAATCAGCTATACTTCGGTTTGATGCGGTTTGTGACTAGACATTCATCCATCGGGGTGAAAGCCATTGCAATGGACTTTCTCTCCCACCACGAATTTCACATCTAATTTGCGCTCCTTTATGTGGCCATTGTAGTAGATGCCACTTACTCATCTCAGTCCTTGGGCCGTCCATCGCACTTCTTGCACCGCGGTGATGTCAGCATTTACTTTTAGAATAACATCAACCATTTGGGTAACGGACCCTTTCCAATTAAGGGACCGACCATTCCAGGTGCATGCCCTTAAATCTTAATCTTTAATGCGTTTGCCGTGTTCATCATCAAAAGGGGGGTCTCTTGGGGCGTTTTTTACGTGGCGGGTTCCAAACCCAGCGCACAACCCTGTGGAGAGATGGTTCGCTTCAAGCGGACGTTCTTTGGCTACCCATAAGCCCCAGTACATATAACGGACTTTTTTCCACAATAGTTGTGTGTGGGATATATAATTTAATTTGAGAGATAATCATTTCACATCACATTGACAATAGTATGTGTGCATGTCAAAAATGGGCTATACCGGGTCAATACTCGCTCCCTTATATATTATATACAAAGATTTTCAAACTTCCTGGTGACTTTACAGTCCATATATCGGCCGGCGACGAGTCGATTTGAAATCCGAATGTCTGTCAGTCCGTCCATCTGTCTGGGCAGCTGTAACTTGAGTAAAAATTGAAATATTGTAATGATGCAAAAAAATGATAATGCAAAAAGTGGAGAACGAGTTCATAAATGGGCGTTATCGGACTACAGCCACGCCCAAAAAACGCCATTAAGCGATTAAGCTTAAACCTAGTCCTAGCCCTTATATAACTAACAGCAAGGTTTCCGAACACTCAGCTGACTTTACTCCATATGATTGGTGATTGTACCTATGTGAGGAACCTTGATGAAACCTTGGGAGCACTTTATTGGTCTGTGGCATATTAATTGTATGTAATATTGGTTACAATAGATACAAATCGAGTCAATACTACCCCAAACTCCCATATACTGCTTATAAAGATTTTTGTCATTTTACCTAGTTTTGTGCCGAATATGAAAAACGATTTTTTTGTGCAATGTTAAGATTCCAGCCAATCGGAACAGCGCTCACCTGCAGTTGAACTCGACGATTTCCATTATTGTATCGACATTTTCGCCAATAGAACCTTTGCCCAACCGAAACTAAAATACCAGGTGATTGGCTGTTATCATATGAAAGCCAGAAACAAGGCTTTTATCGAAGTTTTTTTTAGAAGAAAAGCTGAGGTCCATTTTTGACGCTCGCTCAATCAATACTGACTCAATCAATCATAAAAGATGTTTGATCTTACTTATGTCAAATAGCGTAACACGTTCACATATATCTATCTATTAGAAGAATAATGATTTTTTCTCCCTGAACCTTATATATGTACTTATAAAATTCATAGGCCCTTGTGGGGTTAGACCAATGTAAAACCGTAAAAACGCCTAAGTTTAACAACTTATTCTGAGAATAAAGAAGAAGAAATTGAATTTCTCTTTAACAGGCGTTTTAAAACGTACATTTGAACGAACACAAATATTTTGTTTCGACAATATTTTGATACAAAATGACGACTACCGGACCGAGTCAAGTCATTTCAGAGATCTTTGACTACCGATAGTAATTCTAAGTACTAGTCTCATCTGAAGTAAATTATAACACAAGATTTTATTATGAATAAATTTTTTTAGCAGATTAGATTATGCTATCTGAACAATTTGTTTGGAAATTGTAGCATTGTCTTGGGCAATACTCTAAGCCAAATTTTCAGAAGATATCTTGTCATGTTGAAACGACATCCATATGTACAAGGTCTTAATTTAGAATATATAACAATATACTATAGTTGTCCGATGTCGGCGGTTCCGACAAATAAGCAGCTTCTTGGGGGAAAAAAGACATAAGCAAAACTTCAGATCGATATCTCAAAAACTGAGGAACTAGTTTGCATATACACAGATAGACCAACGAGCATAGCTAAACAGACTCAGCTGATAACGCTGATAATTTCTATACATTTCCTTCTGGGCACTACAAACTTCAAGCCAAACTAACTATACCCTCTTCAAAGTGTAAAAAAATAGTAGAAATATGCATCTCTGGTGGCTACTTAACTTCCTTTATTTCTAAAACTAACCAAAGATAACTGAAACCGATTTAACCGGATTCACATACAGATACAGCCTGTATACCGGAAAGGTTTCCAATTTTCGTTTTTTTTTTATTTAACTTATCAAATTAAATTCAAAATTATCTGCGGTTGCTATGCAATTAAAGGTGTTACAGCATAACTTGAAGCGAGTTTGCAGCCACAAATCGCAGGGGTTACCCCAACACACACAACGCACCAGCATAAGAGCATCGCTATACAGCGCACAAATTAGGAAGCAAACCGAGTAGCACAACAAAATCGTACATACTCGTATTTACAATGGCAATAACATTCAACAGCTCAAGGACGAATCATAGCGAATAATACTGTCAAACACACACGCTCATGCAAGTCTTTTCAATTTGGTATATCCATGCTACATCCATATGTGTTGTGTGCAAATAATGAACCTTCATATTTGTATGAGATTTACAGCGCACGCACCTCACTTCAAGCCCTTTCATTTGCTTGGTTTGCTTCCACTGTGTGGCATCCATATGGACATTAATGAACTGAGCACACCTTAGCACACAAACGTACGTTATTTACATACATTTACTATACATTATATACTTACATACACAATTTGGTGGTATTTTTATAGTTAATTTATGTGGAAGCGTGCGAATCAGATTGTGTAGAAATGTAGAAATAACATATGGATTATGTTTATTATATATAAATATATGCTTGTCTTCATATCCATATTTATGTACATACAATCAATGACCTTTCTTTTGTCTGCGCTTTTGGGATACTAAAAATAGTGGTAATATGATTTTGTGTTTGTTTACGAAGTTACCGAGGTATGAACATAATAAGTACAAATGGAATGTAGCAATCTTTGTAAATTAAAGCCATATGAAATAATTCACCACAATTTGCTCATCTAATTTTATACAATTTATTGAGTATTTAAAGTCTAAAATTAGGTTTTGAATAACTCTAAGTAGTCAATACTATAATTTATGCTACTAAATATCGGCGTCTTAAATTAGGATTTATATTTAAAGCAATATCCTTGAAGTTTTCTGCATCCGAACCAACTCAATTGAAGTATACAGTATGTGATAGAGTATCCCTTATCGAAGCAAAAGGTTTTAGAGTTAGCCAATTACAAAAGAACACTCGCTAAAATGATTTTATCTATTATTTCTTTTTCAAAGAAAGTAATGAAGGAGAGAAATGTTTAAAAGTCAGCTAACTTCAAAAGAACACTCGGTAAAATGATTTTGTGTATTATTTCTTGATCAAAGAAGTAATAAAAATGTTTATCATCGTTCTAAATCTTAAATTAACGAAAGTCGTTGCTTTAAAAACACTCAATTAGAGTACCCAACATGTATTAGAGTATCCTCCATTAATGCAAAATACTTTAAAGCTAGCCAGCTACAAAAGAACGCTCGTTAAATTACTTTATATAACATTTATTAAACAAAAAAAGATTAAAAGGCTTTAAAACACTCGTTTAAAGAACTCAATATTAGTTAGAGTATCCTCCATTAATGCAAAATACTTTAAAGCTAGCCAGCTACAAAAGAACGCTCGTTAAATTACTTTATATAATATTTATTAAACAAAAAAAGATTAAAAGGCTTTAAAACACTCGTTTAAAGAACTCAATATTAGTTAGAGTATCCTCCATTTATGCAAAATAGTTTAAAGTTAGCCAGCTGCAAAAGAACACTTTCTAAATTAAATTTAAATAATATTTATTTAACAAAAAAATATTTAAAGGCTTAAAAACTCTCAACTAAAGCACTAAATATTTGTTAGAGTATCCTCTATCGATGCAAAATACTTTTAAGTTAGCCAGCTGGAAAAGAACACTCGTTAAATGACTTTATATAATAATTATTTAACAAAAAAATATTTAAAGGTTAAAAACGCTCGATTAAAGTGCTGAATATGTCTTAGAGTTTTCCTTTTGGATGCAAAATATTTTAAGCTTAACTAACTGCAAAAGAACACTCGCTAAAATGGCTTAATCTAACATTTATTTCACAAATAAATTGTAACAAGCTTTGTTATCGATAAAATATTTTAATAATCCAAAGTTATGGCTTTAAAAACCCTCTGACCGTTTGATAGTTTACTTTGGCTAAAGAATAGAATTTAAGGATATATCTACAGACTGTAAAAAATAATAACGGTGTTTTTAAAATTTAGCTGAAGAAGTTAGAAAACCATTAAAAATAACCACAAGATACTTTCCGAAGCTAGGCGAACACTTTCGGGGTAGCAAGGATCACATAAACTCGAATCACTCATTCTTGCCTGAAAATTTTACTTATGAAATATTGAGTTATGCTTTTTTACACGTTGCAACAATGTTTATTTCGTAATCGCCAAATTAAATTTTCTTTTATTCTGCATCATTATAAAAAGAGCTTAGCTTTCTTTACTCATATATACTGCTAAGGTTTCCGATATAGAACATAAAATAAAGCATTAGAATCAGCTAGCATAAACACTGAAGGACTTCAACTTCAATTTTCATTTTTCACATTAAGTAGTACAAAAGCACATACAAACATCGCTTCGTCTTAATTGCCATTTATTGTTCGTTTTCGCTGACTAATCAATTTCGATTAACACACTTCGCCAAGATTGCCAATTGCTATTGGCTTATGCTACAGGAGCATACTAAAGTATATTGTATGTATATATATCGTAATATATATGTAAGTATGTAGATAAACAGGAATATGTGTGCTAATACCTGGATATGTATATATGTGAAAAGAGAAAGCATTTAGTGCTCCACTTTGTTTTGTTATGTGATATACCGAGTTCCTTAAGGTCCCACGCCTGAGGCGCGCTACTTAAGTAAATAGGACAAAAGCAATAGTCATTAGAACGTGTCAGCGATAGCTTAAATGTAGTGTCGATTAGGTGTGTCAGACTTTCGATTATTTGCGCAATAAAAATAACCAGAGCGATTAAGTACAAACACGCATGCACCAGCACATACATTTGTAAGCTTACAGGATACTTAGCAAGAAATGTTATAACTTGACATATTCGACACATTTATTGCTGGCACTAAAATACGCACTTAGCTGGTAATTAAAATGGGGAAAATTATTATGGCGCTCACTGCTTAAGATTTATTTAAGTGTATATACATATATATGAGCAATATGTATATTTATATACATGCATATACATACATATATTATATGTATATTATCAACATATATAGATATATGCATATATACATATTCATAAGTACATTTCATATGACTTTTGCTGTGCATACAAACATTTTTGAAACATAATTGAGCTGCTCTGGCAGCCATTGACCCGCTGACCTACTCAGTTCATTTACACTGACTGAGTGATGAATATTTTAATGATTGTTATTTTGTTTATATTTGTGAAGCAGACAACCCCAGACATTTACAACCAACATAAACAATGCAAGTTTACATATGTTTGTACATTATATGTATATAAGTACAAACATATATATACATTAGGGTGTGGGTTATTTCACCAGTTAATTATTTTTTTTGCAAAAGCCTCTTAAAGTATCAGTTCATGCTCTAAAAAAGCATCCAACATAAACAATTTCTTTATTCAATTTAAACCGTGCCTTAATTATGTTTCTTTTCCGATGAATATGCATATAAGTAACATGGCTATTTTTGAAATTTTTTCAATACAAAATTCTCCGCTCTACAATAAAAGTCTGATTAATTTCCTCATAAAATCATTGCTTTAAAAGTTATTCGCAGTTAAAATAATGCATCAAATGTAGTAAGCTCATTCAATAACAGCCCGTGTATGCAGCACCATGGCGTATGAGCAACATACAATTTATAAGGCAATTGTATGTTAAAAATGCTCAGCACATTTGATACAAAACTTTAACTGCGTTGAACTTTTAAAATAAGGTTTTTATGAAAAAAATCATTGAGACTGTTGGTGCAGAGCGCCAAATTTTTTATTAGAATGTCCTTATATTGTAAATTATTTGCTTTGGAGGTAAAAATTTAATGCAAAAAATCAAATAAGTATTAACTGAGGAATTTATATGAAAAGCAAAATGATTTGGCCACTGGAAAATAAAGAACTTGCTTACGTTGGATAATTTGTTTTTAAAGAAAAAACTGAAACTAATGTAACCTTTGAGCGTTTGCACAAAAAAGTCTACTTGGGAAATAACGGACACCCTATTATACATACATATATGTTACTTGTAAACAGAAGTGCTTGAACAGACAAAGACTAGTTTACTATTAGAATTTTCGTTTTCAAAATCTAGTCCGAAGAAAACCAGAATTGTCAAAATCTTCGCAATTACTTTTCGGTTAATACAATCCCACCTGAAATTATTTATTAACGAGACTTTTTCTTAATTTAATCTTATTTTATTTCAGTATGTAAGCAGCAGTTCGTTTATATTTCAAGATTTCATTTCGTTTCAGCAAAGAATAGGAAACGTTCATTTGGTATATTAAATCTTTCACAGGCACTTAATGTGGTACCCAAGTATCGAGCTTCTTTTTGTAGCCAGCCTTCTTTAAATGGTTCAAACCCGTTTGATGATGAATCTTAAGTTTCTTAGCGATGTCATGGCTGCTTATGTGACAGTCCTGATCAATCTTTTCCATAATTTCATCGACTTTTTCAACGATAGGTCGACCAGAGGGAGCGAGCGAACCATTATCGAACTGATACATCATCGTCTCCGTAAACTTCACAAATTTCATTGGTGACTTGCGCGGCGTTTTTCATTTTTTTACACAAAAATTTCAAAATATAGCGAATTTCTTCATTATTTTCAGTAATTTTTGAACAGCTGTAACTAACAAATAAATCTGTTGTG
This sequence comes from Bactrocera tryoni, assembly GCF_016617805.1. Taxonomy (NCBI): domain Eukaryota; kingdom Metazoa; phylum Arthropoda; class Insecta; order Diptera; family Tephritidae; genus Bactrocera; species Bactrocera tryoni. Next base: position 18,525,213 of record NC_052500.1, read on the forward strand.
ATTTGTAGTGGTTGTAGCACAGCTTGTGATCAGCACAATTCACTGCTGGGTTTATAAATATTCATGCCTAATTAAATTCGGAAATGCCATAAATCACTTGAATGGTTTAGTAATTAAACAGTTGCCTATGTTCATATACACATAGATACATACATACATATATACCATATATAAATACTCGTAATTGTTATGTTCATACAAACATTATTTGTTATCATGTAGAAGAACGTCGAATATTTACTTAGATATAACAATACTTCAGTTGTAGCTACATAATCTATGTGTCATAAATATACCCATTTATAACGAAATATACCTCAACAATTGTCGGAGGCTATAACAGAGAGCCTTGAGTACCCGATTAGCAATGTCGAGCACAGACAATGTCAAATCAGTAAAAGCATTTCTAATTTGGAAATGTTTCTTATAAAACTCTGAAATAGTTTATTAGCAATGTGAGAGCTTGCTATTTGTCAAATAGCTTCAGATGCATCAGCTGTTCCATCTAACAAGGATTTGAAATCACTTTTAAACAAAACGAGTGGTTTTACTACATTTGAGTTCCTTTTTCAATGTAAAATTTTCTTGGAAAAAATTTATTAATATTTTTACTCACCATAGTAAGACTAAACAAGCATGCTTCTTTGTTGCCCAAAGTGTTTACAGCAGCTTTTTGGAATTTATACAATTTATGCATTAAAAAACCCACATAATGTCACCGACCTTGTGTTCCAACAAATTGCTGCTCATTTAAAGTGACACATTGTGAACGCAATAGTTTGTTTCTTCGCTTGAATGACCTTAAAATTCCATTATATTTGAGTATGGGTATATTCTTATACATACTTATGTATGTGTACAAATAAATATATAGATCATACATGGATATCAAATAACTCAAGCAAGGAACTGTTTAACTCACAACTTATTATCTAAAATTCTGAATCTGTATAGATCAGATTACCCTAACTTAATAACCTCTTTTAATTGAATACGGTTTTAATCCGGTCCTTAGTAATCCTTATAACTACTTTCTACTGCCTTACAACCCCCAAATAAAGAAAACTTTGTCATACTTTATCAATTTTATTGATTCCCGAACAATTACCACATCTTCAAATAATTATTATTTCACATCGTGCCTAGTAGGTAGGTAGGTAAGAGTGCAGGCCTGTTGTCTTCGGGCTCAATTAGCACTGGCTGTGCCATCTTCGTAGACCTTTTATATCTGCTAACACGTTTCACCTTCTCTTTCCAACCATTTTGAGGTTTCGATGAAGCTACTTATGTCCGATATGCTTTTAGTAGAAATCCATTCAAGGTTGGTGCTTGATGGATTCCAAGTGTTTTGTGTCGGATCTGTGATAGGGCTGGGCATTCACAGAGAAAGTGGAAAATTGTTTCCTTGTTCCCTGCTCTTCCGCAGCCTCGGCAGATGTTGTTGTAGGGCATACCCATTTTCGACGCTTGTTCTCCAAATGACCAGTGCCCTGTTTTGGTAGCTGTTACTCTGTAGATACTTTTTCCTTTTCCTTTTTTTAATAAGTCATATGATGTTGTCATATGTAGGCCATAGTTGTTTAGTTATAATAAATTTTATAATACATATTTTTCCATCTGTTATTTACAACTTGTTGAAATTGTCTATTAATCTCTCTTTTGATCGATCCTAGTGGGCTTGGTATTAGCTCCACCTCGGATTCGTTAAGGAAAGCTCCTGCCTTTGCCAACTTGTCTGCTTTTTCGTTGCCGAAAATGTTCCTGTGGCCGGGAACCCAGATCAAGTCTAGGTGGAGCTTGTCTTTTATTGAGTTTTGAACCATTCAACAAAATTCATGGCAAAATTCTCTACATCAAGAAGAAATCTGTAAATAGTAAAACTTAGCTTCACAGCATATGTATATACATATATCGCTATGAAAAAATATATTTACATATGTATTTATTTTGACACTCATAGGATTTTATTATTTTTTTGGCGCCAAGTGTATGCATCTTTTAATACTGACAGGCCACGTGCTTGCATATGGGAAAATGTAATAAAGGGACATCTATCCTAACCGCAAGCTAGTTCAATCATTCAAAAACAAAGAGGTTATATACACTCATACATATTTACATAGTGAATATAAGTATTACTATGTTAAATAGCGGAAAATCAACTTCAGCAACTATTTCCTTCCACTATTTGTATAATACTTATTGCAGCCACAGAGACATGTACATACCTCGTAGGAAATATTATGCACATATATGCAAATGAAAGGGGGTTAGTTTCAAGGGTCGATTCAAAAACGATATAACTGAGTGTTGATCAAAAGGCTCTCAAAAATCGACAAAGAGCTTTAAGTCTGACAAAAATTTTTGAGGCATCCAATATCAATTCCATTTCGCCAAAGATATGAATACCTCGATGTTTTAGTCTCAGTCTTGCAAACGCTAGAAAATGGAGGAGGAAGTGCCCGGATGTATTCGCCTCACCTTCTTCCATACAACTTTAACAGATAGCATATGATAAGATTTTCTGCCTTCCCGCATGTTACGCCTATTGAACAATATCCCTTGATAACTCCTACAATTAGTGAAACATGAGCAAATAAGTGGTTCTCAAGCGTCCCACACTAGGTCAGTAGGTTTTCTTAGTCGTACAGGAACTAGTTGTTGACCAATACCTGTTAAGTTCACACGAAGTACAGAGATCCAACGCTAGAACGCAAGAGAACAACGAAGACCCAACTCGTTGCCAATCCGATGCAATCGGAACAGGGTTTTCCTCTCTTGTGACCTCATCGGCCCTGTTAAGCTCAGGCGAAGTCCAGAAAGCAGCGCTAGAACGCAATAGGACTACGGAGACCAAACTCATTGTCAATCCGATGTAATTGGAACAAGGGCGTCCTCTGTTGCGACCTCATCGGCTTTGCAGTTTGATGCTTTTGCTAGTGAGGACAGACACTCACTGTTTTTGAGTATACAGTTAGCGAGTTCAAAGCTAGTATTGCCATTCTACTATCGAAGTAAATCCTCACCTCTTTAAAGTGGTTGCACTTCGGTGCAATACATCCACTGCTACCTTAATAACAGCTACTTCTACTTAAAAAACGTTACAGTCACCCGGTAGCATTAAACAATGCTCCAAACTTCCGTCCAAGTTTCGACCTATCTATTAAAAGTTCACTGCGCCTCTTCTTCAGAGACTTCGCTCCAACCATCCGTCAAGGTTTCCACCTATCCCAGAAAAAGCTTACTGCGCCTCTTCTCCGGAGACTTCGCTCCACTTACATATACCTACGCGGTATATGAGCCAAAAGCTATCAGGATTAGACTCTGCGTTGTATTAATCTAAGTTTTTAAGGATTTAGTCGAAACGGAGAGGGTTTCAGAAGATCCAGTTTGGACTCTTTAATGTACCCAGCTTCCCTGAGTCCTGCAGCGACCTTCACAGCAATGCATCTGTCGGATAAATTAACGGATGCTATGTGTATGGAAGAGGACAAATAATTTGACTCAAAAAGTAAAGGATTTTTCATTTTCAAATGAATAATTTCTCATTATTTTTTACCCTTCAGTGATAGCAATGTTTTTGATAGACTTCACTCATCAATTCTTTAATCAAATAAACCTTTGTTACGAATTTCCTACAGTGCACATTTGCTATTCATTTAAATAACGACAGCTATGCAGAAAGTATAGTATGTTTCTATGTTTACAGTATATATGCTGATATGTATATGAATATAGTAGAGCATAGTGGGAAACTTTTCTGTGCTTGCGGCTTGTCCTGTGGCAAATAAACGCACCCACTCCGAATGTCATGCGTGGAATATTAAAAATGCTATGGACAATTAAGGCTATAAAAGTTTCATTTGGTTTTTCCGCTTGCAGCCTGAACAATTTGATTAAATGGTTGAGTAGAAGAAGGGCAACAAATAAACGATTAACACGCACTTGTATACATGCTCATATATTTTGAAATATATACAAATATACTCACATATATGTATGTATATATGCATAAAGCTGCAACATCTGGCTTTCGGTTGCTATAAATAGCCAAATCTTTATATTGTAAAGAATATAACTGTATTTCTGATAAAATTGTTGTTGAAGTTTGTATTTATTGCTCTTCTGTTGATGAAAAGATGCAACTTGAAATTGCCGGCAGCAATTACAAATTAAGTTAAGAGGCTTAATGTTTGCGGCAACCAAGTTTAAACGTCACGTATACGCCATGGTCGCCAAGAGCAAATCTTTTTTATTATGCGCATTCAGTTATCAATGGCGGTTTGTGTGTAGTTGTTAAGTGGCATATTCAATAGCTGTAATAAGTTGCTTTATTGCTTTGGTAGTATAAAATTCGGATATAAAGTATTAATATGATGAAGTTGGTTTTGCTAGTAGATATGGTATATGCAATTTAATATCAAATAAAGCTACTTAAGACTTTGTTCTTCAGCGTTTGTCTTATCTTACATTACAGTCACTGTACTTGGCAGAGTTATTATTGTGCGGCATCGAAACACATTGTAGCGGTTATAATAAATGTAGGATCTTATACAATAAATATGTAGAGATTTTTGTTTATTTTTATACCCTGAAATGGGTACTCGTATATTAAGTTTGCCACGTATCTTGTAATACCAAAACAGAGAACGTCTTCAGAAAAATTCAAATTTAGAGAACTCAGCCAATTAACTGGTGCCTAGCACATATTGTGAAAAGTAGAGTTGGATGAAGCACCCGGTTGGCTTCTGGAAAGCGTCTCGGGAAGTAGAAGGAATAAGCGAGCAATACTCTCTGAAAGGCCCATCCACCTTTGATATATAATATACCCAGCTACCATTTCTGCGCCGGTCGCAGCTTTTTGTCCCAACGCGCACTTTTTTGGAGAGAAATCTTCGCATTCCTTCATCTACGCACCTGACGACTGCCGGATATACTCTGGGGGACGTGTTGGTAGATGGCGATTCTACATACATTCTCGCAATCTCCTTTCTAGAACTGGCAACGTCAAGGGGGCAACTCTTCCAAGGAGGTGTTGTCGCGATCTGGCGCTGACCGACCGTGAAGTGAACGGTAGAGAGTAATAGGTGAGCGCTACCACTTACAAACTCTAGGAATAAGTACGCGACTATATCCATAACAGCGCCTTCTGAGGTGTTGCCGTATTAGAGTATCTCCCACACACTCGTACTCATTTCCGTGTTTTGTTTAGCTAACATGCTCAGTGCCGAATCAGAGGACATTACGGCCACTGTACTCCAAATGAAGATGTGAGTGTTCACGATTCTAGGGCCGCCTCGTTACGCACAAGATGCGGTTTGGAGTTATCACATAGCAACCAGAAGACTTCCATTTGATCAGGTCCATTAGACCATCGCTGAAGATCACCTTAAACAGAAGCTGTTGTTCCATCGACAAGCTCCTTCTGGGTCCGCCAGTGTCAATTATGTCGTAGTTGAAGAGACTGGTCGCCTCCGCATATAGGCTTCCTGTACTCCTGCGCCTTGTAACTGGTAATTTTCTTCTTGAGCGTCCTTGAAACTGATGATCCGCTATCCGCTCAGTCGGTCGTATACAAGAGACGTGCTGCTTTGATCTTTTGAAGCATTTAGCAGCCGCAGATATTTTTAGGAGTATACCTGACTCCAAAAATGTCTTATTTTTGGGAAGGGTTCCACTATCCTGAGGACTGGGTGCAGCAAAAATCTATCCACCCAGCGGCTCCGGAGCGTTTCCAGTCTTACGGACAGGCTTCCCATATCCTATTGAAATATCAGTTGCCACGGCCGAAGTCGTGGTTGGATTACTACTTGCGGGGTTGCCACCTGGAGTATTAATTCCTGCGCTATCACGGTCGATCATATTGATTGATTGTATTTTATACTTTTGATAAAGGTTTTCAGAGAGTATTGGATGGGGCTTTCAGAGAGTATTGCTCGCTTATTCTTTCTACTTTCCGAGACGCTTTCCAGAAACCAATCAGGGTGCCTCAACGAACTTTACACGTGCATGGGACCGGCTAATTGGCGAAGTTCTCGAAGTTTGAATTTGAATTTGATTCTGAAACTTTGTTAAATATAAAATAGTTCTAGAAAATTATGCTTAACGTATTGAAATAATCCTCATATATTCCACATACCATCAACAAATTGAAAAAAAACAGTATTCAGTTCTATTCCCTATTCCTCAAAGTACATCCGTTTATTTGTTTTAAATTCTCGATATGAGTATTTGTGTAATCGACTTACATTGGGCTGACGGTTTTGGGAACAAATTTTATTGTGTAACTTAAAATTAAGCCGAAAGTTGGTGGAATATACTCCAAGGTCGAATTTTTACTAACTATGTAAATATCACTTGTACTTTAAAAGAAGACTGATTCTTTCCTTCATATATGCTTATAGCTCGCATGAAGTTTTTATGAAAAATGTTATTTCAAGTTGGAATTTGGTTTTCTTCAACCCTTTTCTTCCTTTATTTGTTTCAAATTACGGAAAGACTAACTCTCTGATTTCTGACTGTGGCGAAATTCTATCACAGTTGCTTTCCATGCAAATACTCACATATAGAGGATATGAACAACATTGTGGATATTCTTTTACTGCAAATCACGTGTACCTATTTATATACACATTCCAACGTATGTATATATACATACATGTATGTAGGCACAAAGTATATCCATTACAATTACAAGTATATCTGTATGCACACCTCGGCCTTCCGCCAACAAACAGGAAATCCCTTTGAGTGAAAAAGGACACGCGTGAATATCAGTTGACATTATTGCATTTTTGAATTGGGGCAGACAAGCATTCCAAGGCACGCCAACGCCAAAGCTAAAGCCTTGAATATTTCAATACCGCCGGCCGACCATGCGACCAACCAGCCAACCCGCCAACAGCTGTCAGGCCTTCACAGACAACGCCGTGGCATTGCGGTAAAGTGTCCTATCTCTGAGCCGGCCGAAAACAGCGAGCACAGGACATAGCTAAAACATACACCATGTATATTCATTAAAATGTCTAAGTGTGTATGAGTATGTGTGCATATGGATTATATTTGAAAAACATTTTTGTAACATTTTTGTAAATGTGAATTTCAGCGAAGGATGGGTGGGTATGTGCGTGTTTATTGCGAAATGTTCATTTTAGCGACATACGCGCCATTGAAACAGAGAACTTGCGGTACAAAGTGGGTGTAATGTTGCGAAATTTAATGGCTTACAAAAAAATACAAGAAGTTTGTAATGTTAGAAAGCACATAAAGGCAATAAAATGCAGAAAAATGGTTTGCTGTAGTGTATATTATTACTTGTATAAGTTTTCACATACATACATATAATTAAGGCGCTACTGGAACCTCTTAAATATTGTATAACGTTTCCTTACATAAAAAACAACAAAAAAATGCTATATACAAGATTCATATGTTCGTTGCTATTTTATAGTATTTTTCATAATAGAAAATTACGATGAAAGACCATCATAAAAGAAGTTTATTCGAAGAAGAACATATTTGTCAGAGATACATATTTTCCTGTCTTTGATTAGTTGAATGCAAGTCGTCTCCTTAAAAGATAAGTCAATGTGTTTAAACCTAACATTCAGAAGATATGCGCTTAGATTACACAACTGGCGATTGGATCTTGCGAAATAGACAATCAGAAGTTTGAAAAAAATAGAAATAAAAGTTTTGCGCCTTAATTGAAAATTAATTTTGGTTGTACAAATTGCTGATATCAGAAAGCTCAATGAATGAAACCCAGTCATATGAGCACCGAAGACCATAAATTCCGTGGACCAAAAAAGTCCGTTACTCTTCCTCTTGAATGACCGTAAAATTAAGCTGAAATGAGACTTCAGCAATTTCCTCCAGAGCTCAATCGACAGTCCTTCATGTGGACTGCACCAGCTGAACTGAATCCAAACTAACGAAATCGCAAGGAGCAATCTTCAACGACAAAAGACTATTATCGAGGTTCCCTACTTTTTTAAGGAAAAAACACAGAGACTTCAAACCAATACGGAATGTTTATTATCATTCGAAAAAACTCTCTTTGGCATGTATTTTTTTGAAGAGTTGCTGCTGACATTTGAAAGAGATAAATGTCAGCAGCTACGTCTTAGATGGTTCATTTATTGATTCGATAACTCGTTCGAGCATTTCGACTGGTAACTGGCGAATGACATGAGTGATGTTTGGCTCCAAGGTCTGAATCGAAGTGGGATTGTCCGCATAGACTAAAGCCTAAAGTCCATGTCCCCATAGGAAAAAGACGAACGGTGTGATATCACAAGGACTTGGTGGCCAATCGACCGGCCCAAAACGTGAAATTATTAGTATTATTTCAATAAATCCATTGATTGATGCAATATGTGGAAAGTGGCGCCGTCTTGTTGAAACTAAATGTCGCCGAGATTATGAGCTTCAATTTCAGGCATGAAATAGTCGATTATCATGGTGCTATTACGGTCGCCATTGCCGGGAACGTTCTCGCCAGCATCAGTTTTGAAGAAATATGGATCAATGATTCCACCGACAGACAAACCACACCAAACCGTTGTTTTTTCTGTATGAAATGGCAGCTCTTGAATCGCTTCAGATTGCTCTTCGTCCCAAATGTGGCAATTTTACTTGTTTACATACTCATTAAGCCAGAAATGGGTCTTATCGCTCAGCAAAATGTTACTCGAAAACGTCGGATCTTCTTGGAAGTTTGCAAGAGCTCAAAGAGCGAAGCGATTCTACTTGAGAAAGTCGAGTGTCTTCAGTTCTTGCACAAGATGTATTGTGTACACTTTTAATTTAAGGTCTCGACATGCGCCAAATCGTTCCGTACGTCAGTCCGTGTTGCTGCGAACAGCGCCGAATCGACTCTCTACGGTCTTCGTGTATACTTTAAACCACGGCTAGTATCTTTTCTTCACTGCAGGCTGGTCGTGATCTATTCGGTCGAATATTATCCAATGATGAATGCTGGGTGTCAAAATGGGTACTGATGTTGCGAATAGTACATATGTACGTTCGTGTTGCCGATTATGTTGACCATAAGTTGAGCGAAGCGCGCGAAACACATTCTTTACAGAATCTGAACCATCTTGGAATAAAATTTTGTTTTCTTTGGGATTAAAAAATTAAAATCTAATTTTGACTTAAAATATTAAAATTTACTTTTAAATTCAAAATTGTGCAACCCAGGCCCAGACAATATACTTATGTATATATGTATGTATATACATACATATGTAAGTATGAAGGTTCTAATATCAACCTGCGAGGATGAAAAAACTTAAGTGTGTGAGCTTAGCCATGCAATATTGGTAAACATCTGTGCCTCATCATAGTACATAGATACATATGTACATGCATACTTAAACTGTATATAAAAATTTCTTCGAATACTTACATTGCTTCTATCAAGTTTTAATACCAAATTTACTTTTCTAAGCCCTTTTTTATCTAGTTAGTTCGTAGGAGTCTTACCCAGCCTTTGCTTCATCTATCATTAATGTCTGATATACTTGAACTTAAGTACATTCATATACATACATAGTAAGAACATACATATGTATGTATGCATGTACATACGTAGACTTAAGAAGCGTAATTTATTAAATATTCAAATGTGACTTCTTATGCCATATTCCCAAAGCAACACTTTCGCCAACAATTCAATACTCGTTTATATTCAGTAGTCTCGGAGTTCATTAGTATGAGAGTACAAATGTAGATACATACATACATATATGTATGTATATGTAGATATTTATATTGGTATATTTAAACTCATGTATGCTGAAATGTACCGTTATATGCATACATCTTGACTAATATTAATCAAGTACTCACATTTGCAGACAGCTGTTCACACATTGATATCTACTACTCACATATGTTTGTAAATATGTATGAGTGCACATGGCTTCTGTTCTCGGAATGATGAGCCCGTTATATTGTAATCAATGAAAAACGCATCTGATATTTTCCACTTGTAAATGCAAATGCAAAAAATAGCAATGTATGCCTGTATTTATCTATACTCATATTCACACACAAATGTTTCTATGTATTTAAAGAATATGCGAAAATCTAACCTACAAAACGCAGGACTATTTCATGTACTAGGACAAGACCACGCTACGTTGTAACCAATACTTATGACCGAAGTGGTCTAAACATATGGAAAAATATAGTTACATTAGAATTGCGATGTTATAGCACATGACCACCTTTGCTCCAACGATAGGGCCAACTACGGAACTACTTGTTTAGTCCAACTCCACTTTCATTAGACAATCAATTATTATAAATTATTGCACCATGTTTTTTACTTTGTATTGCACTTTGTATCGCAGGTGATACTCTTGGCAATAATCTACACCAACTTTCTTGAAAATATCTTGTCAAATGAAAAAGTTCACTCTAAACGAACTTAATTTGGATCGGTCACTTTGTATGGCAGATATATTCTATAGTGGTCCTAACTGAACAATATAGCTGGTTGGCAGCTGACCTATAAATATAAAAAAGCAGACACCGGGCCTGCCCAAAATTCCGCTGACTGTTAAACCGTGAGGTGATATCATTTAAAAGTCATAAGGTAACCCCACGCGAAACTGGCTGCCAGATGACTTTATATAACTAAAACATGCACCAGGCCTGGCCAGTTCTTGGGTACCTCTCGCGCCTCGATGTGGTTAGAAGGCCTCATGGGAAACTTGCTGCCTGGTAGCTCTATAAAAAGAATGCAGTCACTATGCCAGACCAGTGCTTAGGTGGCTCTCGCGCCGCGATGTGATGTCCATTAAAAGCCATAAGGCGACTTACGATAAGCTGGGTGCCATTTTGCTCTTTATAAGTAAAGTAGGCACCGTAGCTGGTCAATGCTTAGGTGACTCACAAGCCGCGATGTGATGTGATTTTAAAGTCACAAGGTGACCTCAGGTGAAGCTGGCTCCCAGCTAGCTCTATAAAAGAAAAGCAGACATGGTGCATGACTAGTGCTTAGAGGACTCTCACGACGTGATGTGATGTGATTGGAAAGTCTCAAAGTGACTTCAGGAGAGTTGGCTGCCAACTAGATTTTAATAAGTATAGCAGGCACCTTGTTTGATCAGTGCTTAGGTGAATCTCGCACCTATGTAGATGTAATGTAAGCAGGCACCGTGAGGTGATTTAAAAGTCATCAGGTGTACTTAGGTGACTCTCATGTTGCGATGCGATGTGATTTAAAAGTCCCGAGATGACTTCAGAGGAAGCTGGCTGCCAGCTAGCTCTATATAAATTAAGCAGGCACCGTGCCAAGCCAGTGTTTGACGACTCATGCGCATTGATATGATGTGATTTAAAAGATATGAGGTGACCTCAATCGAAACTAGATGCCTACTATCTTTATAAAAGAAAAGCTGGCACCGTTCAATATAATGGCTTAGCAGGTATCGTGACCTGCCTAGTGCTTAGGTGACTCTCACGCCGCGATGTGATATAACAGTTTCGTCAAAGATTGCATTATTTCCTTAGACCATAACCCATGCCAAATTTCGTGAAAATATCTCGCGAGTGAAAAGATTTTCCATTGAAGCATTTGATTCAGATCATTACCCAAATCGACGAAAAAAGTCGTACGAAAAAAAATTTTATTGAGAAAGACGCGCCCCCTATATGCGTTTAGGTATGTAACCAGTTCTGCTTCCATCCGTAGTCCATTTGGACCACCAGGTCATTACATTTTTATAGGGTATTTAACATATGTAGATACTTACATATGTATGTTTTTATATCAATATAGTCGCCACTATACTGAGAAGGGGTAAATATTGGACGATGTTGTAGTAAACATTAATGTAATATGCGTGACAAAGATTCAATGAGCTATAAACTTGAGCGAAAAGCAACAAGGGGGAGATATTATCGTGAATGACTGAAAATAGGAAAATGGAAAAAAATCTATTCCATTCACCACTTCTCTGTTTGTTATATTTCAGCTCTGATGTCTTAACACACTTGAGTCCGGTCGCTTTGTCACAATAATTTGCTCAATGTGCCGAGTGAAAACAAGTATTGGAATCGGAATTTAAAAAATAAGATTCAACTTTCCTCGATATCATTATGACACGAACAAATTTCACGTTTACTGTAAGATTATCTTAGAGTCTTATAGATCAAAGCTTCAATCCAAAAACTATTTAAACTAAATGCTTTACTCCCATTCCATTAAAATTGAAGGCGGAAGCTCTTGTCATTTTAATACAACTGAAGTCCGAACTTATAGTTTATAGACCACATTATTGGAAACGAGCAAAATAATACTTTCAATTTTGTCTTTGTTTTTATTTTTAAGGTCTTTAAAAATCATTTTTCCCACAATGAATACCACTTCACCCAAGTCATCGCTAGCCAAATTGGGTATACACACAACCAAGCATAAATCCCTGAAGGTGATGGTGTTGGGACAAAGCGGTGTTGGAAAATCTGGTAAGTTCAATAAACAGTTAATACTTTGTGTACTATACAATGTGTCAAAAGCGTTAACCTCAACCCACCTAACCTCAATTTTCTGATCTTATACGCTTTCAAAGGTAGCGCTCACTTATTTCTGAAATTTTTTTTTTGAACTACCTACAGCTATGGTTGTAAGATTCATTACTAGACGATTCATTGGTGAATATGATCCCAATCTAGAGAAGGTCTACACCCACAACACCACTTTTGACAATGAGCTCATACAGTTTGATATACTGGACGCAGCTGGGCAACCCAATGTGAGCATACATGTAACTTATTTTCTCAATAACTTCTATTTAAACTGTCTACTTTCAGAAAGAAGATTGCGTCAGTTTGGACACAAACATACGTTGGGCGGACGCCTTCATACTAATGTACTCGGTGACCGATAAGTGTAGTTTTGATGAATGTAATCGACTGAAATTTTTAATCAACTATAATAAAAGGAGACGTAAACTTGGATCCAATAGCAAGGTGCGTAAAAAGATTGAAAGAATATTGAATGTATAAGTATCGAAGTGAAGCTGATGAGGCTCTAGCACTGAAACGAAAGATTTACTACAGTTACGTGGACGCGCCATAACGAATTCCCGAAAATTTTTTAGAGCGAAAACGACTGAGTATTAGTTCCAACGCTAGTATTAGTCATTTTTTACTGAGAATTCTTAAACCTTAAAATTATTATTGCCGACATTTTCATTTTGGAGGCTCTCATAACACATTTCCACCACCCCACAGGATTCGCTCTCGGATGTGCCAGTAATATTGGTGGGCAACAAAACGGATCAAACGGGCGATCGTATGGTGAGCATTGAGGAGGGCCAACGACGTTTTCGTGATCTAACATGTGTCTGCTTCCATGAGATCTCTGTCCGCGAGAGTGTCGATCAAGTATATTTATAAAATTAATAAAATTTCTCATTCAAATATTTACTATGTGTAAATCCAAAAGGTTCAGGCAGTGTTTCGTGACATATTTCGCTTTTGGCGTGTCTTCAGCAAGTTTCCCAAACTGAAACGTTCCACCAGCGACGTACAAAATGCTTCCGATTCAGCGTTGAGCCCCGATTCGGGTTGCTCCTTCTACGATCCGTCATCGTATAACAGTGAAACACGTAGATCCTTTTTCATAAATGGTAAGACTACCAATCAAATATATGTATATATGTATATCTTAGAAATAAACATATCGTTGAAGCCAACACCTGCCTGGAGGAGACCGATCACACAGAATCCACAGATGAGCTCGGTTCCGGTAGCCTATGCAGCTCTCGTTGCGAAATAGATACACCATTCCGCAGTAGAGCTTCCACAGATGGCACATTATTGTCGCGTCCACGTCGCTGGCGTTATCCACCACCCGGTTGTCTAGCACACACCAATCGTGTCGAACGTCGCATGAGCATCTCAACTCGTGGCAGCAACGCCAGCTATTGACTACTAATGCATCACTGAGTGGCGCTCGGTTTCAATAGCAAGCAGTAGTTGCTGTGACAAGATTTGATTATTTACACTATTACAAGGCTTTGAAGGTTCAATATGCTAAATGGGGGCGCGTTGCACGCTTATTGATAGACTATTTGTTATAAAATGTAAATTATTTATTACGATTACATTAAGATATAACTACATATGTATGTAATGCTGATGTTTTATACATGTATTTTTCTATGTACTGATTGTATGTATTTATGAGATAAGTATTTATTAAAGGTTTCATAGATGTATTGACCCTTATATTTACATATACATACATATATACTTGCTTGTAAGAATGAATAATAAAACTTAAAAAGAACTTTTCTTGGCTTTCGAGCGTTTTCTGGTGGAGATCGTTTTGTTTCGATCGCGTGTGTGAGTGATCGATCCACGATTTTTAAGAAAAATTTAAAAAGACCAATATCTGCGAAGGAAATCGCAAAGTGAAATGAAAGTTAGGTTGGCTGCTGAATACGATGATCTCATACGTGGTGGCCGTCCAGAATTGGCTTAACGAGTTTCAAAGTGGTCGCTCCTTTTCTTAATTAACCAAGCCCAGCTGCCCCGAAAAACCATGATTTCGTTTTATTGAAAAATCAAACGAAACAGAAAACACTTCTGCGTCGCTTATTCAACGTCAACGTAACAAGGTCGATTGGTATAAACCTAAGACCAAGGAACCGTCAAAACTCTGGTCTGCAGCTGAAGAATCTGTTCCGGAGAAGACAAAGACCATGCTATCGGTCAGAAAGGTGATGGTAACCGTTTTGTGACATTCCCAAAGTGCGATCTAACGGGCTTTTTCGTCCTGTCAATTCAACAATTGAGCGTCTAGTGGAAAAATTTTTATCCACAGGCACAGTACAAAATGTTGCTGTGCCAATGAGACAAAAAAGTGCCCGTAGTGTCGAGAATATTGCTGCCGCTAGTGCATCAATTCAGTAAGACCCAAATCAGTCTCTCACACGACGTTCTCAAGTGTTGGACAAGAACTGAAGCCACTTGACTATCGGAATTGGCGTATGTTTGTGAATTGGGCTGAGCAACAACTGAAAAAAGATCCGGATTTTCATCGAAAAATCATCTTCAGCGGTGAAGCTCATTTCTGGCTGAATGGTTTCGTCAAAAAGCTAAATATGCGTTATTGATCGGCAGCAATCCACACGTACTCCGTGAACCACCATTGCATCCCGAAAAAATTACGATTAGGTATGGTTTAAAGGCCGGCGGCGTCTTTGGGCCGTACTTCTTCCGTGATGATCAAGTCCGGCACGTTACTGTGAATGGGAATCACTACCACTCAATGATAACCGAATATTTTTTGGCCCAATTACATGATATGAACTTGTTCAATATTTAGTTGCAACAGGACGGCGCCACAAGCTACACAGCGAATGTCACATTCGGTTTATTGAAAACCAAATTTAGTGAACGTGTTATCTCACGAAATGGCCTAGTCAGTTGGCCGCTTCGGTCGTGCGATTTATGCTGTTAGACTATTTCCTGTGGGGCTACGTCAAGTCTATGGTTTATGCCAACAAGCCAGTGATGATTGATGAAGTTCGTACGAATGTCGAACGTGAAATTATGGCATATTTGAACACCTTCTTATCGCTTGCAAATTTGAAAAAATCCCTGACCGGATAAAAAATCGAGTCAAATAAAGAGTTAGCAATAAAGAAACAAGTAAAATTAATTGCATCAGTGTAGTTTATTGCTAACTGTGAGAAGCATTTTTTTCTACAAGATATATTTTTATGCAGCAACCGTTAGGCTCAGTAATAAATAACTAAAAGATATATAACAGGATTCGTTATATCCACAACGATCTCACTTAAGCTCTCAAGCCATTTAATATTCTTCATCGATTTTCAACAGATACTCCTCGGCACGTAGAGCCAACTCACGTATGTTGCGTAGGCAACCGGCCGCAGCCAATTGTGTTTCTTTGTTCGTGGAACCAACACACTCCAGCAAAAATGGCACTACGCCGCTCTGGAAAGTATAGAAATTATGCCCTTAACTAACTCAAAATCTACGAATTAGAACGCACCTGGTGCATAATGATGCAGTTTTGTGGATCCATGGATAATTTTTCCAGTGCCATGGCTGTGGTGCGATGTACGGCTGGGTCATTGCTGGTCAGGTAGCTGACAATGGGCGTGACAGTGCGTAGACGACCCAACTCCTGTGTATTATTACCAAATGTAGCGCAACTAGCAATTGCGGCGGCCAGATTTTCACGCAACAAATCCTCGGTGGTGTTCACTGGAAAGAATAAAACATCATATAGCAAATAGATTATTTATTAAATCGAGAGACTAACCTAAATCGGCCAACTTATAGATCACTTTAAGATCAGACAAAATAGCTAGATTCGTAGTATCCTTGGCAATTGTTGCTATAGCAGCGCAGACAGCCGACAATACCTGCGAGTCGGTGGACTTGAGCAAATCCACAACCAATTCCATGGCGCCTACCAAACTACGCACCAACTCACCCGATTCGCGTGCATTTCGCACACACGGACAGATGGCATAGGCGGCATAAGCTTGAACTTTAGGATCGGTATTCTTCAGCAGCGACCAAGTCAAACGCACTGCATCTAAATCCTCCAAAATTCGCATACTATCTATGTCTTCGGCACACTCTTTTAATGCTTTGGCCAAGTTTACCAACAGCGGTGGATGTGATGAGTTCAACAATGCCACCAAGGCCGGTAAACCGCCAGCGCCACGCAAAACTTCGCGATTATTTTGAAAACGTACACATTCGGAAATGGCACCAACCACATTGGTGATCACATCATCGGAATCATCATTCAATAACGGTATGAGATGATTAATGAGCCGCAATGAGTCCAGTTTCTTGACATTCGCCTCCGACACGGCGCTCATCCAAATCGCACCGGCAGCACCGATCATCAGTTTCTTATTGTCACGCACATTTTTATCCTTGATTATGGCGACCAAAGGCTCTAAACCACCCGCTGAACGTACCAGATCACGTGTAGTCTGATCGAAGGCACATTTGTATATGGCAGTGCTACCTTCGGTCTTTAAGTCCAAACTATCGGAATGTAGATGGGTCACTATATCAGCGATCATGCCCTCGGTAGTGATGGCCAGTTGAAATTTGGGCTATATTTTGTTAAAAATATATGATTTAAATTGCTTATGGGCTAAGACTCATTGACCTTATAAAATATAAACAAAGGGGTCATTAACCTCATAAAATGTAAGCAAAATGGTTATTGACTCCCAAATATAAACTAAGGGGTCATTGACCCCATAAAATTTTAACAAAAGGGTCAACGACCCCAAATGTAAAGAAAGGTTGTGGAGTTGACTAAATGTAAACAAAGATTATGGACTTGGCTAAATGTAAACAAAAGGTTCATTGACCCTGACTTCATTGTTTAAACCCAAATATTTTTGAGTGGCAGAATTCAAATCACAAAATCATACCTGCGAAGCACATTCCTGTATGGTGCCCATTATCGGTATTACAACATCTGTGTGGCAAGACTTGAGCAAACGCGCCATCAAGGGTACGATACCGCTCTTACGCATCAATTCCTTATTATGACGGGAGAGTGAAAGCGACCAGAGAGCACGAGCACCGGCACGTGCCATGTACAAGCACTCCAAATCGGATGAGTTAAGTTCCTCCAGCGGAGTTTGTAGTATACTGCCATACAAAACATTATTTTACTATTATAGAAAAAGCAACAAGTCTAACACTACTACGTGCGCAACGTACGTACCGCAAACTGACATCGAGCATATCCACCAACATCGGTATGCCACCACATGTGCGCACATATTTTCGGGCTAAACGCACTTTACACACATTAGCCAATGTTTCACCAGCCATGGTCTTAAGTTCCTTCGAGAGCGAGTTCAAAATATCCACAATTAAGGGTATGCCACCCAAATCGACGATCGTCTTACGTATATCAATGTTCAGTGAGATCTCAGAGAGCACATACAGTGAACCCAAACGACAATTGGTATCGTTGCATTCGAGTATATTGACCAACACTTCCAAACCACCGATATCCTGTACGGCCATTTGATTGATTTGTGTACGCAAATCATAGTCACGTAGACAGCAAAGCGACACAATGGTCGCCGTTTGATTGCCCGCTTTAATATATTTTATCAACTTCTGTATATTATAATATTCGGCGGGTATTTCAACAGTGCGTGCAATGTCCTTCCATCTTTCCTCCTCCTCGGTGGACGATTCTACTTCGGTAGAATCGGAATCTTCCGTAACAATAGTTTTCTTGCTGCCAAAAAACCGTTCGGGACAGCTGCCGCATGTCTCATATACACGTCGGCGTGATTCTTTTTTCTTCTTTACGTCTTCTTCTTGCTGCTTTTGTTTCTCTGCGCGCTCTTGATCAGTTAGAGGCTTTTGTTTTAATACTCCATCGATTTTACTTTGATTCACCACATTTATAATGGGATGAGAATCTTGAAGAGATTGTACATTGATAAGTTCTTCCTCTTCTTCCAAAGTAGTCATAATTCCAAAGAAGAGTTAAGAATTGCTGAAGCTCTGAGGTTTCTGAAGAATATCAATTATTATTTTTAAAAATTTTTTTTTCAGTTTGGATGAAATTGTCAGCGTAAAAACAATTTTTTCTGTCGTTTAGGCTGTTATTTACTTGAGTTCGATTGTAGTTGTCGTAGAAACGAAAGGTTTGGTAAGTATTACCAAGACAGTTTCGGCATCTCACTTCAAAAGGTTGTATTCAAAAGCGTGCAAACTGGGTTCCCTATTATCGAAATGTATGTATAAATGTTGAGTTTTAATATTGCCGATCCAGCACATCACAGCCACTATCCTTCGTGCGATTTCCGCTGCGGAGAGGACAACCATCACTTGGTTTCCAAAGCAGGAATCTTCCAAAAATACTCGCATATCTAACAACTGACAGCATGCACGATTCATATTACCCGCAGACTTCCATGCTGAACTTTTGAAACGGTATACTATACCTAACCCTTAATTCCGTCTGCTCTAGCTTGTACACACCTGGATCTGTTGTACTTAAGTTTGTATACTTATCACTTTGTGGACAAATCTTTATTATATATACTATCCTTAAGCATTGTGCAATTGATTTAGACAGAGTCAGATCTCCACAGATGTATCCCTTGACTTTCGGAAAGGAAGTGTTTTGCGTTCTTTTCCCAGGTGCTTCACCGAACTCTACCTTTTTGTGGTAGGTGCTTTGTTGCGACGAGACGAACAAATTTCAATCTCACTTCGAACGTGTAATGGATACTATACGAAACTTTTCATTGGCTAGTATGCACCTTGGGCTTTTCCATGAGTTACGACGCAGAGGTACGCGATTAAATTCTGTGTGAAACTCGGTAAATCTGTGACAGAGGCGTTTTTTATGATCAAGCAGACTTACCCAGATGTTGCTTATACAAGAAGTGGTGTGTTTCGGTGGCACCAGGCCATTTTGGAGGGCCTGGGAAGGGGTTGCTGATGAAGACCATGCTGGGAGACCTGCGACTTCGACAAACACCGACAATGTGACTCATGTGCTCAAAGTTTTGAACTGAGACCATCGACTGTTGAATTTGTGACAGAGCACGAAATGTCAATCGGGTCCGACAAGACATCGCAGCCGATTGGAAGTTGCACCACGACAGCGCCCCGGCTCTCACCGCCTTTCTTGTGAACAGCTACCTAATCAAAGTCGGCATTCCAACGCTTCCACAACCGCCCTACAGCCCAGATGTATCACCCCGGACATCTTTCTGTTTCCTTGCCTGAAAAGGCCGAGGAAAGAGAAGAATTTTGAGACGACAGAGGGCATCCAAGTAGCATGCACCTCGGCTGTCAAGGCTATACCGGAGACTGCCTTCCGTGATGCCTTCAATGCTTGGAAATTGCGCTGGCAGCTCTGCATCGACGCAGAGGGAGCCTATTTTGAAAGTTTTTAAAGAAATGTAACGCTCGGTTCAATAAATTTTTTTACATCGACTCAGTCCTATTACTTTCCGTACAAACCCTGTATCTTACTCGTATAGCTCATTCCAGCTGAGGCTGCTGTTTTCGTACCTTAAGTTAGATAAAGGGTAAATATTATTCAATTCAAATGTGTTACAGACCTAGCAACGTGATAGACGATAGCCTATTATAACTTGCCCCAACTTTACACACTTATATAATATATATTTGGCTTCGAAAAAAGCGGTCACGCATCGTTGATACAGTCATGGGTTTTAGTCACTTGTCACAACAGCAACACCATTTCGTATTCTGGGTCAAAGGTTGACAAGGTGTAATTGGAATTTGAATGCGCAACAGTAAATGGCGAATGGAAATGAAAGTAAGGCATTCCATACGCCAGCAAGTATACAAACTTTAGTTCAGTTTTTTGAAGTGCGTGCGGCAAATCGTAAAAAATGGCTAAGCGGGTTTTTGGATCTTTTCTAATCACTTTCATACTTATACAGTACTGTACAGGCAATAGCGAGGGTATCAGGTAAATATTTTGAAGTCAAAAGATAAACACTATGCGCTTATCTGATTTGCACGCCAGCATCATAGAAACTGAGATCGGAGATGTGCCACACCAAGCCTTGCATCATCTACTCAGCACACTCTTGGCAGCCGCACGTATTGAACGCTGTTTCGTTATTATTACCGATAGCAATTACTACCAGCTCTACAATGACCAGTTCTTTCGCAACCAACGCTGACAAAGCGCCTACTACTTTCTTAATGTACCGCCAACGGAGGACTTGTTGGCGCCCAATTATCAAATGGTGCGGGTCTTAAAACAAATACGCAAACAAAATTGTGAATTCATGCTCGTGACACTCTTGAACGGGCTGCAAGTGCAGCGCTTCTTACGTTTTGTTGAGAAGAATCGTTTGCTAAACTTACAACAACGTTTTGTGTTGCTCGAGGATGCGCGTCTCATGGTGGCCGAGATGTGGTATATATGGAGTAATATGATATCAACCGTATTCGTGAAGCCACTCAGCAACCAAAGGTCTGGATTATAACGACTAATATTATTAAACGGTCTAATTTCACAAATTTTTATGAAATACTAGGTTTCTCTTAAACACAATTGCATATCCTGAAATATTGAATGGTGTGGTGCTCACGAAACGCCTGATGTTTTGGGAGAAAGGGAAGCATATAAAAATTAACCAATTGTTTCAGGATAGAACATCGAATATGAAAGGTTTGTGTTTTGTCGAGAATTTCTAACTTCATGCATATATAGGATTTGAGTTTATAGAAATATACTGCTTTCAGGTTTTGCCATGCCCATCGTTGTCTTCGAGCATGTGCCCATGGTCAGACGTCACACAGATAACAGCACTTTTATTGGACTTGAGGTGGAAATACTAAAATCACTTGGCGTCAAACTTAACTTTATACCCGATTTCTATGAAACCAACGATGCTGCCTACGAGCATTGGGGCAAAGAGTTACCGAATGGCAGTTATTCGGGCGTACTTGGTGATATGGTATGTCACAATGACTGTAGCGTAAGCTAAATTACGTGAATGGTTAGCTAAGCTTACTTCTGTCTCTATGTCTATGGAAATGAACAGAATCCTGTCTAAATTTTATTTCTTCAAGACGTTCATATATAAGTTATATTCCGAAAGGGATTTCCTTTTAGACAGTCTTTTTTTCACCTAGATATTGCTTCCTCATTCCAGGCAAATCGTAATGCTCGCATCGCCATCGGCAATCTGCATATGTTTAAAGTTTATGCCTCTGTTATGGACTTCTCTTGGCCGCATAGTTTCGAGTGTCTGACATTTTTAACACCGGAGTCTTCACAGGATGATAGCTGGCGCACACTTATACAGCCTTTCAGGTGATAATAATAGCATACTCGTAGAGAATTGACTTCTGGAAGTATACCCTTATCCAAACTTACTTTCCGCGTTTAGTGGCAGCATGTGGGCCGGCGTGTTATTTTCACTCTTCATTGTGGGTACAGTTTTCTATGTGATCTCTTGTCTGCACGCCATATTATTGCATCGACGATCACGACGCACGCAACGCATATTGAATTGGTCGGAATGGCGCAGTAAGGGACTCTTACGACCGTCGCGCAGTATTGATACGAAACTATTCCGTGATGTGCAATTTCGTCGTTATCTGGGACAAATGAAATCATTGCCGTTGAAAAATACCGATCTTTTCGATGATTATTCAAACTGTTTGCTCTTCACCTATAGCATGTTGATGTATGTTTCGTTGCCACGTCTGCCGCGCACATGGAGTTTACGGGTGCTCACCGGCTGGTACTGGCTCTATTGCATTCTGCTTACGGTCATCTACAGAGCGAGCTTAACAGCAATACTCGCGAATCCCGAAGAGCGGTAATGTTGCTTTGGAATATATTGGTATTTATTTACCTTCATTTTTGGTTTAGAATCACTATTGATACGTTGGAAGAACTGTCTGCGAGTTATGTGACCAGTACCGCTTGGGTGCATGAGAATAAACAGTTTTTTGTCGAGGCATTCGATGAGACCGCCCAGGAGATTGGACGTAAAATGGAGATAGTGGACGACATCGAAAGTGTGGTGAGTTGCTAACTCGTTATTTTATTTTTCGAAGAATTCTGTGGATTTTAACTTTCCGTATAACCTTTAGACCGAACGTATTGCCAAAGGTGAATATGCCTATTTCGATAACGAGTACTTCCTACGTTACTTACGTATGAAGGGCGCTCAACGTCGCGAAGAGCAACAATTCACCGAAGTAGTGCTGCACATAATGCGACAGTGTGTCATACAAATGCCCGTGGTTTTGGGTCTGGAAAAAAATTCACCACTACAGCCTAACGTTAATAAATATTTGAGGCGTCTAAGTGAGGGGGGTAAGTTTCCTTAACAGGTAGCGAAGAGATTTACATGGCTGGCAAAATTTTTCCTCAAGCTGACTCCTCTCAGATTCATAATATTGTAGGCAGGCGGCTCCTAGCGAAGACTGACGTTTTTCCCAATCATCCTCTTATATTGCACTGCATCCTCAGATGTATCAAAAAGACCAAAATGGAGGACAACAAAGGAACGAAGCGGACTGGGATATCAGTCCAAACGTCGTTGGGAGACGAGACTGCCAACCCTGGCGTTACAGCGATCGTATGAACTGTGTCGCCAGCGGCCACACCTCCACTGCAAGGGGAGCAGCCAACCAAACTTTACAGTGCGCGAGTACCACAGTCCATGAAGACTCGGACAAAGAAAGCGCTGTAAGCATAAACGCGGAAAGGGAAGAAGAACTTATTCGGTCTCCTGTGCAGGCGACCGAGGGTACCATTCTGGCAAAAAGAGAGGTCTCCGGAAGAAGCCAAGCAAGGACGTGTTGAAGGCAAAAACGAGATACAAGGCAGCGTTCGGAATACCCAACCGTCTCGAAAACAAGTCCAGTCTGAAGGAGAAGAGATGAAACAGCTGGCTTGGGGTAGAGAAGTGAAGAGCGAGACAACTCGAGTTCTACTTCTAAAGACCAAGAATTTCTTAAAAGTATAATTATATATTTGATATAACTAGATCAATTTTCAATATTAGGGATATAAATATATATTTTTTGGGGTTACTAAAATATACAGACTACATTTGAGCGAGGTTTTTTTCGAATCAAAACAATTACAAGAAAATAAAACCGGTTATCTATTTTCTCTTTTTTCTTTTCTCTCTCTATATCTCATCTTCCTCTACCTCACTTTTGAGCCATATTCACATTACAGGGCTCATCACCAAATGGCTTAAAGATTCCATTGCCGAACTCCCCGCCGAGGAGCGTACGCCACAAGAGGCTGTAATGGACTTACCAAAGATATGGAGCTCCTTTGTAGCACTTGGCATTGGTTATTTATTGGGACTCTTTGCGATAGCCGGTGAATGGCTGCACTACGAATATGTGGTGCGCAAACATCCACTCTACGATGTCTACAATAAAAATTTGTACTACAATTTTAAGCGTAAATTTTCTAGCTACTAAATTGTGTAAGAATGCATACAATATTCTCAATCAGAGTTGCAAATAATGCATAAAACAGTAATTGAATTCGAATAAAAAATTTTTATTTCGAAAATCCGCAAATGGTAATTAAAAGTAATTTTAAATTTCTAACCAAACAGCGGATTGAAAATTTCAAAATAAATTTTTTTTAATGTTGTTGTTGTTGTAGCGGCAGAAAACATTCCTGTAGTAATTTCGAATTCCGATTTGACAGTGCCTTGACCCGATAATAATCCGGGTCCGTTCCAGTAACTTAGACCCAACGGTACTGGGAACGATAAATTTTTAATTCCAAATACAACTCTATCCAATAAAAAGACAAAGAATTTTTGGTTTCATAATACTATTTAAGTAAATAGTTTACTATTTAATCTTTACAAGTAAATTCATACATAATGACATAGTGTACATTTGTTGTTGTTCATAGACTCAATTACATTACACACATTTACAACGAGCTAGCGGAAAACCCGTTTACTGACACTTTTGTTTCTTAATTAAATGCATACATATATAAAAATACAAATAAGTTATATGTGGAGTTGAAATGCGATGATTAAATCTAAGCAAAGGGCACGAATATGAAGTTTTGCTTGCATAAATAAATATTGTATAAAAAAAGTTAGTATTTAATACTTAAAGTGTGGAATGCACTCCAGCTTTTGAATGTTTGGTTTTTTACTATAAAAAATGCGTAAAAAGAAACTTTGGAAAATGTGGCAACATAAAACACACATTTTGAAAAATGCTTTTTAATTAAAATCTATTTGTAAAAACTAAAACTTGTTCACATATAGTAGATTTAACACAGTAATCGCTTGTAAAAGAAGTGGTATCGACAAAACTATTTCGTATGTATGTATGCGTTGCATTCATCTAAACACAAAGGAACAAAGAACGTAGCAGAAGGAACAATACGGCAAACATTATCACACACACATACATTTACGTCTTTACTTTTCGACCCAATTTAGTTAGACCATATTTATTTGGAGCATGGCTGTTGTGTTTACTATGCTTCGCTGCGCTGCCCGAACGTAAAATGCCGTTGGGTTTTGTGCGTGTCTCGAAGAGCACATCGGAATCCGTCTCAGAATCGCTCAGCGATGTTGTGCGACAAACTGGTGTGTGGAAGATAAATATTTATGTTGAACAATGCAAGTAGCAGTAAAAAATAATTAATAATAATAATAATAATAAAAGTATATTAAATAAAAACAAAATTATATTAATTAAAAATAATCAAAAAAGTACATATAAAAAATTAATCACAATAAAACTAAAAAAAATCAAGTAACAGTAAAAAATAATAATAATAATAAAACCAAAATAGTAGTAATAAAAAAATAGTAATAAAAATAAATAGTAGCAATAAAAAAATAAAAATTAAAAAATTAATCAGAAAAAATATTGTTAAAAAATATATATAAATAATATTATAAAAATATATACATATATGTACATATATAATATTATAAAAAAAAAAATTTCGCAAAAAAGTTATTAAAAAAAACAATGAAAATTATAATGAAAGAATAATAGAGTAAATATAATATGAAAAAATAAGAGTAAAACAATTTAAAAAAATAAAAAAACACAATTTATTTATGAAATAATTAAAACAAAAACAAAATAATTAAAAATTCCTTAATAAAAATAAGAATAATGTTAATAAAGATAATATAGATCGGAATAATAAAAATATTAAAAAATATATATTTAACAAATAAAAAAATTATAAAAGTAATAAGAAATATAAGAAATGTAATGAAACAACAAAATTAAAAAAACTACAATAAAGGTAGTAAAGAAAAAATTATAAAAAAATAATAAAAAAAAATATAAAACATAATAAAAAAATAATCTAAAATAATAAAAAAAATATTAAAACATAATAAAAATATAATAAATAATAAAGGATAATAAAAAATACTGAAAATTAATAATAATAAAATACTGAAAATTAATAATAAAAAACACTAAATTTTCATAATAAACAAAAAAAACTAAAAAATAATTTAAAAAAAAATCTAATAAAGAGTTACTGAACTCACATTGTGGCGCTTCTTCATCATTATTCCCGATCAAAGAATACTTTTGTAACTTTGGTCGCTTCGGTGGTTTTTTCGTTTGGCGACAGGCACAGGTAATGCCCCAAAATAAGCCGGACAATAGTAAAAAGCTCATAATAATACCAACAAAAACATATAGAATCGACCAATCTGCAAATACGAAGTATAAACATACATTTTCTTTGCACATTTCATGTTGCAAATTTACTTACCGCAATTGGCTTCCTCTATGCCCCAGTAATAAGTTATAGAGGGCATCCAGAATGCCTCACAGGTGCATGCACGTGTTATAGGATTACAAATACCATGACCCGAACATTTATTCTGGCATACAGTAGTGCGTATATCCGTAAAATCGGTGCCGAGCAGACCAGCATCGCGTTGGAGCTTGTCTTTAAGCAATTGCTCGACGGTTAAACCGTTAACCGGGTGGCTTTGTCCATCCGCGCCGGCGGACTTAAAAGTGTATGTATGAGAGAAAATATAAATATACAAATTTTTTGCTACATAAATAATATTACACACCTCCACATAGAAGACTAGAATTGTTGAATCTGCGCGCCTTCCATCAGACTTAAGTTCGCGCACAAAGATTTTCATATCGCCCAAAAGCAAACCAATTTTTTGTACAATTAAATTTAGTTCCGATTGTTTTAACACGGAAGGGCCCATCGGTATTGTTAATTGCACCAGATTCAATAACAGTGGATCTGGATGCACTATAATGCTGACTGTGTCGCTGCTGGACAGCCCTTGTTCGTCATAGACAGTTAACTTGAAAACATAACGACCATGCACAAGATTTGTTAGCTGCAAGAGAAAATTGTTTGTGTAAATACAAAAAACAAATTTGATAATAACGGAAAACAGCGCAAAAAACATTAAAAACCAGAAAAACTGGTTAAATCATTTTACATATATACACTTTATAGGGTCTCCGACGTTTTCTTCGGGCTGTTACATACTTCGTGGCAAAACATTGCGCTGTTTTCTGTTTTTTTTTTTTTTGTCATATTTTACAGTCTCATGTATACATACAATCATAACTGGGCGCTTATCGCTGTCACCAACAACAACACCCGCTGCCAAGCTAGCATCTTCACGTGTCCAAACATAGCGCTCAACAGCTAAATCATCCGATGAAGAAGTGCCATTTAAATACAATGCAGAGAGCGGCAACGTAACGCTTTTATCGCCACCGGCATTAGCGACTGGTGGAGCATTTTTCTCTGTTGGGAGTTCAGCAAATTAATTACTTTCACACATTTAATAAATATTATATTATGTGCGAATAACTGTGTACTTACCTTGCACCACCTTTATCCAAACACTGTCAGTGGCTGTATTATTATCCTCATCGACCACACTCAAAACAAATTCATACAAACCGAGTGTCAGGGAAGTGGCGTTCGTAGCCTTAAAGAAAATATACAAATTGAATTTAATATAAAAGTAAGGTTAGGTTATAAGAACAACGCACCACTACTGTGCTATTGGCCAGCACTGCTGTGTTAGGCCCCGACTTTTCTCTCCACAAGTAGCTTTTTATGCGTATGTCATCCGTTGAGGCTGAACCATTCAAAATTACCCAATTCCTCGGCAAGTTTATAGTCTAATATGATAATTGCAATTTTTTTTTTAAATTGCTTGAATCTATAAAGGCAATATCCAAGCATTAGTTACCTGATTTCCACCCGCAACAGCAATTGGTGGTGTATTTGTTTGTGCTTTCACAAACACATTCACTTTGGCTGTACTGGATTGTCCACTGCCATCAGTTACTTTCAAAACGAAAGTATAAATACCTTCCTCCAAATTGGAGAGCTGTACAAAGTAAAACGAATATTTTTACGCACCGTAAAAAATATATATATACTCCAGTGTTACCTGCAAATATGGTGTGCGTGTATTTTGCATATCAACCGCTTTTGTATCATCACCAGCATCTTTTGTCCATTCCCATGCAACGATTTCGTGATCATCAGTGCTCGCAGTGCCATTCAAGGTCACATTATTATTTGGCAGATATAAAATTACAGCATCGCCTGAAAAACATCAGAGTTTTTTTTGAATAAAAAACCTGCAACATTTTTTCTATATTCACCACTCACCGGCATTAGCCACTGGTGGATAGTCCGTGCCCTTGAGTACTGTTATATTAGCCGTTGTCGAATTCGTCACGTTGTCAGAATCAGAAACGGTCAATTTGAAAGTGTAATTACCAGGCGAAGTAAGATCACCCAATTGTAGTATATTCACCTCTGGCAATTTGGGTTGATAACCGATGGGTCCTTGCACAACTTCCCAATGCCAGCTGATAATTTTATCGTCATCAGTACTTGTACTACCGTCTAATATAGCATTTGTAATTGGTAAGCGTATAGTTTGCTCTTTCGGTTTGATCACCACTTGTGGCACACGATTAATGCGCTTTTCTGGTAATACGGTGACATTGGCCATTGCTTCCCCATAGGTGCCATTATCACCAGATACAGACACTTTGAAGATATACAAGCCCTCGGAGAGATTAGAAAGTCGCACTTTTGACTGACTTTGATCGGATATGGTACCATTCATAGGACCTTTCGGTTGTGTTATAAGCGTCCATAAATATTTATATTTGCTACCACTGGTCTCCTCGTCCGGCACTGTAAACGCTGCCAAAGTCACTTCTTTTTCTGGCAAACGCACCTCTTTTGATACAACGGAAACCACCAATTTCTTGTCGGTTTCAGCTTTTACCGTGGCCGCTGTCATATGGTCGTCATCTTCAATAACGGATGGTAGAAGCTCTGAGGCAGCAGCTGACATTGGCAGACGTTGAGAATTGATTTCGTCTAATATGGAATAATCAGCTGCACTTGCTTCAGATGTTATACATTCACCTTGCTGATTACGTACTAATCCAGTAAGGCATTGACAAAAACCAAGTGCTGAATTTGGACGTACACGTACACACTCCTCTTTTGGGCCACAACGACTAATTGCACCCATTTCAGATAAGTCCAATTCGCATTGCACGTATTTGAATTCTCTTGGAAGGTCTGAACCAAAGAAGGACAAATCATCACCACTTCTTGAAATTGATTTCGCGCGCTTATCATTATTAGGTTGTAATTCATCATCGTCTTCATAGGCCATTTCCTTTACGAAAAGAAATATAAAAACTTAATACCTCAGAATATTTTCTTCTTTATTTTTACCCACCTGGTTTCTACTCAAATAACGAAATTTATGCGGCTGCTTCCAAAAACTCAGCGAATTAGGTACTCGCTCACCACCACTGGCACTTTCAGCATCATCTGCTGTTGGCATATTAATACCACCTTCATCAATTTTCATGGCTTTGATCACGTCCAGCCACGTGAGATTCTCATCTCCAGCGTCATGCTTTCGTACCGGACTGACCAACATCATTTGCAAACGATCCTTCCCTTGTTTACGCTGCTTCGGCAGGCAACCCTCATTGCTATGGCACCGTACGTGATAGCATTTGTTTTTGTATATGAAAACCACATTACATGTATCATTGGTTCGTGCCTTTTTACAACAAGCAGCTAAGCATGATAGTGAATCGACATCTTCGCCTAATCCGGTATCCAATCTTATATACTCTTCAAATGTGCCAGCACTGGCTTCCTCACGTGGCGTCGCATTGTCGAATACGTAATTCAACATACTGGGGCACATTGCCAAAACTGCATCAGCATTACGTGTACTCACCGGTATATCCTTTGTTTTGGTTGAAATTTGCGATTCATCCACAGTAATGTCGTGATTTGATTGTAATACATTTTGTGTCGTTGTAATTTCAGCATTAACATAACTAAAAACTACAAATAAAGCGACTAAACGTTGCAGATGGAGAAAGCTCATATCCGTAAAGTGGAATTTACGTAGTAATCACACAAATTACTAAATTTTATCCAATACTGTATATTGATAAGCGTTTTTCTGCGAGGATTGTTAATATGTAGACAGTTGAATGAATGCAGCAGATGGTGCAATAATACACCGAAGTTTAGCAAATTTTGTTATTCATGCTCAAGCTAGAAAAATTTACACTTTTATTGCTATCTTATCACCTCAAGTGGATAAAAAGCAAAACCAAATACCAATAAACTTACGTTGTGTAGTATATAATTTTTTCTTTTGACGGATATAATGTAAAACTTATTTTTCCAAATGGGATTTATTGTTCTTTGTCCCCTTGTGGGGTACTTGCCAATATCAGCTGTTGATAATTCTTTAGTAAGGGTTGCAAATTTATGTACGTATATAGAATATTCTGATATTATATAAATTTTTAGTAATAGCTTATAGTATACATATGTAATATATTTTATATTTTTAACTTAAACTTTCATTTAATATGGTAACAACCTATAGAAGGGGAAATTAAATAATGAGCTCTATTAAAAAATACCTGTGTGATAAATAAGATATAAAAGTTGCGATTTTTAGCATTTTTATCTTTTTTAATTGTTTCTAAAAAGACTCTTATTATTAAGCATTTTCACGCCTGATTTCACTATTTACAGAAATTCTAAACAAATGCCGCCTTAACTGCACATGTACTAGCTATTAACCAATTATCTGATATTGGATATTTGCATATATAAATATTTTACTTTCATACATTACATTTAACATATTTCATATTCGTTAGTCTGGCCACACTTCATAAGTGACAACTGTCAAAACCTCGAATTTTGGACTTTTGTAGAAAAATCAGATTGATGTGAAATTTGTTTTTCCACCCGACATTTGTAAAGAATTCATCTAGATCACCGATTTGTAACAAATTTTATCACATCACAGAGTATTAAATAAAACTTAGCCAGTGAAATATTTATCAACAAATAGTTCAAACATGGCTTTTAATTTCGCAGCGTTCACTTATATAGTGGCTTTAATAGGCGATGCATTTTTAATATTTTTCGCTATATTTCATGTAATCGCGTTTGATGAGCTAAAAACAGACTATAAAAATCCCATAGATCAATGTAACAGCTTGAACCCGGTAAGTACAATGAAGATGCACACACTAGATTTTAAGTAGGCCATTAAATTAGTACTTGTCAGTCTAATTATAAATTTTTTACAGTTGGTGTTGCCCGAATATTTACTTCATATTTTCCTCAATTTATTGTTCCTGTTGTGTGGCGAATGGTTCTCCTTGTGTATTAACATACCGTTAATTGCTTACCACATATGGCGGTAAGTATAATTTTAGATTTTTCTAATATCGAGAATGCCTTCAACTTTAACCAAGAATTTATGGGAATAAAAAATAGCACTTCGAGCATGAATCATCACTTAAATGTTTTTGAAGCTGAAAGTTCAATACACCCTTCCCCAAAATGAAAATACAATATTTCGTATTTTTGTCTACTTTTTAGCTACAAAAATCGCCCTGTCATGACTGGTGCAGGTCTGTACGATCCAACCACTGTTTTAAGCACAGATAATTTGACGAAAAATATGCGCGAGGGTTGGATTAAGTTAGCCATCTACTTAATTTCATTCTTCTATTATATTTATGGGTAAGTTTTGATTAAGTTACGAGCATTCATATATGTTAATCGAATTAAATATTTTCCTTTATTTTACAGAATGGTTTATGCGCTAATATCTACGTAGAAGTAATAAAATATGTAGTGATCTCGAAATTAAACAAAAACATAAATAAATTTATAATTACCACCATCTCATCACTTATAAGAAGCCAGCTGAACAAACCAAATATGAAGAAATATTAGTTTGATTTTGGGTAATTATGAGTTGTACGTGAGAACGAATTAAAGTCATATTTATTACTACTGTATTCTCAAATTATAAAGATTTAAGAATGTTGCTAGTAATCAACATCTTGATTGCAAAAGCTTCAAAAAGCACTACATAAATTGAGATTTTTTTTAATAAAAGAAAAAAAACGAATAATTATTTATCAATATTATTAAAAAATCTAAAAATCACTCATGAAGATATCAAGTTTTCTACATCATATCTAGCTTAATCGACACTATCGTATTAGTAAATATGTACAATATTTTATATACAAACTAGCATACATTTTATTTATCTAATCACGATGAAGTAAAGATAAATCACATGTGCAACTAAATAGTGATAAAAGTAGCGTTTTGAATTTATACATATTTGCTCTTCGGCCTTGTAGCAGCTAGGTTCAATTACTTTCACATCTACACACATTTATTTCGTGTTCAGTTGTATGTGTACGTTGTCAATTGCGTACTTAACAAAAGTAGCAGTGTTTTCTTAATCACTTTGCTGGCAGACGTGTTTCGTGACTTGTCAAAACTTTTGTTCACCTGTAAACAATGAAAATAAAGATGTTTGAAAACTGATTTATAAATTGGTGGATATTCAAAACCGCCTGTTTGCTCACACATTGTTTCTGATAAATATTTTAACTCTCATAATCTGTTTCCTAGTGACTACGAATAGATTAGAGATAAGCTATGTTTACAAACTGATAACTTAACTATTAACAAACTCAAATCAGTGAGCTCTTTGTGTGGGACAGTATAAGTGTTTTCATAAAAAATATAAAACGTTTTTGGCTTTTTCTTTGTCACTTCTTTTTGAAACTGATGCAAACATTCGGCTTCTCTTATTGACAATAACAATTTTTATTTTATTTTAAACTTTTTAATGTTATTTTATAAATTGATAATTACATAAATCGGTTTATCATTACAATACACATTGTCATAGTTATGTGTTGATAAAAAAGTTAAATACACCAAACTAAACATTTTATTTCTTGCCGAATTAAAAATACACAAACACGCCGTAAATGCTTTGATATCAGGCAGAACTTCAGTGCCTTTAAAGCGGCAATACGTTGAGTAGCGTGTAAGGCTTAGTGAAAACAGAATATATCTATACAAGTTTTGAGAATTCCACAACTTTAATTATAATGACCACAATTAAGTGTCGTATAAAACCGATCTTATTTCACATGGACAACACTTACACGTCATTACGTTAAAAAGACAACGAAGAAAATGAAAAAGAATATCAGTACTGCGAATATTTTAATCATCAGCCACCGATTCTTGGAAACGGTTTGGAAGTACTTCAATATTTCACCATGTGCTGCTTCGATATTAAGTTCGGCATCTTGTATATTTGTATCGATACGCTCCACAGTTTCTTCCTGTTCTTTAACCATATGTGCCAATTGCTGAAATATGCCGCCAAGTTCTACAATAGTCGATTCAATATTTTGCATAGTCTCAGCACGTTGTTGCACATAACTATCGGAATCATCATAAAGTGCAATTTGCTGTTGCGTCTGCATACCACTGCCACCAACAGCTCCTAGCAATGGTGTTGTGTCACCGGCGGCCATATCAATGCTTACGGCAGAGTTCTCTTCGCTTAAAAGCAGCGAACCTTGTTTCGCTGTACTCGATCGGACTGTACTCGCGGCAATTGGTGTCTGTCCAAACTGATCACGACGCGCCTTTTGATGTTTGAGATTTTCTGTACGTACTTCTAATATCTGTTTAAAGTCTGTGCCCATGCTGGCTAGTTTGGATTGTAATGCATATACCATGTTCGAGGAATGTAACTGCAGATGTTTGCCAGAGCTTGTACGACGTTGATCCTTTGAAATATCCTGAAGACGTGCAATTTGTTGATTGAGCGCATTTAAATCGCCTTTTATGATATATGTTAGCTCTTGAATCTCTTGCGGTCGATCATCGAATAGGCTTTTCTTTTTGGCCACTATAGTAATATAAAAAATCTCTGTAAGGTTAAGTTATTCATAAATTGGCGGAAAATATTCATACTCACATAATGTTAGTTTTTCCAATTTGGCATAAGCACTTGCAATATTTTTCCCTATATATTTGGCCACCATCATAAACTCTGAATAACTCTGAACCTCTTTCGCTTTACGTGGATCACGAATATTCACAGCCCGTGTTATATTACGTGACTGCAATGAACGTATTGCGTTATTAAACTCTCCTGTCCTATCACGTGAAGCCATTATGAATATTTCTTCCTTTTCAAATATAGGATCCTCTTCTTCTATTTCCTCAACTCCTTGAATTTGTTGCGTATCTCCGTATTGAGTCAGTTGTGTGTAAGCGCTATATTCTTGCGCTGGATGATTTCCAGTAACGACAGCAGCTGCAGCACTCAAAGGTTGTTGTATGAAGTTGCGTATTGCTTGGCCAGATGTTGCCTGCAAACGTGTGGACAACGAACGAAAATTCCACTGACGGCTAGCTTTGCTATATTTATCGTCGGGATCTACTGTCGAATTATTATTATTCGAGTTATATTGTAGACCGTTGGTTGCTGGTTGGTTATAGTCACCAATAAGTATGGTTGACTCTTGCGTTGAACCTCCGACGAATGTTTCCTTGCCACTTGTTGTGGGAGCTACTGCTCCACCAAATAATGGATTTTTGTACTGTTGTTGCTGCGCCTGACCTTGAGATGGAATTAGTGTTGAGCTCTCTTCATAGGATCCTTCATAGAATCTTGTAGTTTCTTGTGGATAATGACGTCGTCGTGTTGGCATCTCATAATCTACTAAGTAGTTATTGGATTTTCCTCCTGGCGTTCGCTTTTTTATAGTAATCTCTTGCTATGTTCTTTGTCAATAAAAACCAAACATCCGTCACTTTTTACGCATCCATATACACATATGTATGTACCATTTGGACTTTTGGATAATTGCTTTGTAATCCACGTACACAGTTCGGATCACAACAATTTATTGGATTTGGTTGTAGAAAACGTAGCTGTAACTAATTATTTCATTTGAATAAACAGCTTCGTTATTTTGCTATAATGTATCGTCGCTTTTCCACAAAAAATAAAGTATATAAAATAAAACAAGGTAATACGTGTCTTTCTCTCACAGCTGTCAACCCAACATAATTTAATTGACAACTCTAAATTATATAGATGGCGCTAAGCAATAAATTTGTATTTAGTAAATTTAATTCATTGAATATTTGTATTTATACAAATATGTTATGACCATTTTTTTATAAACGAGTGGTAAATAAATAGGTATTTTTTACTTATTGAAAGGAACTAATAAATTTTATGGTTTTTATTTATTTTTTAGCTGTACTCCGAATCTGATCTGGCTATATAGTTTTCGAAGATTATTAAAAAACGAATTCGAAGTTCAACAATCACCTGCTACTTCACTTCTTCTAAAAATATTTCTACATTTAGCAGTAGTATAATTAATTGACGTGTTTAAATAAATTTTCTGAATTGATTGGATATAAAATGACGCTTTACCATTTTGGAAATTGTGTAGCTCTCGTTTATGTGCCATATTATCTCACCTATAAGTATTCTGGGCTGTAAGTAAAGAAAAATAGGAGTTGAAGTCAAAGTGCTAACCTACATCTTGAAAGACAATTGATTATTAAAAACCATAAACTCATTTACAGTTCTGAATATGGCGCCTTCTGGAAATGTATACAAGCCGGTGGTATTTATATTTTCACTCAACTGTGCAAAATGCTTGTGCTGGCTACGTTTTTCGATTCCGACACTCTGAATGGTTCAGGGGAGGGATTCAGTTTCTTAGCGGTAAATCCATTTTTTAATTCATTAAATAACATTGTTTATGTAAAATAACAATTTTTATTGGTTTTGTAGGAGTTTCTTAAGAGTAGTGTTAACGTAGCCGATTTACTAGGCTTCGCTTTGATACTTTCACGCATACCAGGCAAAGGACACAATAAATTGATAACAACCGGCTTAGGGTGGGCCGCTGCAGAAGTTATACTTTCTCGTGGTATTATGCTTTGGGTTGGAGCACGTGGCACAGAATTTAGCTGGATTTACATACTTAAATGTCTAGAGTCTAATGTTTTATTGGTAAATTAACAGCAAATTTTAAGTTTATGTTAATATCAATTTGTTAATAATTTTTATTATCTAATAGGTGCAGCATATCACCACTGCCACTTTGATGTGGCTTTTCTCTAGGCATGATCTTAACAAAACACTAAAACCTTTAGTGACCATTTTATTAGCGTTGACAATATTTAAAGGTGTTTGGCTTGAAGGACTACTTAGCGTGCTTACCTTCGGACCATGGTCAACAATTGCTGTAAAAGCGCTGATTGCTTCTATCATGGGATTTATGTCGCTTCATATTTACACAGGATTAGCTCAGCAAATAGGCATTTAAGCTAATCGAAGGTAGTAAACTGAAACTTTTTATTGGAGTAGGAAATTTAATAAAGTATAAAATACAATTTATTTTTAATTACACACACTTTTTATTATTATTATTTTTTTTGAGATTATTTAGTTAATATTTATTTCAATTGGTATTTCATTTATTCTTAATTCATGTTTTCTTTACAGACATACAAATGAATAATATGGTAACATCTTAATGTAACGATTAAATGATAATGCTATAACAACTTGTAATATATGTACTTTATAACAAATTCAACGAGTTTTTAAACAGTAACAATATAATATAACAACAATGTGAATTTTAATACTTAACCTGCAATTATGCGCAATACGTTGTTCGAACGCCTGGAAACAATTTCATTATTCAGTTCGATTCCCTCTATGAGTTTATTTGAAGCTGCGCCTAATTTGATACATCGCAAATGTTTTGTATGCTCTGCTGTAAATAACATAATAAAACCATTTGCGGCAAGCCCTGCAAAATTTATATAATTATTTCAGTATTGAACGATTTCATAAAATTCTTAAAGTTATACTCAATAATGCACCGAAAGCCTTGGCAGCTGCTTTTCGACTCATTGCAATTTGTGGAAAAAGCAGTTTCACAGAGATTTCGTCATCCAACACTATTTGGGAGCGCCACATATTTAATAACTTTATCATAACATCGTAAGCTCCCCACTCATCCTGCTCGTACGACGGTGACTATATGTATAAATATAATTATTTTATCAAATACATAATACTCTCTATTAGCTTACACAATTTCCATTAGGATACTGCAAATTATTATTATTATTATTGAAAACATCAACTTCCATTGTACTTTGTGGCAATAGTGAGCTTTCATTGTAGCGAGTGTCCTGTTGTAGCATCTCAGCATTTTCTAACGGCCTGTAATTTGTTAAATTATTCATAGTTCGTAGATTACGCTTTTCAGTGTGGTTCCATTTTGTGTAAACTTGCGTAGCCAAATTATCAGTAATTTCACAATTTAAAATATCCCGTAGCAAATTGCGATATGTAACACCCGCTGAAGTAACTTCCAAATTAGAACGTCTCGTTTTGTTCTTTAGTTTTAACTTCCTGTATGCGAAACAACTGTAAATTGTGTTTAATAATAGTTTTAAGTATCTCAGGAGTTCAAAGCTCAAAATTACTTATATTGAAGTGTAGTTAATAAGTCCTTGGCGGAAGGCAACAATTTTTCGTAGTGTTTTCTACCGTTAAAACTCCGTCCATTATTACACTTGACTTTAGCTCTTATTTTCCTTAATTTGGCTTTAATGTTAATTTGTGTTTGTATTTGCGCACGCATTTCGGATTGTGTTAAAGCCGTACAGGCATCGATAATGGTTTTACTTTGCTTAGATTTTAATTTCTTCAGAGGTTCGTTGGGAGTAATGCTTTCCTGGATTCGAAAGAGTGAAAAAATTGATATTCTCTATAATAAAAATAATAAAGGAAATACCTTGTGATAATTGCATACTTTGGTCGTCTCATTAGGAATAGAGGTTATATTATCCAAGTTAGCACTTTCAGGTACCTCAACATAATTATCGTTATTTTCAAAGAAAACACTGCAATCGGTTGCGGGCATAACACATAGTTCTGTACGCACAGGACTAATCAAACAAACCGTTAGGTTCATATTATGAACAACATAAACTAAGAATAGCTCTAATATTACCTTAATTCATTAACATTACTATCATTAACATTTGTTTGAGCTGGTATGAATAGGCTGCTAGTTTCGTGTTCTACAACAGCGCTACGTGCGGTTTCGATTTCGGGTATTTCAATACCTTCTTGAGGTGCTATAAGTGGTGCAAATAGTATTTGTGCAAAAAAAAGTAGATATGTATGCATTTATCGTATTTACCATCATTATTCCTTGGTTTTTTCTCACAAACGGCAAGCGCATCTGCAGCCTAAATTGTTTAAAATGTAATAAATATACACATTTGAGAATTGTCACATACACACGTACATACCTTTCTTTTAGGAGCCTTTGTAGGTTCATCTACATGCATTATTTTGATTAACATTTTACTTTCAAATTTTATATAAACAATAGAATACTGTACCTCCAAGCAATTGTATAATCGTGGCTAATCCGTCATCCGTGGTATTGCCAAAGCCATCATCTTCATCGTAAGAATACTGTTCATTATGCGATTCAAACTCATTTATGGTAATCTCACGAATATGAATGCAAGTTGTCCTGCTGTGGCTTTTAGTTTTAGATACCTAAGTAAGTAAAAAACCAGAAAAATCTTCAACTTTGGGTGCACCAAAGTTATACTACACTTCACAAATAAAAAAGTTTCCTTGCAAGAGCTCGATATCTCAAAAACAGACGGACCTGGCTAAATAACTCGGTTTGTCCCCCTAAAAATTTTATTGGGTCTCCGACCTTTTCTTCGAAGTGTTACAAACTACATGACAAACTTAATATAACTTGTTCAGGGTATAATTACATATTACACTAGCAATTTTCCTACATGTCTGTATACGGACCTTTTTATTCACAATCTCTGTGGTTTTGCCCCATTCTACAAATTTTGCTATCTCATCCAGCAATTCTGTGAAATTTGTAATTGTGAAATCTTGGAAGGAATGTTCCACAGTTGCCCGACGCTTCCTCTTTGCGTTGTAAGTGGAGTAGTGCGTCGGTAGACTATTGAAAAATAATGTACATAAATATGTAGCTGTATAATTTTATGATAAATACAGCAAAATACCTTCGCTTTTTGGCTTGCACTGTGCACCAGTTTTTACTCTGAGTTACTAGTTCTTTTGATTTATCTATAGCAATTGAACTGTGGCGTTAATAATGCTTTTGTAAAATATTTTAGCGTTTCTTACTCAATAAGTCGTCAACTTGTAGCTCATGGATCCGCAAAGTTGTATAACAGAGACGCGATATGGAACGAAAAGAAAGCTCCTCGCCGGAACGCCTGTGTGAAATATCTTGTGTACGTTGTAGGTCATTAGAAGCTTGTGTAATGGCTAAACGTAATTTATCACTTTGTATAATTGGAAATAAAAGAGCGGCTTTAAAAACAGTTGTGTGTGCTCCGTTATGCCTATAACTTACCAGGTTTTTCCAACATTTATTGACTGCAATTCATTGGATTTCGGTAAGGCGCTTTTTCTACATGTTGGCCATAATTCCTGTAAGTCGGTAAGCATTTTTTTACACAAAAAACTTAAAATTTTACCAACAAGAACTAAAATTTGCAGATTTTAATTAAAATATTTGTTAAAATATGGCGACCGTTAGTAAACGGCATTTCCGGCCATAACGGCACTTGACATTCTACTGAACGCGTATGTATATATTTTCTAGAAATTACTTGCAACCATTATTGCACATGTTTTCCAATAATATTGTGAACTATTTGCTACGATTTAAAATTTTTTTTATAAATTTGAATTGGTTTTGAATTTTACAATTCAAAAACTTATAAATTTATAAAATTAACTTCCTTTTATGGCACTTTGTAGTCATATGCAACCCTGCCAAGCACAAACAGCAGTTCTTGGCAATTCCACTTTGACCTCGCATTCCGCATTAATTTGTAAAACAAATTTAGTTTGTATTCTGTTGTATTTGCATTGTTACTTTGATATCGTTGCTAACACCAAGTGTCTCATTTCGTATACACATTAGAATTCGGAAAAACTCAGGAAATCTATTCATTATCCTGCCAGCATACCAAATCAATCAATTAAAATGGTAAGTAGGAAAATAATTTAAAGTTTAATAATAGCATAGTTACTGCATATTATGACTAATGCCAATCACACGTCGTGGCCGACATATCAACAGAATGGAAGGGAGTGCGATGTCGAAAAAAGGGTGCGGAAAATAACTGAACCATTAGTGAATCAACGGTTAATGATAATAGTGTTATTATTGTTTTTGATGGATTGCTTTAATTTATGGCCTTGATATTTATTGTTTAATGTTTTTGTTTTTTTTTTTTTTTTATATGTTATCCCTAGGGTGATAGCAAAATCTGTGACATCAGCGACGACGTACGTGACGCATTAAAGAAGTTTCGCTTCCGTAAAAGTACGACAAACTCAGCACTGAT
Organism: Bactrocera tryoni; assembly: GCF_016617805.1. Lineage (NCBI taxonomy): Eukaryota > Metazoa > Arthropoda > Insecta > Diptera > Tephritidae > Bactrocera > Bactrocera tryoni. The sequence goes on from NC_052500.1 coordinate 18,565,639, forward strand.
ATGTAAGTAAAATGTTTTATTTTCATGTTTTTTTCATCAGGTATGCCAATTTGGCGGTAAACTTAGCTATATTACTAATACTAATAGTAGGTGTTTTAAACGCTTTCTCCTGTGCTATGTTATTTATCTCATTTGCATATACTCTGTATGTATATATATATGATATGATTTCTAATGCAAAAAGTTGCGAATTAGTGTGAAAACAAATTATAAAAAGGCAATATATTTGTATTTTTATACCCTGAACAAGGTGAAATTAAGTTATTATTTATGTATATGGTATATTAATATTTCATACATTATTAATTTTTGTTTTTAGTAAAAGTCGATCGTGAAAAGCAACTCGTCATTTTGGACGAACTCTTGGAGGATATCTCCGTTGATGAATTACAAGAAACACTGCCAGGACATCAGCCTCGATATATCATATATACATATAAAATGATACACGATGACCAAAGAATTTCATACCCAATGTGTTTCATATTTTACACACCACGCGATAGCCAGGTGCGTAAGACATAAATGAGCTTCCCATAAATACAACTTAAAACTCTATTCACTTTATACTATTAGATTGAGCTGCAAATGATGTATGCATGCACCAAAAGTGCTCTCCAACGTGAGGTGGACTTAACACGTGTCTACGAAATACGCGAATTAGATGAACTCACTGAAGAATGGCTCAGGGAAAAACTCAAGTAAAGCAGACTGAGGAGTTTTTAAACATACAAAATGATAAGCAATATTGTGTATATGTTCGTTGGTGTACATAAAGTGCATGGACTTACCAAAATACCAACGATTTTTCACCAAATACATACATACATACATATGTCTAATGATGCAAAGGATATGCAGCAAGCATAAAGATAACACGCCCAAAAGTAAATACTTTTAAGTACAGGTATTTTTTCAATATTCCTATTATAGAGAGACAAAAACGCCAAATACTTAAAAATATTCCAAACTAAATGTAAAATGTAAATTAGATATTTCATTCCAAGGTTTTTTGTAATACATAGTGCATATATACATATGTACATATATTAGTTGTAGCATCATATTTTCAGTAGCGTTCGCGTAGTGTCGGTAGTGAATACGAAATGAAAGACAAATACACACATACATATGTTTTATACATATTCATAATATGAGAAGCTGTGCTTGCCAAATTTAATTTTATTTACTTATAATACTACAATTTTTTATTTAAGTATTAGCGTTTTTTTTATATTGAATTTTACAATACGTGCATAATTAAATGAAAAACATTCACATTTGTATACACTTTATCAATATACATATACGTAAAAATAAATATACACACAACATACTTAAGACGATATTAATGCTTTAATTTGCAGCAAGCTGCTATCAAATTGTGGCTTGCACTGTTGTAAACAATTATTGTGGTCACTGCTTTGTAGATTACCCACAACAATATCTTATTTACTGATATTTAGCTATCTGAGTTTTAAAAAGGATGCAAACGCTGAGCCGCATGCATCATAGATAGTGCGGCAGTGCTTTGTGCCGATGCTGCAGGCGGTGGTGGAGGTGGCGGCTGTGCTGCTGCAAGCATGTGTGCCATTGTCGGATGGTGTGTCATATGTGTGGGATGATTAGGCTGCAATGGTGTGTTCAAAGACAAATGATGTGTGTGCGGGTGTAGGCCATCATGTGTGAGGGTAGCATGGGTTGGCGGCGGCGGCGGTGGTGGTGCTGCTGCGTGATAATGATGTGGCATTTGACTTGTAAGCGGCAAATTCAAAAGATTACTACTGGCATGAGAACGAAAATGCACACTTAAGCTGCTCGCCGAACCGAATTCTTTATCACAGTCGGGACATTTGAAACTTTCCTGAAGCACAGCTGTACCTTGCAACGAACTGTTTGGCACTACACCGCCCACAACAACTATCGGATCAGGGCAGGTAGTATCGACTGCCTCGTCCTCATCATCTTCGCTGCGTTCGTGTAGTGTATGTTGTTTACGTTTATGCGCTTGCATATCACGTTGCCGACTAAATGACTTGCCACACACATCGCAATGATGACTTTTTAGCTGTGCATGTGTAACCATGTGTTTGGTGAGATCACCGGCGTTGTAGAAAGCCTTTTGACAAACGGGACACAATTGATCTCGTATGCCGGAGTGTATCTTTTGGTGCGCCTGAAAATTACCCAGTGCGGAAAATTGTTTTGAGCAAATCTCACATTGAAATGGACGTTCGCCGGTGTGTGTACGCTGATGTATATGCAAATTATACTTTTGCGCAAATCGTCGGGGGCAATAGCTGCAGCCAAATGGCTTTTCGCCTGTGTGTGTGCGCAAATGCATTTGCAGCTGAGCGGAGCACTTGAAGGTTTTGTTGCATTCATAACATGTTTGTGGTAGTTTTGGCAAGGGTTTCGGACCACGTCGCTTATGTTCTTCCGGCGGTTTACGCTGATAACGTGAACGTCGTTTACTAAATGGTGTAAAATGTTAGAAATACCAGGAGACATTTTTTTGTGTACACTCACCTTTTTTTTACATTCTCACCTACATCTGATTCCTCCTCAGAATCGGGCTCTAAGTATGTAGGTGCCTTATGGCTCAACGATGCAACTGGCAAATCCGTGTTTGTTTCGGCATCGGAAAAACTTTAATTGTGTTAAAAAAAAATTACATCATGCCGTTGCATTTAATGTTTAAAGCATACCCATATCCTCTATCCTGCAAGCCCAAGTATTGTCGCAGTCTCATGTCAGAGTTCTCGCACTCTTGTTTGAAATGGTACGCCACACCCAAACGGTAAATGCAATTATTGCATATGACTGCAGGTAAACCATCACTTTTATAAACCTTAAAATATAATATTTTTATTGACATAAATACAGAATCTTGTGATTTGGTACGTACCCTGATTTTGGCACACATCATCAACATGGTGCAAGGCATCATCGCAAATTCAGTACTATATATGGACGTAAGTGCTCCTTCTTCTAGACATACTCGACAAATTTTATGAATATTATAGTCCATATTAAAATTTTTACAGCTTTTCACAAATTATAAAATAAACTGCTTATTTACGAATGTGAGGATACAACTAGCAACAGAAGTAAAAGTTGCCATATCAGTTATAAATTTTAAACTTCAATTGAACTAGTTTAAAAACAACTGCTGTTTAAAACAGAAAAAACTTGAAAAGCTTTTAGGATCTTAAGAAATACAAATTAAATCAAATACTTTATTTAATATAGATTTCATGTTAAAGTCCCTCTTTCAAATTCCAATGAAGTAATATTGGCAAAAAATTATAATTGGTTTTGGAAAAATGGCAAATAAAATTTCAAATAATTGTGCAATATAACTTTTTTTTAGCACAACGTTGCCGACTGTCAATTGAGTTGTCATTTGTGACAGCTCGCTCTAATTGCAGCCAAGTTTACGCGTCTCGCCTGCATTGCCGACAACTTCCTTTCTAGTTTATTTCTTAAAGGTATGCGTACTTATTTTTCGTCAATTACCGAAAAAATCTATAAACATCAGTGAACTAATATGCCGAATATTAAAAATTATGAAACAAAACCACTTGTAAAGGTTTAAAGCTTGTTATGCAAAATAACTAATGTGTGTTTTTTAATTTCATATAACTACTTTTCCGCGATTGTATTGGACTGCCGTTCCCCTACACCAATTCTGTGCTATTTCTTACAATGATGATTGCCAATGTATTGCTACAGCGGACAAAATGGTTCAACGTTTGACTTTGAGAAGACGTCTGTCTTACAACACCAAATCCAACAGGAGGCGTATGTAAGTAATTTGAGAAAATGGAAATGCAGCAAAGTTTCTGTACGGAATACTGCCGGTGAACGCAAAATTGTAATTTATTTGTGTGTGACACATACACTTGTCAATCTTATGACTGGTTTTTAAAAATCACATCCAAAATAGTGTTAGTAGTGCTCCCAAGCAATTCATATTTGCTTTGAATTTTGGAAGTATTCAACGAGTTGGTTAAAGAATGTAGTTTTGCATAAAAAACACTTACTGTTTGGTACCTTAGTGTTGGATTAATAAAGTTTGTTGGTTAAACTACAGAATGTAGTTTGCATAAAAAACACTGTTTGGCACCTTAGTGTTGGATTAATAAATTTTGTAGTGTACAATTTTGCTGACATGGCATGCTATTCTCTGCAGTATCCTTTAATTTATAAAAACTAAAATTTTGTATATTTTCAGTGTGCGCACACCTGGCGGTCGCCTTGTGTACCAATATGTAAAGAAGAACAAGACCGTCCCAAAGTGTGGTCAATGTAAAGAGAAGCTAAAGGGTATTCGTCCCACACGCCCATGCGAACGTTCCCGCCTGTCGAAACGTCAAAAGACCGTTGCCCGTACCTATGGTGGTGTTTTGTGCCACAGCTGTCTGCGTGAACGCATCGTTCGTGCCTTCCTTATTGAGGAGCAAAAGATCGTAAAGGCGCTGAAGAGCCAACGTGAACTGTTGGTGAAACCAGTTAAGCCCGTTGCTGAGAAGAAACCCGCCAAGGCGCAAGCCAGCAAATCTGCGGGAGGCAAGTCGGCAGCCAAGAAACCCGCCCAGAAATCCACTGGCAAATCCAAGAAGTAAACAATTAAAATTGGACTAACATTGGACGGGGGTGTTTCTATTTTAAAAAAAGATGGAGAAGAATGTGTAAAAATTGAAGTTGTACGTTATAACGTATAATGGATGAGAAAAAATAAAAGCGCTGTTCTTTTTTAAAATGAAGACTTTCAATTTAATGGTTGGGGGTTTTCAAAAAGTATCAGCATTTTTTAGCTGTTTTGTGTTGAAAATTTTGTTTGAGTTTTGCTTCTTTGCTCTTATCATCTGATATGTGCGTATGCATATTTTCTCTATTACATTTTCGCACAGATGTTCGATAAACATATTATACTCGATATAAAATGCAACCATGTGTTTACTTTTCCCATCTATGCCTTGTGGCTGTCATTTGTACATTTCTCAATGTGTGTTTTGAATTTGATGTTTTTTTTAGTTTCAATTTCAATTAAAAATGGCCGAAGTGTTGTTGTATCGCGGACGCAGTCGCGCTTCTGTTTTTAGTTTTGTGCTTTTTATCGTATTCCTATTGGAGTCTGAGTGTGGTAAGTGCATTTAGCAATGTTTAAATAATCAAGTGCATCCGAAATTATGGTAAAAGTGTGCGGGGTTCGTCATTTACGGGCATCGGAACTTTTGTGGCTTCAGTGATTTTTTTTCGCAAAATGCAGGCATTCCATGCAGGTGTATTTGTATGTGTGTGTTTCCATATTGCCGTTGCGTTTTGCTGGGAGCGTGTTATGGCTCTCAAAATGCCAATTGGAATTCCGCTCACACAATACCAGAGAACGTATATTATACGTTCTCTGACAATACCATATAATTGTCAATTCGTATAAAGAGTATTGTTGTTTCGCTCTAACCAGTGTCACATCAATATAAATTGCTATTTATTTTCGCCAATTGGTTTAGCGTTATACGCTATTCGATGGTAGGTGGCGCGCAATATTGGCGGGAATAGTTGAATAAAAATGCGAAAGAAGTTCAGTTTCCATTTCTTTGTGCAAAGTTGAGTTCGCAATTTTATGAAAAGTATAAATTTTTTGTGATTAAATTGAGTTTTCATATTAAGTAGTGTGGCATTGATTTCCAACATGGATTTATACGAAAAATTACTATAATTTCAGGTAAAATATTGTTTGTTGGCTATTACCACATAAGAAAGTAGTTATTGGTGCCGCTTCCGGTGAACTTACGGAAATTTGAAAAGCAAATATGTATATTTTAAACATTTAATGCATTGAGACAGCATATACAGTGTTCAACAATAATATATAACAAATTCCAATAAAAAATTCAATTTCCATAGCTTAGATACAGAACATCTCAATGTGACGGCTCACGTTCTGCCCACAAGTATTTAATTGCTTTACAATTATCTACCTAATGCGCCCTTTTTACCATCCTAACTAACACATTCTCTTTTGTGCGTAAAACCAATCCATATTCATAGCGTATGTCCTCGGGCATAGTGACTGGCAGCAAGCGGAAATTCTGCAAAATGCCCACTAGCATAGCTTTAATCTCAAGCATGGCAAATCTTTGACCTGCAAGTGCGTTTATATAAACGTTTTGGCATATATTTTATATACATACCTATGTATTTGCGTTGGCTTACCTATGCAATTTCTTGAACCAGCGCTGAAGGGCACAAAGGCAAACGGATGTCGATTTAAGCTGTTTTCTGGCAAAAATCGATCAGGGTCGTATTTTAAAGGATCCGGAAAATGTCGTTCATCGCGCATTATATCGAGTATGTGTATATTGATCTGACTGCCGGCGGACAATATCACACCATTGAGTTCTGTATCCTCGCGGCAGTAACGCGAAATGAAGGGCACAGAGGGTTGAAGACGTAGTGTTTCCTTTACAACACATTCCAAATATGCCAACTGATTGAAGTCGAAAATGCTCATCGATGGCAAATCTGCAAATTAAAATTGTTTAATTGTTTTTGTTGTTTATTTTAGGTCTTTTCTGTTTAATTTTTTAATTTCTTTTTTATTTTTTTAATTTATTTTTTATTTTTTTTAAATTTATTTTTTTTTTTAATTTATTTTTTTTAATTTATTTTTTTTTATTTTTATTTTTTAATTTTTTTATTTAATTTATTTTAATTTTATTTTTTAAATTTTATTTTTTTTTTTTTTAAATTTATTTTTATTTTTTTAATTTATTTTTATTTTTTATTTTATTTTTTTAATTTTATTTTTTTAATTTTTTTTTTATTTTCATTTAAAATTATTTTTATTTTTTTGTTTTGCTTGCTTATTTTTTTGTTTCTGTTTTAGTTTTTTTCTCATATCTAGTGCAATGCTCACCGCTATTTTTGACTTCTCGGTAACATTTCTCTTGTATATCCGGATGTAGGGCCAAATTGAATAATGTAAAAATGAGACAAGTTGCCGTCGTATCATAACCCTCGAACATAAATGTGTTAACTTCATCACAAATACCTCTATGATCAATGACTCCCTGGGACTCGGCGTGAAAAAGCGTATCCAACATGGCGTAACGTTTTCGCTTACCAGTTTCATCACTAAAACAATTTCGTATTAATATTATTAGTGAAAATTAGTAACTATGTTTTGTTTTACTCATTTCCGTGCACGGTTTCAATGGCAAATTGCCGTTTTTGAAATTCCTCGCGTTTCTTTGTTATAATCTTACTGCTAAAGTCATGTGCTACCTTCAAATTTTTGTAAAATCCTTTGTGATCGCCGAAAAATTTGAAAATCCAGGGAAAATACATGAACGGATTACATAGCCGGTTCACCATCACTAACTCTATGTCATGTATGACCTTGCGATACTCGCTGCTGCCAGTTATGTCATCCAAGCAAATGCCAAGCGCGGTTTCTTGAAAGTAAAACGGGGAGTTTTCTGTGATTGTTTCGTTTAAGTGCACATACAAATCATTATTTCTTACCACACACACTATTTAAAGTGAATTCCGGTATAATTTCATTTAGATTCATATTTTGATTCTGCTTCGCGCTTAACATGTTCACAAGTTTTACAGTTTCATTTCTAATAAAAGTTGATAAAAGCCTATTTTTTACATGGCCGAACTTGAAAACTTGAATTTGGCTCAAAACTTACTTGAAAACTTCAATAAAACTCTGCAATATATTGAAGTGAAAAGCTGGTGTGAGCAATTTTCGTCTGTCATGCCATTGTTGGTCTATAGATGTACAAAAAATATATAAAAATATGTATGTATAGTCAAAATTTCATAAATAATTTTTACATAATGGTTTAATTCTTTCTTACCTGAGCTAACAAGCAATCCCTCACCCAAGAATGGACGCACCAAGTCATATATAATACCTTTTGTGTTAAGTGTTTGACTTTGGAAAACCTCTTGTACTGCTTCCGGGCTTGTTATTGAATAAATAACCCCTTGGTAATAATATAAAGCGTAAGGTTTACCGTTTGCTCGTTGATAGAGCTCGCGAGACCAGTGGTAAACATCCTCTGTGAAGCAAGTAAAGTTAGATTATAAAATTTAATGGTTATTTGAAAATATGACTAAAGCAAGTCAAGTTCAACACACTTTCAAAATAATGCAGAGGTTTCAAGAAGTAAAAGTTTCAAGTAGTAATAAAAAAAGCTGTAGCGATCCGATCTGAAAGGTTCGTTCAGTGATTTTTGCTTTGCTTTGGACAATAATCCGTGTCAAATAAAAATGTTTTCCATAGAAGGATTTAATTTGGATCGTTCAGTTTGTATGGCAGCAACATGCTACAGTGTCCCGATTTGAACGATTCGTTCGCAGATTGTAGCGTTGCTTTGAACAGTAATCCATGCCAACTATCGAGAAAATATCTTTTGAAATAAAAAATTTGCAATACAAAGATTTAATTTCGATCGTTCAGTTTGTATGACAGCTATAAGCTATAGTAGTCCGATATCGGCGGCAAAATTTCAGATCGATATCTCATAAACTGAGGATTATTTTGCGTATATACAAGGTGCTTTCCAAAGTAAACAGGACTTTAAAAAAGTCCAAAAGCATGTCGAACGAGTGTTTTAGCTCATTGGCCGTTATGGCCGCCAGTATGCCGGTGCAAGCCCTTTGAATGACCTCTACGTCTGCATAACGCTTTCCTTTCATGGGCAAATGCATTTTTCCGAAAAGAAAGCAGTCGCACGGTGCCATATCAGGTGAATATGAGTAGTGGTTAATGGTTAAAATACGATTTTTGGTCAAATATTCGATCACAAGCGTCGATCGATGAGAGCAATTTTTGGTCGTCTGTCAATTTGTGCGGAACAAATCGTACACACACCTTTCGTAAGCCCAAATGTTCCGTCAAAATGCGATAAATCGATGCTTTGGAGATGTTTAATTCCATTTCCATGAATTTCTATGATGTTTCGGCTGATTTTTGATGATCGGTGATCACGGATTTTGATTGGCCCACATGTTGATCGTCATTTGTGTCCTCACGACCACTTTGAAAACGTTGAAACCACTCGTGCACTCTGCTACGGGATAGGCAATCATCGCCATAAACTTGTTTCATCAATTGAAAAGTTTCGGTAAAAGTTTTACCAATTTTAAAACAAAATTTAATGTTGGCACTTTGTTCCAAGCTCATTTTCGCAACGATAACACAAACATACTGACACTTAAAACGCAATACCTTTATTTCCAACCGATGAAATTCTCACCAGTCGCCATATAGATGGCGCCACCAGGGGGCGCTAGATTCAAAAAGTCCTGTTTACTTTGGAACGCACCTTGTATAGGCCTACGTAGATATACGTATATAATAAAATGGACTCAGCTCGTATATAAATTCCGCTTCACTTCGTTCTGAGTGTTACAAACTTTGTGGCAAACTTCATATACCCTCTCCAGGATCTAAAAAGTGCTGTTCGATGAGTTTTACGGCACTAAATACACATTGGTGAGCACTCACCCGGATTTGAATTCAATATGTCGAAGTTGTTGCCAAAAATCGTACGTCCCGGCACTATGTACACTTTATCCGTTACTTTACTACCATCCACCGTTTTCAAGAGTTTACAGAATGCCAACAAATAGTACTCTTTGCTGAGCCTTTTCAAATACAAAGACAATCCTAAGAGGAATATTGAAAAACACAAAAGAAATGTAAATAATGCCATTGCACAAACTGCACTGAATTGTAAGGGCATCGCAAGCGTGTCGAAGTAAACACGGAATTATAAAAGCTTCTATTCCATAATCTTGTTACTCGAATTAAAAGCGGATTATATGCTTTCTTTATTGATAACAATTATATTTATAAATATTGGGCGTGTGCGAAATGTTTGCGCGTTGATAATACAAGTAAATGCATGTAATTTATACATACACAATAGTATATACATTGTAGGTATATGCATAATATTATGTACAGATGGCTTGTATGACGGTTGCACTAAAAGATAGCTGAAGACTTTTGAATAAAAAAGGAGAAAAAACTTTAACTTCGACGGCGCTGTAGCTATAATACCCATCACATGTGATTTAGATTTCAATCGATCAGTTTGTATGGCAGCTATAGGCTCAGTGGTCCAATCTGAACAATTTGTTCGGAGCTGATAGCGTTCTCTTGAACTATAATCCATGTTGAATTTCGAAAAAATATCTTGTCAAATAAAAATTTTTTTATGGCAGCTATATGCTATAAGGGTGCGACCTGATCAATTTGTTCGGAGATTATAGTGGGAAGATATCTTCATCTTACTAAATCTATATTTCAATAAGTACAAAACAAAATCCGAAAAAGTACATCCCTAATCCTAATGCTTATTGCACCTGTGATCTCATTCTGAGTGTAGTTCAATCATTAATACAAAGTATAGACTTGAATACACTAATTAACTTACAATAACGGCACTTTAATGGTTGGAAACTTTTCGATTTGTAAAGCTCTATTTATAAAACAAGTGGACAAGCTTTTTTGTCAGCTTTAAAAGCTCTACTACTGTGCGCAAAAAATAGTAAGGTTCATTAAGCTTTGTGTGCGGAATCAAATTTCCGGTGTCGAAACGTTCGGATTGTTGAAAAAGGCCTTCGGTGATAATGGTTTGTCGCGAGCAGGTTATTGGTTTACATTATTCAAAGAGGTTCGAGAACCCTTTGACGAACCGCGTCCAGAATGGCCGTCAAAATCAACTTTTATCATCAGTTAATAAAATAAAGAACTTCGTACTTGAGAATCGAAGAATAACAGTCGAAGATCTCATTGGTACCTTTGGAATATCGTAAAGATCAGTGAAGACCATTTTGAAGCATAATTTGGACCTGACAAATGTGAAAGCACGATTGGTTCCAAATTCAATAATTTTTTTATTATTGATGATGAGTCTGGGATCTATGCTTACGCCCCGGAAACAGACGATCAATCAGACGAATATCGTGACAAAGGTGAGCCGATGCCGAAAAAACCACGTCAAAGCATGTCGAAATCAAAGTAATGTTGATAGTTCTACTATCGAGGTGTGGTGCACTTCGAATTCCTCCCGATCGGCTAAACGGTCAACAAGGAATGCTATTTGAACGTATAACCATACTTAGCGATAGTTAAGCAGCACTAAAACCAATCTGCCTAAGCGATCAAATCGCTACTGATGCAAGAGTGTAGAGAACGGCTGAATAGCCTAGTGGCACTCATTTGTGCGCCCGGTCTCAAAAGTATAGCCCGGAATGAACTGGCTGATGAGCTCACCCGCTCCGCAGCATCCGCTAACATGGTGGGTCCGCATACCATAAGAAAGCTCTGCAAAGAAGAAGTAGACAGAGAGATATAGGCAATAACTTCAAGGCATGCAACATGCCAAGTTGCTAATAGGAGTACAACGTCAGCAAGTTTAAAAATGTAATTAACCCCCCCAGGGACAAATTCATACTACTTGTCGCATTCTACACTGGCCACAGCAAGCTGAAAAAGCACTTACACAACCTGGGTCTAGCTTCTTGCGTAAGTTGCCGGTTCTACGATAGAGAGCCTGCATAGCAGTCCGCAAACGTAGGTTGAAAGCTCTTGGATCTATGTTTCCAAATAGGGATCACATCAATTCGCTAGCACCCAGCAGTATATTGGACTTTTTCAATATGTTGGGATTAGGTGAGGTTTTAATTTAGGACAGGGCACAAAAGACCTAAGGTCGCGGACCGTTCATTATTTCTCGTACGATGGTTTGTTGGCCCTGAGATTGTTATTTTAGCAAGGAAGTAACAGTAGTCTTCACATTTATTGCTTGCAAAGATTTTTAAATTATACACCTATCATTCCGCTTGAGCTGACGTTAGGCTCTACGAATACATAAACTTCAAAATTCGACCTGAATTGCGGCTTTTTTTTACTGACAACCGTTGGCCGGACAAAGTCCTGTACAATTTCGGTATTCTAGAACCGACTGTTAAGGGAATCTCAGTAACCAAAGTGACTGATTCTCTCATCAAGCCGCAATCCAAATACCGATTGGCTACTAAATATCAACAGTTTAAGGTGTATCTAGCTACTCTAATCTCGTTAGTATAAAACTGCTGAAAAAAATATAGAAAAATCCGGCTTAAAGAAACCATTAATTCTTCCATAGTTGCTTGTAGCAGCGACAAACTTCTTCGCCGTAGATGAGTTATGGTCACACTGACCATTTATAGATGAAACCACCACCAACAGCAGCAGCAACAACAATAGCAACAATGGCAATCAGCTTTGGCCACATATGGTTAGACGTTGTATGTCATAAATGATGATAATTGCTTGTGACAGTGCTGTCTAATGCTTGCTGCCCTCACAGCCATAACAGCAGTGCGGATGAATTGGGGGTACCACATACATAAATGCCAACTGGGGAAGATGCTGCAATTGATTTGGTGAACATTGCTGCGGTTGATTGGCAATTGACGATCGGCCAGATCGATATGATCGATGACAATTGTCCAGTATCGCTTACCAAACAAGTATATTTCTATGTTTGTCGTCTTGCAGATTATAGCAACCGCTTGTGGCACAGCGCAAGCAATGCAGCTGCCGTTGTGTGTTGTTATTTTTGCTGTGCTGCCGTCTGGCCGCTGGGCGCATGCGTGTTAGGAATGAGCAGTGAACGGCTGCGGCAGCTAATGATTTTCCCATAGATACTGTTTAGTATCGCTGATGTGCGCACAAAAAGTCACTGCATTTTTCCACATTTGTGTTCTTTGTTTTTGTCACCATTTTCCACGTTTGTTTGTTTGCGTTTTTTCCGCTTTTTCGCTGCTACTCATTAATGCTACACGGCAAATTAATTCGTTTTAAAGCGCGAGCACTTTTTTCCGGGCACACTTTTTTAATGCCGCCATCGGCTTCTAGGCTTCTAAGCGTGGTGAGCAACAAAATAAGAAAAATAATACAATACCCTTCACAGGTGTATTTTTTATAGCATAGAAGGGTATAAAAAGCTCTTTTTTTTAATGGCCAGTTTGTATGGAGGATGGAGTGATGTGTAGAAGTTCACGCAATTGAGGAAATTTCTTTGATTGATTTTTCTTTAACGGCGTAGACACCGCTTACGCGGTTATTGCCGAGTTTACAATAGCCCGCCAGTCGTTCTTACCTTTCGTTGCTTGGAGATTCCAAGTGCAGCCAGATCCTTCTCCAGCTGATCTCCTCTTCATCTGCTTCCCCCAGTGGGTGTTGTGTCGAATACTTTCAGAATTGCAGCGTTTTCATCCATTCGGACGACATGACCTGGCCAGCGTAGCCGCTGTCTCTTAATTCGCTGAACTATATAAATGTCGTTGTATAACTCATACAGCTCATCGTTCCATCGAATGCGATATTCGTCACTGCCAATGCGCAAAAGACAATAAATCTTCCGCAGAACCTTTCTCTCGAAAACACTTAACATCGACTCATCAGATGTTGTCATCGTTCATGCCTCTGCATCATATAGCACGACAAGAATTATGAGTGTCTTATAGAGTTTGGTCTTTGTTTGTCGAGATAGGATTTTACTTTTCAATTGTCTACTAAGTCCGAAGTAGCAGCTGTTGGCAAGAGTTATTCTGCGTTGGATTTCGTGGCTGGCATTGTTGTTGGTGTTAATACTGGTTCCATGACAGACGAAATTATCTACGATTTCGGAGTTATGACTGTCAACAGTGACGTGGGAACCAACTCGCGAGTGCGACGACTGTTTGTTTGATGACAGGAGATATTTCGTCTTGCCCTCGTTCACTACTAGTCTGGAGATAACATAATTAACGGCGCGGGTATTGAGACCAATGATATCAGTATCATCGGCGTACGACAGCAGCTATACACTCTTATAGATAGAAGATTGTATACGTACCAGTTCGAATAAATCTCTCTAGCAGTAGATTGAAGAAGTCGCGGGACAGGTAGTCGCCTTTTCTGAAACCTCGTTTGGTCGGACAGCTCCAAATCGACTCAGCGCGTTACGCTAATGATTTATGCTTATATAATTTATAGGATTTCCGAGGTTTCTTGCAAAGTATTATAAATTTCATGGCAAACTTAATAGGTATACCCTGTTCGAGGTATAATGGACGACTGTTCGTTTGATCGGTTAGCGGTGGCCTGTTCGATCGACCAACTGACCACGACATCGCGATTTAGCTACGGGAAAGGGCAACAGTATTGGCGATTGACAGTGCTCAGGAGGCGGCAATAATGGAAAGTAGCCGGCAACATAATACAGCAACATCATTACCGCATCCGCCAAACGCGCCGCCACCGTCGTCAAACGTCAATAATCAGCGCTCTATAATGCGTAGCGTTGAGTGCAACAGTGTGGCATCGCGCATTGGTCGCACGTAATTGTGATTTTCCAACTAAAAATCAGCTGCCGTTTGGCTGCTTTTATCAAATGTGTCTTGCTGTTGCATGCGACAGTTGCACACGTGCAGTGTGTTGTTGCTTACTGTTTTTGAATATATTTTATTATTCTTATATGTATTTCTATGTACATACATAATGCTGTTGTTGTCGTTTTTTTTTACTTTGCAACTGCTGTTCTCGTGTGCTCGCTGGTCGGCTGGCTGACCGTTTGTCGCTTATTGGCCGCTTTGCTCGCATTAATGCCGCAAACAAGCCACACTCATTGCGCATGCGTAAGGCGTTAGTGACCGTTTTTAGAATTACTAATTGAATCGACGCGTTACAACGCGTCCTTTGTTGCAACAAATAGAACGTGTGTGCGCTTTTTTGTTGTTTGTTATTGTTCTCATGCCATATGCATTAATGCAGTTGTTGCACGAAAACGCATAAATAAATCCATACGTACATATGTATGAATGTAGTTTTTTTTCACAAAATCTCGTCTGCCATCATGTAACTGTTTTTAAATTTTTTATACTGTTATTATTATTTTTTTTTTATTAATTTTTTGTATTTTGTATTTGTGTTCACAGTTTTTTCTTATTATTTTAATTGATATTTTGTGGCAACGCTCATTTACTTAGCTGTAATGTCATTGTCATTCGGTTACATGACATGTTGTCATTTATTCACGAAATCACCCTGTCGCTGGTGGAGTTTTTTTTTGTACAATTATTTATGATTTTGATGGCCCGTTATAATGGTCTAGAATCTGCTTACAATTTTACTTAGCTTACTAACTGCCGAGCGTATCATTTGATCCAATCTGTATGTCATATTCTGGGATAGTTAAAAATTTATCGATGTCTAACTTGGTAACTTAAACCTTCATAATATTCTAACTTAAATGTAGAAGAACTTCTCTTCTTCTTGGCGTAGACACCATTACGCGGTTATAGTCGTGTTTACAGCAGCGCGCCAGTTCTTCTTCCTTTTCACTGTTTGGCGCCAAGTGGAGATTCAGAGTAGAGTCAGGTCCTTCTCCACCTGGCATTTCCAGCGGATTGGAGGTCTTCCTCTTCCTCTGCTTCCCCCGGTGGGTACTGCGTCGAATACTCTCAGAGCTGGAGTGTTTTCGTCCATTCGAACGACATGACCTAGCCAGCGTAGCCGCTATCTCTTAATTCGCTGAGCTATGTCAATGTCATCGTATACCTCTTACAGGTCATCGTTCCATCGATTGCGGTATTCGCCGTTGCCAATGCGCAAAAGACCATAAATCTTACGCAGAACCTTTCTTACATCGAACTTACAACGTCGTCTCATCAGATGTTGTCATCGTCCATGCCTCTGCACCATATGCCATATTATAGGACAGTTAAAAATTTGCCATCGTCAGCCTTTATAACCAAAGCCTCCACATTATTCAAGCGTAAATGGAGAAGAACTAGTCTAGCTTTATCCAACTTGTAGAAAGAAATCAGCGTTGGCGAATTCGCGTTTTTATTAAAAAAAACTGTTTGCTAATAATTAATGTTATAAGAGATTACCGATCCAAGAAGTCATACGCGGGCGACCTGATAAGTAGGTACCAGTGGATCCATGTGAAATGGTCTCTCGGCTGTCTGGAGCCTGAAGCGCACCAATCGTGCCGACAGTTTTCTCATGCTCAGTATTTTGTTTAGGATATGATGCACGTGGCCTGTTGAGACACCTAATGTCTCATCTGTAATGCGTACTGTCAATCGGTGTTCTGCTAATCCGAGGTCGTGTATATTACCTTTCAGCTTTGCGGCCCATAACACAGTATTTGTCTTTTTGGGAACAGGTTCGCCGGGATGGTTCCTAGTCTCTAGTGTGTAACAGTGGATCCATGTTTCGTCGATGGTTACGTCGTGAAATGGTCTCTCGGTTGTCCAGAGTCCACGGCACCCATTGTGCCGACAGCTTTTTTATGCCGAGTATTTTATGTAGGATATGACCCACGTGGACTGTAAGTGTCACATCTGTCACGCGTATCGTCAATTGGCGTTCTGCTAATCCGAGATCGTGTATTTTTGTTATATTACCCTGCAATGAACTCATGGTCACCACTGAAGGAGAAGAATCACCGTAAACAGCATCCAAGCAGTCTTTGATTTCTTTACTAGACCCTTCTTCCGTTCTATCGTCGACCAATATTGGATTTTGTCCATTTCTCTAAAAAAACTACGAGTTCGATTCCGTCTAAAAATTTTGCATTGGCGTCGCTGTTGGGCGGTTATGCTAAGTACTTATCGTACCGATCTCGTACATACATATATCTCCTTTCTGTTCTTTAATGGCGTAGACACCGCTTACGAGGCTATAGCCGAGTTAACAACATCGCGCCAGTCGTTTCTTTTGTTCGCAATTAGGCACCAATTGGCGATTCCTAGTTTAGCTAGGTCCTTCTCCAGTTGGTCTTTCCAGCGGAGTGCAGGTCTTCTTCTTCTTCTGCTTCCCCCGGGTACTGTGTCGAATACTTTCAGAGCTGGAGGAACATACATTTTCCGCAGTATCTTTCTCTCGAAAACTCGTAACGTCGGCTCGTATACATATATTATATACCACTCGAAAAAACTATTCTTCTTCTTCCTCTTCGACACCAAAATAATTGCACTTTGTTCATCAGATGTTATATGTGTGTTTGCGTGTACAAGGTGTTACATAGTTAACAAATACCTGCTCATTATACCAACTACATCACGGCTGCTTGCAACTTACGACTCGCTGCCTCGCTACTGCAAAACCGATTTCATTTCAAATTAACCTCTGTAGCCTTTCAACAATTGGCCCTAAAACGCACCGCAGCCACATGCCCAGTTGCCACTAGTTGGCCGATTGTTCGTTGTTTGGCGGTATGTAGCCTCGCTGATTGCCTGTGTTAGCAGCGCGTTGAAGGTGCCTAATGCCCGCAGGTCCGTTCCCAAAGTTCATCATTAATTTTGTCTGCGTAGCAGAGGCAGCAGCAAAAATGAATGAGAAATGAAAACGTATATAATATATACATACATATGTATATATGTATGTATGTGCCTGTGGAATGCATGCAATCACTTCTGCATTGTTGCTTACAGTTTTTGACAGATTTGTACAGCAGACTTTTGGCGCCTACAGTGTAATAATTCTTATGAGGTTTTCGTTAGACTCTTTCTTTTTTTTTGTTGGTTTTTACAACTTATTTTGTATGCTATTGTTGTTTTACAATTTGTTGCATTTTCCATACACGAAGAAAATAATGATTTTTTACACAGCCAATGGATATCTACACAAACATACATACTATGTATTTATATGCACAAATAAATTTGAGCACGCATGCAGTTACTTGACTTTTGCGCATGCGCAGCTTTTACTCAGCCCTGCTTGTGTTTATGTGTGCATTCTGAATGCGCTCTTAAAAGTGCTTAATAGTCTGTCCCTTGGGCACTTAAATGCATACAAAGTTGTGCATGTATTATAAGCAATTCTTTCCTTCATTCTTCAGTTTAAATTTATTTTTTTTTTATTTCGACCGAAGGTGTTAGGGAATTAACTTGGCACTTAAACGTTTCGAAATTACTTTTCCATGCACTTGAGGGCAGAGGTGTTTAGCGTAGAGAATGTAATATCTGCACACATACACAAATATATAGTTACGAACGTAGGAGTAGGATATTAAACACATGCAACTCTCAAATATTTCCAATTGGCCGGCTTAGAGGTACGGCTTGTAAAACTTGGGTGGACTAGTATGGACTCACTTATATGTACTCATTTAGAAATAGAACTTATTGAAAACTCCAAATTGTAGTTGGATAGCACCCACAACTAAATATTTGTATAAGCGGTGGAGAATTATAAGCAATTATATAAAATCTAGTAAAAAGAAGTACATTAAAGGGTGAACCATTTCGAGATTCCCTACTTTTTTTCTTGAATATAATATTCTATTGCTGCTTATACCTACATAATAGGCTGTCAAAAAAGTCTTGCGGTATTTTCGCTAGTTGGCGCTGAAAGCGCGTAGTGCTAGTTTTATTCGTCGCATCGGGTCATGCTATACCTTTTTGGAAAGCTCATTTCACGCGCTAACACGTGTTTGATTGATTGTCGTTTCTTTTAAGTCGTTCGTGGGTTATAGCGTCGCAAACATGGAGCAAAATAAAGAGAAAATACGGCATATTTTACAGTACTACTACGATAAAGGCAAAAATGCATCTCAAGCCGCCAATAAAATTTGTGCAGTTTATGGACCCGATACAGTTTCCATTTCCACCGCACAACGATGGTTTCAACGTTTTCGTTTTGGTGTAGAGGTGGTCGAAGATGCGCCACGCTCCGGAAGGCCTGTCGTCGAAAATTGCGATAAAATCGCTGAAATTTTTGAAAGAGACCGGCATAGTAGCAGCATTCATTTCATTTCATTTCAATTTCAATAAAAAAAAATTCAATAAAAATACCGCAAGACTTTTTTGACAACCCATTATATGGGGAAGAAATAATTCTAATTAAAATACGAAAAGAAGATTTCGAGAATTCTTTTCTAAAATTTTATACTCTTGTTGCTACGGAGTATAATAGTACACCTAAAGGTTGAATGCATTACCTAAAAGTAATCGAGTTAGATATAGGGTTATTCATACATATGTATGTATATAAATGGTCAAGATGACGAAACGATCCGTCCGTCCATCCGTGCAAGCTGTAACTTGAATAAAAATCTTTGAAGAAACTTGGTATACGAGTTCATTGGCTAAAAAAGTAATAGTGCGTAGATGGGCGTAATCGAACCACCGTCACGTCCGCAAAACGCCATTCACCGAAAACCATAACTAAGCACTCGCCTAGCTCAAATATTATCAGAACTCCTATCGACAATGTGAAAATGGATGAAATCGGAAGATAACCCCGCACACTCCCTAGATAAGGTACTGTTAAAAACTACTAAAAGTATTAAATTAATACTCCAAAGACATTAAATTTCACACCAAAATGGCATGACAAAGCTTTGATGGAGCCGGGGTCGAAATTAGACTGCAGCCACGCCTACTTCCCATATAACACAATTTTAAATTCCATCTGATTTTTTCCTTTCGAGTGTACAAATCAAGAAGCAATTAATATAACGGGATAAAACTTTGCACGAATACTAAATCCACAAAAAAAATTTTCAAGCTCCTAGGTACCGAAAATTTGGATCACAGTACCCATAGTCGACGCCGTTTTTGCAAAAGGTTCGGATCTTTTGGTATAAATCTAGCATTGACACGCTGCATACCCAAAATAAGTATGAGCCAAAACGTGTTGTGTCGATCCTTTTTAGCTGTGAAGATCCTCGACTATCTATATACATACATATTTTCTATATTACAACATAATTCAGTAGCTGTGTCTGCTTCCTTCATTGCAATGCGTCCGAACAAAACAATTCCGGTAGCATTTTTATTATCTCGTGGAAAATTACTTCGTGCACTGTACGTACCACGTAACACACTTAACGCGCTTATGCCTTTATATGGACGAAAGCTCATCTGTCGCAAATCATCTCCATCAAAACGTCCGCTGTCGTTGTTATCTTCCCATACTAATAAAACACGTTGCCATACCAGGGGTCTTCACATAGTCTTAGCACACACACTCACAAATTTTTTTGACATGCAACGTTTCTGCTACACACACTAATGATTTTCAAATAAATGCCCTGCCTCCAATGCGTGGAGCATCAACGCATGCGTACACGTTCTAGGCAAACACACGCCTTTGTCGCTTCACCATTTTTGTACTCGTACTCATAGTTATTTATGTGGCTAACTATTAAATGAGCTGGCTTGCGGTTGAGCTCGCAGCGAACGAAGTGATGCATTAGCAGCCGTGTGACAGTGGCAATTGCGGTCTGCCTCATGGGCGTAATATGGTCATAATATCTCAAAGTAGCCATAAATGGCACACATACGCAAGAAGCGTTCACAAGTAATCTACCTCAACGTTCTACTGGAACCATATTTAGTTTGAGTTATGTTAGAGGTATGCTTTATACTTAAATGCAGCAAATAATGATAAAAATTCTCTGTTCGTTAGAGTTATTTATCTTACAACAACTATAATTACGGTATTTCCTTAATAAGTTTGATTGGAAAAAGTTGTGATTTGTTAGGCATTAGATGCCTACGTCATATAAGGAACGTCTAGGAGAAGCATTTCATGTAACGGCAACATAAAAGGCGTAAAGAACAAAATTCTCAAAAATATATTCATTAAACTCCGGCGGATGATGATATAAGCTCTTCAATCGTTACAGGTCATTGGAAAGACCTTAAAAGCGATCGTCATACCAAGCATAGACAAAGGGGGCTACTGAGGTTAGGAAAAGCATTTGTTATGTACGATTATATTTTGATACGAGAAATCCCAAAATAATTTCAAGAAAAATTTTGAGTATGACTTCCGGACCTATTTATGTTACGTAACGTACGATTCTCCGAGTATTTACCAAGGCCAAAATAAGAGTTGGTTTCGAGTACTCAAAAACTTCAAGTTTCTTCTACTTATTCCAAGTGTAGCCTGGCCCTTCTCCACCTAGTTTTTCCAACGGAGTGAAGAGCTTCCTCTGCTTCAACCGGGGGGTACTGCATCGAATACTCTCACAGCTCACTCTCACAGTATTGTCATCAATTCGGACTACATGACCTAGCGGGTGTAGCCGCTGTCTTTTAATTCGCTGAACTATTTCATCCACTGCGGTATTCGCCGTTGTCAATTCACAAAGGACTATAAATCTTCCGCAGCATCTTTCTCTCGAAAACTCCTAACGCCCCTTAAACCAAATATCCGCGTGAAATTTCGCTTTGTTTGATTGATATTTCAGAAGGTCATGAGATCCGGAAGGATATCACATCTGGCCATAATCTAACCTATAATACGTAATTTATTAATTAATCTAATCTATAATGCGTAATTTATTAATAAGTCATTTCATATCTAAAAAATTATTAATTTTAAGTTAAAAATATATAATATTACTAAAATTTGTATTTTTTTCTCTCTTTATAGGTAAGTCAACAGTTTAAATACTTACTTTGCTAACGGAATAAGAATTTGAAAATCAGCAGAAACGAATTGGGTATACTCTATATATTTATATGAAATATTTATTATACACTTATTATTTTTTATGCTTCAAAAGTAGTATTTCTTGTAACTGAAGTGGAAAATCGGTATTAGAGGACAATAATATTAATTTTTGTGTTTAGCTGGTATTTTTGGATTATGAGTATCTTTGAATCTTGATTTTCGTCGAGGTTAAAATACTAGTATGATTATATTTTTGAATTCTGTGTTTCATTTTTCTACAAAGAAGGCCCTAGAGGCAGCGGCCTGATAAGATAAGAAAAAAAATCATAGATTGAAACCCACTGCAAATGAAAGATAAATTTTGAGGTTATGTGAAAAAGTCGTTAGACAAAAGTTATAGATATTTTCATTACCTACAACATTGCTATATAACTTTTTTCTATAGCACTCGTAATCTTGCTGAAAATTGAGATAAATCACTTTAAGGATTACAAATTAAATCACGCCACTCCCCTTTTTTTCCCGACCTCAGGTTACCGATGACTTTCACTCTACTATTTTTTTTTTTTGTTGTTTTTAAAAATTATCTTTTCCTTTATTGGCGTAGTTATAGTAGAGTTTACAAGAACGTGCCAGTCGTTCTACCATTTCCCTGTTTGGCGCCAATTGGAGATTCCAAGTGTAGCCAGGTCCTTTTCCAACGGTGTGGAGGTCTTCTTTTTTCTCTGCTTCCCCCGGCGGGTACTGCGTCGAATACTTTCAGAGCTGGAGTTTCTTCTTCCATTGTGGCGACATGACCTAGCCAGCGGAGCCGCTGTCTTTTAATTCGCTGAATTACGTCAATGTCGTCGTGTGTCTCGTTATTCGTCGCCAAAAATCTTCCGCAGAACCTTTCTCTCAAAAACTCGTAGCACCGACTCATCAGATGTTGCCATCGTTCATGTCTGTGTACATATAGCAGGACGGAAATGATGAGTGACTTGTAGGGTTTGGTCTTTGTTCGTCGAGAGAGGACTTTACCTTCTCAATTGCCTATTCCGAAGTAGCAATCTATCTTTCACTCAAGAATCCAGCCCAGTATACGATCTAGTGATTCTAAAGAAAGTTTTTAACCGCTCACGATCTTGATTATGGTTCTTTAGGTCTATATAAGTCAAGTTGGATCAAAATGTCGGAACTGAACAGGTTATATTAAGTGTACCCCGAAGTAAAGAACGTACAAAGTAGCACCTGTTAGCAAGAGTTATTCTGCATTGAATGTCGAGGCTGACGTTGATGTTGTTTCAATGCTGGTTCCAAAATAGACGATATTATCTATGACTTCGAAATTATGACTGTCAACGACGTTGGAACCAAGTCACGAGTGCGAAGACAGTTTGCTTGATGTTAGGAAAGTTTTCTTGCCCTCGCTCACTACCAGACTCATTTGCTTGGCTTCCTTATCCAGTCTGGAGAAAGCAGAACTAACGCCGTAGCAACTGTACACTGTTATAGAAGATTGTACCTTCTCTATTCAGATCTTTCGTCGGACCATATTCTACAAAGAAGTTGATACTTACTTCTTATCAGTTCTTCGCCGACATATTTGAATAGCTCGGCTGGCAATCCATTGGGCCCACCCGCTTGGAGCGTGGGCGCAAATTAACGATATGTTGAAGAACTTCGCTTTGATGCGGATTGCTACGAGTACTAGAGAGTCAGAGTTTTACTCAATAATAATTTTTTTCGAGTTACTTTAGAGAGGCTGTAAATACTTGAGATTCTCTGCTTACGAAAATGCATATATTGCTTCTCCATATGGTTTTTATTCCTTGTGTTGTTGTAAACAACTTTTCCAATAACAACCGTTTGTTTATGTCATTTAGTTATACCAACAATTCATTAATCTTTGAAATCAATATCCATTCATTATATCCAATGCTTGCATATATGGTCTTTAGCATTCTACTCATTTGCATTTTAATACATAATTTTTCGCACTTCAAGAGTTATGTTATTTACCGTTTAGCGTAAACTGGTGAATTATAATTTATTGCCAATAACTCAGTAGTAACCAATATAGAAAAAATTACAATTGACTAGTATTTATACAACGATTATTTAAGCGCTAAATGCAAGCTTTCTGCCATATTTACATACTTACATCTACAGTGCTGAGAAAAATATGAGCAGTAATGGTTGATAATTTGCGAAAGTGGTGGAGAAATGAAAGCAACCGTTAATTTGCCAATGAGTTTCTAGATGTGGCATTCTGTCGAAATATTCAAAATTCTTTCGCTCTCTTTTTTTCTGTAGTGTCTCTCTCTCTCTCACTCTCTCTCTTCAATGCTTTCCTTATCATCCACGAATAGGAATTTTGTCAATATATATAAAGTTTTGGAAAACAGGTTCGATAACTGAATATTGTTCTTTTTTGCTTTTCGACAATGGTTCTATCTACAATACTTTCCTTATCACCCAAAAACAATACGAAATATTCAGGGTCGATAATAGAATTCTTTATTTCATTTTATTTTCAATAAAGTCTCAATCTCACTCGCGCGAGTGCTTGCCTTTTCACCTCAAAACAATCTATCTTATTGGAATATTCCATATTTTTATCGCTATGGCAAAGTCGATGACAGAGTACCTTAACTGGGTATCAGTCACTAGATCACCTCTGGGGGTTCTACAAGAGTATGCTCCGGTCTTGAAACCTCCTGTTAGTCGCCGCATCTTTTTGTAGAATTTTTGAGTATTACGACTGTCGGAAAGCTTATCGGCCTCTTTCTTTTTTGACTGCAAATGCGTATCGCTCCATCCCGCAAGTGTTTTGGTCGATATTCGTAACGTTGCGGGGTAGGCAGTCTGTTTTTTATCCACTGCGGCACGCCACTCGTCATCGTACCAGCTGTTCCTTTGCCTTTTCCGAAAACCAATGGCTTCATTTCCAGCTGTTCGTAAGGAGCTTGAAATGACGTCCCACAGTTCCCTAATACAGAGTTGCTGATGAATGCTCTCAGTCTCAGAGTGCAAGTCGAGTAGAAAACAACTTTTCGATGTCGAACATTCCTTGTGTTTCTTGATGTGCATTGTTTGCTGCACGGAAGTGGGTACGTATCTTGGCTGCAACAATATAGTGGTCCGAGTTAATGTTAGGACCTAGGAGACAACGCACGTTAAAACACTGGAGATGTGTCTTTCATCTATCAGACTATAGTGCCTACACATTGGAGAATATTTGCTAACGTTACCTTGCTTCACATATCCTCGAACCGTCTGATATGAGAATTATCGAAAAGTAATTATATCATGGAACCCTTGTCCGGAAATTCGAGAATGGAATCCTCTTCTGTAAGACGCCTCCTTTGAAATATAAATTCTGCTCGCCACTGTAGCCACAGTGATTCTGTAGATCTTTGTTTATTTTTTATTTTCCCTATTCGGTTGCCTTACCTTGCCATTTTGGCATTTAAGCGCGTGCTTTCTAACCACTGCACGTAATGCACGGTGCTGCAGTGGAACGCTATATTAACTGCGTCATTAACATGTCCAACCACCATCACCAACCACCAGCAACAGCCGGTGCATACTTCCATTGTAACCACAATTGCTCAAGTTGGTGCAGCCACTGAAATGAGCGCGTACTTTTGCCAAGCTGTTAGTCGGTTGATTTGTATTTAATGCAAACTTACATACTTACTTAGTTAGCTTGGTCTACTTGTTGTTTTTGGGACTAGACGAAGTGCTAGCTAGCGCGCCACCGAGACATGTCAGTCCACTTGGCAAAGTGGTTTTAGCTGTTTTCTGTGCACTGTGGTCGGAATATAAACTGACAATGATTTACGGACATAATCAATGTTAATTTGATCAATTTTCATTGATGGTCGTACATGACGTTTTTGTTGTCATTTAACGTTGTACAGAAAAACATAAAAATGAAATAATTAACGATTGCAAAGTGTATTAGATTACTTGCTTCAGGGCTGATTTTTAATTAATTTTGAATATATTTACCACTTTATATAAAATATTTATGAGAAAATAAATAAAAAATAAGTTATTAACCAATTTATTTTAATTAAATGAGGTAAAAAAAGGTGTATTGCATCGGCCGGGAATCGAACCCGGGCCGCCCGCGTGGCAGGCGAGCATTCTACCACTGAACCACCGATGCTTGTTATATACCGTTACTTCGTAGCTGTTAACAAAAGAGAGTGAGAGATAGTTAGTTAATTGATGTGCAAGCATGTTTATGCTGTTACTAGCTTCGTCAGCACTACTAAAAATAGATTTCCATTAATTTATTTAAATAGACTTTATGTGAACGCTGCAGCTAGTTTGCATACTGAGCAGTTTGTTGTTGTCTAAAATTGTTGGCAGTTGTTGATAATTTTAGAAAAGCGATGATTGTAGAGTTTTGAAGACATTGATAGATACGTAGGTTGCCTTTTCTACTTCGGGATTCGAGTGCAAAAACAAATTTTAATCATCGCAAATCGCTTTATTGTTTCTTAAAATATTTTTCATTAATACTACTAACTTGAAAGTAATTTGTGTGCTGAGATCTTTTGTTGGACTCGGCTCATCTTGAAACACCCATACAGTCGATGCAAGTCTCTTTCTTAGCGGTTGACAAATTGTGTGGGATGCAACGTGAACAATTTTCTTTACAGTCAAATGTTCCAGCAATATTGAATGTATGCTGGTCCCACTAATGCCTATAGTTGTCCCTATACCACGATAGATACAATAATGATCTTCCAATATCATTTTGCGCACAGCAACAATAGTTTCCTTCCCTAAATTCGTCTTGGAGTAATGTACGACCTCGATTGATTCATCATACCATCCATATATACTGCTATTTGATGAAGCTTCATTGTCAAAAATTGAATTAAATTCATCTATGCACTCTTGATGAGTTAATCCACGTCGAAAGTTGTAAAAAAGAATTGCGCAAACAAGTTCTCTATTTAATTCCATGTTTTGGTCGCGAAGAATATTTTAAGTTACTGTAAAGAACACAAATAGCGCTCATATTCAAATTGTTCTGAGTATGTATACCATAAAAAATGTCAAACTATACGATAAAATTGTGAGTTTCCAGATTGAAAATCCTGAAATATAAAAGGCAGCCTACGTAAATATTATCATATTTTATGTTTAATAAGTTTTGTAAAAAAAAAGAAATCATCCGAATTAGTTCAAACATGCACTGCTTTGTTCGATAACTTGTTGCCATTTTGAAGATAACTTTGTCGTACCACTCTCATAGAAACTCTCGTAACTACTGGCACAAACTGGGACAATCGATTTTCATACGCTTGAGACGCACTCGTCAGAAACAGTTAGTAATCACCTGGTAACATGTCCGAATTATAATGGCATGTACATACATTATAATTCGGAGTGCCAAACAAGCTCCCAGAGCTTCTGGCTAACTATCGATGTGCCTTGTCTGGCTTTGTCCTAATGTAACAATTTCTCTCCTATTGGGCAAAAGTAGTTACTTTTTGGCGATTGCTTTTTTAAGCAGCCAACTTTGCTTATTTTGGTGGATGGTAAGCGCCATTTTAAGAGTTTACGCGTAAGGAAGCTGCTCATTGTAGATGATGATTTCTTCCAATCCCACCAAACATATAGTAAAACCCGCCTGATCGTCAAACCATTTGTGTCGACTCACTACTCTCGACCAAGACCATTTTCGCTTGACGTTGTCATAAGTGATCCACTTTTCCTGAGTAGTAAGCATCCGCTTGGATGTGTGTCGTGTGCCACCCATATATCAATCCTTATTTATTGCTTCCAGTTTGCTTTTTGTTATGTGTTGAGCTTCGGAACAATCGAAACAGTGCTTAAGGAGGGTCGGTCTCTACGATTTCTATTACTTTATAAATATTTTCATTAATTGGCCTTCAGAAGTACATCAGAGTTATCGGAATGAAATGAAGGAAGTCGAAATTGCGGCTGATTCGCTTTTACAGTGTCAGGATCATAAACACTATTCACATTTTTTGCGGCCTGGCTTGTGTTTTCGTTTTAATCAAAGAAAAAATGTAAAATAAGGCCCACTTTCCTTTTGTTTCTTTTTATCTTTGACGCGTGCTCAAACCATAGTGAGTCAAGCAATCGCAAAACTGTTTGAAAAGGCTTTTCGTTCTAGTCTTACATTTCTGCATTCTATTTTTACGTCTTTTATAGCGTAAGCCGATCGCACTTATAGATCCGAAGATACAGTTTACTAAAGCCATCTGTTGCAAAAATAATGGATTTGTTCATACTATACCTAAAATTATGGTTCATCCGTTGAGTCCAATTTTCAATGACTCGTTCGAGCATTTCCAAGGCCTAAATCGAAGCGGAATTATTCGCATAGAATTTTGACTTTAAAGATCCCCACTGAAAAAAGTCTAACTGTGTGATATCACATGATCTTGATGGCCAATCGACTGGCCCAAAACTTAAAACTATCTGCTCTCCGAAGTGTTCTCTCAATAAATCCATTGCTTGATGCAATGTGTGGGAAGTGGCGCCGACTTGTTGAAATAAAATGTCGCCAAGATCACGAGCTTTAATTTCAGGCATCCATTGACGTTTCCGTTCTCACCTCCATCATTTTTGATGAAATATGGACCCACAAACCACACCATACCGTTGTTTCTTCTGGAGGATGAAATGGCAGCTCTTGAATCTCTTCAGGCTGCTCTTTGTCCCAAATGCGGCAAATTTGCACGTTAACCGATGGCTATGTTAAGGTCGAGCAGCTTCAGTTCTTGCACAATCTCTATTTTGTACGCTTTCAATTTAAAATCTCGACGTAAAATGCGCTAAGTCGTTCCATACTCCGAGTTACTGTCTTCGCGTACACTCGCAGCTGCGGCTGCTATATTTTCTTCACTGCATGCTTGATGTCATCTATTCGGTCGATTATTATCTAATAACAAATGGTGGGTCTCAAGATGGGTGATGGTGTTAAGAAGTAGTAGGCCGTCTATGTTGACCATAAATTGAACGAACCGCGCCAAACAAATTCCTTATAGAATGGGAATTTTCGTAATTAAGTTGAACGTTGTGTAAAAGTTGTTCAGGCTAAAGACTTTCCAGTCAAGAATATCATGAAATACCAAACAATATTGAGCAAAAATTACTTGACACGACTCATGCGGGATCTGTCACAAATAGTACTCAGCTCGTTATTCCTAGTCAGACGTAAAAGAAATGATCCAGTTGTTGAGAAAAGTTATACACATTCTGTTATTGCCGATCATTAAATTATGATTCTTTTGAAATCCTTCCAACGAGCCCGGCATTTCGTCTTCTACCGGTATCTTTGTATCTCCTTCTAGCTGAAAGAGGTCATTATTAACTCTTTAAGTAATATTCAGCGCTCGCTAATATCTCCGTCGAAAATATTCGAAATTGTAAAAATTTAAAGCTTTTACTTTATATTTTATGTTTTATTTCCTTATATTATATATTACATAAGTATATACATATATACGTACATAGCTACATTTCCACTAATCGTGCATTAAAATGGATTTGAATATATGTACTTATTTGGCTACGTCTCTTCTTTAGTGCAAAGCATGAATTATATGAAAAAAAATTATAATTTCAAAAGAACTTCGGATCGCCTTAAGATCATAAAAAGCGTCTTAAAATCTTTATTACCTTGACATTTCCTCTAACATAAATAAAGAAATTAAAGTCAAATGTTTGCTGTTTGTTGTTGTTATGCCTGCGCAATAAGCGGATTTCAGGTCTGCCGCATCAAATAAAAATGTTGGGGCGGATTTCGTTAAACGGCATTTTAATTCAACATTTTATTACTATATTTTAATTTTTTCCTGTTATTTGTGTGTGGTGATGTTCAGAGAGGGTTTTTGCATAAATACGCAGTTAATAATTAAATTTGATGCTTTTTGCTTTGTAATTTCTTTCTTGATTTTGGTGGCTTTGTCACATTTTTCGCATAAATTGGAATTAGTTAATTTTTTTCGTATTAATTGACTTACAGAAAGGCCTTTATTGTGCCAAGTTTTAAATTGTTGATGAGTTTTAAACGAGTTTTCATTTCTTAAAAAAGTGTGATTGCATCGGCCGGGAATCGAACCCGGGCCGCCCGCGTGGCAGGCGAGCATTCTACCACTGAACCACCGATGCTCTTACAGAAAGCGTAACGGTAAACTTTCGCGATTTAAAGTAATTTTGTTTTTTAAAGGCTTAAGTGGTTCTCGAAGGCAGGGGTTTTGTGCTTCCTCTATTAAAAAAAATTAAACTTACATACATAGGTATTATGTCTTTTTGGCCTTACTATCTACGTCTTCTTAAGCAAAGATCCTTATATTCATATCATTAAGTTTTCATATAGCTTTGAGTTCAGAGATCTACAATTTAAGCCAATTAAGCAGAGAAATTAGTATCAACTCAGATAGTGTTGCGCCAATACTAGCCTAAGACTTACTTACCTTGCAATCGAGATTAGTTAGGGAATGCATAGGCTCACTAATAATGGCATTAATTTATTCTTGTTAAAACTGGTATGGGTGAAAGACCCATCGGAAACGTAGGCTATTGTGAAGCTGATGCGCTGGCAAGAAATAGCATCTCAACTTCGTTATCAATGGAAAGCGAGTCGGTCGGGCCTCGCTATCTTCTTGAATTTTACCTCTGAATAGCTGGGTCTTACGAGAACTTAGCGAGCGCTGGATAACTGATCCATTTGCAGTCGTAAGATCCTTCTAGCCCAAAGAAAGTCGGAATCTAGACTCTCTAATTTCGCTATTTTTAGGGGCTATAACTGATCAATATAAGTGTCCACTACAAGGTGCAAAAAAACTTACCAGATGCCAGTTGCAAAAGATTTATTTCACACATTTATTTCATTTTACTCTATTATTTTTATTGTCACACTCAACCAAACCGATTAAACGTTTGACAATCTTTGGTTTCGACATCTTCATCATTTAGCTCGTTTTGACAACAAAATGTTGACAATTGTGACGTCATGCCTCGTCCACAACCATTGAAAAAAAGAGTTATTGCATCGGCCGGGAATCGAACCCGGGCCGCCCGCGTGGCAGGCGAGCATTCTACCACTGAACCACCGATGCTTCTTGAACCTATTTTTACCAGCATTTTTGTAAAATTTAAAATTTGCGAAATATCGGAAACTTCATTTAGTATCAAACGTCTCGCGGATACATATACAGGGTTTGTCCGAAAAGTGAAATGACTGATTTTCTTCCGCCGCGACTGGACTTCGGAGCGTGCATGCACCGACTGGATACGATAGAGGGCATTCCTAGCTAACGAACGAGGCGTTATTCAGTTGTCTCCGAGCACATGGAGAGTCAGGGCAAACATTTTCGCACGACGTGTTTCTATGAGTGGTGCAAGCCGAAAATGCAGCATTTGTTAAAGCAGAGGTACGCGATTAAATTCTGTGTGAAACTCGGTAAACGACAGAGACGTTTGATATGATCAAGCTGGCTTACCCAGATGTTGCTTTAGCAAGATGTGGTGTGTTTCAGTGGCACCAGGCCTTTTTCAAGCCCCGGGAAGAGGTCGCTGCTGAGTGAGCAAATCCAAAGTGAAAACGATGCTCATTGTCTTTTTGACATCAAAGTCATTGTCCACCATGAGTTTTTTCCTCTTGGACAAACCGTCATCGCCAAGTTTTACGAGGAAGTCCTCAAGAGACTCAAACGATGGGTCAATCGGCTCCGACAAAACATCGCAGCCGATTGGAAGTTGCACCATGACATCGCCCCGGATCACACCGCCTTTCTTGCGAACAGCTATATAACCAAGGCCGACATTCCAACGCTTCCGCAGCCGCCCTACAGCCCAGATCTCAAAAAAGTGTAAAAGCTCACTCTGTTGACTGTCGAATAGACTCTGGTGTGAAATGATGGAGCCATGTTTATCCCTTGTCACACATGGACACAAAAAATCGGTTTTATTATTGAGCAGCTTCAAACACTCCCCAGAACTATCAATTTGGTTTTCTTTTGATGGATTGTAAGCTTTGGACAAAGCTCTCACATATCCAAATACTCATTCATAAAATAACATATCCAACACTTCCCTTTGATATCTTTAGAATCTCAGCTATCTCGAGCAACCTTATTTTACATCCAAAACTATTTGGAAAACTTTTTTTTAATGTTTTCGTCGGCTCCTCTTTGGATCATCTATACCATGCATCGTCCTCGGTGCTCATTTCCAATTCTCAATTATTCTTCTGCAAACTAGCACAAGTTGCTTTACTCAAAATTCTAGTTGCCAAATTTGTACACGTATCTTTTGAAGGTTTGACCTTACTAAAAACCATGTGGATTTAATATTATTGACACCATCTACGTATGAGCCTACGAACTTTTTAGCCATCTTGTTATTTCCATTCTAAGCTAAAACATTGTGTTAAAAAATTTACTGGAATGTTTCTTAAAGCAAAAAAAGTGTATAGTTGCATCGGCCGGGAATCGAACCCGGGCCGCCCGCGTGGCAGGCGAGCATTCTACCACTGAACCACCGATGCTTCTTGCCAAAAGTCGGGGTTTTATAAATAAAATTTTCGGTAATAGATCGTAAAAATATATAAAATACAAGTTAACCGAAGAAGGCAGGGTTTGATAAGCTGGAAAGACAATCCATTAGTTTTTTCAATACCGGGAACATCCAAAGTGCACTTTCTCTATTAATCATTTCCTTCTTCGCCACGCCTACTTTTTCTATATACTTGGTTTTTTGTTTGGATCCTATATTTCACAATATTTTTTGATAAAAGTTAGGTTGCATCGGCCGGGAATCGAACCCGGGCCGCCCGCGTGGCAGGCGAGCATTCTACCACTGAACCACCGATGCTTGTTGATTTATTTAAACATTTGGATATGGCCATAACCACTATCTTTAAAAAAACTTACAAAAATAATGAAGATTTGTTCATACAATATTTTATGGAAAATAAATTATTCCGATTGTGCAAATTATTATCTCGTCTTCTGCTATAGACTTTCCATTTTTGAATTCCCTAAATTTTTCTTCTGAGGGCCAGATCCATAGCATATCGGGGAGGCGAAAGCGATTTGAGTTCAATACGAGTAGTATACAATTTTGCCATCATTTTAATTGATCTGCGACACTGTTCATAGCAGTAATGGATCAAAGCGCTCTCTTCAAATGAGCTCATTTTTCTACGGTTTCACTCTATAAATATAGCTGCAGCTAATTGTTGTTCCCGGTTTAAGATAGTCGATGATATACATAGACGCCCTAATCTTGTCTGGCTGTAGCGTCTTACTTGGCTCTGAATTCGATTCCTACCTCGCATGACTGTCGTTTGAACAACGGAGGTAAATGGTGGAACTATGTTTCATACATTGTCACAAATTCGGCAGCTCTAAATACTGCTGATAATTATCAATTCGTTGAGTTCCCCATCTCTGATGGAACCCCAAATTAAAATTAACCTTCTGAGAAAGAATGAGGGTTATTTTTTCATTAACTAGACCGTTCTAACTGATTGTGCCTATTATATGGGGTTTTAGATCTGGAAAATCTACATTCGACCAGACTTTCACCGTACTCCAAAGAACCCTTGAAACGAAGATCGACCCACACCACTTCTACGTCGTTTTTAAAGCCGACTTCGACAGGATCTAGTCACTATGTCTGAACTTGGTATCCCCGAAAAGCTAATAATGGTCTTGCGGTATTTTTGTTGAATTTTTTATTTTTTTTATTGAAATTGAAATGAATTTTTGATGACTCATGCCTAGCTCTTGACCGATGCTACGGCTGCTACTATGCCGGTCTCTTTCGACCAATTCAGCGATTTTATCGCAATTTTCGACGACAGGCCTTCCGGAGCGTGACGCATCTTCGACCACCTCTACACCAGAACGAAAACGTTGAAACCATCGTTGTGCGGTGGAAATGGAAACTGTATCGGGTCCATAAACTGCACAAATTTTATTGGCGGCTTGAGATGCATTTTTGCCTTTATCGTAGTAGTACTGTAAAATATGCCGTATTTTCTCTTATTTTGGTCCATGTTTGCGACGCTATAACTCACGAACGACTTTAAAGAAACGATAATCAATCAAACACGTGCAAATGAGCTTTCCAAAAAGGTATAGCATGACCCGATGCGACGAATAAAACAAGAGCTTTCAGCGCCAACTAGCGAAAATAAAGCAAGACTTTTTTGACAACCTATTATGTTTGTGTAAGCTGACGTTGAGCAACACCTAATGCTTCGTCAGGTTTGGGAAGGACCTCTACGAGCCGTTCAATACCAAAGAAGGTTTCAGACAAAGATGCTCCTTACCGTGTGACTTCTATAATGAATTTTTGGAAAAAATAATACGACCTGCAGAGCTAACTTGAGAAAGTACAATCTTTAAGAGTGTACAGTTGCTGGTGTACGCCGATTATATTGATATCATCGGCCCCAACAACCGGGCCGTAAGCTCTGCTTTCTTCAGGCTGGGTAAGGAAACGAAGCGTATAGGTCTGGCTGTGGGCGAGGCATCGACGTTGACAACACCTGATAAGTCGGCGTTATGAGTTTTCGAGAGAAAGGTTCTGCGAAAGATGTATGGTCCCTTGCGCATAGCGTTGTCTACGCCAATAAAGAAGAAGAAGAAGGCAATTTTAGTCACTATCCCTCTTACCGTATATAGAGAGGGAGATGAAGACGCTCATTTTAAAAATAAGCTTGCTAACTTTAGTTATTTATGCCATGGAAAAAGTGAATATTATATTTTGATTTTGATCCGCGCCCCTAGAACAGTCGTGACGCTAATTGGAAAATATACCAAGAAGGATATTTATGATGTACGAACCTGAAAGTGCGACAGTATATCAAGCATACAGTTCAGATCTTAACCAAAGTAGTTAGAATAATTAATGCTAACTCAATCCGACAACTTCAAAGAATTTTTGTAATTTTCTGCCTTCGCCGATTAATTTGCGATTCTTCGCATTTCTTTATACGCTTACAAAAACATGGAAGTTACATTAGCTGATGGTGGCCACAACATAACAAGTGTAAAAATATTTTCTCGCTTTAACAAGTATACGAGCATAAGTGCTTAAGTACTTCAGTATATGAGTATTTGCAATATTTCGCTAAGCAGGCGAAGTCCTCGGTTGAAACTAGTTAAGCTGAACCTTAAAAGCGTTGAAAATGTAAGCAAGAATGCATACATAAGTACATCTGTGGATTACAATAAATAAAAGCTGCAGCTTGTGAAGTCGAAGCCGACTGCCCTGTTTGCATACCTACACACACACACACATCTATCCTTCAACGACTGGCAACAATAACAAAAATATGCGCGAAGCTCACACTGATCATCAAAAGAAGCCGCCGCGCCGCCACCACAAATTCGTACAGCCTCGATCCATACAGAACACAGAGTAACATAGCGCAACAACAAAACAATGCCAAGACATAAACTGAGGTCCAAACCGCAAACTGCACTCGTTAAGCCGACGAACTGTGTGTGCCTGATTTAAGGTCCGCGCCAAGTCAATGGACACCCTGCCCTGGCAGCACAAATACCTGCACAGTAATTGAGTGTGACATCAGCACGAAAGGTGTGTACACCGGCACAACAACAATGTGTGCACCGTTGTTGTTTTTGGTCAGCTAAAATTGCAGTGAATGTGTAGCGGCAAAGCTCATTATGAGCGCATATGTTCTGAGTCTGTCTTTCGGACTAGGTAGAGAGGCGTAGAGATGCATGTTCTTAATTCAATGCGGTTTTAGTCGGCAATAAATTTGCTTATTTAATGTTGCAATAAGTTATTTTGTTGAATTGGATTCGGAAAATATTCAAAGAGCATACAATAAAGTTCCGAAGTAATGGCAGCCAGCGGAAAGCTTTGGAAAAAACGAGAGAAAGCAAGACTCATTGAAGGAAACAAATCATAACTGAACTTAATTTATGCCCTTCTTAGTTAGAGCAGAAGTCATTATGAAAGAATTTTAATTATGCTTATGTAAACGGCAATTCATTAAATATGCTCCGGTGTCATAATTTTTCTAGGTTATGAATTTTTATGCCAACTCAACCAGCGTGCTGCGGTTCCGGTAAGCTCAGGAATTGTAGCGCATAGCTAGAGTGGCGTATAAATAATCTGTCGATCGTTGATTGCGGCAGACGCTCTTATGAATTCATTTCCATTAGGCTAAGAGTGGTCAGTAGACAAAATGATTAGATAAGTACGTCGTTGGGAGACTTTTCCTTTAGCAGCGGATGTTGGCAAACTTTGTTGATTTCTCACTATCTAACGATCGATAATTTTGTTTCACCATCGATAACCACTTCATTTTTAATAAAGTCGGAGCGGATGCGCTTTCTATTAGGCCGAGAACTGGCAGCTTAGTATTATCATTCTGCAAAGACATTATTCAGCGATAAAATTAGTAACTGAAAGTTTTTTTTTTAGAAAAAAGTAATATTTTCTGTTTTTCAACATTTTTCGAAATATTTTGAAAATATATTTATCCCGAAAACTATATTGGTATGAAATATTGATGCCTGTGGGACCCTTCATGTGTGTTCGAGAGATTTTTCATTGCAAAAGTCATGTTTTTAACCAAAAAATCACAAAAATACTGTGCATTTGGTAATTTTAAATGAAAGGAATCTTATTTCTGTTGTAGAATGCTTGTAATTCTTGAAAATTATCGGAAATAATCGAGAGATCTGTCAATTCTAAAATTTCTCGTACCACCATACTGATTTCTATTATACTCGTACATATATTTTGTGTGAACAGAATTTTAAATCCTGATTCATAATTGCGTTCTATATTGCTACTTTTTGAATTTGAAATTCTTAAGAATGCCACTGGACATTTTTTATAGTAGGAGGAAGCATCGAAAGCCAAAGCGCGGGACTTTAATCAGCAAAACGTAACATACTCCCATCTCATGTCTCTTCCACGGGACCACTGGACAAAGTATTACTTCATGGGAGAGAAGTAGACATGTAAGTCTCCTTTATTGTACGGACTGACTGACACCTAACCTCTTGTAAATGTCGCAATCTTGTCAAAATTAGAACTGCTGCTTCGCTGACAGCTTTCCATTTTACAGAGGACTCGTAAGTCAAATTTTCCACCGTGAGACTACCTCCTGGTGTGGTTTTCAGCTTCTATACACTCAGCACACGTCGGACAATATGGGCTAAAGTCAGGACAATATTCGTATAGGTAGCTTCTAAAGCACCCAAGGCCACTGAGTATTTGGGTCAGGTGGAAATCCAGGTCACCATTTTGTCTACTGGGCTAACTGCCATAGTCTATGTAGAATATTTAATACCACCAAAAATGGTTTTACAGTGATATGTACTTGTATGTACATCCAGTACAAAGATTAAAAAAGTGGTTGCAATGCAAAAATTAGAAAATTTGCCATTTTCTCTTTGACTCATTTTACTACACCAAAATATTTTTGGCAATACATTTTCTGCATCATCTTAACATTTTACATAAAAATAAAATTATAGTCTTATTAATATAAGCTGAATAATATTATAATGCATCGGCCGGGAATCGAACCCGGGCCGCCCGCGTGGCAGGCGAGCATTCTACCACTGAACCACCGATGCCTCTTAAAATAAACTTTCAAATTACCTGATTTCAGTTATGCTCATCTCACTAACCAGTTTTACATAAAAGCAGTTTTGAACTAATCACTTGAAAATGTGTAAAAGTTTTACGATGCAGCAGAGGATTCCTACTTCCACACTTACTTCACCGCATGCTCAACGCATGGTTTTACAAAGCTGATCGTAAAAATATACTTAGCTGCTTGGTGAACCACCTGCAGCAGTTGTGGTGTTACTAAATGTCATACTAACTCAAAGTCGTAAGCATCATAGTCGCCCAAGAGCAAGTTATTAATAGACAGAGTCCAGAGGTAGTCGCTACTAGTTTTTCCCTTAATTACTTTTTAAGTAGGACGTTATGATAAGTCTTGGTCATACTAATTAAGGCTAAAAATATAAATATTTATGTAATGTATGAGTACAACAACACTAAACGGCACTTATGAACAGTCAACCATAAATCTATTAACTTGATCATCACCTCAGGGGCTAGTGATAATTTGAATATGCAAAGTATTAATTATAATCTTATTTTTCTGTAGACAATAAAATATTAATTGCATCGGCCGGGAATCGAACCCGGGCCGCCCGCGTGGCAGGCGAGCATTCTACCACTGAACCACCGATGCTCTTATAAAAAATTTAACGGTAAACTCCCGAGATTTGAACCGATTGCGGAATTTTTTATATGTAGGGGTCTGAAAACATGTCTATACATTTTTTTATAATCTCGATCGAACAAGTATAATCATGTGTTAGCCAGCAACTTACTCGGGTAAAATGCTAAATAGTTTCTGGGGTTTCATAACTATTTTATCTAGTCCTGAGGAGTGGCCTTAAGCAGCAGCGAGATACTAGGTATCATGTCCATATTTTTTTAATGTTTTATAATTGGTGGTGAAGACAAGACGAACTATCTCCTATTACGGCTCCCACGTCTTTTTTGGCAGTCATAACTTCGAAGTTGTAAATAATTTCGTCTATCTTGGAACCAGTATTAATACCAACAACAACGTCAGCCTCGAAATCCAACCCAGAATAATTCTTGTCAATACGTGCTACGTCGGACTGAGTAAGCAATTGAGAAGCAAAGTACTCTCTTAATGAACAAATAGCAAATTCTACAAGTCACTCATCATTCCTGTCCTGCGGTGTCCTGCTGTGTGGCGCAGAGGCATCCTCAGACAACATCTGATGAGTAGGCGTTACGAGTTTTCGAGAGAGAGATCGATTATGGTCCTTTGTGCATAGGTATCTGCGAATACCGCAGTCGATGGAAAGATGAACTGTGCAAAATATACGACGATATGGTTCAGCCAATTAAAAGACAGCGGCTATGCAGTACCCGCCGGGGGAAGCAAAGGAAGAGAAAGGCCTCCACTCCGGTGGAAAAGGACCTGGCTACACTTGGAATTCTCAACTGGCGCCAAACAGCGAAAAGTACTCGGCTACAACCGCGTAAGTCTTGTCCACGCTAGTAAAGAAGGAGAAGAATGAAAATAGTTTATCAAATTCTTTGAAACTTTTAATCTATTAGCGACTTAGAGTGACTTAACTTATCTAATATTTAAGGCAGGTTTAAGAAGCATCGGTGGTTCAGTGGTAGAATGCTCGCCTGCCACGCGGGCGGCCCGGGTTCGATTCCCGGCCGATGCAACGCAATATTTTATAATTTACCAAAGAATTCCGATTATTTGATCATCGTGCTATAATCTCGATACATACATTGTGACAA
The DNA here is from genome assembly GCF_016617805.1 of Bactrocera tryoni. Classification (NCBI taxonomy): domain Eukaryota; kingdom Metazoa; phylum Arthropoda; class Insecta; order Diptera; family Tephritidae; genus Bactrocera; species Bactrocera tryoni. The sequence goes on from NC_052500.1 coordinate 18,604,469, forward strand.
AATAATACCCGAAAATTGTGAATAAAACGCAATATATTTACTTATTCAGCAATATTTTGTCGCCTTCAAAGTAATCCCACTCGATGTAATACAATTATGTCAACGATTTCTCCAGTCCTCGAAACACTTTTCATAAGCCCTTTTGGCATGGCCTTCAGCGAATTTTATTTTATCTCTTCGATCGACTGAAAACGAGTTCAACCGAGCGGCAATTGCAGTGTGGGGAACAAGGAAAAATCACAGAGCTCAATCTGGTGAATACGGTGGACACAATAGACCCTAGGTCGCGGTGCAAACCTCATCTAATTTCTAATGCCTTTTTGTTCTTTACTGGCGTACCCTAGTCGTTTCTTCTTTCCGCAACGTGACGCCAATTGGAAATTCCCAGCGAAGCAAAGACCTTCTCCACCTGGTCTTTTCTTAAAAAAAAAAAAAAAAGTAGATTACTGCATCGGCCGGGAATCGAACCCGGGCCGCCCGCGTGGCAGGCGAGCATTCTACCACTGAACCACCGATGCTTGTATTTGAGGTTATATCTCTTCAAACCCGAAGAGATTGCTTAGTGTCGTGTTTTCTTTTCCACTAGTAATTAGTTATCTGCGTTAATTATTGCTAAAACGGCATAAAAAACGTAGTATTAAAATTCATTAACATAAATATTAACTGGGTGCAGTTTAATTTGTGGAATAAGAGAAATAGAGATAATAGTTGATAATGGGATCATTTTATACTTGTATGTCGTTTTCGCTTTCCAAATCTTTGAACGAAAAACTGCAAAAATATTTAACGTGAACAGATGAAATTCAGACAGAATCTTTTCCTGACAGTAGTATTTCTGCGTATCAAAAATGGGTTGAATCGGGTCCCTCAGCCCCCATATACCCTATATAAAGATTTTCGAACTTCCAGGTGACTTTATAATTCGGTATAGTAGATCTTTTGTGAGCCTTTTGCCCTTCCTTTATGTTAGTCAATGTAGATCACACCTTGTGAATCCGAAAAATTCTCCCAGCCGGTAGGTCAGTCCATCTTCGATGGATGAACTGCTAATATGAGATCCGGTCTTAAAATATTTCAGTCGCTTTCATTATTTGGCCAATCCGGAACCTCTTTTAGGCTTGAAATTCACTTTGAAAGTTCACCTCTTTCGCCATGTACCAGCTCATAGGTTCGAAAAGATAAAATGTGGGGTTCACCTACATCGAACAAAGCCCAAATAGACACTGATATTGTCTACATACATATTGAATGCTACCCGCTGTTTCTGCCAATAAAGTAACTAATTTTATAACAATTTACTCCAACAACAATGTGTTTGCGAAATAAGCGCTTTCGATTAAAAGTGGTTTTAATGATGGTTCCCCGCAGCGCGACTAAAGGTGTCGCTTTGATGGCTTTCTTAGCTACACGCTTCTTTTTTCCTTTTCGCATGTCTTTTTAAAACTTTTCGAAAGTAGTTGTTGCTCTGTTGCATTGTATACAACTGTATACATTGAACACACGCCATCGGCATTAACATTTCAAATTTATGAGTCCGCAAACTCTTGCATGTTCTTACAAAGTAGTGTTTCTTATCAGCTGTACTTATTTCATTAGTGAGCATCTTATACATAAGTACGCTTAATATATATGTCAATATGTTATCACCTCGCATATTTATGCGCTTAAGAGTTAAAATCCGAATATTTATAAGTGACATCTAACATGTGTCGCCTTTTTATTTTATGATGTTTGTGTACCGAGATTTATTTTGACACCTAATTTTACTAATGAAATGATACTTGTTCGAAATTTGTGTTTCGACATTTTTACAAGTACCTAATCGCTTGGGACTTGACATCAGGCTTAAGATTTGACATGTTGTCCCGCTATAATTCTTAGAGAGTGTAAGCCTAGACACAAAAATGTCCACCGCTGAAATCTTCATTATTTGCTACAGTATCTTTAATTCCTACATACAGTGACTCTAAAAATTCTGATGATGAAATTTTTCAACTCTTTTTGTTTTATCTCGTAAGTGACAAATAAATACAAGAGACAATTTAATACAAAGAAAGGTAGAAACAAATCACAGACTAAACTTATTAAACTTAATAATTACACAGATGGTGGTGTCTATGACTTTTATATATATACATATGTCTATCCTATCAGTTAGAAGCGTTTAGATCTCAGACTTTAGACCGAGAAGGTATCGAATAAATTTTAATACCATTAACTGAAGTGAATCGTAATCTTAGGAGAAGTTTTACATCGGCCAGAAAGTGTAAATGTTAGTCAGAAGATGCAAAGTTTGGACGTTTTTAAGAATCTCAAAATACTCTCAATACTCCCTCCTAGTTCCATTAAGCTCTGATCGTTGGTTCAGATTAGATTTAGATTCAGTAACTGACCCTTAAGATGAGGATCGCATGTGGATTAATAAATCCAGTGCTTTATAAAGTCAGAAAATAGTTCTTCTGTAATCAGTCGTCAGAGCGCTTTAAGAGGTTACATGGGTTTCGTTGATTCCATTAGTCCTCGGTAAAAATGTTAACAGCATAACTCCTTACAGGATGTAAAAAGTCAGAAGAAAATACACGCTTTAGATAAGACCATAAACAAAAAAAAAAAGAGAGAAGAGCTCACTAGACCTTTTACGATTCACTTTGAGTCAAAAGGATTCTGCGACAGCGCAAAAACTAATGGTAGCCCAACAGAGGCCAAGCTTTTGCGAAGCGTCGACAGAATGTTAGGTTAGGTTAGGTAAATTTGGTAGATGCCACGCATAGACCATTCTTGGTTCTTTGCGATACCAGATGGAGCTCAATACAACTACTGTGGCCTCACTATCGATACCTCCTCCAGTATATCATACCGTGAGGATCCCAGATGCTTACAGCGTAGTCTTGCCAATGCGGGACAAGTGCACAAGAGATGCTCCATTGTTTCTCTGGTACCTTGCTCTAGTCATTTCCTGCAATCTTATCGGTCTGTCAGCCCCAATCTGCGGGCGTGTACCGACACCAGAAAGTGATCAGTTAGTATACCCTTCATCTTCCTACATTCTCTTCTATCAAGTGTCAATAGGAGTTTTGTGTACTTCCGATCCACCGTTTTGCACATGAAGTTTGCAGTTTTGCACCTAGATAGCTCGTTCCGTCGGGTTTGGATTTTCTTGACCATGCTTCTGTCCAGATTCTCGTATAGACAATGTATGGGTTTCCATGTTGATCACGTTTTAGGGTGTTAGCCGTACACCAATCTTGGCAATTCCGTTCACTATTTCATTGCTCTCGATGCCTTTGTGGCCTGGCACCCAGTAGAAGTGAAGTGCCTGCCTCTGGCAACACTTTTCAGTGTTGTCCTGCTTCCCAAGACACTTCTGGCCGATATGCGATATGAAGTTACTGTCTTAATTGCTGCTTGGCTGTCTATGTAAAAGCTGACTCTGGAATTGTCTGCTGGTGGCCAGCTCCGCGGCTTTCGCAGTAGCAAAGACCTCGGCTTGACAGCAACTTAAAAGGGCCTTATGCCTAACACTGGACAGTGTATTCTACACCAACTACATCGTCTATTTTCGAGCCATCCGTATAAATGTTTAGAGTGTTGCATCTTTTTCTATGTTTACTTTGAACCTTCTTTCCCAGTTGAAAAGTGGGATCATGTAGTTGGTGTTTGCCCAACCGCCATTTGGTTCTATATGTAAATTCTCCTGCAGCCAGTAGTCATCCTGCCGATTTTGTTGCGCAGTTTTCACCGAAGAGGTCTATAGGTGGCAGGTTTAGTACCAGTTTCAAGAGCTGCCGTTGGAGTTCTTAAAATGGAATGTTGAAATAACTTCTTTTTCTTCATCGGGAGACTTTACAGCGAAACGATCGTTCTAAAATCAAGGCACACATAACAATTAGAAGCAGTTCCCGGTGTAAGAGCTTATTCTATATACCTATAACGTCAGATTTTGAACAAATAGTCAGACATTTGATCATTAGTAAAATTATCATAGTGTTGTTTGCTGATTACTTATTGCTTACGGATTCGAGTGTTTTAATTAGGGTTGCGCGAAGTTCTGGAATTTTAGACAAAACTTGTGCTAAGTGTAGTCGCTACTCGATAGTCAATATGAAGTAGTTTTTCAACAACTTTGCGCTGAAAACTTACTAATTCATTAATTGGTCGAATAATCCTCGCCAGTAAACACTGAGAGAAAGAACTCATCAGCGTGTCGAGTTGTTGTTATATCTATTTTTTAGGTGCATATCTCCCTTATTCTGAATTTTGTGAGTCACTGTAATAACCGCTGTAATACTGATAACTAAAATAAATGGTGAACATTGTGGTCGCCTGTCCACTGACTTGATTGCGCGCCGCTTTAAATTGTCGCTCTTACCATGTTGCTTATTGTCACATCTTGTCTTCCCCACATATTTTCTTAACGGCTGGGATTCTTGTTTACAGCTTGTGCTTATGACCCCTTTCGAAGCACAACCGCTTGTGTCGCGAGTCATTGAGGTTTATTTCTGCGCTTGCGTGCATAGCTGTCTGCCTGTGTCTTTTGTGTCTTTATCTTGAATGCCGGTAATAAAAATGTAATAAAATCGATTTTTATGCGTTGATATAAATGAAACATATAATTTATGACGTACTTAGTTGAATGTGACTATAAGCGTTGCGGTCTTTTTGTTTTATATTAAATTATGTTCTTCCCAACTTTCTTTAGGTTTTTCCTTTCGTTCGCGGCTTTTCGTTGTAGTTCAATGGATCATTGCAGTTCATTTGCGGTGTGATAACTCAAAATAGTTTGAAAGCGTCAAGTGCGCTCTGGTTGAAATTTGAAATTGTTGTTGGTTGTTTTCGGCACCTTGTTGGCCGAAGTATTCCTGTCACATGCCACAATGTAGCGACGGCTTGCTTTCTCAAGCGCTCACTGTCACACTGTTTCACTATCTTTCGCTCACTTACATTTCGCATCTACTTAAGTTGTTGTTTTTTCATGGTTTTTTATTTGTGGCATGTCTACAGCACGTCGGAAGTCAAAATTCGACAGCATTTTAATTAAAAGTCACACAATTTTAACACTAACATAGCTTTCTTCTTTTTTAATTAGTGCGGCGCGCGTACTTTTCCACAAACACCGCACACTTGTTTGCCTCCTTTTTTAATCATTCGTTCGGCGAGCTCCCAAACCGCAGGGCAAACATACTAACACTTGCTTGTCATATATCCACACCTGTATATGACCATGTGTATGTGTGTGTGTGTGTTGATTCCTTTTGCGCGTTCAAAATATTCCGCCTTGGGGCTCGCCACTTACCTTTTTACTATGTGTTGGCAAGGAACGCGCCCCAGACAGGCGACGAAGTGGCGACACGTTGTCCGTCTGCTCTTCGTCCGCTACCCTTCTACCTTGCTTGCGACGCCTCCATCTGCGAGAGATCCGCACAAATGACAGATCCCAAATAAACTGACCGACTGACGCTGTGTGTCTTTGCGAAACTGGTACGATCCCACAGCAACAACAAAACTGCTTTGCGCTGTTTGTTAGACAGTCTTCCTATGGTTGTTTGCGAAGACAAACGATCTTCGAATATGTGGCACAGTGCCCAGGATACAATGCGCAATCGTATTGTTATATACATATTTTTGTTGTATGTGTACTTATGGAGGCCGCTTGATGGAGCAGCATTGGCACCGTTTGGTTTATTTTAATTCGAATCGTTTTTCTTGCGCGCTTCTTGGCTTTGCTCGTCTGTAGTACTAGTCTCAGCCGTATTCGGCCAATCTTTTGCCGCAGCCTGTCAGCTCCGTCGTAAGATTCGTTCTGCCTTTTGTTTTTGTATGCTTTTGAACTTGTTTTGCCGTGCTTACAATTAATTCAGGTGGCGCTTAGTTTGCGCGTTGCACGGATTGCGTGGCCGCACAGCATCCTTCTGTTGTAATCAAAGTGTGTTTCGTTGCACGGGAGTGTGGCAAGTACATGTGGTAAGACATTTCAAGACAAGCGAACAGGTTCTTCTGCGCATTACACATGCGCTCGCTATATACACCGATATATACCGATATATATGTATATTCAATATGTAAGATCACGAACGCCTTTTCCAACGACTGATTGCCTGCCACTGTGGTGTGGCAGCTCTGCTTTTTTTGCACCAAGAAGTGCTGCTGTTGATAGCGCTATGTCGCAGACAAACCTGTCTCTTGAATACTATTGAGATTAATGTCAAAAGGTTTTAATTTAATTAGATAATTTCTCTTAAAGTATTTAAAGCGGTCCGTGAACTCACTAAAGCATTGCTACATTGCTCTTGTGGTTGGCTTTTGGCTCTTGGCTCCTCAATTATTTGTAAATAATGTTTAAATTGATTGCGATTAATCTTTTTCTCTTCTTTTTCTTTGCAGGTAAGTTTATTACTGGAATATGCTTATAATGAACTGAAATTGAATTGTGACGACGCTTGTCAAAACATACTGACATAAATACAGTAATAATTTAGCGGAAAATATGTGAGTAGAAATTAGTATTTAAGTGTTTGTGGAGATAATTATTATTTATTGAGCATATTTTAAAAAATATTTGATGCATCGGCCGGGAATCGAACCCGGGCCGCCCGCGTGGCAGGCGAGCATTCTACCACTGAACCACCGATGCTTGTCGGGGAAATTAGGGCTCTTCGTGGATCAAAAATACCGAAGAACATTTTAATTGTTTGTTAAATAAGCTTTGTTGAAAGTTTACGAGGTAGTCAGTTAAAAGTTAAACTTGTAAACTCCTTTTTCGTGAAAGGTCGACCATTACCCAGGCCAACAAACAGTATAAAGCTCACTGCAAAAAAACTGTAATAATATATCATCCATATTCATTGCTATCATCCGACTAGTTAAATAAATTGATATTTGTTCATGTTTGGATGGGGTATTTTCGTCCATTCGGGCAACATGACCTTGCCAGCGTAGCCGCTGTCTCATAATTGGCTGAACTATTTCAATGTCGTATAACTCATACAGCTCAACGTTCCATCGAATGCGACATTCGCCAAGTCGCGAGTGCGTCCACCTTTTTTTTTGATGACAGGAGATATTTCGTCTTGTCCTCGTTCATTACCAGATCCATTCGCTTTGTTTCCTTATCCAGTCTGGAAAAAGCAGAATTAACGACGCGGGTGTTGAATCCAATGATATCAAAATCATCGGTGCACGCCAGCAGCTGTACACTCTTATAGATTAAGCTCTGCAGCTCGAATAATTTTCTTCGGCAGTAGATTGAAGAAGTCGCACGATAGGAAATCGCCTTGCCTGAAACCTGATATTGGTATTGTTGTATTAGTTGTGTTACTTCCGAATTACGCAAGTCCGCATTGAGAAGAACGGTCCCTTAAATGCTTAATTTTCTATTCGACCCAAAGTAAAATACTCTTATTATTTGTAGTATCAAAAACCTGAGCTATAGTGTAAGTTAATTTTTGACGACGACTTGCCAATGGTGACGTCAGTTCTTGGGTATAAGTATTAAAAAAAGAAATTCTGCATCGGCCGGGAATCGAACCCGGGCCGCCCGCGTGGCAGGCGAGCATTCTACCACTGAACCACCGATGCTCTTATAAAAAACTTAACGGTAAACTTTCGGGATTTGAAGTAATTTTGTTTTCTAAATGCTTAAGTGGCTGTAATTTCGAAACAGCTGTGGCTTTCAGTCATACAATCAATCTACGTCTTCTTAGTCAAACATCCATATATAGGCCGAACTGGCAGAAGATGACTCCTTGAAGGTAGCAGCAGTACCGCTCCTTAGCTCAACCATCTGCAGAAAAATTAGTACGGCAATACTAGCATAGGACTTACTCACCTTGCACTCGAGATTAGTTAAAGAATGCTTAGTCTACCAACAATGACATTGAGTATGTGTGCAAGGCCACAGTGGGACCGTAGGTATTTGAAAAGCTCATGAGCTGCCAAGGAAGTACACCTCAACCTCGTTATCAATAGAAACAGAACAGGTTAGGGCTCCACTGTCTTCATGTGTTTTAATTCTGATAGCTGGATCTCATGAGAGCTTGGCGAGCGATGGGCAACTACTTATTCATTCGCAGTAGTAAGTTCCTTCTGGTCCAAAGTAAATCGAAAGCTGTATACGCCGACTAGCTCCTCCAGTTGTAGGGGTTATAACGGGACATTATAAGTATCTACGCGATAAGGTTAAAAATTTTACAGTAAACTGGTTTCAGAAAATGAATTTGCCAGAAATTTTTTGTTTTGAGTAACTTTTCACTATTTTCTATATTGTCCGAACCAGCCAAACCGAATAAATTTTTTAAGGTTCCGGTTAACATCCTTGGTGTTTAAAATCTTCATCACTTAATTGACTTTAGACGACACAATGTTGGCAATTGTGACGTCATGCCTCGTCCACGATTATTGAAAAAAGAGTTATTGCATCGGCCGGGAATCGAACCCGGGCCGCCCGCGTGGCAGGCGAGCATTCTACCACTGAACCACCGATGCTTGTTAACGGTACAATTCAAAATAGTTGGCGATTTCACCAGAGATGAATTTGCATATGAATCTGAAAATATTTTTAAAAGAAATGATAAAAAATTACTAGAAAGTTGACCTTAACCAATAGCTTGCGTCAAGCTTATCAATATTAATGATTATAATACTCGTATAAATTGTTTCTTTTGGCATTCTGCTGCACGTTAGTGATGTATTTTATAGTTAGGTCTGATACACTTTGTCATGGCATTGCAGCTATCTTAGCGGCGCCAGGTTTCTTCAATGGAGTCAAAACAGCCCTTCTAACAGGTTGGGGACATTAAAATGAAGGTCGATTTTAAGTTGTCTACCCTGAACATAAGGTGAATATGTCTGTAGTGGCTCCCGGAGAATGGACGATGAATCCGAAGCTTTATCCGTTGGTACTAAACTCTAGGATAAGCCTGTGGCCCTCTCACAGAGACAAAGTTCAAGGCTTAGAACAGTTGCGACAAGTTTTCTGTACTAGGTAGTGGTGATGGTAACAGAAAAAGGATTCCGAACTCCTATATTTTGAATATTAAACTCCCGGAAAAAATGATGAATCTGAAGCTTTATGCGGGATCATCAGTGGTAATAAACTCTAGGATTGGCCTATGGCCCCCTCAAATGGACAAGGTTCAAAGTTTGGGACAGTTTCGACAGAGTAGTTTCCGTTTCCTATGTTTGGAATATTAAGAGGTTAAGAATTAGTGGTCACAGTGTGATTAAAAGAAAGTTGAGATTAAAATGGAGCCAATGGATCTCTAGTAAATGATGAGCACTCAAGGTTATACGCTTCAGCCCTATACTTTACAATTGCCTTTGCCCTTAATCGAATTAAGAAACCGACCACAGTTAAATACAATTCGTTTCTTACTAAAAATTAAAAACTTTTCATTTTAATTTTTTTTTTAATTAAATTTTCACAACAAATCGAATTTATTACGCTTATTTCCTGTCATACTCGTATTTCACTATTTTCCTTTGTGCTCGCCAATTTTGTTTGCTCTTTGTGCGCAATACAATACATTGATTAATTCCGACACCATTTATCACGCTTTTATCCCGTTTCCTAAGAAGAGTACAGTAAGAGTTGAAAGTTAAAGTTAAGCCACAAAATTAAGAATGAACGAACAGTTCGGTGCATCCACGGTCGGCTAGTTGGTTTGCTGGCTCACTAGTTCGGCGGCGACTGATTCATTGGCACGCCAGTAGTGCGCATAATAAAATCCAATCAAGCGATTGGTTGCGCATGCGCGTGAAGCCTGAACGGGAACAAAAGCACCAAAAGAACAACGCCGTTAAGCCAACGAAGCATACAGGCAAGCAAGCAAGCCGTCCTACGTAATCTTGATGGGGCAACAATACGTAGTATAAAATATTGGTTCTTGCTAATACTCACTGGGTAGGACTGGGTACGACGTAGTGAAGTTGAATGAGAGAAATGAGCTTCAATGTCGGCTATTTCGTTATGCGACTGCACTGTTGGAGGTGTAGGAGCAGCTAAAATGCATGCAACCACGTTCCAATAGCCAATTTCGGATATTTTTTTCTACTGCCTGCTTACAATGCTCATGACACTTGAGGAGTGTTTGTTGGCTTTGCTGCATTGTTATGAGGCGGCTACAAATCCAATTTGACACGCAATCACGTAGAACCAATCGTTTTGGAATTAAGTATTGAGTAAGCTTGCTTCTTTTCTAGTACCTGCTTGGAAACATTCAAGCTAGCTATCTTAGTTCATGCGTTTCCAACAACACTTGAATGAAAATTTGATTTGCATTGTTTTATTTTACGCCTGGAAAGTTGAATGATAATCTCCGATTGCGCACGCATAAGCAACTCGAAAGCCATTTGCGGCTATACGAGATCTTTTTGATAAGTCAGAGAGGCGACACTTGAATAGAAGAAAGACATATTCCTTAATAAGATCCTCTCCATTTGGTTCCACTGTTATCCGCGTTTCGCTGATTTCCTTATAACAATTTCCTAAGCTACATAAAAAGTCAGTTCTTTCTGTGAATACAACCTACATTTGTTCAGAATTTCATATCACCGAGCTACTTTTTCGGGATGGCAATCTAAAAATTTTCTCTTATTTCTCAAACTGCGCTCCGGGGTTTTTATAGATATTTTCTAGCGTAGCAACCACTTTAGGATCAAACTGATAAGAAAGAGTGAACATAATGGAATCCACCTCATAGTATCTGTCAAGTTTTTGCTTGATTTCTGGAAGTACTTTTTATCCAAAAGGCTGGAAGTCGGTTTTGCGCCATAAGCCCGTTTCTAAGTAAGTGAATTGAAGCTTACTAATTCGACCGAGTCTAAATTAAAGTCAAGATTAAATATAAATTAAAGATATGGCTATAACTGCCTAAATCCCCTATATAAAATGCCGGTAAATACCTACAAATATATTGTATGAATGAGCCACAATGACTGCTGCAAGGTGGTGACTGGGTTGTACCCATGGCACATCCTCTTTATGACACCGCGTCTGCGGTGGCAACAATAACAAAGTTAAAATTTGCTCTCAAATGGACTTCTAGTGTCGCGGTCGGCTAGGTTGTGTAGGCCATAAGTACGTACGCCTGCGCACATTTGTCTTATGATTAATGGTGTTTGCGTCGTCCACCTTCTTCCATACACATTGCCAGCATACTAGCATAAGTTGCAAAGTTCTGGAAAAAAGGAAATACTGCGCGACTTTGTAATAAAAAAAGGCAGGTTTGCGTTCTGTGTACGACGCGGTTCGCCATAAGAGAGCGTCAGGTTGTAAAACGCACAACAGCTTTGCGTAGTCAAAGTATGGAATTATGGTTCGGCGCATATGATTGCAACGCCACATAATGCCTCACAACTGACGCAATCTTTGCGTGGAAATCTCAAGTGAAGTTAAGCTGACCCGTCGCGTAGCAAGGCTCTTTGTTGCTTAGCTCCTTTTTATATGCCAAGAGGCTTATGTTTGTATATGTTTTCGTATTTTATTTCTTTATGTACTATTTTTAATTTTCTGCCTCATACAGTAAGGAAATAAATACTTACCTCCCTTCTCTACGGTTTCCCTCCTTACTTCCTTCAAACATCTCGTTCTAAACTCCCTGTTTTTTTGCTGTCTGCTATTTCGTTTGTTCTATGGTGGTAAATAATTTATTTGATCACACTTTGAAGGTGAAACCGTTGCGCATTTCTAGACATTTTCTTAATTCCTTCTGTGTCTGATCGTTCCGCTTTAGTAAGCTGGGCTTCTTTCATACCATTATGGTTTGGTTGCGTGATTTGTGTGGTTTTTATTGAAGATTTATGCTCCTAAATTGGTTGTTATTTAGTAAATGTTATAAAGCACCTTGATTGCGAAATTCTGTGAAAATTTATATAACGGATTTATTATTTAGATTTTTTGTGGTCTACAGGTTTTTACTATTTTAATGTTATTGGACCTGCAAAACATAATTGCACATAACTTAAGATAGGAACAGTCGAACATCAGCGCCGAATGTGTAGGCGTCGATTTTCCAATAGCCGAAGTTAATACTAAGTACTGGTGATATAATTCCTTGGATGCGTTAAGGGAGTTAAAGGATTCCATTACCCCAACATTTACATCAAGCCAAACGAACGTGCTTAATTTATTTCTTTTTCATATCTTCTTCCTTATTACTTAGATACCGCTTACGCGGTTATAGCCGAGTTTACAGAGTGCCAGGCGTTCTTCCTTTTCCTGTTTGACGCCAATTGTAGATTCTAAGTGAAGTCAGGTGCTTCTCCATCTGGCTCTCTCAGAGGTAAAGTGTTTTCATCCATTCGGCGGAGCCGCTGTCTTTTGATTCGCTGAACTATGTCAATGTCGTCGTATATCTCGTACAGCTCATCGTTCCATCGTCTGCGGTATCCGCCTTTACCCTTGCGCAAAGAACCATAAATCTGCCGCAGAACCTTTCTCTCGAAAACTCGTAACGCCGGCTCATGAGATGTTGTTATCGAACATGCCTCTGCACAATATAGCAGGACGGGGATGATGAGTGATTTGTAAAATTTGGACTTTGTTCGTCGAGAGAGGTTTTTACTTCTCAATTGCCTACTCAAACCGAAGTAGCACCTGTTCGCAAGAGTTATTCTGCGTTGTATTTCGAGGCTGACGTTGTTGTTAGAACCTTATATGTGATGTTGAGGACGTTTATCCCCCGGTAATTCAGCTCTTCGCCGTCGTATTTGAATAGCATTCCATTCGCCCCCGCCGCTTTCTTGTTCTTCAGACGCGTAATTGCTATTCGAACTTCTTCATGGTCCAGCAATGGAACGTCTGTTCCAACGTCATCGATATCGATTGGGGAATGGGGTTCACCATATCCTAGTGTTATGCTTTTACTGTCTTTCAGCAGGCTGGAGAAGTGTTCTCTCCATAATTTCAGTAAGCTCTGTGCATCGGTCACTAGATCACAACTTGGGGGTTTACAAGAGTATTATTTTCCATATAGCTGTTGGTATTCGATCTCTTCACCTTGTTTGAGTTAGATCCTAACTAGAATCAATAAATTTTTATAGGATCTTAAACTCTAAAATCGTCGGAAGTAGAAATGGTCCACTCGACACGTTTCAGTTGGTATTTTTATCAAGCACATTGCCTACAGACCCCAGTCAGAAGACTAGAAGTTGTTTTTGCAATTATTAGTTCGAGAAGTGGTCACAAAGAAGATACTTACCAACAAAAACCAAACAAATGTCAATGTCATCTTCTTCTCCAGATTTGATTCCTTGTGACTTTTCCTAAACTCGTCTTCAGATCCGTATGTATGTATGTGCGGGAGCGCAACATTAGTCGATTATAGGCACAAAGAAGAAATTGGCTGAATAATTTCAAGGTAATCGCTCCATGTAATGATATGGGCTTAGAAACGATGTAAAGTTGATCGAAGTTGTAAACCTTGTATTCATGAGTTTTGAAAGAACATACTTTGAACTAACACTTAACTCTTTTAGTAACCCTATTTTCAAAATTTGCGTCGTGCTGAGCAATTGCAGGATATTTTTGGTTACGGTTGCAATACAGCTTCTACTCCTTTTTGAATTTTCTTCCTTTTTTACCCAAAACAGAACGCAAAACCGCATACATCCTTACATACTATAATAGCCTGCAGCTGCAGCGATCTCCACTGATTGCTTTGCTGGTACGGCTGGCCGGTCTTTTCTGCCTTAGCATTCAGCAGCACGAACCAATCGCGCCAAGCGGCATTTAGCATTTGCTATGCGACGACTTCTGGCATCAGCCACGGCATCAGCGCGTCAGCATCATAGTCTTCCAAGAGTCAACCAGACGAGAGCCAATCTACTAAAGCAGGCAGGCAGCCAGGCAAGCACGCAGTCAGCGGTAAGACCTTCCATGAGCCTGCACTACTGCCGCCTGCCAGCCCATTGTAAAGCTGACAGCATTGGCGACGCAAAGTCGCGTCTTTAGCGCGTCTGCAGCGCGACTCGCGATTCGCAATTCGAGTTTCGCGCATTGCTTTTACCTTTTTCTCGTTCATTATTTTGTTTGTGGCATTGCCGTGAGGCTGCGTAGACTTGTTGCTTTTATTTAGCATTTATTCTTGTTTTTGTTTTTGTTTTTGCTTGATGTTTATGAACGAGATTTGAAAAGATTTTAAGATTCATTCTGCGATTTCTCCGCCGACGGGGAACGCAGAGAGGCACCGTTGTGGGAATACAACAGTGTGAAGGTTGTTGCAAAATACCCTCAACACACATTCGTACATACGTACATTCTTCCATGCATACCTGTTGCGAAGATATGCGAAAGTACGCGCGTAAGGCTTGCTGTTGCTGCTGGTGTTGGTGTTAGCCGCTATTGTTGCTGCGGCAGCAATGCGCGGTACCTTTAGTGCAAAATCGTGTATGACTTTGCATATGCGAATGCGCAAAGTGCATATTTGGTCGGATCCAGCCAACGCCTGTGGAGCATAGTGCGCGTAATCCTCGAAATCGCTACCGTCTCAGCAGCGTGGCAGAGCATAAATTTTTGACCGGTAGGCGTTTAGACAGACAGTGTGAAATGTGCAACATGTTGCACTGACGCGTCTACAAATGCAACAACAACAGGGCTAACATTCCTGCTAGAAGGCGAATGCAGCGAATGAAAAACATGAAAAACCAATTTTACACAAAAAATGGAAAATTTTTAAATTTCTGGTCTGAAGCCTTCAAAACAATAACTGCCAGCTGCAAAGCCAAATGAATTCGTTTAGCGTTTCACGTCTGAGTATAAAGAGATCGCTTAAAGTCATAATATCGGCCGTCTTCGATTCCCCACTTCTTTGCGTGCGCGGCTCTCTCGTCAAAAAAATTGCAGCTAAAATCTAAGATTTAGCTGATCTTGAAGCCGTTCGCTGCGTGGAAATATATTATTCATGTTCCGTTTTGCGCTGCAATTTTTCCAAGCTTTTTTAAGGCTTGCAAAGTATACCTCTGTATCGCCGAAACGTTCGACTCAAGTTTGTTAAAGATTTTCGCCCGCTCTACAAGTTCGTTTAAATCCAGCTACTTAAGAAATAAGCCAGGCGATAATCCCTTTCTTTCAACCCTTTTCTCTTTTGCGTTAGCTCTTCACAATTAAAATTTGTTTCTGCAACATGTTGCTCAACATTTTTCCTTAATAATGTAATTCCTTAATAAAACTCAGGTGTCAGCTTTCCTAACTGTCATGCAATATTTTTTCTCAATAACTCTGTAAATATTTGCCGTGTTTAATCGCACATATAGCACTTAATCAATATATCAATAAAGTATAGCTATCATGTTTAACCGTTGTTGTTCGAATTGTTGTTGAGACACAAGTAAATATAGATTTAGGTCTTATTGCTCAATACTTATTGCTTATCGAAGCAAAATATCTTTATTGTAAGCAAACAAATTGACTAAAGGAAATTGCTTTTTATTATTATTATTTTCATTTTATTAATAATAAACACTACAAACAAGAACTGTAATTGAGTTGCGTTTATAAAACACATTCGTTTTAAAGAGTTCTTCGCGCCGTAACTTCGATCATAGATATTTATAATTTCGAAATTAATTTTTTTCCATCCATATCTATAGTCAATTTATTGCCATAAAATTATCATGAACTGAATTAGTGTTAAGTGCATGTTTCATGAGAGATAGTGTTCTTAAGAAACCTTGAAATTAGTTGGAATCGAACCACAATCGTGAATAAATTTTTATTTTTACTTGTATTAGCTTATTTTACTGTATCATAACAATGACTATGATTAGTGCTCTGTTCTCATTCAAAAATGATCAAAAGCGATTTATATTTTGTCTAACCCCTATATACACCAAATGTTAAAATGTCCGTGCCTCCAGTTGACGTTATACCAAAAATATTAGTCTTAAAAGATATGAGAAACTTTGTAAAGGGTGATCCATTTCGAGGTTCCCTACTTTTTTTAAAGAAAAAGCACAGAAACTTCAAATTTAATTTGGAATTTTTATTATCATTCGCAAGAACATTCATTGACATTTATTTTTTGAAGATTATCTCTTTTCAATGTTGGCCGCGGCTAAATGGTCCATCCGTTGAGCCCAATTTTCAATGACTCATTCGAGCATTTCAACTGGTAACTGGCGAATGACACGCGTGTTGTTTTGCTTCAAGGCCGGAATCGAAGCGGTATTGTCCACATAGATTTTAGACTTTACACATCCCCACAGGTGTGATATGACACGATCTTGGCAGCCAATCGGCCGGCCCTAAACGTGAAATTATCTGTTCACCGAAGTGTTATCTCAGTAAATCTATTGAATAATGCGATGTGTGGGAAGTGGCGCGGTCTTGTTGACTCCAATTGTTGCCGAGATCACGAGCTTCAATTTCAGGCATCAAATAGTCGGTTATTATGGCGCGATAACGGTCGCATCATTTTTGAAGAAATATGAACTGATGATTCCATCGCCGCACAAACCACACCATACCGTTGTATTTTCTGGGTGAAATGGCAGCTTGAATCTCTTCAGGTGGCTCATGGTCCCAAATGCCGCAATTTTGCTTGTTTTACATACCCATCTTTGAACAAAATTTTGCCTGAAGATATCAGATAGTCTTGGAACTTTTCAAGAGCCCATAGAGCAAAGCGAAGTTGCTTGGTCACTCCTTAAGTCAGTCCGAGTTGCTGCGAACGGCGCCGAATCGACTCTCCACGGTTTTTATGGACACTATCAGCTACGGCTGTTATATTTTCTTCACAACGTTCTGGACGTGGTCTATTCGGTCGAATATTATCCAATAATGAGTGCTGGGTCTCAAAATGGGTGATGATGATGCGAATAGTACGCTCAGTAGGCTGATTGTGTTGACCATAAGTTGAGAAAGCGAGTGAGAACATTTTTTAAAGAACGTGAAATTTTGTAATAAAGTTGAACGATTTGTAAATGTTGTTCAGGCGTAAGTCTTTCCATGATGAAATGCCAAACAATACGGAACAAAAATATCATAACAGCTTGACACTTCTCACCCGTGATCTGTCAAAAAGTGTCGATTTAGCCATGTCTGTCTCTCCATTCGTTTATACGCTAGTATAACTAGTTCCTTAGTTTTTGAGATAACGTTACACAGTAATGATACACGTTCTTTTCACTTCAAGAAGCTGCTTATTTGGCGGCCCCGTCGATATCAAATATACAAACTGAACGATCGAAATCAAGTGCTTGTATAGGAAACTTTTTCGTTCGAAGAGTTATCTTACGAAATTTGGTGGAGATTATTACTCAAGGGATTGCTACAATCTCCGAAGAGATTGTTCATATCGGATTACTATAGCGTTTAGCAGCTATGCTAACGATGAACGATGGAACTCAGGTGCTTGCTTAGAAAACTTTCTCATTTGACGAGATAACTTCAAGAAACCTGACATGGGCTATTGCTTGAGGCATAATGCAATATCCGAAATAATTGTTCGTATCGGACTAATCTAGCACATACCATAGCTGCCATTACGAACCGAACAATCGGAATCAAGTTTGGGTAGGCTAACGTTTTTGGTTTAATTTGTTTATAATTTTTTTTAAATTTTTTTTTGCCCTTTTTCATGCAATTTTTTTATTTTTTATTTTTCATGCAATTTTTTTAATTTTTTATTTTTAATTTTTTATTTTTTTAGCCTTTTTCATGCAATTTTTTTTATTTTTTATTTACATAACTAATTAAAAGGAAAATGCTGCACTCTACACCCAACGCATTGTTTACTTTGCTCCATTTTTCATTTCCCAATTTTTTTTTCGATTGAATAACCACTTCAACTATCACTCTGCGATCTTTATCGCCTGTCACATTTATGACGTTATCACATCATTTTGTCACACACGAAATGCAGTTGACAAATAAAACAGATGTGTGTACATATGTATATACGAGTACAAACACACCTCGCCTTTTCCAATAAATTGGAGTCAGTCCCAATGCTTTGTTGCAACAATGATATTTTGAAATTTGTGTAGCAATGCGTGCAACACAGTTGACAACGCTTATACATATGTATGTATGCATATATGTACATAACTCGATATACATATACATATGTATTCTTTATATACATTTCCACATATCGCATTCTCTCCTATCCACATGTGTGGCACATTTCCATGCCGCTCCTCCGCTGCCATCTTCCTGCATTATTTGTCCGCACTTTAAAGTCACTTCGGAGTTAATCGTCAAAACATGATTTGTTTTGAGGTTAAGTGGCAATTGATCGATAAAAATTTATGATTACCGCAATAGCTGACAATATGCCATGTTGCAATGCTTATGCCTACATACCAGTTCTATATAATTCTTATACAGTTATATCCGCTGTACTATTTATAACTTTATTATTTAAGTCCATAATGTTGTCACTATATATACTTGTTGTTATGATGATTCGTTTTTTTTTTAAGTGAAAACTATTATCTTAATTTAAATTCAAGTGGTTAGATGAAGCACAGGCAGTCTTAATTACGCCGAAGTCTTTATAAACTCATATTATATAGATAAAAGTTGTATAAACAATGCTTTGAAATATAATTATTGATTTCAAATAATCAATTTCATTACAAAATTTATTTATAATCATCGAAGGAGTCTAGACGATCACAGAAAACAGATTCGTTAGGCAAGCGAACGTATTGAATGAGTGCGGCACCATCAATTTGTGTGTGGTGGTGAACTGAGACTAAAACTTATACAAGTAGAGAAATATTCAATTTCTAGAAAAGCAAATATAGACAAAGTTTTTTTTTCAAATAACAGAAACATTACTTTTTCGAGCATCCCTAATTTGTAGCTCAGGTCGTCATACAGTTCTGGCTTTCTTCTTCGTTAAATTTTATAGAATTGTTTTCCGAATTAAAATATAATTAATGAAATAACCAATTTTTAGGCTTAATTTTTTCGAAAAAAACATGAATTTGGTGTTAAACGTTCGGTCATTTGGCTAACGCGACGGCGTTTTATAAAGAACAACTTGTCGATCCAATTTTACCGTCACACTCAGTCAGATGTTGATTTTCAACTGGACTAGATGCAGTTGGCTTGGCAAAAAATAGTTATCGGAGTGAAAGTGAAGTTAATAAAGTGAACCCAAGGATGAACAGCTTTAAAGCCTGTAGTCCTAAAGATCTGTTTAGTGTCATGAAACCTGGACCGATTTTTTAGGATAGTTACCCACATCAAGAATAGCCATTTTAATTATTTACGAATTGGTTAGTACTGTGACCTATTGGACGTCTATAGGTATGCGCTTCCAAGTGCTTAAGTCTTGACCTCCCAAACGCGGGGTAGTCAAGAAGGAAGTGTTGAGTTGTTTCCATCTCATGGTAGGATTCCCAGCCTTACTGCATGGACGCCAATATTGCAATGGCTCATTAAAAACTCCAAAACTAGGGAGAGGCTAGCCTTACTGAGGGCAAAGAGATAACAAGATCTCTTGCAATTGATCTTGGGCCAAAAGGATTTTGCGATAGCGCATGCACTAATGGTGCGCTAGGGCTGACCAAGCTTCCCCAAGGCCTAGCTATTCAGTATTAGAACACAAGAGGATACAGCAGCACCGATTCGCTCCCATTCTACCGATAGCGGTAGGGTGCCTTTTCTAGTTATATCTTCAGCTTTACAGTTTCCTGCAAATACGCTGTGGCTTGGCACCCATACCATACCTTATCACAAAGACATTTGATGCTATTGATAGCGAGGTTAGGCACTCTTTGACCAGCCCTGAATGCACTGTTAATGAGTTCAAGACTAATATCGCAACTCTGAGCAGTAAATCTGCTGGTACCATAATATTGCAACTTCGGCCTGGAAGACACAGCCATAGTCAGGAAGTCTGAAACTGGAGTTGAGGTTTGACCCATCCGTGAAGAAGCTCATTGCCCTTCTCCTCCAACGGCTTCTTCCCACCTACAACTCTTCGCCGGTATATGGGTAGAAAAGGAGCCGTCAGAGTTCGGTTTAACGACTCCATAATCCAAGTAATCCGACATGAAGTCAAAGTGGGTGAGGATTTCCGAGTGTTCAGACCCGTGTACGAACAGCTGCGGGGCTAAGAACTGATTACTGGGATTTAATCTAATTAGAAAATTCAGATTAACGAAAAAAGAGTTGCCAATCAAATTTACGATGCTCTTGGACGGTTGATTTGGTTGTCAATATTCTTAGTTAGAGCTATCTGTGTATAATCCATGGAATCAATAGTTATGTATTTATTTACCAAAGGAGATAATGCTTTAAACACATAGACGGTTGCACTTCACGACGTAACAACAGCGAAATTTCCCTCTCTGCAAATGGCATCTTCAAGTCAGCTTCATAAACATTTTGATTTTCGTCATCGAATTTTCGTGTGAATTTTCTCCTAAACGATTTGTAGTATTTTTGAAGTGTTTTTCTTACAAAAATTGGATTTGATTAAGACCTCTACATTCCCTAGCTAAGCCCACTGTTCCACAAGTACGAGAGAATTTGGAGTTCAGTGTACAGTTTCCTACTTTTCAATTGAAATCTTCAACATTTACCAGTTTGAGTCTTCGAACATGTCTTCCGCATCTAAAGAAATACAATTTAATCCGAAATTCTATAAATACGTTTATTGTTGCAAGATGTTCGAATTTTCCGTTTTGTAATGTTTGCTTGAGTTCAGCAAAATAAAAAAATACTTATGTAATTCAAAAAGGTTTCGTTACGTAATTAAAACTAAAAAAGAACATGTTAAAATTTAAATTTATTCCAAACATGTATTGTGAAACATTTTAAGCCCATACGTAGGGCAATAAAAATTATGTAATACGTGAAAATACGAATCTACACTTATGTCTACGAACACAATTTACTATAACCAGAAAATTGTGAACAGCTACAACCCTTATTCTTCACGTACGTTTACCTATTTTTTTTTGCCTGGAGAATTTTATTTATTTCTTTTTAATTAAAGAACATGTCCACAGTTCGATGACACACTTGTGCTACCATCGGCCGGCACATGATGACGCTGACGCTGACGACGATCAAAGTGTTGCGTTCCACTGGCAGGTCGGCTGATCGGCCGATCGCACCGCACCTTGCCGCCCGTACATTGATATTTGATTGTCGAGATCGCAACTGATTGTGTCGCTGATAAGAGTGGCAGGCAGAGCGCAGCAGAAGAAACCTTTTTATGTTCTGCGCGAGTATTTGTCTTCTCGCTCAACATTTGAATTATTTAATTTGGTTTTATGCTCGTATTTATGTTTTTTTGCTGTTGCTGCTTTTGTATATTCCTTTGGGTTTGTAGCCAATTGAGAATGCTCGTACATAAAGCAATAATAATTTATTAAACTCCACTTGCCGGCGTACAAGAACGTAAAATGCGTCGAATGACAGTCGAGGAATCCAAATATATATTTTTTTCTTTTTAGATTTCTTTACCTTGAGGTGGTATGCTTGTTGTGGTCTTTGCCGCCAAGTGAAAAGAAACTGAAATTCTTTGCTGTGTCTGCCTACAAACGGGTATAAATATTGTTGTGACACAGGAATTTGTTGATTGTTTTCGGTTGTTTGTTGTGTGCCCTGCGTCGTAGGATTTTTTTTTGTGATTCTTTCGACATTTTAATTAAAACATGTTCGTGTAGATTTGTGACTGTTTAGTCAGAGATACCAATATTTTAAAATTTTTTAATTAAACTTTGCAGAAGTTGGTTTTCGTCCCCGATTATGTTGTTACAAATATGTAGAAGGTCTATCAACTGGTAATTTTAAATCATAGGGTTGTAATTTGACAACTGGTAAAGCGAATGTATTTTCTAGTTAAAAAATAGAAGCCTTAACTTCGAAAGAACGAAGGCAAAACTTATAATATCTCCGCTCGCAAGAACCCTTACTCAAATCCCATCAGATTGAGGATAAGCCGATATTACCCTGTCTTTTTGGATTCTGGTACCGTATTTATAAGCTCGCGCGAGGTTAGCAAGGGTTGGTCAGGACATATGGGGTTGTGAAATTCTTCTGGCCTTGATATATTTGTTTTTAGCAAGGTTCAGCTCGCCGCGGTGATGGGAATTCTTAATGAACACTATCCTATTGCTACTCATGCGGTGAGGCTGAAGATTTTTACGGAACCAAATTGCCAAAAATGCTTTGAGCAAGGTGAAATGGAAACCTTTATACAATTTTACCTACATTGTCCAGCTTTCACTAGACTTTCAACTTTAGTCTGGAATCAGTGGAATTTATACATATTAACTGTATTAACAAAACTGTGGCAAGCTGAAGAAGCTTTGTCGACAATTCAAAAGACATTTGACGGTCTTTTTTAAGCCTACCTAGAGTTCAGAGCGTCTCACCGCCCCGGCGTTTCTAACTGTCGGAGTGGGATCATTCTTGACTTTACGAATACTACTCACAAGTTCACGTGTCAGCCCATTTGCTTTGAAACGTTGCACTCGAAGTGGGTGAATATACTGAGGCTCCTAAAATGTCAGGAATGTGTGATAATAAGAAAGATGATAATTTCGCAAAAATTTTGTAAACAAAAGTCCAATGTCAAACAACTAACTCTGCGTATGTCATTATAAATTCCACAAATATTTGACTGCAGACAGGCCTAACGTACATCGTCTCTCGCTCGTCCTTCTTGCTTGCTTGCCTACCATTTGCATCATCATAAATTGAGTAAATATTATTTGACGTATTGTCTGATGGCTTCTTAAGTAATCTCAGTAGGTATTAGGATCTGGCTGTCTCTTATTTAACATGCTCGTAATTCACTGCAGAGAATTTGTCGGATTGTGGGCATGAATGGCATACGAGATGTCATATTTGTCTGAAGTTCTTGAATAGATGTGGAGACTTTGGAATGTGTATCCACATATTCTGCGAAAGTAAAAGTAGGGGTAGAGGTTCAAGAAACGTATTGAAATGAGTATCAGAGCTCAGAACCCTCACATGTGTCTCAATACTTCAGCTTCCGAACCCCTATTAATCATTCTTCAACACAGAATTTCGATTTTAGTTCCGTTTATTTTTAAATCTCATTCTATGGCTTATGATTGCATTAGTACCCTCACAGTTTACCTTGTAAATTAGAGCGCTGACTGCCTAAGGTATACAACTCGAGGTTGATTACTTATTTTTTATTATTATTAAAATCTCGTCATAAAAAGAAATAATATCCTCACAGGTTCTCGTCAGGTTCTGATGTCTTCGTACATGTTTTAATTTAAAAATCAATACAAGGGTAGTCAGAGTATAAGGAAACAAACGCATCCCTGAGTGTTAGAGTTCGATTCTCCCAGAGCTCCTGAATAAAATGAAAGTCGTCTTATCGGATTTGTGAAAATACTATAGTTCCAAGTATTTATTGTGATTAACATTCCACAGGTACTTTTTATATGATAAGTCACGACATATTGCCGCTCAATATTTGCGTTGAAAGATTCCTACTAAACTTTAGTAGCCTCCCCGCAGTTTATCACAACTTTCAATATTTGCCGACGGCTCCGTAAAGTTCAAACCTCACTTCAGAAACTCATATAATCCGCTATCATATTCTTAAATATATTTTGATATCTCTTTGAAAGAACGAAATTTCCATTAGATCGTAGTTGAACTAGTTTGAACAGTCCTTTGTGAACCAGATAATTCCTATACTCCTAAGTTAAGTCTCGCCTTGAAGCTGTCACAAATCTGGTTTGACATTCCTGGATGTCTAAAAGGGTTAGATATAGTACAAAATATTTTAGTAAGGGTTGAGATGTTTTTACCTCGTCTTCTTTTAAGCAATTTCTACAACTGGTATACGCTAAACCCAATCGAACAGTGACCAGTTGGAACTACTCCAACTAGGGAAAGGCGAGTCTTGCTGAGAGTGAAGTGTTCATTGGAGCTCTAACGTATTAGCTCAGTCATGAGGTGGAAATATCTTATTTTAGGAAGGGTTGAGATGAGTTTACCTCATCTTCTTCTAAGCAATTTCAATAGAAGTATCCGCTAACCCCGATCTTACAATGAGGGAAAGACGAGCCTTGCTGAGCGTAAAGCATTCATTGGAGCTCTAACGTATTAGCTCAGTCATCAGGTGGAAAAGTATTAGATCTTTATTTGTACTTGCTCAGCTATAAGAGAGCGTTGTTTAGCATTTTCTGGGCTCAACCGATGTGACGTTTACAACAATATGGTACATAGATATGCCATTTTAGCATCCAACAAGAAGAATTGTAAAAATTTCCGGAAAAATATTGAACTTGCACGTTAATCTTTTCACGCTAACTGTACTTTTTTTACAAACATATGAATATATTCAACGAATAAATTATAAATGTAAATTCCCAGTCTGCCCTTCACAACTTCGTGTATCTAAACTGTCATTTCTCAGAAGTAACGCAAATTTTAAGTGACTTATTATTTGTATGGGATGTATAGTAGTTATATAGTATATGTACTCGTATACCTTCATATGTATGTAGGAGCTGCAGTAAGTTTTTATGAAAAATACGTGATTTCTGGTGATCGTGTCGCCTACGTTACCGATACCCATACTCACTCATCCACTCAAGTACATCACACGCTTTGTACGGTGCAGACAGTAGCAGTCATAAGAAAAGCGAACTGGTTTCCGTCTCTATCATCTACCCAGTAATCTGTCAAAATATTCATAATAAATCAAATGTCACGTAAACATTTTTATTATTATTATTAAAAGTGCCTATAAGCGGAGCTTCCAGTGAAAGAGTAGAAGCGTAAAGGTTAGCGACCGGTGTGGTTTTGCATTCTGCATTTTTAAGCAGTTTCCATTAAAAATAAGGCATGACAGAGCGAAAGGTTTCGTGTGACAACCATCAGCGCTGCTTCCTCTGCAAACGCGGCCACAATTCGCTCTGCGTGTGTGTGTGTGTGATATCTGGCATCCTTATCATGTTAACGACCGCGGGTTATGGAGTTACGCGTTAAGGACAGTAGCTGCCACAGCAGCACCTTTGTTTTTCATAACGTTAGTGAGTGTCTACCTTCGTACAATATATATACTATATACATATATACGTATGAATGTAGATATTGTGTATGCCTATGTGAGGCAGGTAAGACTTACCCTTAACTGGTCTTATTTGAATAGTTTACGAATCTTAAGATACTATGTTGGCTGTCTCAATATGCACGGAGGTCGATTTGATTTTGGTCGTCGAAGAGCGGGTTTGCTCACAGAACTGAGTCTCGATGTAACATTTGTTGAAAAATTCAAGAAATTTCAAGCTTTATGAACTGCTTTTTGAAAAAGAAAGAAACAAGTGAGGAGAAGAGTTCGAAAATAATAGTCGAATATTATAGATCGGAGATACTATGTTAAAGTTTCGGGAGGATCTCTAAAAAATTGGCGCCAATGCGAGATACCACATGTAGCCGGGTTCTTCTCCACCTGATCTCTCCAACGTAGTTGAGGTCTTCCTCTTCCCCTGCTTCCCAGTGCGGGTACTACGTTGAATACTTTTAGAGCTCGAGCGTTTTATTCTATTCGGACGGCATGACCTAGCCAGCGTAGTCGACGTCCCTTAATTATGGAGTTTGGCTTTTGTTCGCCGAGAGCGGACTTGACTTCTCAATTGCCCTCTCAGTCCGAAGTAGCAACTGTTGTCAAGAGTTATTCCGCGTTGCATTTCGAGGCTGGCATTGTTGTTGATTTTAATGTTGGTCCCAAGATAGACGAAATTATCTACGACTTCGAAGTTATGACTGTCAACAGTGACGTGGGAGCCAAACCGCGAATGTGACGAATGTTTGTTTGATGTCAGGAGATATTTGAAGCTCTAATTATTTTCCCCAGCAGTAGATTGAAGAAGACGCACAATAGGGAGTCATCTCGTCTGAAACCGACGCAGGACTCGGAGTGGTGATTCCCGATCCTGACCGAGCTTTTGGACAATGATGTGGTGTGTGTCGATCCTCTCTTCCTCTGTCTTTTTCAAAATTTGGCGCGTGGTGAATATCTGTTCAGTTGTTGATTTTCCGGGCCCGAAGCCATACATAGTATGCTCGATAGAACCTTATATCGGATGTTGAGGAGGCCTATCCCATGGTAATTGGCGCAGCTTGTAGGGGTCTTCCTTTTTGTGGATAGGTCATGGCACACTTAAATTCCAATCGTCGGGCATGCTTTTGTCCGACCATATAATACAAAGAAGCTTATGCATGCTCCTTATCTGTTCTTCGCCGCCGTATTTGAATAGCTCGGCCGGCAACCCATCGGCCCCCGCCGCTGTGTTGTTCTTTAGACTGGTAATTGCTAATCGAACTTCTTCATGGTCGGGCAATGGAACGTCTGCTCCATCGTCAACGATTGGGGAATCGGGTTCGCATTCTCCTGGCGTTATGTTTTCACAGTCTTTCAGCAGGCTGGAGAAGTTTTCCCTCCATAATTTTAGTATTTAGGTCTTGATATTCAAAAATTTCAACTTTCCTTAGTCTCAGCGGCAAACCTTTAAAGGACAGACAAAACAAATGCTATTTTCCCGGCAGTCTATGCGTCTATACATGGATTTTATCTGGAAGAACCTGTTATACACTTTTGCATGCGTTTGAACCAACTGTCGAAGCACTTTTGCCGCTCTGATTGAGGTGTCTTCAAAACATGAGTTCTAAAGACATCAACCGCCTCTGGAGGTGTCCAAAAAGGTTGAACTCTTAGTTTATCTTTTATGTATGAGAATTAAAAAAGGCATTCGGTGCCAATTCAGGACTATACGGTGGATGTTTCAGTCGTTGTGGGAGAGCTCGCATTGTTGTCGTGAAGAGTGATCCGTCCTCAGCGGTTTGAGATCTTGCAAGAAAACTCGCCAACAAATGGAATTTGATGTCCTGCGTTGTTATAGCAGTATTGATGCGACATGTCCAGCTTTTTTCAATAAAACAGGCAACCATTTGCTCGGAAATTATTGGTGTGCCAACAACTTTTTTGGATTTGGCTCATCTGGAGACACCCATACAGTGGACTGATGTTTGTTTTCGGATACATACGCGTAAATCCACGATTAATCACCAGTACTGATGTCATGTCCTACATATAGAATACAGAAGCCTCGAGTCGTTAAACTTTGGGAAGTGGTGAATCGAACAAGCAACTGGTATTAATCAATTAGACTTCCATAACTAAGTATAGATATCGTAGCAACGCTTTAACCAGTACAAAGAGTTGCCCTTACACTCTTTTTTATTAAATTCATTATGTTCTTTTCACGTATAAATTTTGTGACAAGAGATCAGATCAAAGCTAAAATTAGCGAACAGCAAAATGGCGAATCGAAAATTTCCATAGATTGCCAACGTGCGATAATGGATGACAGTGTCAGAAAAGTTCTCTACACTCTAAGAACTTGACCTTCATCATAATTAGCTAAGAAAAATATACACGCCCCTCATTATATACAAATCTCTATAAGAATGCTGGTATATAAATTAAAATTTATATCCATGTATGTTACATGCATCTGAATGTCTAAAAAATAAATATTTGAAGCAAACAACATCATTAACAAGCGCAGCAGAAGCTTCAGCAGTAAGCGCTACAGCTTGAAGTGTAATAATAATATATGGCTCTCATTATCAAGATTGCTAGTAAGGCAAAAGATAAGATCGCTCGATTAAAAACACCTCGTCAAAAGCTGCATAGTATTCGTGTTTGAAGCGTTGCAAGTGAGTGGCTGCTGCTGCGATTATGACGGCAGTAAAAATGCATACATACATATATCTATATAAATATATATCAGATGCTATACCTCAACTCTGCTTATAGAAGACACCAGCACTTAATAATAATGATAATCGTAATTATGTTGACGCCCCGAGGTGATGATTATAAAAATGCGCGTGCCCAGTGGTAGTCGCTCCAACAGCAACACCAGTTTTGTGGTCGAAAACATCTTCTATATATAAGTATATGTACATGTTTATATGTAAAGATAATACATCCACTTGTTACTCGCTTGTTGGCAATCGACCGTTTAATACGAGTACTTAACCTCAAATTATAAGTTTGTCATGTTGCCTGCTGCTTCTGCTTTAAAAATTATATTAATCTCGTTGTATAATATGAACTGTGAATATATCCATTCTTATGACTTGTTGATTAGAGAGTAGTGAGGTTTGCTTGATGTGTGAGAAGCAGGAAGCTCATGACCCACAAATTGGTCAGTAATTTAGACGGCAGTTAGATGCTAACAATGTAGATTTGTAGAAGGCAGAGAAATTTCTAAGGACTATTTTCTGAGCATAGCTTGAAAAAAATAAAAGGAAATGTTAACTTGGGTTGCACCTAAGCAATGCTACCCTTCACAGATCAAAAGTTTTACCTACAATATAGTACTTGATTTTGATCGATCGATTTGTATGACAGCTATATGGTATAGTGGTCCGATCTGAACAATTTGTTAGGAGATTGTACTGTTGTCTTAGGCAATAATCCATGTCAAATTTGGTGAAGATATCTCGTCAAATGAAAAATGTTTCTATACAAGGACTATATTTTAATCGATCGGTTTGTATGACAGCTATATGCTATAGTGGTCCGATCTGAACAATTTGTTAGGAGATTGTACTGTTGGTATAGACAATAATTCATGTCAAATTTGGTTAAGATATCTCGTCAAATGAAAAATGTTTCTATACCAGGACTATATTTTGATCGATCGGTTTGTATGACAGCTATATGCTATAGTGGTCCGATATCGGCGGTACCGACGAATGAGCAAATTCTTGGAGAGAAAAGGATGAGTGCAAATTTTTAGATCGTTATCTCAAAAGCTAATTGCCCTATATACAGACAGAGAGACAAACAGGCAGATGGACCTGGCTAAATCGACCCAGCTCGTCATTTACATAGATCACTTATACTCGTATATATATATTTTATAGGAACTCCGTCGTTACTTTCGGTTGTAACAAACTCAGTTTACCATTTTATTTCCATATATGAGTTGAATATCAAAGGCCAAGGCCATCATTTTCAAGATTGACAAGCGTCTGCTAAATGACTGTTCACACCCTTGATCTCCTCCTCTCATTTCGGATATTCATTTTTTTGGACTTTTTTTTTATAAATATATGAACATTTTTTATATTTTCCATATTAAAGTCATGCCATGCCATTGGTTTTAAAGTATTAAAATACGAATACCTTGATGCCTACAGTCAAAAGCTTACCTCGAACCCTGATAATCTGCATTCAATATAAAATATTGCCCCCACGTCATAATCTTAAATACATGTCCAGTTGAACACTTTCATTTAAATTTGCGGTATTTTCGCGCTCCATACTGCTCCCTTCACCTTCGCTTGCTGTGCGTAGCTAGGCAGTTGAGGCCGCATCTACTCGGTTTGTCGGCAGGTTTTATCAATGCAGTCAGCAACCTTAAGCCTAATCGATAATTTATTGCGATCGATGTTTATTGTCGTCCTGCATTGCGTAGTTAACGAGTCCGACCACAATGGTGTAGTCAACAACAACAACAACAAAGAAAATAGTGAATACGAACCGTTGAACAAAGCGCTATTGGACGTTGGACGCTGAAAGTCGGCAGTAAAGCGGCGGCGCATAACTTAGCCGCCATATACACCAGTCTGCTGGCATGCATACTTTCATACATATTATGCAAGTACATTGACTAAGTCCGTCTGCACCGCAGCTAGTTAAGCGCAGTCTAGTCGCTGTTGCAGCCTTCTTGCAAAACCGACGCTGATTCAGCTCGAGTTCAGTCTGCGCCGCAGCTAGTTAAGCGCAGTCTAGTCACTGGTGCAGCCTTCCTGCAAAATTGACGCTGGCTCAGCTCGAGTTCAGCGAGGGTTTTTTGATCTTTAGCGTTTTTAACGCGCCTATTTCCGTTTTGTTGCGCCACAACTTGCAGCACTGACTCCACATTTTGTATTTGTAATTTTCCTTATTGTATATGTGTAGGCATGCGGACATACCTACACGTCGTAGCGCGCGAGATGATCTAAACCTGAATTTCCATTTCTAGGTAACGTACCAGTTGTTAGTGTCGGTTTCGTAGCATTCGTAGAAATATTACATTTTCGTTTATCGCGTATGGCTCATCATCGTTGTGCAGCGCTCACTGCTGCCGTGTGCTTATGGTTGGTGGGGCTCTGCGAGCATTTGTGCCGCTGGTACTGTTGCATTTGACAAGCGAAAAAAGCTAATTCGCATTTAAGTTGCAAACTTATGCGCTGAGCGCGCGCGCACACAGCAAGTAAATGCTGCTACAATTCGATATGATCTCGGCGAGCTGTCGTTCATGACTGCTGGTTGTTACCTTTTGTGCTGTTTCGGCCACGTTTTGGCGCTTTCGGTGCGGTCCCATTTCGTCCCATTTTGGTGCCACAAATGGGTGTACATATGTATATATATATGGAGCTGCAGTTAAGCAGCTGGATGGTAAGATGTGTGGAAAAACGAGCCACTAAGTGGTGGTACCTTCTACAAGTATTTAGCTCGTTGCCCTTTTAGGTTTGGTTGTAACTACTGCAGCTGCAGTAATGGCTGTGTGGAATCGTTAGTTATTGAGGTTGTACAGTGGGTTCATCATCGAAAAGTTAGCTTTTTGTTGACAAAACGTCTCATTTTTGGAGTAAGTTTTCTTCTTGCCGAGGTGGCACTCCGGCATCGGTTATAAATCTGGTTACTGTTCGTCCCAGTTACCTTAACCCGATCCTCACGGTATTTCCATCTCATTATATTTGATATTTTTTTGACCTCTGAGAGATAAGCTCATGTCATTCACGTGATAGGCTTCTAAACTCAGTGGAAATTTTCGAATTTAAAAACATAGTGTAGCTAAATACATATGTACCTCTTAGCGTGGGGTTTTCAAAGTGAAGATGATCTGCCTATTCCTTTGCTTCTTATTCTTCTTTATTAGTGTAGAAACCGCTTACGCGGTTATAGCGGAGTTTACAACAGCGGGCCAGTCGTTCTTCATTTTCGCTGTTTGGCGCCAATTGGAGATTCCAAGTGTACCTAGCTCCTTCTCCACCTGGTCTTTCCAACGGAGTGCAGGTCTTCCTTTTCTTCTGCTTCCCCCAGCGCGTACTGCGTCGAATACTCTCAGAGCTGAAGTGATCTCGCCAGAGTAGCCACTGCCTCTTAATTCGATTTTTTTCCTTTGCTACAAACGGGTTATATCGCGGTATAGACGATATTAGAAACTCATGTGGTATAGTCTGAAAGTGTAAACTTTTTAGAGGTTCCGCTATACCAAATCTGGTATTCCACTGAAGCTAGAGGCTTTTCTCAAGCGATGAAGTTCTTTGTTTTGAAGCCAGCAGATTGCTATCGAAAAAAAATTAAGAAAATCCTTGTGGTGGGAGATAAAGACGAGCGACGTGTAAGTTGGAACAATGGACTGGATCAACTTATGAGCTGCTAAAACATTATAGGTTTAATGAAGGAACAGCAATTAAGTTGACTAGGCTATGTAACAAGAATGGTCTTTAAAAGGATAGAGAGCAGCAAATGGTAGTAGTTAAAGCGTACAAAACTAAGTCAAGAGGAATGCCAAAGGCAATATGGGTCGACGAACTGAAGGAAGACAGGAAAATCTTCATTACTGGCGTAGACACCGCTTACGCGATTATAGCCGAGTTAACAGGAGCGCGCCAGTCGTTTCTTCTTTTCGCTACGTGGCACCAATTGGATATTCCAAGCGAAGCCAGGTCCCTCTCCACCTGATCCTTCCAACGGAGTAGAGGTCTTCCTCTGTTGTGTTTTTGTTCATTCGGATAAACATGACCTAGCCAGCTTAGCCGCTGTCTTTTAATTCGCTGAACTATGTATGTCAATGTCGTCGTATATCTCATACAGCTCATCGTTCCATCGAATGCGATATTCGCCGTTGCCAACACGCAAAGGACCATAAATCTTTCGCAGAAAATACCTGGCATAAAATATTGAAGAAAATTACAAAGAACCGTTATGCCTGTGTATCACAGTGGTCTGGTATCTCGATGAAGTAATGATTTCTCGTTCATTTCATGCTTTGGATATTTCAGAGAAGACGGATGCGGCCAGTCCAGATCAACTCTTTCCTAGTTGCTGGTCGTTTTTCAAGTATTGCAGTGGTCCGGATACTGCAGAGAAGATGGATGCGGTCAGACCATGTGGTCTTTAAACGAAAAGTTAAAATATTATTGCATTACGTGGTATGATCTTCAAGTTCAATGTGAACCACTGTTCAGTTGCTCAATATTTCTCAAGCAAAGCAATGGACGCGCGGTCACAACGGTCCCTGACTCCAACATGGACATGCATACTAATATCTGCAATATATTCAACATGTATACATATGTGTGTATATTTGTGGCAATTTTCGCTGCCTACAAGTGTGAACTAATGATTCCTGAGGATCGATAAGAGAGCTGACCTTACCTTTTGTTGCATGCTGCATGCTGCTGAATGCCCGCCATTACTAGTTAAGGCCCATAAGTATATGGAATACATTGGAAACACGGCTGCACGTAGATACATATGTATATATGTATGTATCACTGTGTGAGTGTTCGTGTTGCCAGCATAAAAAGGATAATAATCATAATGATGGTCGACTGGCAGCTGTGGCGGCGGCGGCGACTAGCCAACCAAGGAGCGCTACGTCTGAGAAAAGAAGCAAAAATAAACGAGCAGCGGCGCAGAAAGCGCAAAACAGGAAATTTATGCGACTGCAACGAATGGCATGCAATGGAAATCTTGAAATGTGCATCTTTGAATGTTGAAAGCCATTTGCCGGGTTTTGCTTTCTGCTTTGTTTTGGTGGAATTGGATATGGATGAATCGCTGGGTGGATGGATGGCTGGATGGATGGATAAGCATGAAATCGAATAGCGCTGCAACTAAACCGAAGCTGGACTATTGGTTGTGGCAACAATTGTGCTAAGTGAATATGAGCGTGTATGTGTGCGTGAGCGCATGTTGCACAAGTGCTGCAAATTTCTTTTAATAAGACGCTTGACGCCTTGAATAGCCCACAGCGACCGCGTTTGGCAGCATGCAACATCAACTACTTGGACGTTGTTTGTGTGTGTCTCTGCACGCTTGAGCATAACAAAATTGCTGATTATATGCCACTGATTGTTTCCGAAATTGCAGACTACGCCACATACAAATCTCTGCGGCACTAAAGCACCGCGCACAGTGGCCGCGTCGGGCGGGTGAGGCGACTCAGGGAAAACTTAATGAGGCAGAAAATTATTGAAGGTTGAGAGGCGTGAAAATTGGTTATTAAAGAGGCAGGAAGCCGGCATTAGCTCGAAATTTCGATGTTGCATGTACTGATTTGTGCTTTTTGAATACGAAACGGAGAAATATTTCAACAAATCGAAGTTTAATTTAATGCAACGCTGCTTTCGACACGTTATTGTTGTTTGCCACCACTAAGCGCTTATCGCGCGGCGCATCTCATACGGTTGCCAAGCAAAAAATTTCGTTGCCGTAAATAATTGAAATTTTAATTCCGCGCGGCAGTTTGGGCCACAACACACACGCGCACACAACTCAGCTCAGCATGTAGGTGCAACGTGCAACACGTCTGCTTTTCACACGTCAAACAACATTGTTGGGTGCAAAATGGCATCCGCCCCAGCGCATTTTCGGGCTACCTTAGAGTATGCGCCGACTGACTGCCAAGCTCTAACTTATGTCCGCCATAGGCTGGCCTTCAATCAACGCGCACACCACAGCTCCGCCGCAGCACCGCACAGTGCATCACACCATACTCAACGCTGCGCGCAGCTTTTTGACTGCTGTTGTTCTCCAGAGATTTGCCGTATTCTGTGCGCAATTTTTTATGTGTCCATTGTTGTGTCTCGTCTCACGTCCGACTCGTCGACATTGTCGTTATTCACATGCGTCCGCTGTAAGCTGCTTTGCGCGCCATACGCGTTCACGCATAAATACCCAAACCATCAGGCTCGTTCAACACTTGAATTAAATCGTACAGTCCACATATGGTCGGTCGCTTGGCTGCTCGTTTGTTGCGTTTTCGCCAAGGAAGTGGTTTATTATTTTTGTCGCCGTCCAAAACAGTTAAGCGCACACACGCATACACTTCTATATGTTGCTCATCGTCGTCGCCTGTATTTTCAATCATGCATTCGTTATGGTTGTGCTGATTTGCACGCCGTCCTCTTTGGCTTTTGCGTGGCATTTCACTGATATGGCCGTTTGTGGCATGGCCAGAAATTAATGAAACATCTGCAAATGCCGAGAATATGGTAGAAGAGACGTATTTTTCCTCACAATTCAAGGCATTAATTTGTATTTGGACACATACCTAGCCCAAGTTGGCGATTCTATTCAATTGCAGCATTCCCGGCTCTACAGCAAGTTGAGGTGATAATTCTTCATTAGTGCGTGAGCATGACTAGGCTGTCTGAGAAGATGCACCGAGTCTTTGGTTCTTTGGGGAATTGCTTGCACTGTTCTAAATGTGGTTCGTGTTGCCAAATTAGTCTGAAAACACTTCAACGCTTAACTTGGCTTAAAAGGTACATAGGTGTTCCCTAATTGGATTTCACTGTCGTACCCTCGGAGAGCATTCCAAGAATGGATATTCTTAATATAATATACTCATTTATCCAAATACGTGCAATTAATACAATATCTCAGTCGGAATCTTAGTTACTTCTTCAACATGAAATTAAAAAAAAGATTACATTAGGTTAGGTCGTAGGTTTGATCTAAAAGCGCTGAATCTCAATTCGATAGATAATACCAGATCCTTATAGATCCACATTCTGAGCTTACCATAAATCAGTAACTTCGCTAGGTTCGCTAAAGGTCTCTGTACCATGATATTTCAATATCAGTTTGGTGAAAGCCGGGCAGTAACGAGGATATTATTCCTTCTCGTCTTCATTCATACTGCTTTGGAAAATTGCGTCCGACAGTGTAATTAGCTGCACCTCGTGTGAATCCATTGCACAGTGTCCAGTTTTTCTACGAGCCAGTAGTTCGAAGGACCTCTAACGAATCACTCTTGCCCAGAAGTTCGGAGAACCTCTAACGGCTAAATCTTGGCCAGAAGGATTTCGCAGTCGCGCAACTTCTGGTTGTTGACCGTCGCTTGCTGAGCTCATTGAACGAAAAGTCCAACGCTAGAACGCAAGAAAATATCGGTCAACCGAGTCGCTTCTAATCGAGGGGAAAGTAAGATCGGGATTTTGTATCTCGTCATAAATAAAACTATTTTAGTTTCATTTGTATTTATGGCTAATCTTTCTCTCTGCCCATTTGATAACCACATTTAACTATCCTTGGGTTAACAGTGTTCAGGGACTTCCCGAAGCGTCCGTGTATTACCCCACTCCACTACAACCGATCTGTCTCAAAGTAAACTATATATGATATGCGTGAGATTAGCTTTGACCTGAAACTTATCCAGATCTCCAGTAATCGCCCCCTCGACATCAAGAAAGATGCCCACAGCACAGTTTTTATGTATAATGTACAGGTTCATGAGTCTCTCTAGGTTTTCAATAGAAACGAAGAGAGACTGATAGGCCTCTAGTCAAGTCGAAAGTAAGTAATGTTACCTCCATGAAAACTTGAAAATAGATTATTGAAAATGTGACTGCCAGTTTGTCGACTTTTTAAGAGATTTTTTATCGAAAGTATACAATTTTACAGCAAAATCTTTCTAAGTACTTAAAAAGCTTTAACCTGCTATAGAACAGCCGAAGTTCCTTTTCATTTGGGGACGTTTTTTACGTGGCGGGTCTCAAACCCAGCGCACAACCCTGTGGAGGGGATGTTTCGCCTTCTCATTTTAGCTCGGCTTCAAACGGATGTTGTTAAGCTACCTAGAGGATACTTGGTGTAGGACCGGAAGTCGTGAGCTGTTTGAGCCATATGTAAAATAATCGTTTCTGGCCACTCCCAAGTGATTGGCAATCAGAGATCACTTGCGTGAACTTCTACACATGACTCCATCCTCTAACCAGCATCAACAACAACAACAACGTCAGCCTCGAAATCCAACGCAGAATGTCTCTTGCCAACAGGTGCTATTTCGGACTGAGTAGGCATTTGAGAAATAAAGTTTTCTCTCGACGAACAAAGATCAAATTCTATAAGTCACTCACCATTCACGTCCAGCTATATGGTGCAGAGACATGAACGATGACAACATCTGATGAGTCGGCGGTTCGAGTTGTCGAGAGAAAAGTTTTGCGAAAGATTTATGGCCCTTTGCGCATTGGCCATGGCAAATATCGCATTCGATGAAACAATGAGCTGTATGAGAGCTACGCCGGCTAGGTCATGTCGTCCGAATATAAGAAAACACTCCAGCTCTAAAAGTATTCGACGCAGTACCCGCCGGGGGAATCAGAGGAAGAGTAAGACCTCTAATCCGTTAGAAGGGCTAGGTAGAGAAGGACCTGGCTACACTTTGGATCTCCAATTGGCGCCACGTAGCGAAAGAAGAAACGGCTGGCGCGCTGTGGTTAACTCGGCAATAACCGCGCAAGCGGTTTCAACGCCAGTAAAGAAGAAGAAAAACGGCCGAAGAACAAGGGATTCGATGATTTGAATTTTTGATAAATTTATTTTGTTAGAAGCATATGGTGCCAATTATGATTTCTTTTAAACTTTTTATAATTAGATTTGACATCCTAGTGGTCGCGCGAGAGATTTGAGGTTCTATTTCAAATCACGTAGATCCCGCTTGTTAGATAACAGCTGCCATAAATAGAAGAAAGTTTTTTTAGTTTTGACCAACTCCCGACAAATTTAAAGATCCTTATTTAGATCAGCTCTTTATTTAAAGAAAAATTTAAGGAAACCGAAAAATCTTGTAGTTCGTTTTTAGGTTATTGGCTTCTTTATTTTTCAAAATCAATACATCCATTACCATTACAACGCTAGACATCAAATCATTTCATAAATCAGATAAGTCGATTGCAGCGTGCGCTTTCATGTGGTCCAGCCATTAAATTGATGTGCCCATTTATCAAATCTGAAATACGTTCATATGTACAGTTATGTACAATGTATGTTATGTGCACAAATAACCGCAAGACACAAATTGAATCTGTTAAAGTTGCAGTTTTTATTATCGCAGCAATCGACGCGGCTAAAACAGATTATAGATTAAGTTGATATACGAGTACACAACGGGCACGACTATTTGATTTTAGGAATTACATATCGACTTGTGTACAAAATACGAAAAAATCATGCCCACACAAGTATTGACAAATTTATGCGCAACATTTTATGGGCGCATTTAAAGATTGACGGTGGAAATAATATTTTAAATAGGCGGTAAAGCTAAAATTGGCCAATAGTGATGGAGGCCAAACGGCAGTGTGATTGTTTCTACTTTGCTGCATATAAGAAAATAACAAATAAAAGTGGGGGTTCTGTAGGGAAATTGTAATAAGAATATACTTGAGAGGTATACCAACAATATACTTGAGGAGTTATTAAGGAAATATTGAACGAAAAGCATGAAATGATTTAGGCTGGATCTCTATTCTACGTAGTTGAATTATAAACGGTCTGCCTGCTGAGATGATACGTTTTGAGCCTTTGTAGTAGAGGCTAATGAGTAAAATTTCGGCTCTCGGATAGTGCGAAGTTCAACTATAATGGCTTCTTGGCGAAAATTTGAAATCTTATTTTTTAGTTAAAATATTTCCAGTTTGAAACACAAGGGGATCTGCAACAGGTCAATTGAAAAATGATTTTTATTTAGCCCAACCTTCAAAAAGGTCAATTATAATTCTTAATTAGTGCGTGATCTGACGATAAGTTTCTGCATTATACACTTTGTGTGAAGCAACTTTTGTTATTGTAAAAAAATGGATAAAAAGGAGCTTCGCGTGTTGATAAAATATACAGTT
The DNA here is from genome assembly GCF_016617805.1 of Bactrocera tryoni. Classification (NCBI taxonomy): domain Eukaryota; kingdom Metazoa; phylum Arthropoda; class Insecta; order Diptera; family Tephritidae; genus Bactrocera; species Bactrocera tryoni. Next base: position 18,642,345 of record NC_052500.1, read on the forward strand.
TTGAAGAGAACTAATGTAGTTGAAGCATAAACGAGTTTCCGGGCACTGCACCTGGAAAATCAACCATCAATGATTGGTATACTAAGTTTAGACGTGATGTTATAAGCACCGAAGACGGTGAACGCAGTGGACGCCGAAAAGAGGTTGTTACCGACGAAAAGTGAAGTTGTTCTAGAAAGCAAGCAGTCTAAAGACATCAACTGAAGGTGTACATCACATCATACAGGAATGCTTGGGTATGAAAAAGCTCCGTGCAAAGTGGGTGCCGCGCGAACTCACTTCTGACCAAAAACGAATTGTTTATTGGGAACGTAATTTAGAGATGTCCAAGCGTAACAAACCTGAGTTTTTGAGTCGATATGTGACAATGGATGAAACTTAGCTCCATCATTTAGCTCCGAAGTCCAATCGACTTTTATCCGGTTAGACTGCACACGCTGAACCCGCTTTAAAGCATGGAAAAACTCAACAGTCGGCTGGCACGTTTAAGACGTCTGTATTTTGGGATGTGCATAGAATAAGTTTTATTGACTACCTTGAAAAAGGAAGGATCATCAACAACGACTATTACATAGCATTATCGGATCATTTGGAGGACGAAATCCCTGGAAAACGGCTGTTTTTGAAAAAGAAAGTGCAGTTTCATCAAGACAATACACCATGTCACAAAACAATGGCTAAAATCCATGAATTCGGCTTCGAATCGCTTCCGCATTCACCGTATTATCCAGAACTGTCTGTCAACTACTATTTTCTGTTCTCAGCTCTCAAAGGAATGCTCGCTTGGTAGAAATGTTCTTCGAATGATGTGATGATTGCCGAAACGGAGGTCTATTTTGAAGCAAAGGAAAAATCGTACGACAAAAATGTTAACGAAAACTTGGAGAATCCCTATATTCAGTGTATCACTACCCTTGAGGAAACTGTATTGAATAAAAAAAAAAATTTTGTCAAAAATGTGCTTTACTATGGTAAGCCCGAGACTTTCCCCTGCGGACTCGCAGAAATTTGTAAAAAATTGCAGAATTTAACCACCTTTCGAGCGTAGAGGTCAAAGATTACTTCGGAGATTTTTATACGACACCAGCTGGTAGTAGTTAAAAACGAAGTATAAAATGTTTTCTTTAGATATTCCAGGTGGATAATGTCTTGGCTTCGTTCGGTGTTTCAAACCGGCGTCAACTTGACTAACTTAGAGAGAACCGACACGTTTTTGGGGACTTGGAAAAACGGGGTCCATGTAGAAGATAATGATGAAGAGCTTGAAAATAGGTTATATCTTCAAATTAGGTTCATCTGTAGCAAGGTCACTTCATTTAAGGGACAACATAAGCTGTGTTTATTTTGAAGCGAGTGACAAAAGAACGACTAAAACTGATAGAATTTTCCTGAAGGGGTTCAGTTTTTAGTGTTTTGAGACATTTTGAAAAACTATATATGGAGTCGCTGATACAATCGGTAATCTGGAAAAAATAGCCGCGTTTCTGTTCTAGCTGCTTGGATTTTGTTATTCTAGAGATCTTTATCTCGAACTTTGCCTTCATTTCGACTGCCCTAATAGCTAGCCTGTGGGTTGATTGGAATCGCCGGCGTGTCATATCACAACAAGTTATTTAACACTTATTTCTAAGCCTAAGTGATACTGCCGTATTGATATAAAAGAGGAATAATGACTGGGCAAAATTTGTTAAGTGAGCAAGAGCAGTAAGCTTGCGAAGAAGTAAAGCAAAATTTAGCCAATTCATCGCCACAAAAACGAAAATGGCTCGGAATGACAATCATGCAGCTAATTAAAGCGATGACTTCAAGCGAAAAATACAACGAGAAGACTTGAATCAAAATCATGGCAACATGGAATATAACGTTTAGAGCAAGCAAAAACAGCAATAGCAACAATGTAATTTTTGCAAAGATCGCACATTGCGACAAAAAACGGGTGTCAATTATTTACGATTTCTTCTTGACTGACCTGCGGTGAAAAAAATGCCTCATAAAATGCTTGAAAAATGCTGCTAAGCACAAGTGCCAAAGAAAAAGGTCTAAAAATGTATGGAAATAAATAAGACAGACAATTGCTTGGCTTGGCTGGACTTGGGCCGACTAAAAACAACGCGGGCGCACAAATCAATTGCAGAAATATTTTGCACGAGATCACCACGGCTGCGTCGCAAGTAGCGGTAACGGCAGCAGACGTCATGCCACAAATGGCTAAGACCAAAACGGGTGCATGCAACGCGTTGGCAGTAAAGGGAAATGGAAATGATTAAAACTAAACTTGGGCCACGCACCAAAAATGTCAAGTTAACAAGCAGGAAAAAGGTAAAATAAAACACGAACGCGACGAAGCAGACGCACGAAGTAAGAAAATAAGGAGAATAAATATAAGATATGCTTACAATAAGTGTCAAGTGTGTGTGCGGACGGGCAAAAAATGCCAAAATAAAGTAAGAAGTGCAAATAAAACAAAAAGTGAAGTAAAAATCACAAAAAGTGCGAATTAAAACAAAAAAGAATGAAAGTCAAATGGACAAAATTAAATTTAAAATGAATTGTGGCAAAAAACCGCTGCTTGAGGTGGAAAAAGTCACAGAAGCAACATGAAATGACACAACAGATTAGGGAATATCACCTTCGCACACGCTATGCCACCAAAAAAAAAACGCAGGCGGAATAAATACGGCCAGCCGTAAGCCATGATGTCGCGCTACGAAACCGAGAAGCAGCCGTACAGCTGTGCTGCGCGACGGCGAGCCAACAACAGCGGAGGCGTTCAAGATTCGCAACTCGGCTGAAATTCGTCGACTGCGTGCACACTTTGCCGTTGTTGTTGTTGCGATTTCAGCTGAAGCTGCTGATCGTCGTCGCATTGTTGCATGCAACAACGTTTCCGTTTGCTTGAAATCATTCATTTATTTCTTTTGGTTTTGAATTTTGGCTGGCATCCGATCGGTGCAAACGATTGGCGACACGAAATCGAATATTCAAGCCCGCACAATCCGTCGCCGTACACAGTGTCGCCACGCGGCCACGAGGGAGATGCAACAATTGATTGCGTTTGCCAGCAGTAGCAGCGAGCGCGGGTGAATGCGGCGCCGGCGACGCAGAGGCCGCAAACCACAGGGGAAGGGTGAATAGCGTCAAGCAACCAATGCCAATAAAATCGCAAGCAGTTACAACAACAACAGGCATTCGTTAAGCGCTTTAAAGTGCTGCAAAAAGTCACAACTTTGCAAATCATACCTGCCCGCAACAACAAAAAGCAAAAAATGCAAAACTTGCGCTCGCAAGAAAAGTTCAAAAAAGAATAAACTGAAATAAATCGCCAAACGTATTGGCTTCGAAATGGTATTCAATGAAGGAGCAGCAAGTAACCACAACAACAATGAGCTCAACGCTCGGTCAGTCCACTCTGCAGTCAGTCACTGCACGCCCGCGCGCCCCTCACAGTCCGCCAACACTTATAAAAAAACCCAAAGAACCTTAGTCTCTGCGCAGCCAGAAGAGTTATTTGTCGGTACACATGTATGCCTGTATGCTGGGTACATGGGGGCAAGTGCAGCCAGCGAAGGCGATGAAAAAAAACAATACCAATAACAGCATGCGCTTACAATGGCAATATCGATACAAAAACACAGTGCAACGGCGCAGCAAGCACATCGCAAATGTGCAACTCGCTGTGGCAACACAAATTGTAGTGTTGAACAACATGTTTTCGGTGTGTTTCACTTGTTGTTTCGCTTACATTTTCGGTGTGGGCACTCTTCTCAGTTGCGCGGAAGACCGCTGGGGCAGTGTGCTGTTGCATATGTCCTTAAAGCATGAGTTGGAACGGGATTATGTCGAACTTAATTTGAGATGCATTGCTTTAAGGCGCAGAGAGTTTACCTTTGAACAAAAAAAGGATGTGGCTGGGGGTAGAAATTCTTCAGTGATTGCCCTTTCTAAATTTTCTGTAGAAGGAGGAATATCCCCTTGTGAGGTTGACCGAAGAGAATCCATTTATAGTAGTACCATTTTGAAGTGAGATAGTCAGCAAACTAGGAAAAATTTAAAAGAAAATTGTTCCATAAATTGAATAGAAAACTCGAGAAACCTTAAATGGAGGCTAATAAATAGGTGGCTGGGATTTTGTCGCCTTCAAATTAATCCCTACCAGATGTAATACACTTATATCAACGATTTCTCCATATCTTGAAATACTTTTCACAAGCACTTTTTGGTATGGCCTTCAGCTCCTTCACGAATTTTGTTTTTTCTCTTCGATCGACTGAAAACGGGTTCCACGGAGCGGCAATATCAGTTTGTGGAACAAAAAAAATCACACGGATCCAAACTTGGTGAATACGGCGGTTGATCGATGGTATTCATTGCGTTTTTGGCTTTAAATTCGGTCACAATCGTACGCTTTTGGAAAAAAAATTCAGCTTTATCGGGACGAGTCGAACAAGATTTCGGTTTCGCTGATGGACTCGGGGGAGATATCGAGCTCTCTCGCCATCTCTCTACTAGCCTGACGATTTTCAAGCACCATATCCTTCACTTTTATAATATTTTCATCGTCGTCTAGAACAAGGCTCGATCTCTCGACCGTTTTTAAAGGCTTTGTACCACTCGTAGGCTTGTGTTTTTTTCTTTTCCAACAACGGTTCCGCACGTGAAATTTGGTTATAAATACAAATTTTTAGACAATTTCTTTGTTAGATATTTTTATCTATTGTAAAAACTGGAACGGATTTCTGAGGTTCAGGGTGCTTTTTTGTCTTAATGTATATTGAATTCTATTGGATCTTTTTGTTGTTGGGTTTCCATGTATTTTTTCTTTTTTACACGATAGATATAGAAAGAAATGGAGCGACAACGGCTAGCTTCCTTGTTAATAATAATGTGAGTTAGGTAATGATCCTATCTCCTAAAGTGCTTGACTTAACGGCAATTCTTTCTTATAATTCTAACCGAAAGCAATCATTCTGTATCATTTCATGTCCAAACAGCTTACCACATATAACCGGAGAAAAATTTGCATCCAAATCTTGACTAAATTAGCAAAAAGGTAAAAAATAAATGCTCACCTTCAATAAACAAGAATCAACACGTTGCCAATAAACTGTAATATCATTGAGAAAAGACACGTGTAATATTCAAGAAGCTACAGCAGAAATACCCCAAAGAAAATATTTACCTAGCAATTAAAAACTCCACGGGAAATTCCAACAAAATTATTTAGCCCATTTTGTTGGAATTTCATGTTTTTGCACAATAAATCATAAATATTTAAGAATTTAGAAGAGAGGACAAAAATATGGTGCAAGACTTGGTCAGCTTCTGGAGATATACTCATATAAGTTATAAACAAATTTTAACGAGTCTATAATTCTTCTTCTTTATTGACACCGCTTACTCGGTTATAGCCGAGTTAACAACACCGCGCCAGTCGTTTCTTCTTTTCGCAAGGTGGCGTCAATTGGGGATTCCAAGTGTAACCAGGTCCTTCTCCAGCTGGTATTTTAACGGAGTGGAGGTCTTCGTTTTCTCTACTTCCCCCGGCGGGTACTGCGTCGAATACTCTTAGAGCTGAAGTGTTTTCAACCATTCAGTCGACCATACCCAGCTAGCGTAGCCGCTGTCCTGAATTCGCTGAACTATGTCAATGCGGTCGTATATCTCGTACAGCTCATTGTTCTATCGACTGCGGTTTTCGCCATTGCCAATGCGCAAGGAACCATAGATCTTTCACAGAACCTTTTCCTGGAAAATTCGTAACGCCGACTCATCATGTTGTCATCGCACTATATGGCATGGGAATGATGAGTGGACATGTAGAGTTTGGTCTTTGTTCGACGAGAGAGGACTTTACTTCTCAATTGCATACTCAGTCCTAAGCGGCACCTGTTGGCAAGAGTTATTCTGCGCTGCATTATATCTACGACTTCGAAGTTACGACTTTCAGCAGTGACGTGGGATCCCAGTTGCGAGTGTGACGATTGTTTGTTTGATGGCAGGGCTTTAGGTTACACACAGTACGAACCTTTCATGCGGTGTTGAGGAGACTTATCCCACGGTAGTTGGCGCAGATTGCAGGGAGCTCTTTTTGTGGATTGGGCAGAGCACACTTAAATTCCAATCGTCCCGTATCTTTTCGTCCGAAGTACGTTCCTTATCAGTTCTACGCCGCCGTATTTGAATAGCTCGAACGGCAAACCATCGGTCCTCCCCGCTTTGTTGTTCTTGAGATGGGTAATTGCTATTCGAGCTTCTTGATGGTCAGGTCGGTCCGCTCCATCGTCATCGATTAAGCAATCGGGTTCACCATCTCCTGGTGTTATGCTTTCAGTAAGCTAGAGAAGTGTTCCCTCCATAATTTTAATATGCTCTGAGTATCAGTCACTAGAAAACCTCTGGGGATTCTACAAAAGTATGCTCCTTCTGTTAGTCGTCGCATCTTTTCGTAGAATTTTCGAGTATTACTCCTGTTGGCCAGCTTCTTCAGCTTTTCCGCCTATCACAACATGATCGATCTGGTTGGTGGCTTTTCGATGTGTAGGCAGCCATGTGGCCTGATGAATTTGCCTATGCTGTAATCTAGTACTACTGTTCGGACAACTATAGCATTCAAATTGACCAATTATAATCAAGATAAAATCCTTTTATACACTTTTAGGGTGTAAGATATGTGCCTTTGAAGGGTATTATAGCTTGATGTTCGCCACCTTTTGATAGATATGTACATATATATACATATTTTAACTTGTATACTTTTATATTTATCGTTTATACATACATATTTATCGTCGCACATGCATTTTTCCATTTTCTTTTTTTTTTGTGTCAAACATCTGCGAAATACCCAATAAATAACAAAAGCAAAAGCTATCGAAGAAGTCAAAGTTTAGAATTGCATATGGTTGCTGCATATTCGTATGTTATCGCAGTTGAAAAGTTAGCAAAGTCCTACCCTCATTTCCCAGTTCACAATCTAGCCGCCTCTATGGACGGCTGGCACAGCGCGCTGCGTGTTGCCGCACGATTTTTTTACACCACAACAATATATACAAGGCGAAAATGCTTTAATGCAGCCAGCAAGCAACACTGCGGGATATCTATGGCGCTCGCATACCGCTACAGCGGTGGACGACCAGCCGCCCGCCTCACCCATTTATGCATGGTTTTTGTTGTGACTGCCTGATGACTCCCCAATGGCCATGTTGAACTTCGTGACTTATGTTGCCACATTGCAGCAACAGCGACTAAGTGTTGTTGCTGATGGCTTAAATTATGAATAAGTATACGCCGAGTGCTGAGTGTTGAGCGTAACTGAGCACTAAGCGGCGAACACTGGCTGAGCAATTATTCGCTCTAACCGTGTCAGTTGCTACCGAGTGCAACCAAATAGCTCGTTGGCTAGTCGCTCGCTCTCTTGGTGCTTTAAAGAAATATTAAACGCCGGGTGGCGGCGCGTAAATTGCCCGGCGAACGCAGGCGGACGCATGGAAATTGCTCCTGCCGCTTGGCGAAAATTGCTGCCGCTGCTTCTTTACAGTTGCTGCTGCTTTTTTATTATTTCCACTGTTGCTATTTATTGCTGCTACTACTGCTGTTTTTTCGTTGTTAATGTCTTACATTTTTTGCTGCTTCCCACCAAAGTGGATTTTCGTGTCGTTACTTTGTACGCGGCCAAATCGAAAATCGTTTCGGTTTGAAGTTTTTTTTTTTTTTTTGATAATTTTCATACAACAAAAGTTTCAGTCGATGCATTGGCGGTAATTGTAATGTTTTCACGAGTAAATTGTAGTATTTAATATAAATTAGCGTCTCTTTTCGAAACACTCCCAATTCACTTTGAACTCTGTGCCGGAACTCCTTTTTAAAAGTGTAACGAAATTTTATCTATCAAATTTGTTATTTTCGCGATTAAGTTGAAGGTCTTTTTTACTTCTCAAAAGTGATTTGGATATGCATATTTCATTCGGTCTTGGGGAAGTCAGAAAACCGCGTTTTTGAAGAGGTACTTTATTTAATTAATAAAATAATAATTAGTTACATTTAGGATCCCTTGATCCCGTAGCTGACCACTGTTCTTCTAGTCTAGAAATAAAAAATACCCGTTTTCTTTATTTTCAAAGTTTATCCATGAAGCAATATGTCTACAAGAAGATTTTTCAACATTCAAATTGTTTTCAGAGATATTAGTAGCATATCGGAGATATACTTAGGTTCCCTACTTTTTTTTAAAGAAAAAACACAGAAATTTCAAATTTAATGGGAAATGTTTATTCTCATTCGAAAAATACGTTCTTTGGCATTTATTTGTGAAGGTTATCTTGTACAAATATTGGCCGCGGCTACGTCTCAGATGGTCCGTTCGTTGAGTACAATTTTCGATGAGTCGTTCGAACAATTCGACTGGCAACTGACGAATGACACGCGTGATGTTTTCCATCAAGGCCTGAATCGAAGCGGAATTGTCCGCAAAGACATATCCCCACAGGGAAAAGTATAACGGTGTGATATCACACGATTTTTCTGACCAATCGACTAGCCCAAAACGTGAAATTATCTACTCACCGAAGTGTTTTCTTAATAAACCTATAGATTAATGCGATTTGTGGGATGTGAAGCCAAATATCACCGCGATCACGAGCTTAAATTTAGTCGGTTATCATGGCGCGATAACGGTCGCCCTTGAACGTCGAATCTTATTAGAACTTTTCAAGAGCCCATAGAGCGAAGCGATATCCCTTGGGAATGACGAGCGGTATCAGTTCATGTACAAGCTGTATTTTGTACGTTTTCAATTTAAGATCTCGAAGTAAAATGCGCCAACTCGTTCCATACGTCAATCCGAGTAGATATACGCGAAACTTTAAACGCGTTTTTCTCGAAAAGGTCTTTTTCATAACGATACCCACTATTCCTGGACTTCTACTGGACGGATATTAAAAAAAAATCGAAATAGTCAAAAACAGGAAAAAAAAATTTCATGTAGTCACCATTTCGTGAAACTTTTTTCTTCACCCATTTCGTATTATTATGTAGTATTTTTGACAAAACGGCGACTTTTTAAAAAAGTACTTTTTTTTTGTGAAAAGATCGAAATTATTACAAAAATCGCATTTCTTCGTCTATTACCTGAGCAAGTCGTGTAAAAATTTCAAGTTCAGCGATTCAGGCCTTTCGAAGAAATCATCCTCAACTCTAAAAGTCGGTTTATTAGACTCAAATACTCAAAATTGGTGACCAGAAGCTGTTTTGAGAGATTCCTATACGAGTATTTTTTGCCTTTAAGATCTAAAATATGGACCCAAAATTAATTTTTATAAACCCCCCATTAAAATATACCTTCTCGCAAGTACACACATTTTAGATAATGAGATTTAGAATATCCTCATAATATAAAATATTGATAAAAATAGTATTGTGTTAGAGAAGACACCTCGCAGGCAAATTATTATTATTATGTACATATATCCTAGAGCTGAAAATATACTTTTTGTAAGCGCTTATTTCCGCTAAGCACTGTTTTGATAATCTCTAGTTCATACCACCCTTTCTTCTTTGGATCACCTCATTTATAGATCACATAAAAATATACGACGTCTCATATTTCTTCTTAATAGGCGATAAACACTGTTGTTGATCAGCGGCAAATTGAAGATTTCCTGTTGAGACAACAAATTGTCACAAAAATTTAAGTGAATTAAGCAGCGAGATACACACTCGTACATTGCACGACTCCCATGAGACAACACAGCCACAGACGTGAAGAATGCATGCATATAATTCCACCTAAGAGTCTCCTAAGCGGTGGTGATCAAGTCAAAGTAGACAATTTTCGAAATGAGGCTATGGAATAATTTCTACAGCACAGCACAATTGAATGATATCTCCCATACGAGCGCATCCTACACGCTCGCCGTATAAACTATTTAATCTAAACTGAAAAGAGAAAATTATTCGTTTCTGTTTTTTTTTGCTTAAACGAAAGTGAAGTGAATGCGTTGAACAAATCAAATTGAATAGCTGAAAAGTGACTTTAAATTGTACAGTGAAATGTGAGCACAACCGACTATCTATTTAAATAATAGGTGCATACATGCGAGTGTACGAGGATGGTTTGAGATACCCATGGGGACAGACTCAACCGTCAGTAACATCTCAATAAAAAAAGAAAAACTCTACGAGGTTTGAAAAATGTCAAATTAAATAAAATGAATGACGTAAAGGAATGGAAAATTTTTGGGGTTATATTTGATCCTTTTCATTGGCAAGGCCTCTCTTTCTAACATCTTTATTCTAAGATTGTCTTGTATTTTTCTTTAAAATCTCACTGCCTGGTATTAGATTCCGTCATCGTCCATTCCTCTGCACCATATTGCAGGAAGGGATGCTGAGTGACTTATAGAATTTGGTATTTGTTCGTCGAGAGAGAACTTTATTTCTCAATTGCCTACTCAGTTCGAAGTAGCACCTGTTAACGAAAGTTATTCTGCGTTCAAGGCTAGCGTTGTTATTGGTGTTAATACTGGTTCCAAGATAGACAAAATTATCTACGACTTCGAAGTTATGAAGGTAACAGTGACGTTGGAGTCAAGTCGCGAGTGCGAGAAAGAGAAAGTTCTCTGAGCGCCATTCACATGAGAGTGGAATGATTCTTTTACATCTGGCTCAAGCAGCTTCCGGTTTTAAACCAAGTATCTTCTGAGTAACCAAAAGGCATCCGTTTGATGACAAACTAATTTGAGAAGGCGAAACATTCCTACCAGGGTTGTGCGCTGGGGTTGGAACCCGCCACGTAAAAAACACCCCCAATGAAAAGAACAAAACCGCCTTCCTTTAATGACGATCACTGTAAAGATATTACGGATTACGATGTAAGGTCATGCACCTGGAATGTCCGGTCCCTTAATTGAAGGTCGTTGCCCAGCTGATTGATGTCTTCGAGAGACAATGTGACCCAGCTATAAAAAAAAACTCCGATAGTTTTATAGACATGTAGGATTTCTCGGCGGTGCGAATGGCAAAAGCTCGAACGAGGAAAGAGCTGTACCAACTCGACAAGAAGACAACTGCTTTGTTGTATAGAATACATTGTGTGAAGCAATGTACGATTTCGAATTCTAAAGAGGTCTCAACTGAGTTGGACAGAAAGTGTAAGAGGAATCTACCCAAACAAATTTCGAATTTCCAGAAAGATTGGAACAAACAAAATTAATGATTTGTCCGAAATCTGTTGTATGTTGAAGGACAAGTGAAGAAGAAGAAGAAATTCACTAATCTATTCAAAGTTCCTTTGAGGAATATTGACTTAACGTGCTGACCTCGTGTGTTGTTTTGTAAATTGGAGCGAAATCAGCATAGAGCTTTACTCGCGCACGAAATTATTTGTAATTTAATACCAAACGACGATAATTGTGTTGGCGAAAGACGCTGTAGAATAAATTGAGTGAGAAGCAGAAATAAATAAGTGAAATTGACACAAGCAGTTGGCGGGTAAGAGAACTAAAAAAGACGAAATGCAGTTGTAGAAGTGTCAAGAGCAATCAACAGCCACAACAATGCCGAAGACACACACATATGTATAGTGAAGATGTGATGCTAGTGTAAAATACTACAAATGAAAGGGGTAAAGTATGCTGAACTGCATTGAAGGGACTGAGGCGTAAATTTGTAAACGTTAGCGCGCGCACTTCGTTAACAATGCTGATTTCCTCTCGTACCGCTCACGAACTGCACGAAAACGTACAAGTCAAACCCACATCAAGCACACACTTAAGTGACAGCATAATAATGACGCGCTGGCGGGGTAAGAATAGCAACGCTGAAGTGATCTCCAAATGTACGCACTCAAAGTGATCATGACAGCAGCTCCACAACAAAAAAAAAAAATAAAAAATCATATGAAATCGCTGTGATTGTCACATGATGCTTTTGATATGGGGATGATACAAAAACACGCGTAGTTGGTACATAGTTTGCGTCTCTTCAAAGAGTGAAAAACGAAGTGTTGGTCTGCGAAAGAAGTAGAAATAAATTTAATGAACTTTTTTGAACGACATAAACACTTTTGCACTTCAAAGCGGCGTGATGTTCCAAAAATGTGTGGGAATCCAAACAAAATATTCTATCTGGAAGCTGTCTGTCTTTGTATGAATAAAACTTGAGAGAAGAATGTGTTGAAATTGACACCTTCAAAGCCAGTCGTAAATAATTCCATCAAAATCACACATAACAATAAATAAAATACTATTTATTATTGAGGATCACTTTCAGTAATATTGTAGAAGTGTTAAAATAAAAAAAAAGATGTTTCCGCGAATTTAAGAAGACAAAGAAGCGCAAGATTGATGCTTAAGTTCAAGCGCAAACTAACCTTTTAGGTGTAACGGATATTTACTAAAATTGAGCAGGAATATAATTTAGAAGAAAAAACAATATTTCTGTTTATTTTGTTACTGATATACAGCGTTCACCAATAGGGAAGACGTGATTTTGACAGTTCGTGGCGGCCATAGTTTTTTTGCGAATTGGTGTCAGATTTTGTTGTTGTTGTTGTTCTAATGGGTACCTTATCGCCGTTAGGTTGGAAAGGATAGCATAAGTTGTCATCGAGGTAGGCCCAGGAAACGTGATTTTTCGACGGAGTCGGACCCTAGTGAGAAGGGTGTCAGATGTGTAGGGTTAGTAGGGAATGCAAAGAGGTGGTCATGTTGGGGCTCATTGCACGCTAGATCTAATTCCAAGAACAGCCAGTTCTAAGTTACCGTCATTGACCGGGATTTTATCTGTCCAAGGACTGTATTTTCGGCGATCTAATCCCGTTTAGATCCGTGAGTTTTAGTTTAAGATTGTCAAATTTTGTCAGTGTGTTCAGTAAGGTTTGCTATTTCAAGTTATCCAAGATTCTCGAAAAAGTGCTTTGGAAAAACATTAATCAAAAAATCATTTTCTCAGATCAGGCTTATTTCTGACTTAATAACTAAATTTTCGTGTGATTCAGGAAACGCAATTGCATACCCGAAAATTGACCGTTTGGTGAGACAAGAAATGTCTCTTTGTTTTACTGATATTTCAAAGACCATGAGATCTGTAAGGATATCAAATCTAGCCATAATCTAACCTATAATACGTGATGATATATTAATAAGTCATTTCATATCTGAAAATTAATTAATTTTAAATTGAAAATATTTAATATTATTTGAATTTGAAATTTATTTGTTGTTTTTCTCTCTCTTTTTAGGTAAGTCAACAGTTTAAGTACTTGCTTTGCTAATGGAATAACAATTTGAAAATCACTAGCAACGATTTGGGTATACTCTATATATTTATATGAAATATTTATAATATTTTCATGCTTCAAAAGTAGTACTTCTTGTTACTGAAGTACAAAGTCGGTATTAAAGAACAAAAATATTTTTTTTTTTGTCGTTTAGATAGTAATTTTGGATTATGTGTAACTTCGGAACTTGATTTTCGTTGAAGTTTCGAAACTAGTATGTTTATATTTTTGAATTATGTGTTTTATTTTTCTACACCGATCTTATAGTCTAGTGCTAAAGCCTTTGAAAATTATAAAAAAGAAAGAAATTCATACTACTACTACTTTTGTTCGAGGCTATTGTTTACTTTTCATTGGGGGGGATACTTTTCATATGAGGCGGGTCCCAAAACGAGCGCACAATCCTGGGCAGCGATGGTTCGCATTCGAACGGATGTTCTTTGGCTACTCAAGGGATACTTGGTCTAAGAAGTCGTGAGTTGCTTGAGCCATATGTAAAATAATCGTTTCTGACCATACCCAAGTGAATGCCAATCAGGGAACTTTCCTCACTTCAATGAACTTGTACACATGACCCCAACCTCCTCAAGTGAAATGGAAGTGATAAGCACTCTTTTTCTTTACTGGCGTAGACACCGCTTATGCGAAGCCAGGTCCTTCTCCACTTGGTCCTTCCAACGGAGTGGAGATCTTCCTCTACTTCCCCCGGCGGATACTGCGTGGAATACTTTCAGAGCTGGTTTGATTTCATCCATTCGGACAACATGACCTAGCCAGCGTAGCCGCTATCTTTTAAATCGCTGAACTATGTCAATGTTGTCGTATTCGCCGTTGCCAGTGAGCAAAGGACCATAAATCTTCCGCGAACCTTTCTCTCGAAAACTCGTGCCGCCGACTCAGCAGATGTTGTCATCGTCCAAGCCTCTTCACAATTTAGCAGGACGGGAATAATGAGTGTCTTATAGAGTTTGGTTTTTGTTCGTCGAGAGAGGACTTTACTTCTCAATTGCCTACTCAGTCCGAAGCACCACCTGTTGGCAAGAGTTATCCTGCGTTGGATTTCCAGGCTGACATTGTTGGTTTATACTAGTTCCTAAATAAATGATATTTTCTACAACTTCAAAGTTATGACTGTCAACAGTGACGTGAGAGCTCGACTCGTTCACTGCCAGACCCTTTTGCTTTGCTTCCTTGTCCAGTCTGGAGAAAGCAGAACTAACGGCGCGGGTGTTGAGGCCGATGATATCAATATCATCTTATCATATGATAAGCACTCAGTAGTCAGTAATTTCGAAACTTCTCTATTAGATATTATCATTTAAATAACTTTAGACCAGACGACGAATAGTTGATTTGGAAGATTTTGTTATAAATATGCCTACGAAAAAATAAAAATTTAATGTTACGTAATTGGTTTTCAGAGTAACCTTATTTAGGAGGCAAGTATTTGAATGTCTAAAATCCTGCTAAAAGTGTCTTAATACGTGATGACCACCTGCGATGAGAAAGGGAAGGAAATTGTGGCGCTTTTAAAACTTTGGAATATCTCGGAAACTCTCAACTTCTTATAAATGGTACTAAACTCAACTTAAGAGATGTACCAAAATACCACATTTTTTGCAAAACGATTATCGGGAAGTTTTCTTCTTATTCGCCAGATGTCCTATACCATAAATATGTTCTCCCCTCCGAGAGAACGCGCTTTTCCACTTTTGAAGCCATAAAAAGAAATGTGCATAAAAAGGTGATTGGATTTGAATGACTATAATTAAGATTTGTATTAAAATATAATCAATTATCCGGTTGAAATTTTATGAGCAGCAGCTTTTCATAAAATTTACTCTCCAATAATTCCAACAAATTGCTGCAAAGGCAATCTCATGAAATTCTTTCGCACACATACATACCATCCTATAGACTCATTTACATACTTATAAACATCCGTTGTATTACGACTTTCGTATTAAATTAATTCCATACTGTCGACGACACAAGAAACAGCAACAACAAAAACACATCTCGGAGGAATAAATTCTATAACTGAGCTTTGTAAATGCCTACGACTGGATGGAGACGACGTGGTCGGCCAGTAGCAAGCCAACAGCAGCAAGAAAAAAATCGTAATCTGCGTAAAGTGAGAAGAATTGTAAATTGAAGATATTTTGCTCGAAAATTGCAAGAGGTGCAGAAAAAAGGCCGAACGCGGCAATGTAATCAACAACAATTGCGATTGCCGTTGCCGTCGCCGTCGCCGTCGCTTTCTCGACATTGCGTTCGCGATGAAGATGAATTGGCGCAAATGTGCTAACATAGATATATCGTACATATATATTTATATTTTATATGTGTGTAAGTGTATGAATGAATTGAATTGGTTAAGAGCGAGCGCACGAATGAATGGTGGTCTGATGATGGTGCATTGTATTCGGTGCGAAGATGAGATGTACGAAGGCTGCTACGACGGTCTGTGACTTCAGAAAATTACACATAAAGCAAGGAATGGCTTGGTGAAGGTTGAAAAGTTATTTTCTCGGTGACTTTCAATGGACGAAAGTGGTGTTCTAAAGCTCGTTGGTGCCTTACACAATTTCGATATAGTTAAGAACAGTCTACGACAGTCGGGTCTAGGCATCGGAATGAAACCGGATTTTTATCCGACCGAGGGCTTTTTATTCAACTCTGTAGAATTCTTCCGCTATAACAACAAAAACAATAGACTACACACAGTTACTAAGATAAGTTATAAGATATCAAAAACGATCTATATAAAAACTGTAATCCGGAACCCATGGCCAACTATGTATATAAAATTGCTAAAGTGGAGCTGGAAAGGTTACACACTCCGAAAAGATGCTCTGGATTATAATTCCCAAAGAAGCCGCCTTAAGATCTGACAATGGTGGATCGACCTGAAGATGCTAACAAAAAACAGGAGTAGATGAAAATGCTTTATTGAGGTCCTATGTCCTGTATCTCCCGGAAAGGATGTTGAAAGCTAATGAGGAACAATCGTCCGATACCCTAAAGCCTAACATAATCCGGACCATCGTTGAGGCCTTTTAGAAGACTCGATTTCGTGCTATCCTCAAAATTCGCATCGGATGAGCT
This sequence comes from Bactrocera tryoni, assembly GCF_016617805.1. Lineage (NCBI taxonomy): Eukaryota > Metazoa > Arthropoda > Insecta > Diptera > Tephritidae > Bactrocera > Bactrocera tryoni. The sequence goes on from NC_052500.1 coordinate 18,658,729, forward strand.
TCAAAGAGCTAATGAAGAACAATCTTTCGATACCCTTAAGCCTAACATAATCGAGACCATCGCTCACATTCAGTCGATTGTATGCGACGAGGCCTTTTGGAAGACTCGGTTTCGCGCCATACTCAAAACTCGCGTCGGTTGCGCTCCAAAGAGCAAATGAAACGCTACCAAATATTTTCGATAAAGAAAATTGCTATAAACTTAGACAGTTACTCGGCTCGAACTACCGAACTTCAATCACTACACACTAAACTCATGCAACTACCCTCGTAGGCAAAGAAATTACTTAAATGGGTTAAATTATTGTTATTGTTACTGCATAGCGAATGCGAGCAGTTTGTCAGGCTGCAGAGTGGTTAATGTAAATACATATTGCTGTTGATGTTACAGTTGTTGCTGGTCCCGCTTTTGATGGTCAACGGCTTGCTGATGAGATTTCCTTTCGTTCCATTTCAACATTTCATGAACTCACTGATGAATCTTCATCAAAGTGTAAACTTAATTAAAGTTTTATTGCACTCTTAATCTAACCGTCGCGAAATATATAATCTTTGTTGTTGTAAAGTTTTAAATTTCCCCTACCAATGTGCGGCTAACTCTAATAGGCTTCCAAGTCAATATGATGCCTATCAGATTGATGAGCACGTTTATTGACTGACCGCCTGCCTGCTAGCCTGCCTTCCTGACTGGCATCGCTGATGTGTTGATGCTGATGCTGATGGGGCTTATCATCAGCGCCATCGATATACGTCAGAGCTCCGTTGTGGGTCCAACACAAACGACGGCACAAGACAGCTGACAGTCACACACGTCGTTCTCGGCCGATAGAGGTCAGGCAAAACGGCAAGAAGTGCCGCATGTGCGCAAAACTGTACCGTAGTCGCGTTCGATTATATTCCATAATACGATTATCGATTGATTGGATGGAACGGAAAACTCGCTGACCATACCGGAAATGTAATTAGATGTGAATGAGCAACATAAGTTGGCAACATGAATACATATGTACTCACTGTATAGATATATACAATCATAATATTATATTTTTAACCATCCTACAGCTTGCAGCTAATTCACTAAATGCTTCGCGAACTGGTAGATTTTATCAGCTTCATATAAAATACATACGGACATATGTATGTATGTATCTAGTATATTTTTGTTATTTCAAAGCATTTTTGCTTATCTGCTTCTCCTATTTTGGTCGCAGCCCACGTGTTGCTCGTTTCTTATTGTTGTATTATTTTTTCCTCCACCTTCGCCACCTACATAAGCACTTATCATATATTACGTCGTTAGTTTCCATCCTCTTATGACACTTTATTATTAAAATGCTTCACGTTGGCAACCATCCGTTGCAACAAATCAACGTCAAAAGCATCTGCAAGCGTCATTGATGTTTTTAACCTTAGTAAAAATCAGTATACTCAAACTGCCACCCACGGTTTGTGCCGCTTTCAAATCTGATTTCGTCAAGCCCAATGGGAAGTGTACAATGGCGCTTTACTTGAAACTGCAGAAGAAAACTCTAGTTTATCTAATGTTGGGTTTCGGTTTTTCTAACTTTGATTTATATTGCTTTAAAACTGATATCAGAAAATATTTGTACTATGAAGGTATCTTTCGAAAAATTAAATTGGTGTTGAACCCCTTACTTGGTACTAAACTTTGATTCGCACTGATTTCGTATGAAGTCAAGGAGGCATGGATCAATGTCTATTCACAATTTCCTCCATGGAAATTTATCGCTGTTAAAAGGCAATATTAAAACACTTGTCGAAATCAGTAGTGACTTGGTGTATATAAAGACTGAACATGCCTTCGAGTTTCCCTATTTTTCAAAGAAACAGCACGGAAACTTCAAATTTAATGGGGAAATGTTTATTACTATTCGAAAAAAACATTATTTTGCATTTATTTTTTGAAGGTTATCTCTTTCAAATGTTGGCCGCGATGACGTCTCAGATGGTCCATCCGTTGAGTTCAATTTTCGATGGCTTATTCAGCATTTTGACTGGTAACTGGCGAATGACACGCGTGATGGTTTGCTCCAAGGCCTAAATCGAAGTGGAATTGTGCGCATTGACTTAAGACTTTACGTATCTTTATTGGAAAAAATCTAACGGTGTGATATCACACAATCTTAGTGGCCAATCGTGGCTCAAAACGTGAAATTATCTGCTCTGCTGTTCTCTAAATAAATTCATTGATTCATGCGTTGTGTAGGAAGTGGCGTTCTTATCGGCATCGTTTTTGAAGAAATATGAACCGATGATTCCACTGGCATTCCACTGGCTCACAAACCAAACTAAACCGTTATTTTTCTGGATGAAATAGAGGCGGAAATCGGCTTGATCGCTGAAAAAATTTGGTTCAATAAAGGTCCGATCTTTTTGGAACTTTTCAAGAGCACAAAGAACGAAACGATGTCGTTTGAAAAGGTCGAGCCTTAAGTTCTTGTTAACGGGTAGGTTCTCCGCACCCTTCTTTGTGTTTCTCTTGTGGATAACTGGCCGTTATGGGAGCTTGGCCAAGTCTGTGCTACCATTAGTATTTGCATTTTAGTATCAAGGCTCAAACACTTAGCATAAGATACCACCTTATCAGACATACCGTTGTGTAGGTTGGAATAGCAATAGCTAAGTAGATTTGCATTAGTATCGAGGCGCTTTGGCGACTTACAAGCTATGATTAAATGAGTTCTATTTTAAGGCTTCACAAAGGAGTCTATATTTTAGTTCAAATGCGATGCCCATCTAAAGGATCAGCCATTGAAATTAACCTGAGCTAAGCTATTCACACACAACTCTTGCGATAGAAGACTTATTAACAAGTTAACTAGTTGTACGAGGATGTGTTCTGAAATTAACGGGTATTTGGAAACATAAAATTTCGCGGTTTTCGAGAGACCAATTGTCAATTTTTTATTCTATTGATATACAAATTCCTGAAGTATGATAAAATTGCTTACTTTCTTGGTGAGTTACGTTTGTTAAAATCTTGTAGCTTTTTAGTGAAAAACAATACTAAAACGAGGCCCTAGACTAAATGTTCACCAGAAATGACTTCGTGTGACTTTTTCTTATTCCAAAATTGGGAAAACCTTATAAGGCTTCATTTCACAAGAAAGATGAAAAACACTGAAAGAGCTAGAGGCTATCGCAAAAATCGAGTTTAAGAAGTGTTTCGACGTTGAAAAAAGCGATGGTGCATCGCTGGGATCGAATGGGGTCTATTTTGGTGGCAAGAAGATTAAAATAGACGAATGAATAAACATTTTATTCAAAAAACGAAAACTCCAGTTATGTTTTGAACTCAGACATAGAAAAGTTGTGTCTTGCAGGCGTGACTGAAGTTCATGTCGTGGATGCTATTTATTAGATGATAACTTGCGGTTTGAAAGATATGTTTAAGAAGAAAGTTAGATTGGTAAAATTTCTGAATTTAACAAAATCATATCAAAATCTATTTAATGTTGCCATGGATATGATACTTAGTATTAGAGTAACACAGGCCTTTAAGTACGAGATACGCTTATTATTTTGCCTTAGATTCCAATTTTGAATTTGCTATCAAAAAAGAGAAGGTATGAACTCTGCTAGAGTTTGAATGGAACTTAAGATCGACGTTTCAAGCAACTTGTGAGTTTATGTATAATTTTTTCTGTCAGTAACATCTCTTCAGCAATTCTAAGATTTGTAGGTAATATAGAAGTCAATTTTATAAAATTTGTAGTGAGTTCTTTGGAATACTGGAAGACTAATTTGAAAATAATACTATCTCAAGTTACTTCCTCGGAACAAAGACAATGATTTTTCATTGAGTAACAGTTTGATGATCCATCAAGAGTGAGTGGAATACTTTAAAGGTAGTAAAGATCTTTTAAAACGCCGACGTCAGGCTTCATAGGCGAGGAATGCAGCGCGACCTTGGGTCTAATGTGCCCTCGAAGGCTTCAGGCTTCAGATGAAATTTCTCTCTAACTGCAATGAAGTTATCCTGATCCAGATCGAAGACTTCTCTTTCGCTGCTGGGTTGGTTGTTGTATTCTTATCCACTTTGCATATCCATAATATAAGCGCTTATGAAAATGTTTCTCTGTTGCATGTAGTGTTTGTGCGTATGTGTTTGGTTTATTGAAATGTTAGCCGATAATTGCTCACCAGACGATCTCTATTAGTTTAGTGGGTGTGTTCATATGGGTACATATGCACCTACCACTCACCACATTTTCGCCGACGGTTGTTTGCTTGGCCTGAGCTGTGAGTATGTCGTAGGTGGCAGCAACGGCAGCACAAAAACAACAGCAAGTCATGCAGCATCATTTGTGTGCAGCGGAAGCTGCGTGCGTGGCGTGCGTTTACCTGTGCCTTATGCAACGGGTGTGGGAGCACTTAATGACACCTAACAGAAAATGGGCACAAACACGCACACACACCGGCACTAACATGCATTCAAAGTGTTGTAAAAATTTCTTGGTAAAAGTTAATGGTGCTGAATTTTATTGCGTAGGTTCAAGCAATTTGTGGTCTTTTGAAATTTGCAGTTTCACAAATTGTGATTTATTTATTTTCTTGTGCTCTTTCTTATAACACAGTGCGCGGCACTCATGAGCATAGATATATTACACATACATACATACATACATACATACATACATATGTTATAACGAATTTGTGTTGTTGTTCGTGAGTGCAAGTGTAAATGGTTTTGGCAAAGTTGCCAGCTTCCAGCGTCTAAATGCAAATTTTCGCAAGCATTTTTTTCCTTAGCAAACTTTTTTTTTATATTTTTTGTTGCTTTAAATTTTTTTCAAATATTTTTTCTTTGCAAATATTTCGTAAAATTGTTTGGCATGTCTTGTTATTGTTTCTTTTGTATATTTATCCACCGTTATATGTGTGTGATATATGACACTTGCTGGCTTTTTGTAAACAAACAACAACAAATTCTGTATTTATGCACATGTAATGGAAAGCGCATTTATCACCCGCGATTTAAATACACTAGCGGTCATAAAAAGTGCACTTGCCAATATTGCTTGTATAAAAATGTACGATTTTTGCCCCAGATGTTTCGGCTTTATTTGATAAATATTTGCCCATAGTAGTTAATTACTCACTCGGTTTGATTTCAAATCGGATCACTTGGATCGTGGAGTCGGCAAACCGAACTCTGGCGGCTCCTTCTCTACTCATATACCGGCGAGCGAGTTGTGGGTAGAAGAAGCCAGAGCAGTGAGCTTCTTTACGGGTGGGTCCAAAGCTTGGATGGGAGGTTGGTGGAGGGGTTTACTGTCAGGAACTCTCTATAAACTCCAGCTTCAGACTTCTTAACTATTACAGTGTCTTCCAGGTCGCGGTTGCAGTCATTAAGGTAACTGTAGATTTACTGCTTCGGAGTGCAGCCTCCTTTAGAGCAATTTCTTAGTTCGAACACAAGGGTTATTCTTTTCTATGGTCCCATACACATATAGTAGTCCACGTGCGATCTTTGATCAGCCATCTAACCTAACCTAACCGAATTATCATTGGAGAAGTCTATAATTGGTGATAATGCTCAAACCTTATTGGTTCTCGAGATATTCACTGAATGAAAAATTGGTAATAAAAATTTTAGACAGAACTTGCCATGAAGAGAGTTTAGCTTTGACCCATTCTCATGGTATTGATAGCGGAACAAATTTCCCTTTTTTGCCGGCGCGTTATTTATGCAGTTTACCGGTATTCCGCTGCGGGTTTGTTAGTGAGCTGAAGACTAGTATTACGACCCTGCTGTCAATTCACTCTGACTGCAACTTTTCTAAAGAAGACTATACTTCAGAGCTGCTATATTTACTTAAAACTAGCAGCCGGTAAAGTTCTCAACGCTTTGGCACCGATACGGCAATGACCAGCTGGTTAGAGTAAGGCTAACCTGACAATAGCTTACTAGATTTCTTCCGATCCACTAGCTTAAGTGATATCCATCGATCCAGTAGTAAAAGCACGAAGAGAGCATAGCTCCAACCCGTTCTTATCCTGTTTATGGAGGAGTTAAGATGCCTTATCAGCTTGTCAATTTTGCAGATAAATATGTACATGTTATTTCGCCGTGACCTGGTACTCAGTAGTCTTAACATGAAGTGACTTGATGACATTGATGGTGAGGTTAGACATACCACTCCTCACTAACCGTGCGTTCAAGGCGAGTATATCGCTCTACTATTCGGAACTGTAGTTCCACTGCTACTTTAAGGGGTTATATCAACTTGGCAGTTCAATAAACGCGTTTTTCTCAAAACGTCATTATAGTAGGTGGTGGTGGTTTGATCGATACACTCCTTGACTACAACGAAAAAATCCTACGTGTTAGGAAAATTTTACATCCCTTTCTGTTGAGATGGAATGGTTTACCTGTGAAGGAAATCCAATACTGAGCTTCAGAGATGTAACATCAGGCCAACTGTTAAACATAGTGGTGGCCACTGTTATGGTATAGACATGTAGCCTGTAACCAGCATTTGGTCTGGTCTTTACCTCAATATATTAAAAGAAAATGTACACCAAAATGTGGAGAAACTCGAGATATTTGACAATTTCCGTTATTATTGGGATAATGATCCTGAAGATAAATCGCTAATAGTGCAGACGTGGCTGATAAAAAACTTACTGATCTAAACGAGGTTAGATCTCCGAAAAAACAGCCCTCGGCCGGATAAAATCCGGGTCAGTACCTGTAACGAGGAACCGGGTGTCGAGGGAATTGTGACCGTTGCGCAGCTTCGTACTGGATATTGTAGCAGGTTAAACTCCCATTTATCCAGAATCGACCTCAAAATACCAAAAATATGTCCAGCATGCAACGAGTCCCCGCATAACTCTACCACTCCTTTGCATGACCAGCTAACCCTAGAGTTCTGACGCTCCTCTCCCTATGGTCCGACTCCGTCGAAACAGCACGTTTCCTGGACCTACCGTTGGATGACCTCGATGACAACTTAACTGAACCTTACCACCCTAAAGGGAACTAGACAACCGTTAGAACAACAACAACATTGTTGATATGAAATTGCCCACATCTAATGCACACACGAGACCCATTAGATGAACCCGATCGAGAATTTATGGTCTTTGTACACCACTGTACATTGGTACATATGTATGTATATGTATGTATTTGCTTAAACATATCGACCAGTACACACACAGCAGATTTATAGGCAGTTATGCAAATGCTTTTAAACTTTGCCTGCCCGCTATTTACATATGTACGTACCTTCTCCTACATTATTTCCATTATTTATACACTTTGAAGAATTCCAAGCAAATATTGACCAGTTTTATGCTTGAATTATGTAGAAGTGAATGGAGAAATGTCAATATTGGCACGACAGGCTGTGGGATGAAACCAAAACAAAACAGAGGCGATGATGAAAGGCAGCAAGCACAAAGCAAATAAAATAAATATGAATTTATGAAGAAAATGTGTGTGAATGTAATGACAAAATTCCGAAAAAATCAAAATGAGGGAAAATAGTGAGGAGAAAAATTTTTTTTGAACAAAATTTGTCAATATTTTTTAATTAGGTGCGCAGAAGCACATAAAATAAATTTTTTGAAAAAACCAAAAATAGTAAATAAAAATAAAAAAAGGAAATAAAAATTAAAATTTTACTTTGAAAAAAAAAAAAATAATAAATAGATAGTAAAAGTGAAAAAAATGAAATGAAAATTTAATTGAAAAAAAAAACAAAAAATATAAAAAAATAAATTGAGAAAAAAATTTAAATTAAATAAAATAAAAAAATTTAATTAAATAAAAAAAATAAAAATAATTAAATTAAAACAAAAATTTTTAAAAAAAAAAAGATAAATAAAATAAAATGAAAAAAATTAAATTGAAAAAATTTAAAAAATAAAAATAATAAATTAAAACAAAAATTTTTAAATTGAAAAAAAAGATAATTAAATAAAATTTTAAAATGAAAAAAATTAAATTGAAAAAATTTAAAATTAAATAAAATTGAAAAAAAATTAAACGAAATTTAAAAAATAAATAAACAAAATTTTAAATTAAAAAAAATAAATGAAATTTGAAAGTGAAAATTTAAAGTGAAACATTAAAATTTTTAATTTAAGAAAACAAAAATTATTTAAATTGAAAAAAATTGACAAAAAATTAAACGAAATTTAAAACATACAAAAATAAATAAATAAAATTTTAAATAAAAAAAAAAAATTAATGAAATTTTAAAGTGAGAAAAAAATTAAACTAAATTAAGTTTAAAAAAATTAAATAAAAAATTAAAAATTAAATAAAATTAAACAAAAAAAAATAAATACAATTTTAAATTGAAAAAATTTAATATTATAAATAAAATTTTAAATTGAAAACAAAAATTAAATTAAAAATTAAAATTAAATTGTAAAAAAATAAAAATTAAAATAAATTAAGTTTAAAAAAAAAATTAAAAATTAAAAAAATTAAACAAAAAAAAATAAATACAATTTTAAATTGAAAAAATTTAATATTACATAAATAAAATTTTAAATTGAAAACAAAAATTAAATTAAAATTTAAATTAAAAATTAAAAAATTAATTAAATAAAATTTTAAATTGAAAAAATTAAAAAAAACAGTATTGGTAAACAGACAAGCGCCAGCATAATCAACTGTCCATCAAATGTTCGTTATTTATTTGTCTAAATGTTGGCTGAGCAAAGAAGTGTGAATGCGTTAAACTTTGTGAAAAAGCGCCGCATAGCCAACAGCCTGGCTGGCAGTCAATCAAATATATATACATACATATGTACATACATACATATGTGTGTATATACGTATGTACCTTAGCTTGTATGTATTTCTGCTGTGTCAATCACAAAGGTGGCACCGCCGCCAACCCCAATAGACCACCCAAATTTTATGGCGAATGCAAGCAACCAAAAAAAAAAACAAAAACATTAAAATACGAAAAAGTTAAATAAGAGGCAAGAAAATGCGAAAAACGGTATATTTGCTTTTGTTGGCTGCCTCGGCATTTCAATTTCAAATCGAACGTCACTTTAAACATTCAATCAAAGATAGTTGTTAATGCCACCAAAGCAATGCTAAAATAACAAAAAATGTTAATGTATATACTGCTGTTGTTGTTGCTGTTATTACAATCACATACTATTTGTGGCATGTTGATGTTGCAAAAATGTGTTTATTTGTGCTTGTTATGCTGCGGTCTTGTTAACAACTACAAATATACAAACGTACGAGTACACATGCATGTAAAAACAACAACAAAAACGCGTATAATCAAATGCCTTATAAAAATAAATACATTTTTAATTTTTCTGCCTTGGCTTGATTTCTTGGATTTTCAAAGGAAAATTTGATTTTGTAATTTTTGTATTTTTCTGTGTTTTTTGTTTTTTTTATTTTTATTTTTGTATTTTTCTATGTTTTTTTCATTTTTATTTGTTGTATTTTTGCTTTTTTTTCTGTGTTTTATTTATTTTTGTATTTTTTTTTCCTTTTGTATTTTTTTTTATTTTTTTATTTTTTTTATTTTTGTATTTGTTCGTTTTTTTATTGTTGAATTTTTAATTTTTTTCTTTGTTTTATTTATTTTTGTACTTTTTTACTTTTCTTTTCGTATTTTGCTTTTTTTATTTTTTATTTTTTTGCAATCAACAAACATGATATGCGATATGCCGCTCAAATGCGCTTCCAAAATTGGTGGCAGTCACATTGCGAAATTTTTTTTACCAAAAAGAAAGATAAGGAGATTTTATTTAGACGACTCTGAGCAGAAACGAAATACGGGGAAAATAGTTTGAAGCTAATTAATTAAATATTCCATGATATAATTAACCGTTAAATATGGTCAGTTGAAAGCACGCGTGGGAATTTGAACGTCCATGAAATTTCACGAGAGCGACCAATTAATCAAGCGGCGACTCTAATGTTTGCACTTTCTAAAGGAAGTTTGTATGAAAATAAGCCGCCAAAGCATAAGTTAGACTTTGAATCAATTATTAAGAAAAATATGCGTGTTTTGTTTCCGTGCAATCCTGCATATCCTTAATACATTTCATCTCACACTAAGCCGTCTCTCAGTCCTTTCTGTAATTTCATTGCGTATCGTTTTAAGCGATTTGCATATTTCCTGTACTGGTTCGGAGCCTGGCGAATGGCACTTTTGGCAAAAATTTTCGCGGTATCACAGAATGCCCTTTGCGGCCCGGAATCGGTATATATGCAGCCGGTTTCTGTCAGCTACCACCTGTACTGCCTCTCTGCTTCTAAGGGCATTCTCTGACGCCTTGCGTTGTGAGATTATTGCTTTAATTGTCGGTTGGCTTACGACGTATTATAGTACATTGTTGCATTATTAGCTATTTCAATAGCTTTACTGATCGTAAAGACTTCCGCCCGGAGTACACTGCAGCATTCCGGCAGGTAGTAGGTCGCCTGAGTTATAGATCCCGGCGACCACTGCATCAGCCAATTTAGGTAGGGCCGGTTAGATGTTGAATGTTCCGCTGGTGGGCGCACCAGCATAAGCGTGAGGGTACGGGGTCTGTTTGATACATCGTGCTCGAAAGTTCTTGTGGAGACCAAACCAAAGCTCAATGAAGTCGTGAGACGCGTCAAAGACAGGCAAGCTGTTAAAGTAAACAGTAGAGCAAACCATAGCCATACCGAAGGGTTCTTTATAGTAAGCAAGTTTACAAGCAAATCCTATGTCGGTTGATTCTTATCAGTACCTGTTGTTTTTACTAGTATACTAGTTTTTGATGATTCTATGGATATATAGCATTGTAGAAAAGCTTCTCTGGTCTGACTTCGTTCGGATATAAATGCAGTCCTCGCCCTATAATTACATACATATGTCCTATAAGGCCTTTTTGTCGCAGCATAAGCACTTGATCTGTAAATTACTTCATCCCCGTTAGTTTAGTTCCAGCTCGGTATGTACTTATTATTCCATACTACTTCTCTTGTATTGGAAAATAAATCCCGTGTGTTGTTTCGGAAGCTCTGTTTGCTGTTGTTTGAATTCTTAATCCGAGTCAGTCTGTTTTGTTAAGTTAGGTTACGTTTCATATTTGATCCTCTTGACGAAGATCTCTGGAATCCATTTTCGACAGTGGAAACTCCAGTTATTTGTGTGACCTAAACTCCTAGATAGGGATCCAGGAAGCCTTAGGTATCGACGACGCGCTTTGAATGTATCACAAATTCCTTGAGGTGGCTGATACCGATCTCTCCAAACTGTCGGGTTCCCCAAGGTATGATATTCCAGACCATAGCATGAGCTAGACAGTCGAGCAGAAATTATCCTCAGTAAACTTTAGGAATTGGCGTTCTGGCAGTCGGACATCTAATTCTACACTACCGGAACGAACCCGCGGTTTAGTTCGACCAAAAACTGTCCATCATCATCTTTTTCACTTTTAACAGATATTCCAGCTCCACCTTATTTTTGTAAAATTCGAAAGGTTATCTTACATTTTGAATATCTTATTAAAGAGGAAATACTCGGGATTTTTGACACTATTTATCAAATGTCGGCTACCATCAGGAAATAACTTTTATAAAGTGTATTTTTGCTAGGCGACACAGATACAGACTCAATCCCGTTGTAGGCATTCGGAGATCGCAACTATTTTCAAAGAGAGTATAAAGTTTGCGTTCTTAAGTGATGAACTTGCTCTCCTTGCCTGGTGTTGATTTTGGGGCGACTCTCCACTTTTTTGGAGAATTAACCGAAAAACTTTGTCGAAGTTAAAAATACTGACTTTATGGGCTATAAAAACCGTATCTTCTGTTTTCTCAAAATTTTCATTGGCTTCTCAACTATATTTGTGTAACTAAAAGTTCATTTACCGATTTTTTTTTTTAATTTTTTAGATACTTTGTCCATTGAATACTTAAAATTTCATTTCGAATCGCTATTTGGCAGAAGGCTATTTATTTTTATAGCGTTTGCCAAGTAAAAGCACTTAAAGTGCACTTAATAGCAGGCACCCAGGCAGTCTTCGCAGCTTCCACAGGCGAGATCGTGCCAAAGCAGCGACCACCACCGGTGCGAGTCGTTGCGAAATTCGGTGAATGAAAGTGAAAGTGCGTGCAGTCACCTTTTCGGGGACACGGTGTGCTTAGTCTCAATATCCCGCTGAGAGCTGGGCGGTAGTAGTTTTTATACCCCGAACAGGGTTTATTAAGTTTGCAACGAAGTTTGTAAAACTCAGAAAGTCGTCACTCAGTGTTAGAGATATCGATCTGAAAGAAGAAGGTGTTTCTTTGCTCTCCATTATAGCATATAGCTGCCATACAAACCGTCCGTGCTCGTGTGAAGGGTATAACAGGTTCGGTAGTGTTGTTTTTTTTTTTAATTTTTTGACTTGAAAAGACCAAAAAGAAATTGAGGAATTTTCGCGCGCGAAGCAAGCTCTTTTTAGCCGAAAATAAAGATCAAAGATAAATGTTTTGCATGCCTTTCGTTTATTTGTCTTTTTTTTCGTTGCTTTGTGGCTCTACTGCACTTCAAATGATGCATTGCCGGCGCGAAATGCCGAAAATCGGAAAGTACTTAGAATTCTTATATTTATTCAAATGAGCGTTGCACTCGGCGTGTACTTTTGCCCTCGGCGCGTAGGCGCAAATATGAAATATTGCTGCTGCCGTTGATTACTTTTTGTTGTTGCTATTGGCTGCCGCAATATAATTAAATCTGAAAGTGTAGTGTGGCAACAGCAACCGCATTACGCGCGTACTCTTGTGGCACGCATGTTGTATTTCCATCAACGCCAGCGACGATAAGCTCCACACACACACACACTCATATATGCACTCACTGAGGGAACCCAGTGTTGCATTGTAGGGCATACTGCCACAGCGGGGCTCCCCAGCCAACGGTCGCCTAGCGTTCGAGCGTGCCGCGGCTCATGCGTTGCTGCTACAGCACGCCACAGGGTGCAGCGACTGTTGCAAGTGCAAGTGTGCCATCACCGCTGCCACACAATCACACACACACATATGCAGAGTCAGCACAGCATTCAATCAGCGTGCATTCCAAGTGCGTAATGGCTTCGCCACAGTGTCCTATTTCAAGAAATGGGGAACTCCACCAAATTGCAGTCGAAATGCTAAACAATTTACAAAGCGTTTTTGAATTTTAGTGCGTAGACACGTACATGCATACATACACATGTCTACAGGTATATTTTCAAAATGTAACAGTAGTTTATCGAAAAAGTTATTTAATTCATTTAATGGCGCACATTAGCGCGTTGAGAGAAGGCTGTGCGGCAGCAGTATATATATATGTATGTATGTATGTATATATAGTAACTATATGTATATAACGCATATGCACTCGCTACAACACATCAATGCGTCATCGTTTATATTCGAAATCTCAAACGCGCAGATCAATTATTGCCGAGCGAAAATGAATATTTTACTGAAATCGAATCCAAAAACTTGCTAATGGCTATTTCTATACGTGGGGCAGGAAATAAGGGTATTTTTGGTGGATTTCAATTGTAAAGTATTTTTTGGGTAGATAGTCTTTATTGGCGTAGACACCACCTATGCGGTCATAGCCGAGTTTACAACAGCGCGCCAGTCGTTCTTCCTTTTTCTTTAGGTCCTTTCTAACTGGTTTCTAACGGAGTGGAGGTCCACCTCTTTTTCTGCTTCCCCCGGCAGGTACTGCATCGAATACTCTCCGAAATGGAGTGTTTTCATCCATTCGGACGACATGACCTAGCCAGCGGAGCCGCTGTCTCTTAATTCGTTGAACTATTTCAATGTCGTCGTATATCTCGTACAGCTCATCGTTCCATCGATTGCGGTATTCGCCTTTGCAAATGCGAATAGGACCACAAATCTTCCACAGAACCTTTCTCTCGAAAACTCGGTCAAAATCAGCTCTGAAATCGACGAAGAGGTGGTGTGTGTCCATCCTTTTTTCACGGTATTTTCCAAAATTGGGCGCATGGTGAATATATGGTCAGTTGTTGATTTTCCAGGCCTTAAACCACACGATAAGGTCCAATCAGGTTGTTGACAGTGGTCTTTAATCTTTCACACAATACGCTCAATAGAACCTTATATAGTTGGCGCAGATCCCTTTTTATGGATTGGACAAGCACACTTAAAATCTAATCGACGAGCATGTTTTCGTCCGACTATATTCTACAAAGAAGCTGTTGCATGCTTTTTATCAGTTCTTCGCCACCGTATTTGAATAGCTCGGCCGGCAATTCATCAGCTCCCGCCGCTTTGTTGTTCTTCAGACGGGTAATTCCTTTTCGAATTTCTTCATGGTCGAGCAATGGAACGTCTGCTCCATAATCATCGATTAGGGAATCGAGTTCATATAACCATATTTCAAAATCAGCGATATGTTGTGGAACATCGCTTTGATGCGTCTTGTGCCTAGACGTTTATCTACCGGGGTGAATGCCAGGACACGGCGATGGAGACTCCCTCCCACCACGAATCCCACACCGAATTTGCGCTCCTTTATACTTTATGTGTCTACTGTGGGTAAATGTCAAAAGGACCTAATCGTCTCAGTGATTGTTCCGTCCATCTCACTCCTTGGACGGCGATGATGTCAGACTATATTCTTACGAGGACATGAACCAGCTGGGCATCTTCCCAAATAAGGGACCGGACATTCCAGGTGCATGCCCTTAAGTCGTAATCCTTAATCCGTTTGCCATGGTCGTCATCACAAGAGGGATTTCTCTTCGGAGGCTGTTGTACCATTTTCATAGGGGGAGTTTTTTACTTGGCAGGTCCCAAACTCAGCGCACAACCCTGAGGAAGGATAGTTCGTCTTCTCACTTTTGCTCGTCTTCAAACGGATGTTCTTTTGCTATTCAGAGGATATTTGGTCTAGGACCGGAAGTCGTGAGCTGCTTGAGTCATATGTAAAAGAATCGTTTCTGTTCACTTAACTGAATGACATTCAGAGAACTTTTCTCACTTGCGTGAACTTTTACATATATTCTATCCTGCGTTGGCTTTACTGGGTAATTATAAAATGGATTCTGAATCTATGGATGAGATAAGATGTTCTATCGGAGAAACGCCCTCCTATTTATACATTTTGAATTAAAAAATGAAGTCACGTGGCTATC
Source organism: Bactrocera tryoni (assembly GCF_016617805.1). Classification (NCBI taxonomy): domain Eukaryota; kingdom Metazoa; phylum Arthropoda; class Insecta; order Diptera; family Tephritidae; genus Bactrocera; species Bactrocera tryoni. The sequence continues at coordinate 18,673,860 of NC_052500.1, forward strand.
ACAGGTGTTTTTTCCTTTGAAAGTTTCGATGTAATACAGACGCTTATGAAATTAAGATAGGCTTCAGATCAGCTAATTGAAACTTTAGTGGATCTGGTAGGATGGTTACGGTACTCTATCGACAGAAATTGTTTGACTTAAAGAACATACCGCTTAGTCATCTATGTCAGTTCGCGTCTCCAATCCAAAGTAAGAGAAAGAGCTCAGAGACTCTCAAGTTCTTTGCAAGAATTGTAATTTTCAAGCGTAAAGCAATATCTTTTCATCAATTACAACAATTAGGCAGCAATGTAACACCAAAGACACAAGTCAAGATTCACGGCAATTGACTGCCGCTGCCAAAGGCATATGGAGAAGCATCCAAATGCAACGGATACAAATGTATCTAATAAATATTTTACGCTTGACTTGCGCACAGAAGTGCTTAAATGTTGTGGCATTAATCAAAACAACAGACAGAGGGACACGGCAAAGGCGAAAATTAACAAATGTACAAAGAAACAGAAACCTGCCTGCCGTGTGGCAGAATGTTGCCACAACGGAGGGAGGCAGAGACAGAGGGAAGGTGGGTAGGCAGATATGTAGATAGATAATCGGGCACTCAACAGCGACGTTAATGCAGTTAGCATGCATTAAGGAAGCCAACAACAAAGCACAAAAACACATATTGTTGTTGTAATTGGCATTGCAGCACAGCAGTGCAATCCAGCAGCCGCCAATAGAATTAGACAAATTGCAAGAGATAACAAACAGCAAACGGCAGCAACGAGATAAAAGCCGCACGCTGCCTCACTCCACCTTCTGCAGCGTGTTGGCGGTGAATTGGTGAGCGCATGTGTGTGTGGAGCTTGAGGTCTGTTTGGCAGTTGGCGTTGTTGCAAGTGTAATTAGTTGCAGGCGGAATGCATTTTTCAATCGCGTTGAATGGAATGATCAACAGCAATATCAAAAACAGTAGTGGCTACAACAACAGCATCAGCAATTACAACAACAGCAACTTACGTAGAAACAACAACAACAACAAAATGTGCAATAAAATTCTAATAATTCGTTGCATTCGAAACACTTGGCAACGGCAGCCAACGCGCGCCATTATTGAGCTGCTGAGTCGCTGAGCTGCCGAGATCTGCAACGAGCCAAAACAGTCGTGTTGTCAATTAAATGCACACTTGCATTTGCTTATATATGCACATATGTATGTATATGCGTATGCATAAACAATCACATGTGTTATTTAGTGTAGATATGTTTGTATGTATGTATGTATGTATGTGTTTGTTTGTTGCGCTGCAGTCACATCAAACAAATTTTATCTGTTGTGGCTTGGCGAATCAATTAACTATGCTTGCCACCGCTTTTGATGCTTTGCCTGCTTGTTGTTGTTGTTATTTTTATAGCTCATTCGCTGTTGATGTTGACGATTTAAATTAATTTAGTGAATAATGCGAATACTGGTTTAACATACAGTATGTATGTCTATATAGTGTAAATACACTGGCGGTCATAAGTATTCGCAATTTATGATTATGTGTTTGAAAGTGTTAAATAATATGTAATAATTTTGAACAAAATGTTTTCTTTTAAGCTATGCTTAGCTTCGTTAAGAGTGTTATACCCGCTTGAAAGTCGGAAAAAACGCGTTTTCTTGTTATCTTTTTTTTTGAGGCGGCATTGTATTTAATAAATAAATAAATAATTCGAATTATTATATACTTCATTTACAGAATTTGATGTACTTTAATACTTGCCAATTGATTCTGAAAAATTTTCTTCAGAATTCTTCTTCTTCACTTCCTTGATCACTTAGCCGAACTTCAAAAGTACCTTCAAAGTGGGGTGTCGGGAGACGAGGAAGATTTTTTCTGCATAAAATTACCTAAAATTAAAAAAAAAAACAAAAAAAACACGTAAACCTAGGGCACACCGTATCATTAATACCCTTCAAAAGTATAAAATATTTCTTATAAGAACTTTATTTTGATTGGTTAGTTCCTTTCAAGTTGGCTAAAGATATCTCATCAAATGAAAAAGTTATCCTTACAAGCACTTGAACCGATCGTTCCGCCTGTATGCCAGCTATGTATGAGTTATTGTGGTCCCATATTGGCTGTATAATCAGCTTCTTTGGGCGAAAAAGACGAGTGCAAAGTTTCAGATCGATATCTCAGAAACTGAGAGACTAGTTCGTACAGATATGTAGATGGGCATGCTTAAATTGATTTTGCTCATCTTGCTAATATAGTGTATACTTTAGATTAAGTTACGTTCGACATTTAATCAGAAGAGCACATCAAATCACTATTCTACTAGATTTAGCAAGATATCGCTATACAAAAATGAAAGTAATTAAACTCGTCACCGAGAAGATTTGATTTGTTCGTCAGCGAAAGAATCCATTGCATCATCACAGCTGATTTAGACACTACAAACATAAATTGTAATTATTTTGTCTCTTTGTTCATAACCTGACAAAAATTTCTAAGAAGGTTGTGTGAAAATTTCTATTCGAATGGTCCAACGCTTTAAGGTTTGAGAGTAGATTACACTAAGTTAAAAAATGCTTAAAAATAGGCTCATATCTTCGACATGATTCCAGGTCCATATTTCTTCAAAAATTATGTCGATGGGAACGTAACCGTCAATGGCGACCGTTATGGCAATGATAACCGTCTATCTGATGCTTGAAATTGAAGCTGGTAATATCGACGACATTTGGTTTCAACAAGACGGCGCCACTTCCCACACATGGCATCGATCAATTGATTTATAGAGAGAACACTTCGGTGAGCAGATATTTTCACATTTTGGGCAGGTCAATTGGCCATCAAGGTTATGTGATATCACACCGTTAGACTTTTTCCTGTGGGATTATGTAAAGTCTAAAGTCTATGCGGACAATCCCGCTTTGATTCAGGCCTTGGAGAAAATCATCAGGCTTATCATTCGCCAGTTACCAGTCAGCTCGAACGAGTCAGCGAAAATTGGACTCAACGTATGGACCATCTGAGACGTAGCCGCGGCCAACATTTTAAAGACATAAATTTCAAAATATAAATGCCAAAGGTTGTTGAAGTTTCTGTGATTTTTTTTTTATTTAAGTAGGGAACCTCAAAATGGATCACCATTTATTTAATGAATTTCTATGTCTTTCTCAAACTTTCCGTATGTAAAATGTAAAATTTAAAATGTTTCGATAAAAGTTCAGACAAAAATTTTGAAACTAGGTGTTTTTTAGATCTCTAGAATGGTTTCTAGTTTTAAAGAGAGCATGTTTTGCGTCTGAATAATTCAATGCTAATCCAAAGCAACAAAATCCAATGCAACATGAATAGCGGTTTGACAGTATTCTGATATTCTGACTTATTTACACCATGAATCCTCAAAGTGTCTAAAATAATTTTCATTATGTTCTAATTTTAAGCCGTTTAAATTGTAGGTTACGTTCATGAAACGCACTTATGAATTTCTTTTTGGTGTGAAATGAAGAAATTTTGAAATGAAGTGAGTTTGGCGATCATTTTATAATTAAACTGAAAGTGTCGAATGTTTACCGCCACCAGTGTAGCCATAAACGTATGTAAGTGCAAATAGGCAACTGAAAATTGGCTGCAGATACTTATATTTAAATAAAATGGGGAGGCGGTAGATAACTGAGATAAAATGCGCAAATTCGCGTGGCATTGAGATTTTGATAGGATTTAAATAAAGCGCAGTGGAATTAAAAAGTGAATTAATTTGTTTGAAATTAAATTAAATAGGTAAATGCAGTTTAATGAAGAAATAATTGGAAAAGTGGAAAATTAAAAATATAATCATTAATTTGTAAATAATACTGAAAACGTTAATAATAATGTATAAAAAAAAAACAAAAAAATTAAATGGGATTATAAAGAAAATTATTAAAAACTAAATTCATTTAAAATTAAAATAATTAACGAATTTAAAAGCACAAATTAATTTTTAATATAAATTTTAAGGAAATATAAAATTTAATAATACGAGGGCTGCTATGTATATATATTTCTGGCCTAATAATGAATGTAGGAATATTTATCAACGAAAATGGTTTTATTGTTTTTCAAAATATTCTCCATCAAGATTTATACACTTTTGCATGCGCCCAAACCAATTTTCGAAGCACTTTTTCCACTCCGATTGAGACACCTACAAAACATGGTTTTTCAATGCTTCAACAGCATCTTCTGGCGACGAAAATCGTTGACCACACATTATTTTCTTGATGTGTGGGAATAAAAAGAAGTCATTGGGTGCCAAGTCAGGGCTGTACGGCGGATGACCCATCAATTCGACGTTTTGGCCGGTCAAAAAGGCGCTGGTTAGAGCCGATGTGTGAGAGCTCGCATTGTCATGGTGCACAATGATTCGTCTTCTCTTGTTCGTTTTTCGAATTTCTCCGAATACTTCAGGCAAACAAATGGTGGTGTACCACTTAGAACTGACCGTCCTACGTTGCTCAAGCGGAACAGTCGCCACGTGACCAGTTTTGCCGAAAAAACAGGCGACCATTTGCTTCGAAGTGCTTCTTCCACGAACAACTTTCGTTGGATTTGGCTCGTCTTTGAAGACCCACACGGTCGATTGCTGTTTTGTTTCGGGCTCATACCTTAGATCCATGATTCGTCACCTGTGACGATCTTATAAACGTCTTTTGAAGCACCGCGATCGTATATTTTTGCAGCATTTCTTTACACCAATCCACACGAGCCTTTTTTTGAGCGATTGTCAAATTGTGCGAGATCCAACGAGAACAAACCTTTTTTACGGCCAGGTGTTCAGGAATGTATGCGGGTGGGAGAAATGCATAGGCAAGCCTCTATCTGAAGGTATGTTACATGAAGGTCTTGCATTATCAGTTCATGTACTGCATCGGTATTTTCTGGCACAACGGTTGTTTTTGGACGACCTTCACGGAATTTGTCTTTGAGCGAGCGTCGGCCACGATTGAATTCGTTGTACCAGTTTTTCACAGTGCTATAGGATGGTGCTTCATAGCCATACAAAGATTTTAGCTCATCGATGCACTCTTGTCGTGATAATCCACGTCGAAAGTTGTGGAAAAATATCGCACGAAAATGTTCACGAGTTAATTCCATTTTTTGGACGAGATGAATTTCATGTAAATAAAACAATTCACGATTAAATGACAAAACGTTCTGGGTGATGTTATGCTAAAAAATGTCAAACTTTCGTATGGAAATGTCAGATTGCACCTGGCAACACCTAGTGTTGCCTAGGCCAGAAGTATATATAGCAGCCTCCGTATAAACGATCAGGATGACGAGAAAAGTTTAAATCCGAGTGACTGTCGCTCCGTCCGTCCGTCCGTGCAAGCTGTAACTTAAATACAAATTGAGATATCTTGATGAAACTTGGTATGCGCGTTCCCTATTAAAAAAAAAAACGGGTTCGTAAATCTCCGTAATCGGACCACAGCCACGCCCACAAAACGACATTAACCGAAGGCGTATAAAGTGCCATAACTAAGCCTCTAATTTGGCACAGGGGATCGCAGTAGCAAGGCGTACCTGTGGCAAAAAATTTGGGGGCGTGGCCCTCTTATAAGTTTCATGTGAATATCTGTTGAACCACTTAAGCTACAAGAACCAAATTCGTCTAGCATAAATATTATCAGAAATCCTAGCGATAGTAGGAAAATCGGATGATAACCTCTCCCACTCTTCATAAGACGGTACTGTTAAAAATTCCTCAAAGCGCAATAAATCAAAAACTAAATACACAAGAAATGTTAAAATTTACCTGGGAGATGGTATGAGAGGACCTTATACGAGCCGGTGTCAAAATCGGACGATGGGCGTGGCACCGTCTACGTTTAGGTAAAATCACATATCTCAGGACCCATTCGACTGATTTCAATCAAATATGATATGTGGCATCCTCTGTGGCAATCCTCTAATATTTTTATGTTACAGTGAGAAAATGGGCGAAATCGGATTGCAGCCCTGCCTTTCCATATATCACAAATTTTAAATTCCATCAGATTGTTTCCATTCAAGTGTACAAATCAGGAACCAGTTAATATAACGGGATAAAACTTTGCACTAATAATTCCTTTAAAGTATGCCACCTTATGACCAAAACTTGTCCAAATCCAACAAGAAGTGTTCAAGCCCCTAGGTACCGAATATTTGGACGCCAGTACCTGTAGTTGACTTTTTACCGAACATATTGGTCAATTGAAATATACAATTCAAATTCAGACAGAATCTTTTCTTGATAATAAGATCTCTATGTATCAAAAATAGGTTGAATCGGGTTCCCTGAGCCCCTATATACCTAATACTATAAAGATTTTCCAACTTCTAGGTGACTTTATACCGCATACATCGGCCAATATGTGAGTTTTCTTAATTAAATTGCGGGAGCGTGTTGCTTAGAATAAATAAAAAATAATTCTAGCAGCTTTACGAATTAAAAGCAATTATATATTCCGAAGAAAAAGTATTTTGAAACTTGATTTCGAACTTTTCTAAAAAAAATTGTATAGAAATACTTTTGGTATTATTATTGGCTACTTGCAACCTTCTTCTCATAGACTGGATCTAGTTCTTCCATCTATACCACCTCTTCCAGCCATACCGTACAATTTTTCTCTCCTCCTTGAGTGTAAAATTTTTTAGGGCTTCTACTACCTCCTGCTCTCACTATTTGAGTGTTTCGTATTTTCCATGAACCTCAGGCTCAGTTCAGTTTCCTGAAGCATAATCATCATCAACAACAATTTTTTAAGCACAATAATCTTCTCTTTTTTATGTTGCTCATCTGCAAGACACGTGCTCTAAATGTACAACAACAGTCTGTACAAATGATGGTGAGAAAGATACAAATCATCTGTTGAATGTACTCGTGTGGCCGCAGTTAAAGCGTGTCACTCCCACTTTTTGCCATGAAGATGCTTCATTAGTGTGTGTCTTTATGATTTTTTTCTAAGTTTTGACTACTGACGCTGTTATTTGAACGCTTTTTTTTCTAATAATTTTGGTTGTCTGGTTGAGTGGCTGCTTTGTTTCTGTTAATGATTAAATCATTTTTCAGTTTGTAGATTGTTTGTTAGAGGCTAAAATAGCTGCAAATGTAGATATGTATGTACAGCGGTATAGATATATATTTACCTAATACATATATACATACATATATATAATAACTACAGACTGTAGTACTCAAACCACAGAGCACCGAATCGTGCAAGTGGAGTTTTGGAGTGTGGGCTACACCTGAGCATAGAGTAATTGCTAAGCTCACGTTCGACGCTTAGCAACCAATATCATTTCAATAATGCAGTTTTGCCATTCAAACCATTCACCTAATATGTACTGTGTACGATTATGCCCATACTTATGTAGTTATGTGGTGGTTTTTTGCTGGAACTTCGCGCACGATCATTAATCTTAGACCGCCTGTTCGGAGTTGTGCTTAATTTGAGGAGAAAAATAAAAAAATGTAAATAAAAGAAACAGTAATAATAGTTTACATCGAAATAAGTAAAATAAGCTCGTAAATTCATATGAACTAATGAATTTAAGATGATCAGTTTTTAATGTAATTTAAAAATATAGTAAATTAATTTATTTCTTTTTTATATATTTTTATTTTTTTATTTTTTTATTTTATTTTTTTTTTTTTTTTTTTTATTTTTTATTTTACGTGTGCTCTTCCGATCTTATTTTATTTAAATTTTGTTTTAAATTGATTTTTAAATTTCTTTAATTGATATTTTGTTGTTTATTTATTTTCTTCAATTATTTTTCTTTATTATAATATTTTTCTTTGCCTCGATTTGTATGATTACTTTTTGGCAATTTCCGATCTCTGTGTATATTTTACTAATTAGCTATTTTTTCCGTCTGTTGGTTCCGTCTGCTTTGCTGCTTTTTTGTCATTCATAACATTTTAATGGTTTTGTAATTATATAGAATATCGACTCATGCCTTTATGGGAGGGGCCACCTTATTTTTTCATGCTTACCATTATTTATGTGGGATTTTTTTGCAATAAACCTTTGCTACTTCGTTTATTAAAATATTCTAACAATAATACTCTGAGCAAAAATGTAGTAAGAATTTGTTCATAATTTTAAAATTCTTAATTTATTCTTCAAAATCTAAGTGATCCCCCTTAAAGTAATCCCTCCTTGGCCCGAATACATTTGTGCCAACGTTTTTTTCCAATCCTTGAAACAGTTGTTTAAGTCAATTTACGGAATAACCTTCAATGAGCGTAGCGATGCACGTTTAGTGTCTTCAATTGTCTTGAAACGGTTTACCCAGGGCGGTCGTTTCAGTTTGCTGAATAGCCAGAAGTCACACGGAGCTAAATCAAGTGACTACACGACTTGCGGCACGATATTGGCTGAAAATTTGCCGAAAAACTCACGAAGAATCTATGTATGCCGTGGTGCAAAAACCAAGTCTTGTCGGCCCATAATTCCGGCCATTTTTAACGAATAGCCTTGCGCAAACGACGCATAACACTCAAATAGTATTCTTTGTTGTTGACTGTTTGGCCAGTTGGAATAAATTCGGAGTGCACCACACCTCGATAATCAAAGAAAACTGTCAACATAACTTTGATTTTTGACCTGCTTTGACTTAGTCTTTTTCCAACTTCGGCTCACCTTTGCCACGATATTTGGCCGATTGATCCGATGATCCAAGGCTCACCGCTAGTAATAATACGTTTCATGACATCCTGGTAGTCGGAAAGCATTGTTTCACAGACGTTAACGTGACGCTGTTTTTTGAAAAATTTTAGTGATTTTGGAAATAATCGATCTTTCACTTATCTTAGACCCAAATGATCTTTCAAAATGGTTTTCACTGATATTTCAACGATACCAATAATACTTCTGACTGTTAATCGTCGATTGTCAAGCACCAATTTCTTAATTTTATTGACGTGCTGACCGTCCTGGTTGATCGTAATTGCGTTCTCGACCCTTTTTGAATAATTTGAACCAATCAAAAACACTTGCTCACGACAAACACTTTAAACACTTGCTCACGACAAATTTAATGGAACTTCTTTGTTGAATAATTTCACTCATCGTAAAAATCGGAAATGCACTTTATGTATTTCAGAAAGACAAGCGTGTACTAAACACTAATAATTATTTTGATGTGACATTTTGCACAGATGAACAAGTCCTAGAATTTAGGGTATTAGGAGGCGGTGCTGTGGTCGGACGGGACTAAAATAAATCATTGCGATCGGATGGGCACGACTGGACCTGGAGAAGCAAGGGTGCGAATTTACTTGTACACCAAAGGTCTTAGTAGTTTGGCGAAAACCGAAGGACGAATAACGGCATCAACGAATTTATTGAGAGAACACTTCGGTGAGCAGATAATTTCATGATTTGGGCCGGTCGATTGGACACCAAGATCGTATAATATCACACCGTTAGACTTTTTCCTGTGGGGATATGTAAAGTCTTAGGTCTATGCAAACATTCTCGCTTCGATTGAGGTCTTGGAGTATCATACCAAGTGTCATTCGCCAGTTCCAAAGCGATAATCTTCAAAAAATAAATGGCAAAGAGTGTTCTTTCGAATGATAGTGAACATTCCTCATTAAATTTGAAGTTTCAGTGTTTTTGTTTAAAAAAAGAGGGGAAGTCCAAATGGTTCATCCTTATTTGTCCAAGTATCTTCACGAGATTTGGTGTAGATTTTCATCTGAGGTATGGCTAAAATTTCCGAGCATATTGTTCAAATCGGACTACTAGAGTTTATAGCTGCCATCCAAATTAACCGATCGAAATCTATATAAATATCTTTTTATACCCTTTTATGCTAACGAAACTGCAAATTTAAGGATGTAATTGCTTTGGTGAAGCCAAAATTAAGGTTTTTTTGTTAATTAAATTATTTTCATCCCATTAAATTGACCTGCATTTTAATTCAAATTTGTTGAATAAAATATAAGTTTTATTATTTTAAAATTTTTGAATTTTATGAAAGCTTTCATTAATTATAATTTCTTGTGTATGAAAATATGTGCAATTAATTTCTGTATTGATAATTTTTTTCCATTTTAATTATTTTTTTCCATTTTAATTAAATTTTTTTTGCACTCAACTCCCACTTTTCCCATGCGATTGTCAACCAGACGCGATATTTACGCATTCAAATCGCGACTTGTTTTTTATTGCCTACTCAACAAGGTAATAACATTTAAAATGCAATAAATACGCAAATTTACTTACGCAGTTTCATTTAATTTGTTGTTGTACTTTGTGTTGTTGGTTTTTGTCATGCTCCAGTGTCTCATAAATGCAATAAACAATTTGTAATTTGCACGTGCTCCAATTTGCCATTGTTGTTGTCGCTCCTGCAGCGCCACACGCTGCATATTAAATAACCGCCCAAACGTGCGTGCACACACACGCACACGCGCATGCATGCAAAGATATCGACAAGACTAGACCGAACAAGCCACCAACCACTTGCAACCGCCCCACCAGCGCAGCGCTGCGTACAACGGTGGCCGACGACTGTCGATTGCCAATTGCCGATTGCATACTACTGATGACAATAACATACGTTGCTGCTGTTGTTGTTGCCATAGCCACATAATTTGCTGCGCATGCGCAAACAAGTGCGGCTCGCAATGCGTTCGGCGGTTCGCGCCGCTGGCTGTCAATCGATTGCAGGTGAATTTCTGCGCAAATTGATCCAAGTTGTACTGTCAAGCGTTGAGCATTTTCACATGCGAGAAATTTTCACAGAAACAACAAAAACAAATATATGGTAAATAGTATGGTAGTAAAAAAGAGTAAATTGCAAATTCTGCGCACATTCGATTTTATTACTCTTTTACTTAGCACAAATGGTCGATTTCCAGGAATCGGCATTAGCAATAATAACAACAATAATAATGCAAAAATAAACGATAGCGTGCTTGTGGTATAAATGTTGGTCTCAATGGTGTCTTTTCAATATTTGTTATGTTTGTCATGTTATCAGGGCAGGGCAGGGTGTTTCGACGCTTGTTGTTGCATTTATTTTATTGTATGTTTATTTAATTGCACATTATAAATTGCACACTGGGAAACAAAATAATTTATAAATTTATGAACAATAACAGCAAAGTTCTCTATCCTTGCTTTGCTAACTTCTGTTATTGGCGCTATAAATGCACTGCAGTAGGGAATTATTGCTTTAAAACCGTTATAAATAATTTCGATTGGCTAAAGGTCTTATCAAAACAAAAAGAGAAATCTAACAAAAATTGGAGAGTTCAAACATTTTTTAAAACGTCGCAATTTCACTTAATTGCACTCGATTAAAAAGTTTTATAACAGATTGTGTGCTATAGTAGTCCGAACTGATAAATTTTTCGAAGATTATAACGTTACCTTGGACAATAATCCGTGCCAAAGTTTGTGAGGATATCTCGTAAAATAAAAAAAAATTTCACACAATGACTTAATTGTATCTATCAGTTTGTAGGACTCTTTTCACGGGTCTTTTCCAAGATGTGGCGCATGGCGTAAACCTGGTCGCTCGTTGATTTTTGAGGCCAAAAAGCCACACTGATAAGGTCAGTTTGTATCGTAAACTCCAATTGTCGGGCATGCTTTCGTCCAACCATATTCTACAAAAAAGCTAATGCATAATCCTTATCTGTGCACCATCTCCTGATGTTATGCTTTCACTGCCATTCAGTAGGCTGGGGAAGTGTTCCCTCCATAATTTTAGTATGCTCTGAGCATCAGTCACTAGATGACCACCATGCTCCGGTCTTAAGAGGGTATTATGGTTTAGAAGCCCGAATTTTAGGTATTTTTTGACGCGATAAAAAAACATAAAAAATTATTTTGACTATCCATTTTTTACATGCTTTTTATTGATGTTCTAAGAATACAAACCATAAATAATATAAGAAAAAAATTTAAATTAAAAAAACTGCAGGTCGGCGAAGTAGAGACTGATGAAACAATGGCTTGTCCTGGTGTGCAGGATATAAATCCTTTCCGTGACCTAAAGTGGAAATTTATGCAAAATCCGTGAAGAGCAAAAGTGTATTATCGCACTACGAAACGTTTTTGAAAAAAAAAAAAGATTTTTTCGAATTTCTAAACCAGAATAACGCCTTAAAACCTTCTGTTAGTCGCTACATCTTTTCATAGAATTTTCGAGCATTACCCCTGTCGACCAGCTTGTCAAACTCTTCGTATTCATGCATTTCGGTCTCTCTAAACTTTTATATTTTCCTATAAAAATTATCTATTTGACAAAAATTATCTATTTTGACAAAAACTGTAAAAAATTGTATTATCAGAGCTAAAGAAGGCTCTATGGCATTCGCTATCTCTCTCGTGATATGGATTTTGCATTTAATATTGATTACGGTGCAATGACCTACAAAAGGCGAGGGCTTTTTTTACTTTGCAAATCACTAATCACACGAATCGAACAATTGTGAGCAAAAAAATTGCGCGTAATAGTTTTCAACTAGGATTGACTGCTGCCAAAATTTGAAAAAAACATATAAACATATATACATATTGTTACTAGTATTAGAATCAGAAAAGCTATCTGGCTGACCTCTAGTCACCAAACCTCGAAGAGTGTCGTTCTTTTATTGAATTCGTTTGGATGTGGGTTATTTTGACAAGAAAGCAGAACTTTCTGTAAACAGAGAAGCGGCCAATCGAAAGCGTCTAATAATATTCCTCAAATTGTTAAATTTCCTACAAAACTCCGATTTAGCGTCGATCATTTTAGGAGAACTATTCAAGTATACTTTGAGAGTGGTTTCGCGAAAATCATTAAACAATAACTCCAACTTCAGAATGTGAGTATTGCACAGGGATCTTAAGAAGCATTCGATGTATGGATCTAACTTTAGCGACAAAAAATAGTTCTCTACCTTTATTACAAGTCCATTGTCAGATTTTAAGACTTCTTTTAATATTCCAGCCGTCATTATAAAGCTTTTTGTGCTATCATATTTATGTTTTTTATGTTTTTCGTTTATAGTAGGGGAAGAATCAAAAGTCGAAGTGCGGAACTTTAATCCGCTAAACCGCTAAACCTAAGCTACCTACTCACAACTTATGTCTCTCACACGGAATCACCGGATTAAGTAAAACTTCATGGGAGAGAAAAAGCCATAAGTATATGTACGTCTCTTCTATTGTACGGACTGACTGACTCCTAATCTATTGTAGATTTCTTAGTTTTGTCATAATTAGACGCTTCGCTGACAGTTTTAATTTTATGAGAGGACTGACACATACTTAAGTGTTGTCAATTTGTTCACCGTTACACTACTGCCGAGTGAAGATTTTAGTTTTTCCCATTTGTTTAAAAAACGGGGGCACCTAAAAAATACGTGTTCTGAGTCTTCTATGCACTCTTTACACCTGCGCTCACGTCGAACAATACGGACTAAAGGCATGATTAATTTGGAACATAGACTTTCTAAAGCATCCATGGCCACTCAGTGTTCGGGCTAGATAGAAACTCAGGTCCCCATGTCGTCTCTCTATCCACGCAAGAATGTCTGGAGTCAGTCTGTGGGTCCATCGTCCTTTGTATGAGGTTTGCTACCGCTGCTGCCACATTGTAAGGCTCTTAGTGCTAATTGTGAACACATAATCAATAATTATTAAATCTAATACATAAAATTATAGTTTTTTTTTAAGATGCCGTCGAAGTCGAAAGAAAAATTTGTGCTCTCCCGTTTTCAGCAAAATTTTCTCGATTTATCGTTTGCAGCTGAGGTAACAAAAGAAAATAAATCCCCAAAATATCGGTGGACGACAACATGAGCAACCAAAAGACAACAGCTGCTATGATTAGGTTAAAATTTTTAACTTTCTCGGATGAATGTCCGTACTAAAATAGGCGTTAATTTGGCTCATTTTCGGCCAAAAATGTCTCAATCAATTTAGACTTATCCAGAATACATGAGACATCTATTCGTCATGGATTGTCGAAGATAAACAATTACAAATTTCGTTAACATCTATTTGCTTATATAACTTGTTAGGAACACAGTTTTTGTGCGAGACTTTAAATGAAAAAAATGTAACTAAAAATCATACACACTAATAATACTAGCAATATCAATAATATATCTATAGTTTGAAATGGAAATTATGCAATTAAAATATATGAAATTAATTTGTAAATATATTACATCATCATATTAATACATGTATACATGGTGTCATAATAACAATTTACATTTCCTATAATAAATCATACAAATTCTGTGCGCTGAAGATCAAATTATCTTAATCTTCCTTTTTGTTGCTACATCCAAGCACACGCTACAGCTGATATTGCCCTTAGCGCCATATGTGCCCATCGGTTCCATGGTGTAGTGGTTAGCACTCAGGACTCTGAATCCTGCGACCCGAGTTCAAATCTCGGTGGAACCTTGATCAACATGTTGCCGTTGTTTTTAATATTTCGAATTAATAACTTTTAAATGCATTTTTTGTATCATTTTGCTTTACCTATTTGCTTTTTTTATTTACTGAAAATATTTTCGTATAATTATTTTATATTAATATTCAATTTTTTAATATAAAGTTCTTATATTGTATATGCAAAGTTTATTTCATTTGCATTTTTTTTCTTTGCATTTTAAGATTTTTTCACATTTTTTGTGGTTTTTAAGCATTTTTTTTCCTTTCTTTTTGTCTTTATATTTTTTTAATTTTAATTTTTTTGAATTTTTATTTTTATTTTTTTGAATTTTTTTTTTTTATTTTTATTTTTATTTTTTGAATTTTTTATTTTTTTTTTTTATTTTAATTTTTTGGATTCTTTTGTTAAATTTTTTTTTTTTAAAGATATTTTATTTTATTTTTGCTAATTTTTTGCGCTTTTTATTATTTTTGTTCTTGGTTACATCTTGCTACATTTATATGAACTGATGAGTATCCAGTCAACGTTTTCCTGTACGATTTTATGTAATTTCTCACCTTTCTCTCACATGACCCTACATCATACGTTAGGAAATGAACGCTGCAAATTCAAACGCAAACACGCAAACACAAACACAAACATTGTTCTTTAGCAAAGTAAATATGAACTGTGCTCCACTGCTTGTATTCAGCTAAGCCATTTGACTAGCACTATTATGTGCCCGGGTAGCTCAGTCGGTAGAGCATTGGACTTTTAATCCAAGGGTCCAGGGTTCAAGTCCCTGCTCGGGCGGTAACAATTTTTTTTAATTTATATTTTTCTATTTTAAGATTTATACGCACTTTTTTATTTTAATAATTTTTTATTTTACAAAAATATTATATTATCCAAATGCCATGTAGTAAAACTTTCCAACTTTTATAGTAATTGTAATACCCAAAGGCATAATGGGAGCGGGCAGCCTTACTGGGCAAAATGATTACTAGATCTCTTGCGGTCGATCTTGGACCAAAAGACGACAGCGCATGTATCGATGGTGACCCAGTGCTGGCCAAGCTTCCGCGAATCTCAGCTATCTAGAAGTGAACACAAGACCACGGGACCACCGACCCATGCCCATTTCCTTGCTAGCTCATCACCTTTGCAATTCCCTTCATAATCGCTATGGCACCCATACTGGTATTATCACAGAGATACTCGATGCTATTGATAGCGAGGTTAGGCACTCCTCGACCAACCTTGAACGCGCTGTGAAAGAGTTCAAGGCTAGTATTGCCGTTCTGCTATCTGAGTGAATGGTCACTTCTCTGAAGGAGGCAGTAGATCTATTGCTACCTTAATGGCTGCAACCTCAGCTTGGAAGACACCGCAATAGTCAGGAAGTTTGAAGGAGTTGAGCTCCTGATGGTAAACCCCTCCACCAACCTTCCCCCCAAGCTTTGACCCGTGCGTAAAGAAGCTCACCTCCTCTCTACCAACGGCTTCTTCCCACCCGAAACTATGAGCAGAGAAGGGAGTCGCCAGAGCTCGGTTTGGCGACTTCATGATTCAAGTGATCCAGTATGAAGTCAAAGTTTGTGAGGATATTCAAGTGTTCAAATACGTGTTTTTGTAAGACCCAGATTTTCTGAGTCCGATAGCAACTTTCGCAGCCAGACACCTTTCGAAGATGTCTACGTGTACTATGTGCAAAATGGCGTTAAGTGCCATGGTTGGAGTGGACCTAGTAAAAAAAATAATTTTAAAATTTGACTTTAAACCATATATGTATGTATATATGTATGTATATATTAGTAAAAGTGATCGTCATTATAATAAATATGCTTCAAAAGGCTTATAGAGTACATACATATAAAGTTTTCAGGTCCCTTCGAACTTAGCTCTTCCTTACTTTTTTATATTAATATTTCTGGTACTAAAATTATATTTGCTTTTCTTATTTTAATTTTTATGGAGGAAAAATATTTATTCCACTTAAAATTAAATTTTCGCTAATCGCAAACCAATCCAGCTATGGTTTTCGCCGCAAAGCGACATCTTGATGTGTGGCCCACATTTGTCACTCCACACGCGTGGCTTGTTTACGGTTACTCGTATATGTTTTTGAGTGTGTGTGTGTGTGCGTTGTTTGTGTCCACCCAACCGGGTGGTGGTGTCATAAATGCCACTTAAAAGCATGAAAAGCGTAAATTATTCATTTTCAAGTGGACTGCAGAGCAACTTATTTTTCCGCAACACTTATGAATGTACTGATATATGTACATATGTATATACTTATGTATGTGTGTGTATATATTTAGGTACATATGTACATATATGTTTTCTTTTATTTTCTACTTAGCCGTTTTCTTTATCGCCGTTACAATTTTTCAATTAAGTGGCAATTTTTCCAACAACAGCCGCTAACGCTAATTCCTTTCAAACCAGACACGCATAAGTACGTTTATAAAAATATATAATAAATGTATGTACATACATACATATGTATATGTACCTATGTATGTGCAGCGTATTAGGTTAACATGCATATGTATGTACATATGTACCGCAGGCGCTGACTAACAAAGTGGTTAGTTAACTTGTTGAATTGCGAGTTTAACGAAAATTATTATCAAATTAGTTGCTCATTAATTTTCATAAAGAGAGGGGGGAACATGGCAATAAAGCGAAAAGAGTTGAAAACAACAAAAACAACATGAGGAAAAGCAAAAACAGCCGCGTGTAAAGTAGTTAAAATGTGAAAAAATAGCACTCAATGTTGCAAAGTTACATGTTTGAAGTAATAAAACGCAAAAAAGCATGAAAAGATAAGAAAATAGTAAACAAAAACAAGAAGGAACGTAGACTTTGCCAGCGCAGAAGCTATAATACCCCGCACATATTTTTATATCATAAATGGGTTTACAATTTTTTTTACTTGATTTGTATCGGTTAGTTTATAAGTTAGTTATATGGTATGGTGGTCCGATTCGAACAATTTGTTCAGAGATTGTAGCGCCACCTTGGACAATAATCTGTGTTGAATTTCTTAAAGATATCTTGTCAAATAGTAAATTTTTCCATAAAAGAACTTGGTTTTGCTTGGCCACTTTGTATGGCAGCTATGCGCTATAGTAGTCTAATCCGTAAAATTTCTTCGGATATCGTAGAGTGGCTTTGGAAAATAATCTATGCCGAATTTCGTGAAGATATCTCGTCAAATAATATATTTTCCATACAAGAACTTGACTATGTTCGGTCTCCTTGTATGGCAACTATGTGCTATAGTAGTCCGATCTGATGTCCATAAATCTCCATAAAGATATATCGTCAAAGAAAATAGTTCTTCATATAATAATTTATTTAGATCGTTCAGTTTGCATGGCAGCTATACGCTATAGTGGACCGTTTTCGATAAATAAGCTTTGGCGAGAAAAGAACCTGTACAAAATTTCAGATATTTTAGACAGTGCGGCACTAGTTTGCATATATACAGACAGACAGACGGACATAGCTAAATTAACTCAGATCGTCACATTTACATATACTTGTACATACATATATATTGATTTATAGGCTCTCCGAGAAGGTTTGGTCGTATTAACTTCGTGGCCATTTTAATATACCCTGTGTAAGGTATAAAAGTACAACTTATAGCGTACAAGAAAAATGCGAAAATTGCGGCCCGTTTGCTGTGTTGTCCGTAGTGGCATACGAGTACTATTTATTACTATTTTTCTTATAATTATGTCATGTTATTTTTGTTGTTGTCGGCGCGTTGGCATAAATCGTCGATATTAATTTATAAACACATTAATAAATAACCTAATCCGTGTGGCACAATTTATTAAACGATAAACGGCTTCCAAGTCAATCGAGTAATTTCAAGAGTATCGAGTACAGGGTGTCACGCAGGAAAAATATTATTCTTATAAATATAAAAAATATGATATAACTGCATCGTGAAAAGACGGGTTTGCCTCATTTAATTAAAATTATTTCTGAGAAGAACAAAATAAAGGAATAGCAAAAAGTCCAAGAGAAAAATCTGTGGGTTAGATTAGAGGATCGCTCCTGTTACAAACGCCAACAAGGAGCTCACTCGCTCACTCCCAGTTTTCGGTAAATCATGACGATTTGCCGAGGCGGCTAATAATAGTTTTGGTTATTTCCCTCGGTTTTACACAAAGACTCCCGAGATGTTTTAACCTCAGTCTTACAAAAGCTGTACAATAGAGGAGAAAGTGCCTGTATTTTTTCACCTCACCTTACTTCATTAACTTTTGCCTGTAGAATAATGTTTAGTAACAACTGCTATTATTGGGGCATGCCGAACTTTGTTAATAGCAAGTACTCCAATTGTTCTTTTCATTGGGAGTTTTGTGTTTTACGTGGCGGGTTCCAAACCCAGCGCACAACCCTGGGAAGAAACATTTCGTCTTCTCACTTCAGCTCGGCTTCAAACGAATGTTTTTTTTGGCTACCCAGAGGATACTTGGTCTAATTCCGGAAGTCGTGAGCTGCTTGAGCCATATGTGATAGAATCATTTCCGAAAACCCTCCAAGTGAATGGCGCTCAGAGAGCTTTTCTCACTTGCACGGACTTCTAAATATGCCTCGATAATCCTGTATCCTCGGCTATAACCGCGTAAGCGCTGTCTAGGCCAATAAGGAAGAAGTACTCAGCGTTCTACACTGCGCCAAAAGGATCTCACAGAGCTAGTCGTTAATCAACGCTTCAGCTTTGCTTGGCGATTCCGCCAATTTGACAATGAAGTAGCTTGATGCTACTGATAGTGAAGACAGACATTTCATGCTTAATGTTGAGTGCTCAAGAAGCATGCTCAATGCTAGTATTGTGGCTTTGCAGTCGGTATGAATCTCACTTCACTAAAAGAGGCTACACTTCAGAATACGTCTACTGCGAGAAAAACATTGATCCAGTAGCCTTTTTCCGGTGACTTCTCCTCGTTTACATATTCCTCATCAGTACGTGAGTACAGAAAAAAGCACCAGGAGGTACATTTTGCTAGCAGTGGTCGAAATTTTCAGGGATAAAGTTGGTGAAGGAAAGACTGGATTTTCTGCAAAAAAATTGTCTCAAAAATGTCTGAATACCAACTTAATGATCGATTCACTGTTTAGTAAACTGTTCCAATATATTGAATTGAAATTCGTATAGCGGCTAAGGTCGAAGACTTGGCGTAATAGTGCGAAAAAAGCACGAGCTACCAACTCCTTTCTCTGTAGTCTTATTGGAAAGCAGGAATCAGACGTTGAGTAAAAAGTTTTTATTGAATTTGGTTGAGGTTCTGAGTCTACTGTTGAGGTCAAAAGCCAACTCTAACGCAGAGTGCGCAGTTTAATGATGTTCCAATTCACCAGAGACGTCAAAGAGCTCGAGTTTTACAATTAGTTCAATACATCCATCTTTCCATTTACCTTTCTGCAGTTCTCTCCTTTCTTCCAGTTTCTTCTTCACTCTGAGTTAGTTACTAATAATTTCCTAATAGTGATGATGGTAGGATTTCTAGACTGCTTCTATATTGCAAAACAAATCGTCTTGATGGGACTCCCTACTGAACACCCTTTATGGGTATATATTGTGCATATGCAGCTATAGTTAAGTTGGGACAGGCAATGGTTGATCGTATCGAAGTCACATAACCACAACATTTAATTATAGAACGTAGCACCAAGCAAGAAGAGCTCACACAAACACCGAATGCTTGAACGAAACCGAGGCGGCGAAGATGGATGAAGAGGCCGAACACATGATGATGGCGAAAATTGCAGATGAAGCAGACACTGATGTGGCAGGAAGCGCGTAGGCCGGCCACTATGCCGCGAACAGCTGTGGCAGCATGCAGACGTGGCAGGAGTCCACGGAACTGGTTAAGGCCAAGTAGTCGGCTCGTTGCAGTGGCATTGGAAAAGCAATGCGATTAGTGAATAAAAAATTTAAGCGTTGAATTGCCAACGCTTTGAATGACAGCTTCTCAAAGTGTTGCTGTAACAGTTGGTGGAGAGTTGCGCTAGCCAACTGATTGATGTTATATGAAAATAAGTATAAGCGTATGTACTAACTGCATAGTACAACAAATAGCATCGTGGAACTTAGTGTAAGCGATTTATAGCTTACCACGCTCGGCACTTGGTTCGCGCCAGCATTCAAAAGTACATAGGAAATGATGAACGGAGCGACAAATACTAATTTACAGACGCAAACTACAATCATGCTTCTAAGCGCTAGCTGCAAAGCGTCTAAAAGTCATCTGTCAGAGAAATGACAAGAACATCCGTGCCCAGCGGCGAAGCAACGAACGACTAAGACCGCGTCTCTACAAATTACCGGTGTAGCGTCACTTTAGCCGCTTTAGAGTTCAACCAACAGCAACGAGCGAACGCTTTCATTAGTTGGTCACATTGGGAGTTGGGAGCTGGCAGCTGAGACCTGAGGGCTGGGAGTTGGCTGTGGCAACGCACAAATTATACCCATTTTAGCTGAGTTATGGCACACGTTTGCGGTTTTTGCACACACAATGACGCCGACGACAATGAAGACGGTTGTAAAGACGCGCACTGCTGCTACGGCCGCTAATGTGACTATGTAATCCGGCCGCCGTTCGGAAGATTGCTGCAAAAAGAGCGTTGGCGCGTTGGTACCTCGGTACGCTCGTTGGCAATTACAACTTTGTAGCCGTCTTGCGTTCTCTACGTTACCTGCGGTTATGTCGACTTCATTCATCAACGCACTTACGAAGACCCACATACACACACTCATCTTTATAGGCATGTGTGTGGGGGAAATCTGCTTGGTTTATTTTTTAATTTATATTAATTAAATGTGGAAATCAAGTCACTTCACTGCTAAAACCGCAAAGCAGAAACCCACACACGGTATTTTGTGTTTGTTCTCCGTTGCCTTCCTTTTTTATTGCTCTTTGGTGTTGTAATTTAAATTTGTGTGTGGGGGAAAAATACAAATCAGTGGTTTTCTTTTGTAACCTGAAACGAAAATTACTTCAGCCAACGACTGGTTTTGTGGTGGAGAGCAGTTGCTTGGATGCACACTTTCTGACCACCCACTAATAAAGTGCGAGAATTGCGCAACATTGTCAGCGTATAATGAACTACCGGATGCTGGGCCATACTCGCCGAACAGAAGCAATATTTACTGGTGGTGAGTCGGCTATAGCCGTGTAAACGGTGTCTACGCCAACAAAGAAGAAGATCCGCGTTTGTTAATAACGAAGACGACCCATAACAACACAATCGCAAAAGATGGTACATTCTGGTACGCGGCTACTGTTAAAATTTTCGTAGCCTGAATCGGACTCATGGTTTTGACCACGTGTGTCCCGAAAACATTTGGCACGGACATCTTGAGAAAAATCGACGATCTCATATTGGCGATTGAAAGTGCGTCAGGTAGCTGAGGCAGTAAGTAACTCAAAAGACTGCGTACATCAACTCATACATGAAATATTGGACATAAGAAGGTCTTCTTAGTTTCGAAAGACTTTCTCTGACGTTTCGTAACCGTTGACAATAAGTGAATTTACTGGTACACCAGAGACTAAGGAACAGTCAATTCATTGGACTACACCCAAGGAACCTGTGGAAGCCGAATATTGTTCTATCGGCCTCAAGATTGTCTGGGATTCAAAAGGTACGATCTATATCGATTTCCTAGACAGGAACAAAACTGTCAGAGGACTCTGCTGATTTGTTGTCGAATTACAAATAAAATCGCTGCGTAACGCCGCCTACGGATCATCGACCAAATTGACTCAGCTAAACTTTCAAGCGGCAAAGTTTTGTGCTCAAGAAATATTTGTGGTGTGTATTTAATCTTGATGTCGTTCGAATGGACGAAAACACTCCAGCTTTGAAAGAATGGGACGCAGTACCTGCCAGAAGAAGCTGAGGAAGTGGAACACCATCACTCCGTTGGAAAGACCAGATGGAGAAGGACCTGGCAAGAAGGAAAGATCTGGCTAGGACATGTTGTACGTATGGGCGAAAATACTCCAGCTCTGAAAGTATTTGACGTAATACTCGGCGGGGAAGCAGAGAAAGAGGAAGATCTCCATTCCGTTGGAAAGACCAGGTGGAGAAGGAGCTGGCTTCGGTTGGAATCTCCAATTGGCGCCACCTTCGAAAAGTAGAAACGACTGGCGCGCTGTTGTTAACTCGGCTACAATCGCGTAAGCGCTGTCTACGCCAGTAAAGAAGAAGAAGAAGATACTCGAACTGTCAGTCTCATTCTGCAGGCGTGCACCGCTATCAGACTATAAGCAGTGAGCACTCCAACCAATTCCTACAGTCTCTTCTATTGAACGCCAGTAGTAACTTTGTGTATTTATGATCTACCGCTTTTCACAAGACTTTAGTAGTTTTGCACAACGGTAGATTCTTCCATCGAGTTTTGTCTTTGCTTGTGATGCTCGTGTCTAGTTCGGGATGACAGGCGTACACCACTCTTGGCAAACTTGTCCACTATCTCATTATATTCTTGGCACCCTCGATGCTTTGTGACCTGGCACCCAGTAGAACTTAAGCCGTTTGTTCCTAGCGACACTCCAATGCTGAACTGTTTACCAAACACTTTTGGCTGTTACTTCTTCATTGCTGCTTGGTTGTATATTGATCCCATTATAAATGTCAACTATCTGTCAACAGTTACTGCAAGTCTGGGTGGACTTTTCGGTCCATTAGTCTAAATTTGATAAAAATATCATCTTGTGGAGTTTTCGTCAACATCAACACTTCTCATCTAGTGAAAACGTTCACAGATCTCTAATTTGTGAATTCTACAGAACTTTGAAAATATAATGAAAGAAATGAAGGGTGCCTAGGGAGAAATGATTTTTTTTCTGTATAAAGAAATTTAGTTCATGTCCATCAAGGCGACACTAATAAATGTACAATTAGACAGGAAATATGAGCATAATTACGCATGGCAGCTAGTAAAGCCGAGTGCTACCAAGCAGCTGGCACTATTTTATGATTTCCAAGAAAGGAGATTTCGCTGGCTACCAGCAGCGCATGGAGAACTCGTTCCGCCGTCTTGTATATGATGCTTCGTGCCGAAAAATCGACACTCAGTCTCACTTCCTCACCTTTGTCGACAAATCCAACCGCAAACGCTGATGGTCAGTGATGATGATAAAGCCCGCGGAATGGCAGTAAATCGTTTCTTACACGTAAATACGCTGCTGTCAACGTCAGGCCTCTTGTTGCCTTTCGTTTTTTCTCAATTTGGCTTTATTGTATTGGTTTTTTTTTTATTGTATTTTGCATCTGTGTGAACAAAATTAATAGGAATCATTATTAAATGCTACTCAGGTGTGAAATGGAAATTTATGAGACACAAATAATATTTTTGCTGTCAAAGAATTGCGCAAAAAGGCGAATGGTCAAAATAAAGCAAAAAACCAAAATAATTTTGCCCAAAAAGGAATGAGAGGAGTGAAGACAGAAATAAATTCGGCCGCAGAACCACAAACTACAACAATTTATTGTACGACCACACTTACATATGCATATTCTTGGTAGCAGGCAACGGCCACTCGTCCAGTGGCACGACAGCGTGCGCGCCGAAGAGGCGTGCGAGGTCACTGTGGTGTGGGTATAGCCGCAGGAGTTTGGAGCGTAGAAGGAAACTTAAATTATGGCTACCTGGAATAAGCGATTAATAATCGATGCATGCAAATTTGATTATAAACACATGTAGATACACATACACACATGCACATTCATATGTACTATGTTTAGCATTATTCTTATAAAGGTGTTATTTATTATTGTGATAAGTTTGTGGGAATGGAAAACTCCAATTTTCGTTCGTGCTTTTTATTTAGGAGCGGAAGTTTGCCAATGACTTAGTAATAGAAGGAAATAATTATATTGAATGTGATATTATATTGTTAATATGATTTTAAATATGATTAGTCACGGAATATCATGAGATCATAACCTTAAAGCCGCTTCTAGAAAGATGTGAATTAGTTGAATGAAAATAAGCTTCTTCTTTTTCTTAATTGGCGTAGACACCGCTTACGCGATTATAGCCGAGTTAACAACAGCGTGCCAGTCGTTTCTTCTTTTCGCTACGAGGCGCCAATTGGATATTCCAAGCGTAGCCAGGTCCTTCTCCACCTGGTCCTTCCAACGGAGTGGAGGTCTTCCTCTTCCATCGAATACTTTCAGAGCTGGAGTTTTTTCGTCCATCCGGACAACATGACCTAGCCAGCGTAGCCGCTGTCTTTTAATTCGCTGAACTATGTCAATGTCGTCGTATATCTCGTACAGCTCATCGTTCCATCGAATGCGATATTCGCCGTGGCCAATGCACAAAGGACCATAACTCTTTCGCAGAACCTTTCTCTCGAAAACTCATAACGTCGACTCATCGGTTGCTGTCATCCTCCAAGCCTCTGCACCATATAACAGGACGGGAATTACGAGCGACTTATAGAGTTTGGCTTTTGTTCTTCGAGAGAGGACTTTACTTTTCAATTGCCTACTCAGTCCGCAGTAGCACCTGTTGGCAAGAGCAATCCTGCGTTGGATTTCCAGGCTGACATTGTTGGTGGTGTTAATATTGGTTCCTAAATAGATGAAATCATCTACAACTTCAAAGTTATGACTGTCAACAGTGACGTGAATGCCAAGTCGTGCCCCCCTCCGCAGGGTTGTGCGCAGGGTTTGGGAACCGCCACGTTGTTTAAATCAGATAAAAAAAATCTTTTACTTCGGTTGTTCCGAGCTATATACCCTTCACAAATAATTAATACTGTCTTACAAGAACTTGATTTTGATAAGTCATTTCGTATGCTATAGTGGTGGGTATTTGACCAACGCTTCCGATAAATAGGCAGATTCATGGAGAAAAAGGGGCATTTGCAAAAATTCAGCTCGATATTTCATAAACTGAGGTAGTAGTTCGCGTATACATATACATGCTCAGCTTGTGCCGCTAATCATTTATGAATATACATGTGTATGGTATATAGAGCCTTTGCTTTTTCCTTCCGATTGTTACGAACTACTATGTAATAATCGATCAAAAATCGATTAAAATGGAGAAAAATATATTTTTTATAACCCTTAACGACAAATTCGTATAAAAATACGATATCGATAACAGAGATATTACAGTAGATAAATATGTAATAATCGATAAAAAATCTCTCGATAAAAATTCTATTGACACAAAGAACAAATACATTGTAAAAAAGTAAAGTATATTCAAAGTCAGTATACAAATAATGAAATATAATAATAATAATAAATCGATAATTGAAAAAGTAAAATTAATTATTATTGGACTTATAGTACAGATTTATAGCAAATATCTATCGATGAAAGATATCGGCAAATACGTTGAAATGATCGATAACAGGGATTTGCAAAATATCGATAATTTAAAGTATCGAAATCTAAAATTAATGACTATTGGACTTATGACAGATTTATAACAAATATCTGTCTATCGGCAAATACGTTACAACCATCGATAACAGAGATTTTCAGATTAACAAAAGATAAATATAAATTAATCGATGAAAGGTAGTAAAAATTTATCGATAAAATCGAATCTATAAAATGAAGAACAAATAATACATTATTAAACATGGAAAGTAGATATATGCAAAACAATTGCACAAACATCGATCGATAATTAAAAATATCGAAATCTAAAATTAAATTAGTTAGAATATTTTTATATAGGAAAAATATCGAACTCTTAACAAATTAATTACTATTAACGACGACAAAAAATACGCTTAAAATAAAATAGAAAAATATTGATAGCAGAGATTTTCAAAAAAATTTACAAATCGATTAAATCGGCAAAGATATAACAAAGATATATCGATAAAATTTGAGAGTTGAAAAATGAAATACGTTAAAAAACGCGAAGAGTGAGGTATAGAAGAAATGGGTATAGTTTAGATATCGAAAATATCGAACTCTTAAAAAAAAGTAATTATTATTGGACCCAAGACTTAAGCAAATCTGTTAAATAAGTAGACTCAATAACAAAAATGTATAAATAAAACGCGAGTTCCAAAAAATAAAGCACAAACGCATTACACAAGTCAGAAACATTGATCGATAGTTGAAACTATCGAAATCCAAGATTAATTTAATTTAGATATTTTTATCGAAAAATATCGAACTCTTAAAATTTAACCATGTTTTCGCTTAAAATTAAACTGAAATGTTATGGATAAACGATTTTTACAAAAATTTAGGCATAAACGTTTGTTCCAGAAATTTAGGCATATTTATCGATAAAAATATCGAACTCTTAAAAAATCAACCACGTTTTCGCTTAAAATAAAACGAAACATTAAAAGTTATCGATAAACGATTTTTACAGAATTTTCGTGTACACCAATCGATAAAATATGCTTAAAAACATATGCTTTTCGATAATACTGGAGTCTAAAAATCGATCCGATAATGTCTGTATATTTATATCTACGATCAGTAAAAATAAAATATCGCGCGAATGTGTGAATTTAAAAAATAAAAGAAAAAAATATTTTGCCTGGCAGTTTTTATACATATTACAAACCATACCATAAACTTACGAAAACAGTGCTAATACATTATTATTGTAATTTATTGCAAAATCGCTTCTAGGAATTGTACAAGTCTGTTTGAAAGCTTAAGTAATCACTTAATTTTCGCTGCGACAAAGTACTCAAGGCATTTCGTGAACAATGCCAAAGCTTTCAACTCCAAAAATATAAACAAAAAAGAAGCAGAACACGTCCATCAATATTTAATAGTTCTATAGAATTGCCTATTTACTTATCAAGTATAAAAAGTCTTTGCACTTTAGTTTTGATACCGAAATTTATTATCGATTATCGGAAAAAATATAAAAAAATATGCACCAACAGTAAATAAAGACCTGCAAAAACAAAAAAAAAATCATTTACAACAAGACAACTCACTTGCTCGCTCAGCTTTTTAAGTTTTTAAGTGTCCCTCATGACTGTCAATCTTTCGTCAGTTGAAATTTTCGATAAACGCCGCCAGTGCGCTCACAAAGCGATCTGCATATTCACACGTTCGTGTGTTGTTGCTGTTGTGTTAGTCTGCAAAGTGTTTTGTATATCGAGCGATCGGGCGCATGTTTCGTATGTCAGCAAAGTGATATGTTCGCATATCAAATTTCCCCTGGCGTCTTGTCGTAAATTAAATGAACCGTAATTACTGAACTAATTATTAATTGACATGAGATTGGCGCCAGCCAACAAGCACCAAGTGCTTTTACATACAGTTAAGAACCAGGCGCCACATACATATATACAAAATCACATGCAAACACACATACAAGCCGAGTAAAACACTTAAAAAATAGTTGAAAAAAGTGAAGCCTTTAAAAATGCTGCATAGACTTTTGTATATAAGTATGTATGTATATACTATATGTATTTCAATATATATATATAAAGCTTGTAAGTTGACTTGTAAGTCCAAACAAGCTTTGCCATTCTAAAACACTCATCGTAGTGATCCTATGTTGATCGTACATCATTCTTCTTCTTCTGCTCTTTTTTATTTACAATTTTATTAAAGTGTTTGTCGCGTCGTTTGGCTTGTTGAGAAAGCACTTGATACAATTTGATTTCTTGTTTATTATTTTGCAGCAGCACTTCAAATACTATTACCATTACTTTCATGCATAAATACATACATACATATGTATATATATCATAAGACCTTGTTGATAATTTATATTGTAATAATGATCAGTTGATGATATTGCTTCAAATTTACAAGTGATTTCCCTGTAGAGAAAATGCTCTATTTTCTATTTGCGTATTTTGTAGTGATCGCGCCATCAGCGGTCTATATCTAGAAGACCGAAAACCTAAATGAAGTGCACACTATAGGGTCAGTACATTGATTGGCTCTTTATATGTATATAGGATAGTCGAAAAAGTCTTTTCGTATTTCTAATAAAACTTCAACTTATTTTTTATATTTCCAATGAACTTTAATGAACCAAATATGTACCATTTTGGTCGACCCCTTTTTGTCATTTTTTCGCTAAAGATATTATTCCATCAGTCCAAAACTTTTCTCGTTTCTCGGCGAAAAACTGCGACAGGCTTCTCATAAAGCCCACTTTACTTCATTAAGGGAGTTCTGCATTGATCGAAACAAAGGGTAGTCGGATGGTGCAAGATCAGGGCTATATGGTGGATGCATCAAAACTTGCCAGCCAAGCTCTCTCAGTTTTTGCCGAGTCATCAAAGATGTGTGTGGTCTAGCGTTGTCCTGATGGAAGACGAAGCCCTTTCTGTTGTTCAGTTCTGGCCGGTTGCTTGCTTCAATCTCATCAGTTGTTGACAGTAAAATGTGGAATCAATCGCTCACCCAGGCTGGAGCAGCTCATAGTGGGTGATTCCTTTCCAATCCCACCAAACACTCAGCATAACCTTTTGAGACCTCAATTCTGGCTTTGCGACCGTTTGTTGCGCTTCACCACGCTTGGACCCTGATTTTTTCGCACATTATTGTCGTATTTGATCCACTTTTCGTTTCCTGTTACCAGTCGCTTCAGAAATGGTTCGATTTCATTTCGTTTCAGCAAAGAATCGCAGATGTTAATTGGGTCCATTAAATTTCTCACAGACAATTTTTTTTCGACTACCCTATATTATTACGCAGTGAGACTTCGTGTTGACCTAATAGACCCTTATGGATTACCAATCCCATTCGTGTCTTCTTTGTTATCACAATATCGGCCTGAAAGGCAACATTGTAGTCATCGAGTCCGATATTTTCTCTATAGGGTTGTGCTAAGAAGGTTCTTCACCTACTTACATATATAGAAATCACATTGTTCTATACTGAGAATGGAATAGTATATAGGAGTTTCAGTTATTGATCTTATTGCTAATATAGACCGAGTTCGGCATCACTTGTACTGGCGCTCAACGCTAGATGTCTAATATCTTTAGGTTAGATAAAGTCGCACCAAAGGTAACGCTAGATCCCACTTGGGCAGCTGTGAACTTTATTCCCAAACGCTCACCTGGGTTCGAGGCTCATCTAAAACGTCTGCCGTACTTTGGGTCCGACACCCAGTTGCAACTCCACATTCAATTGATAAAGTGTAATTTTTTTCTTGCATTCGGGTTTTGACCGCAACCACCATGATATTCCCCGAAAGCCAGGTTGGAGCGAACTCCAAGGACTCCTGCTCCCCGTGATACCAGAATTAAGTTTCCGGTCAGATTTCGTAGCCAAAACTACCACCAGTTGAGTTTGGATGGTGACCCCACATTACATGCACACACTATTCACATAAGAAGCTAACCCTGATTCTCAGTTAAATGCCTTCGCCGCCTTGAAAATTCACGCGCAAACGAGAATTGTTCGGCATTCCGACTAGTGGAGATCACACCTCTAACATCTAAACGTCCATCATACCAGCTTATTACCATACTACCCGGTTCTCTGATGTGCGAGTACATCGGGCACTCTGCAATTACATGCACCAAGTGCCACTAAAACACTCCGACCTGTCCTTTGGGTTCCTCTGATGCAGAAATGCACTCGGAGGCCCATGTCCCGTAAGAGGAAAACACAGACTCAGACAGATTCTGACGTACCGGATGTACTCATAAGTCACTCGACCGTTCGGACAATTGTTCCAACGGTCTTGCCACATACATCTATCCCTATTATCTAGAAGCCTCGTGTTCCTTAGATATCCTTCCCTCTCCACATCATCTTCGCAAATCCACAATGTCACACTCAAGCCTCTTCTTAACCTGAATGCAACAGCGCGCTGTAGGACAATCAAAAGGGGATGCACCTGATAAAACTTTCCACTCTGCTCAGAAGGACCTCACAGCTGCGCTAGTCAGATGCAAAGGCAATATTGTCCATCTGCTTTCGGTGTGAATATGCGTCTCTCTAACTGCGTATATTTAGCGGCGAATTGTGATACAGCGACTGGCTAGGTCATGTCGTGCGAAAGGATGAAAACGCTCGGACTCTAAAAGTATTTGACGCAGTACTCGCTGAGGGAAGCAGAGGACGACCACCACTCTGTAGGAAAGACCAGATGGAGAAGGCTACACTTGGAATCTCCAATTGGTGGCTAACACGGTAAGGGAAGAATGACTGGTGCGCTGTTGCAAACTCGGCTATAGCCACGTAAGCGGTATCTCCACTAATAAAGAAGAAATTATCCCTTCTATTTTCCGGCTTATTAATCCAAGTTCTAAAAGACTTGTTTCGTCTTGATATCGCCAATTGCATTTCATTCTTATGAGTCCGCATTCCCGACAAGTTTGTTTACTTACTTACTTATATGCGAACGTCCAAGAGTGCAATCTGTTGCCTTCCCAATAGGGTTGTATTTCATATCAAATAACAAGCAATTCATTCTAAGGCATTTGCAATTCATAGGTATTTATGGTGACCTTTCAATTTATTCACTTACAAGCATATTCATTTTGATTATTAATAGATTTTTTACTTCATTGAACAATATAAAATATATGTAGCGGTAATTGATTACGACATTATTATGAGTGGTCTTGTATATTGGTACATGGCATGCTGACAGTGTGTCCAGTTCAATTAATTTTATAATAGTAGGGTACTTGGAAGTTAATAACTGTAACATAACCATAAAACTAAATTAAAATGCACAGGGTGGATTTACCTTCTCGTAGTCACTCAGCTTGCATTCTTAACATGAAAGCGTGCTGACAAAAATGGGTACCAGCAAAGAAAAAATACACCATATTTTACAGTTTGTCTTCGATAAAGGCAAAAACGCAAATCAGGAGGCTGAAAATGTGAATGGTGTTTATTTCGTCGATATCGTTTCGGATATTAGAGCGAATGTCCGATTGCCCAAGAACTGTTTAAATAATGTTCGACAACAAAGAAAGCTCGGTGTATGGGTGCCACGCGAGTTACAGCAAAAACCATATGTACCGAATGTCCAACTGCGAGTCGCAGCTGAATCGACCCATTTCTGAGTCGGATAATTACTGGTGCTGAAAAGTGGATTACCACGACAACGAGAATAAAAGACATTCTTGATTGAATCGCGATGAGCCGGCGAAAGCGGGATTGACGGTTAGAAAGGTTTTACTATGGGGTTGGTGATATAGATATGAAATCATCAACCATGAGCTGCCAAAATCTACTGCCAAACCTTTAAGTGGGGCCTGTATTATCAACGATTGTACCGTCTAAAGAAAAGTAACCGTCAAGAAACGACTATCTTTGACCAATGTCAGAGGAAGTTTGTTCCAACATTCTGCAACGCCAGGCAACATGCATCGATAGTGACTCGCTAGAAGCGGCGAGAACTTAGTTGAATTGGATTAGATTGTTATGCATCCACCTTAAAGCCCGGACGAGAGACCAAGTGATTACTATCTGCTCTTGTCTATGGCGAATGATTTTTGCTGGTGAAAAATTCTTCTTAAGAGATAGGGACGAGTGTTTCTATGGGAATAGTATTATGAAACTACCTTAATTCCAGGCCACAAAGGGATTTCTGGAAACGAAATTGCTGATGAGATTGCCAAAAGTGTCATCTGTCTAGTTTACGAACTAGTACAGGAAATGCGGAATTCACTGAAAACAATATACAACGAAATTTTTGAAAGGACTGACAGACGGTCACCCTAATCCGATGGAATGCTTTAAGGACATGCAGGATCGCCAGACCATTTGCACAAGTCTTCAAGAAAAGCGTGTATGCTTTTTACTCATACATATGTATGTTCTCGAACGGACTGCAGGATGGTTGTTAGCCTAATGACAGGTCACAACCTACTGACATAACGTGCAAGCCGTATGAACAAACATACATAAGTAAAGACAATGCATGCAGAAAGTAGGAGGAAGTAAGAGATCCAGCATTCATTATTGGATAATATTCGACCGTATAGACGTCGTCCTGCAGTGTACAAAATACTGTTAAGTTTGAAGATAGGCAAAATCGGCCTACTGCCACGCCCACAAAATGGCGGAAACCGAAAACCTATAAAGTGTCATAACTAAGCCATAAATAAAGATATTAAAGTGAAATTTGACACAAAGGATCGCATTAGGGAGGGGCATATTTGGAAGTAATGTTTTTGGAAAAGTGGGCGTGGCCCAGCCCCCTACTAAGTTTTTTGTACATATCTCGGAAACTAGTATAGCTATGTCAACCAAACTCTATAGAGTCGGTTTCTTCAGGCATTTCCATATACAGTTGAAAAATGGAAGAAATCGGATAATAACCACGACCACCTCCCATATAAAGGTTATGTTGAAAATCACTAAAAGTGCGTTAACCGACTAACAAAAAACGTCAGAAACACTAAATTTCACGGAAGAAATGGCAGAAAAGGCAGAAAGAAGCTGCACCCAGGCTTTTTCTAAAAATTGAAAACGGGCGTGGCGTCGCCCACTTATGGACCAAAAACTCATATCTCGGGAACTACTCTACCGATTTCAATGAAATTCGGTATATAATATTTTTTTAACACCCTGATGACATGTGCGAAACATGAGTGATCTCGGTTCACAACCACGCCTTCTTCCAATATAACGCTATTTTGAATTCCATCTGATGCCTTCTCTGTATAATATATACATTAGGAACCAATGATGATAGCGGAATAAAACTTTACACAAATATGGTATTTGAAAAATATGTAAATGACTGATAATGAAATCTCGATTATCACTTTATCATGCGAGAGTATAAAATGTTCGGTGACATCCGAACTTAGCCCTTCCTTACTTGTTTCTTCAAAAGAAGTAGGGAACCTCAAAATGGATCACCCTTTATTATACTTAATTTGGTTGTTATATTTTATTTTAAACATAATTACATACTAGTTCACATTTATCATTGTCTTCGCTCCAAGTAGACTTGCTGACGAAGCTTTAAGCTCCACTGGTATGATTCCATTATTGTGTTAAAAATGTTAATAGTTTATTTTAATGTCTATATCTTATAAATACATATATATGTATATACAAATCTATGTATATATCTGCCTCTAAGTAATATTGGTCTGGCGCCAGTCTAAATATTTATTTATGAACATATCGTTTTTAAGTTGTTTTTGATTACCTCTTTAATCCGCTTATTGAAGTATCGCTTCCTACTTTTTACATTGTTTTCATACAGCTATTTGCGCCGTTTTATTTGCTATTATACTCGTATTTTGCCAAAGGTACTTTAATCTTGTTTCTCTTTGCAGGTAAACGAGTAATGGCCGCTGAGATGACAGGTGATGTTTCGAAAGTTGAGGAAAAGGCAATTAATGGTAAGTGTGGCAATTTTCAATTTTATTAGCTTTTAAAGTGCGCCTTTTAAGATAAATAATATCGGCATCATAATTTTGAGTGCAAAATGATCGAATCAGCGAAAAATGATGGTTGAAGTCACAAATGTGTTCATTTATCTGAACAAACTTTCTAAAAAACGACAAACGAACTAACTAACGAAGTTAGGCAGTCATGGCAAACAAATTTTGTTTAGATTTTTAGCCATTGTTACATAATCTCCTTATCTATCAGAGCAGTATATTCGTCACTCACATAATTCCGATTATTTATTAGTTTTTATCAATCGTCTTTAGCTCATTAAGTGCCGTTTTATCGTTGTCTGGTTAGTAGTCATCTGTCAGTTACATTCTGGTTAACTTAACTTCTCTCGGTGAAAAACCATTTTTTTAACCAGAACTTAACTGACAGATGTCTGCCAACCAGACATGAGAAAATGAACATAAGATTCATCATTAGTTCAGATATAAAATAACATAAGATGGAGTGTTTTTCGACTAACTATTCTTGCTCCCATATTTGTATAAACATAAATCTACTATTGCAGAACCTCAACTTTGTTTTTTCACATATTTTCTTATATATTTGTGTCGAAGTATAAAAAATAAACATTTTTACAAATGAAATCATTTTTTGTTGTGGGTACTTATTATCAATACGAAATATTATTGGCTCACCACAATATAAAAATAGACTGTGATATTTTTCACACTTACCATAGATAGCTCACTTGATATGCTTTACCTCTACAAAATCCCTTTAGACCTATGTCATCATATTTTTTCTACATTTTTAATGTGAAAAATCACTGCTGAAAATATCCACTAGCACGTATTTTTTTATCAGTCGTTCTTTTATCGGTATATGGAGGTTAATATCTCGTTTTAAAGTTCTTAGCAATCAAAGCGACGTTGTCTCCACACTGACATGACATCATTTTTTATCTAATAGTGCTCCGGTTGGGCTTATATGACATGATTAGGATCGATTACATTTCTCAACGTTAAATTTAGATATTTGGTATTACTTATTTATTTTTAGTTGAAAAGTATTTGAGAACCTCCAAAAACTGCGTAGTAAAGTCTTCATTTATCAAAATTCGCCAGACTTAAGGGCTAAGAATGGAATGCAAAGCTTAGGTCTGAGATCAATGAATCAGTCCATTTATCACATATTCAGTTAGAACATTCGTTAGTCTTCATTTTTTGATTTTCTAAACATTGTATATAACACATATTGACTATTTATTAAATGATTTCCTGAGTCAGCAATAATGACGTGATTTTGATAAAAGTTGCACACCGTTTTTGAAATTATGCACGTATCCCCTTTTCGTGACAAGTTGGATTTTTTTAAGTCGGTACGCTTACCATTGCCTGCTGAGTGGCGTTCGACTTTTTTATGTTGATCGAAATAAAGATTGAACTTTGGACCCGTGAATGATAGTGCCTACTTACATTGTGAAAAAAAGTTTCCTGAAATTGTAAATAAAACGAAAAATATTTCATTACGAGTATACATCAAAATTTATTTCTTAGCCCCCCACCGAATGTAATACATTTATGCCAACGGCGTTTTCAACCTTCAGCTCCTTCAGCGAGTTTTTATCTCTTCGATCTACTGAAAACGGGTTCCACGGAGCGACAATTTCAGTTTGGGGAAAAAGAAAAAATCACACGGTGCCAAATCTGGTGAATACGGTGGTTGATCGATGGTATTCATTGCGTTTTTGGCTTTAAGTTCGGTCACAATCGTGGCTCGATGCGATGGTGCAACGATGGAAGTTCTCACGAAAACGTCCCCAAATAGAACTTCTTATTGACCGCCTGTTCCTCCGGAACAAATTCATCATTCACCAAACTACTAATATCGAAAAAGTGAGCATCACCTTGATTTTTGAGGGGCTTTGGCGTGCTTTTTTTGGTTTCGGCTCGCATTTTCCCCCTCAATGCCGATGATTGTAGATTTGTTTGTATGTCAAACTTTTAAACCCATGTCTCATCGTCAGTTATAATGCTCTCCATGAATATAAGATCGGAATTCGCACGAAAAAGCATTTCCAAAGCGACCTATTTATGGTAGAAAAATTGAGCTTTATCTTGACAAGTCGATCATGAACGCGTTTCATACCCAAATTATCAACCAAAATCATTCGAATGGACTCGCCAGCGATTTCGAGCTCTCTGGCCATCTTTCTAACATTTGCCTGATGATTTTCAAGCACCATATCCTTCACTTTTTAATATTTTCATCAGTTGAAGAGATCGAAGGGCGTCCAGAACGAGGCATGTCTTCAACGATCTCTCGACCGCTTTTGAAGGCTTTGTACCACTCGTAGGCTGGTGTTTTTGAATCACCGTAAGCCTTTTCCAACATACGCAAGGATTGCGCGCATAAAATTGATTAGAAATAAAAAATTTGAGACAAATTCTTTGTTCATATTTTTATCCAATTAATTACAATTTCCGGGTGTATTTTTTGTCACAATGTACTTATAATCTTTGAGGCTATCAAACAAATTTTGTGAGTAACAAAATAATACTGAAAGTTTGAGAACAAGAGACACAAAAGTAACTTACTCCCATGTGGGTCAAAGAATTTTTCAGAGTGTCGAAATTTGCATTATTTAGTCGAGGAAAGGACGAAACTCATGAGTCATCCATCACTATTCGATACGACTAGATGACCGATGTAATTGTAATGGTATTAATTCATTCTTAGTTTGTTCGGATTGTTTTAGAAGTATAAAACATTTGGTAATTAGTTTTCGAATACATTGCATAGGTAGCAGTCCTGGGACTCGAGGTCCGTTTTGGTAACGTAGACGCGATTGTGATTGGCTCGTTGCGAGCAACTGTTGGTTATTTTGTTCATAATATACAGGATGTTGTGAAGTAGATGAAAATTGTGGATATACTTCTTTCAGGAAGGGTCTATATTTTAATAGTGGTGATGAGTACCGAAAAAAAATGAAATTGTATACTTTTAAACGATAAGGTAATACTATACTCTGAGGTGGAGGACTAATAATAATTTCAAGATTCGACGCCAGATGGTAATACAAAACTTTACTTATGTTTACTTTAGGATCTATACTTTTCCTTAAGAGAACTCTTTCTTTGAACTATATTTGGAATCAGGCTGCAACTGACGACCAGTTGTAGAGCAATTGAACGCTTTAAGCAGAATTTCTTTTTTTTTCTGAACAATACATTTTGATAGACTCTAGAATAACAGAACATTTTCGCACATGCGACACTTTTTCGCAGTTTGTGAAAGGAGTGGCTATTTTTGCTACCATGTAGAGAAGGAGTTTCCTTCAGAGTCATTTAAATTAGATTTTTCTTTGTGTGATTTGTTATTTATTTCTCTATTTGTATGAAATGTAACTGTAAATGCCACACACCCACGTCTCGCAGCGCAACAGAGCGTGAAATTGTTTATACACATGTGGACTTAGATATACTATATATAGTATATATATATGTATATAAATCTATGTATGTATGTATATATTTCAATTGTAAATACTTGCATTCAAGGTTCCAGGCATTTAGAATTTAATGAAATGTGACTTTAGTAATTCTACGAAGAAAAGAATATTGTGAAGTGCATGAGACACACATATAGTACATATTTCTATCCATGTGTGCATGTGAGTAGTTTTGTTTGCTTTCAAAGGGTATCCCGCCAAGTCAAACAGACACGCCAGACATTCTGGCAGTTCTCATTAGACATAATTACAATAGATTTGTAACACATAGAGCATACAACAACTACATACCAGCATAACAGACACAACAGCTTGTGAAGACGCAGCTCAAGTCTTGAGGAAACTAAGCCAAAATTACAGCTGAGATACAAAAATCCATAAGCAACACAGGCTACAATGAATCGAGGAGCAAATAAGAATTGTAGAATGCCATAATAAAGCAAAAAAAAGTAAATACATACATATGTATATATGTATTTCAAAGTCAAAAAAAGGACGAAAACCTATAAAAAAAATAAACAAAACACGAAAAAAATCAATTTTATACAGCAAATGTATGTATGTATGCATATAATTTTCTTAATGTCTATAGAGAATTAGTGGTATTGTAGTGTCATTCCTCAAGCATTTGATTTGGTGTGTATTCCGAGAAGTGGCTAAGAGAATTTTCTACAAAGAAACACAAATCACAAACGCTCGGACACTACAAGTGACAACCAACAATGCAGTGACAGGTCATTTTATGCGAGCCGCAATGCAACGCTGTGTTTTTAAGCAACGCAGGCGAGCGATTTTGGGTGCACCAACACAAAGTCAATAGAACAAAAGGCCGATAAAAAGGGTCAACAGCATAAAAACAGTTGTGTGGTGCAATAGCTGAAGAAATAAAATTTTATAAAGCATAAGAAATCTATACATAGGAGTATAAGATCCGCCGACATGCATGTATAGTATGTACGGAATCAAAGAAAATACAAAGCATGCGGACTCAGACACAATTTATTCATCCCTGCATACATACGGTACATGCACACATACATATGCATATAATTGACAATGACAAACCAATATTTTTGTGTCCACCGAATTAAATGAAATGATTTGGTCGAAATAAAAAGACGGCAACAACAACAAGTAGAAGTTGTTAGCTAAAATGAAGTTGGACCGCATAAAGAAAATCCGAAGAGCATGTGAGCATCGCATAAACACCGAAAAATGTCATCTGAAGTGTTGTTGCATTTAAATCAATGTCATGGCAGACAGTAGAAGAGAAATGAAAAGAATTAAGAACACTAAAGCTATACGTATGAACCAAAAAAAATGTTTAGAATTATATGTCAAACTTTGAGAGATGAACAAAAAGGGTTACAAAGAAATTAAAGATGTCATAGTGATACCCAACTTGTTGTTGTCATTCAAAATTGTTCAAATCAGGCGGTGGGATTTATATATTTTAAGATTTGCGTACATATATTTTCTCAATTGTTTCGAGGATCCATAAGACCTTTCTCGCAACCTGATTATAAATAGCTTTTGTTGTTATTTTTTATTATTATTGTTATTATTATTCTCTATATCTGTTACTTGATTTTTTCTTTATTAAGGGGTTTTTCAATAAGAGAGCTACAAAAGCTTTTAAATAAAACAAAAACGGTGTGGGATATCAATGAAATTCTTTATTCCTGTGAAAGTACATTCGATGCCATTATGTATGGAACTTGATTTCTTTTGCAAGGCCACCACGGGCACGCTTGTAGAAGTCCAGACGCTGAACCCAATTTTCGACGGTTTTCAAGCATAAATCGGCCGCCAGGCCAAGTTGCTAATGAGTGTTACCAAGCTCAGCAAGTTTAATCAATCTCCCAAGATATAAGTTCCAGCTACTTGTCGCGTTCTACCCGCGACAGTCTAGAGACGCAGGATTAGGGCTCTTGGATCCATCTTTCCTAAACAGGATAATAGCAGATTTCAAGTGTTTCCAGGTTCTTTCCAACGGAGTGGAAATCCATTCCATTGTTTCACCCGCCGGGTACTGCGTTGAATGCTCTCAGAGCTGGTGTGTTTTCATCCATTCGGACAACCTGACCTAGCCGGCTTGCCGCTTCAACAAGAGAAAGAATGGTTTTACAAGATTTAAAGGGTGTTTGATAAGAGATTTGCTTTACTTTCCGCGGTTAACGTTTTCACCAGTTATTCCTGAAATATCGCAAAGTGCCATATATTTTTGAATCCTTTTTCCAAGATCATAACCCTTTGTTTACCGCTTTCGTCATAATATCTTATACAACTATTTGCTATTGTTGTCAATTGAGATGTATTGTCATAATTAAACACAAATAACGGCTCCTTTTAACATTTCGTAACTTTCCACCTCAATCTTACCTGTTCCTACAAAAAAATTGTGTAAAGCTCACACTTAGTCTGATAATATGTTCGACAAAAGAAGAAAGTAAACAACGGAAAAAATGAACCTGAGATAATCGAGTTCAACCGCTGAGCGCGCATCTTTCATACCACCGACCAGCTGCTGAGTCTAAACACAGACACTGCGTTTCGTCGGGGGGGTCATGCGTTGCACGTGATGGGTAATCGTTGCCGCGACTTCCAAATGTGAAATGCAATTATGCACGTATTTTCACCTTTTGTGCCGAGGTGTGAACAAAAGAGATAAATAACTGTATTGAATGCATTCTCCTGACCAACACACACATATACGCACTCGGCAGTGTTGAGGTGAGTTAGCGCTGCGTCAGCCATTCAGTGATCGCAAGAACGATCGTGATCACGCGGGTCAACGGGCGAATTTCTGGCCCGCTGCGGCATTCAGCGCGTTCAACCGGCCGCATGCCCCACCGACGGGGCATTCGTTGCGCTCAGCACACATACGCGAGTGCATATAAATCATCACGCCTTGCAGCCACGCAAATGACGGCGCGCTGTAATGCGTGGCCGCGCGTTCGTTTCGCAGCTTTGGCGCAGTCGCACTTGCGTTGACTACAGTTGTGGTTGGTGCTGTGGCAGCGGGGCAGCGCGCTCATTTGTTGTGCGCGCTTTGTGTGCAGTTAAGGTGAAGGCTATTAATTAACACCCTTTGAAAAATGTTTAAACACTAATTTTTTTCCACATGTGTTCCTTCATTTCTTACGATTTTTCCTTTGCTTTGTTTTACTAACATTTATTATTAATTTCTGACAGGCTTTGTTTTTGAAGTTATCACCTCTAAATTAGTTTTGCTTCGCTGTTTGTTTTTGTTTTAGCTCTTCACGAAGTTTTGTGTTTTTCGTGGTCTTCAAACATTTAGCACCAACTGTACGGTAATTAGCATTTTGTCGAAAAAGTGTCGAAAGAAAACAAAAAACCCTTCATGATTTATATATTTACTCCTTTTAAACTTCTTTATGGCAGAAGAATCCAATGCGTTAATTATACACGCTTTCTCTACAAGTCATAAAATACGATTTTACTTCGCTTCAACTTTTTTTGACGTCATTAAATCTTCTGTGGTACAAAATTTGAACATTACCATGAAATCAATTGACGAATGCTGGACTTAAAAATGTGGCGTGGCTCATTAGAGCTTACTAAGGTTAGTTTAAACAGTTTCACGACAGAAGCCTTTGTTTCAAAGGTATGCTCAAAGTTTGTCCAAATCTTTTAAGGCGACCAATTTCAATATCAGATATTGTTGTTGTTGTTGGAGCAGAATTTTACCGAGTCTACAGTCCTTGGCCGCATGAAAAAATCCGGGTCCGTTCCGGTTATGTAGAACCGACGTGGGAACGGAATATCAAATAATTCTTCCCGATGGCTAAGGTGTGAGAGCTAAGGCGCTACGAACTTGGTCTCGAAAAGCGGGGAAATCACATATGACTTGTTAATATGTTAGGAGTACGTCTCACAAACTTTCTTAATTTTCAAATGGCTGGTCTTTGTCTGTGGGCCATCAGGAGCATGGATTATTGAAGAGAGAGAGTAAGAGATTTATATATCAGAATACACAAATTTCTCTCCTATTCAGAAAGGTATTGCCGTCTATTGTTCAATAGAATATCACAAGAGTTATAGGGAAATTCCATCCGCCCTCTTCAAAGACATTTCCATGTGTCTAGGAGCATTGTAACCCAAATAATGTATAATCTCGCATAACTCTGTGTCACATAAATAACAATAATTGGCCTGTAAAGATTCAGTGATGGTATATATTATGTAAAATTTCCGTTAAGAAGTTTGACGATAAATTTAGATGTATTTTAGACCTATGTGGTAGGTTAGGTTAGGTTAATCTGGTAAGCCAATAAGCTACGCATAGACCTGTTTTGGTCTTTTGCGATACCGTATGTAGTTCAGAGTCAATGAGGAATAGTCATCCCGTGTATCATACCGTTGGGATCCCAGATGCTTACAGCGTAGTCTTGCCAATGCAGGATAAGTGCACAAGAGATGAACCATTGTTTCCATGGTACCGTGCTCTAGACATTTCCTGCAGTCTTTTCGATCTCTAAACCTCATGACCGATGTGGTAGGTGTGGGAAGGTCGAATAACTATAAGCTTTTCCTCTCCTGCTCTTTAGAAGTTTCAAGTCTGACTTGAAAGATTTTGGGTAGAAACCTAGTATAAGAAAAGGCTATGATAAGCTTATGAAGTTCACTGACGAATTATAGGTGTACGAAGAGAGTATAAGCTAACATCATCTAGAGCTCAACATTCCATAAAGTCGGTTTGGAACCGTAGGAAATAAGACTATAGGTATCACACGAGTTAACTCACAAATACCTCATATACTTAGGAATGCTCATCTTCGAATTCGTGCTAAGCCGTAACAACATCGATCTGGTTTTGAAGCGGATGTTTACTGGTAATGAGAAGTGGGCAGCGTCAAGCGAAACTGGTCGTGGTCAAATCGCAATGAGCTGGGGCAACCGCTGACCAGGACGTGTACTGTCAACAATTAGACCGCCCAGAAGCGAATATAACTTTCTTGTTATTCTTCTTCTTTAATGGCGGAGATACCGCTTACGTGATTATAGCTAAGTTAATAACAGCGCGCCAATATTCTCTTGTATTAGCAATTTTTCGCCAATTCGAGATACCAAGTGCAGCCAGGTCCTTCTCCACCTGATCTCTCCAAAGGAATGTCGGTCTTCCTCTTCCTTTGCTACCCCCGGCGGGCAATGCAACAAATACTTTTAGAGCTGAGGTGTTTCCATCTAAACGGATGACATGACCTAACCAGCGTAACCGCTGTGTCTTAATTCACTGTACTATATCTCTCAAAAACTCGTAACGCCGACTCATCGTCCAAGCCTCTGCACCATATAGCAGGATGGGAATAATGAGTGACTTATAAAGTTTGGTCTTTGTTCGTCGAGAGAGGACTTTACTTCTCAATTGCCTTCTCAGTCCGAAGTAGCAGCTTTTGGCAAGAGTTATTCTGCGTTGGATTTCGAGGCTAACATTGCTGTTGATGTTAATACTGGTTCCAAGATAGACAAAAATATCTACGACTTCGAAGTTATGACTGTCAACAGTGACGTGGGAGCCAAGTCGCGAGTGCGACGACTATTTGTTTTATGACAGAAGATATTTCGTCTTGCTCACTACCAGACCCATTTGCTTCGTTTCCTTATCCAGATCTAACCGCACGTATGTTGATGCCAATGATACCATCGTCAGTAGTTCTGAGAGATTGGTTATAAGGTTCTTATGCATTCACCTTATATGGTAGTCCGAACCTGTTTCAGTCTATGGCGAATTAAACTGTGAAAATCGACTGAGACAATAGCCGAGATATGTAGTTTCCACTAACCACATTCTGAGGAATAATTCGTACATTGCTTCTCGTCCGTCTCATAATTGACCCACCTTTTAAACTATCAAACGTTGTATAACAGGTAAACTGACAAGATTCGAGTTGAAGTATTATCTTCTGTTTCGTTTAAACAATTATAGAATTCAATAGAATAGCACTTTTAAATGAAGAATATATTATCATTGTTGTTATGCCGACACAAAATTCAAATTATTCATGAATTCCTAAAGCTTTTGCGCTACACACTTATCTACTAGTGGAAGCGAAAGTTAGTTAATAACTTGGTCAACACCCTCCTATTAAACACATCTGAAAAAAAAAAAATTATGAGAAATTAACGGTTGATATGGGGTTTCCACAAATAAATGACAGTTCAACTGCCTGGAGGCGGATTTAACAACAAGCGACAAATACTGGCTAAACGTGCGATCAACACAAGCCACTAAGCCCACAAAGCTGATCTTCCAAGCGCGTTTAAAACGTTAAATGGCTGAGCGGCGCAGACGCCGTATTGACGTTGAGCACTTACCAGCACACAGTAGCGACTATAAAAATGGTGCAACCTATAATTAACTGAATGTTAGAAAGCCGACATCATTGAACGGCCAGACAGACAGACATGCCCAGCTACTCAATCGCTCCGCCAGCTAGCCAGTCAATAAGCGCACAGAAGCGATATGTTATTAACTAAAAAATAATAATAATAATATATGAGTACCAGTTGTTGTTGTGGCTAGAGCTGATAACAAAGCGGCAGGCAGGCAGTCAGGCAAGCGGTAAGCCAGTCAAGCTGCACAGTAGTTAGTATCAACGGTAGCTGGTTAAACCCACGCCACACAAAAGACGTCAAGAAAATATTATAAAACGCAAAAAACTTCGATACAAAGCTAGAGAAAACTGGTAAACAATCAGCAACTTTTTTTTTATTAAAATAAAAGCGATAATTAAGATATTGTTTGAAAATTTAAATAATATATTTAATCAACTGCTAAACAGACTAACAGCTTTTTAAGCACATCTACTGACTCACAAATGGAGCGCGGAGTATTGTGTGCTCGCAGTAGTTTCGACTTGAAAAAATCTTTTTGGAGCGATTTTATTGCTTGATTATATTGTTGGTTGCCAGTACTGCATTGGCTTGAGGTTGTCTTAGTGATATCGTCTACTCTGACCTCTTGGCCTGGATCCCAATCTACATAATTACAACAATGTTTTTCGTGTTAAGTAGTTGATGCTCGTCGGTCGGTGATCGGATTTTCTATATTAGCTAGGTTAGGCTGTTATGTAAAGACTTTTGTGA
This sequence comes from Bactrocera tryoni, assembly GCF_016617805.1. Taxonomy (NCBI): domain Eukaryota; kingdom Metazoa; phylum Arthropoda; class Insecta; order Diptera; family Tephritidae; genus Bactrocera; species Bactrocera tryoni. Next base: position 18,718,218 of record NC_052500.1, read on the forward strand.
AGTCAGCTAAAAACTTCTATAGTTGAATAACAGCTATACAGTGTCTTCAACCTATCATAAATCTGATTAAGAGCTTTATTTCTATCTGGGTACCTAAAAGTACGAAATTTGAAGTGTTTTTGCTTTGATCTGGAGAAGTCGGGGAAACTCGAGAAGGAAGCGTTGAGAGAATTCTATCTCATCTTTTTCCAAGCAGCTTATGCAACTGGCATCCGCTAAAATATTTTATCTTACCGATGAACCACGATCGGACAGTGTCTAGTTAGAACTTCTACAATGTGCGTTCCAAAGTAAACAGGACTTAAAAAAAACAGAACAAATGGTTTTTTCGGCAAAATCAATTTATTTTATTCAAAATACATAGTCTCCTTCTGCTTCAATACAGCTTTTTGCATGGTCCAAAAGCATGTCGAACGAGTGTTTTAGCTCTTGGGCCGGTATGGCCGCCAGTATGCCGGTGCAAGCCTTTTGAATGGCGTCTATGTCTACATAAGGCTTTCACACGGTGCCCTATCAGGTGAATACGGAGAATGGCTAATGGTTAAAATGTGATTTTTGGTCAAATAATCGGTCACAAGCGTCCTTCGAATGTTGGATTCTGAACAATTTTTGGTCGTGAGTTAATTTGTGCGGAACAAACCCTGCACACACCTTTCGTAAGCCCAAATGTTCGGTAAAAATGCGATAAATCGATGTTTTGGAGATGTTCAATTCCATTTCCATGAATTTCTATGATGATTTCGGCTGATTTTTGATGAATTCACGCTCAGCTTCGATGGAATTTCCGGTTATCACGGATTTTGATTGGCCCACATGTTGATCGTCATTTATGTCCTCACGACCACTTGGAAAACGTTGAAACCACTCGTGCACTCTGCTACGGGATAGGCAATCATTGAAATAAACTTGTTTTATCAATTGAAACATTTCGGTAAAAATTTTACCAATTTTAAAACAAAATTAAGTGTTGGCTCTTTGTTCGAAGCTCATTTTTGCACCGATAGCACGAACATTCTGACACTTAAAAAGCAATAACTTTGCTCTTTCCTTTAAATTGGGTTTCCACGAGATCGAACTGTCTAGAATATGTTCTTGGTATTTAACTCTGTCCTCCCATAGATGGTATTGGTGTCTCCGTGATTTGTTTCTTCCAAGTGAATAAAATCAGTTTAAATTTGTTAGGATTAATGAAGAGGCCAAAGTACATATCATTTGGCTTCCGATGTCGAGAAAGATTTCCAATGTAAATTACTTACAGCCTTTATCGCCAAGTAACAACGGACACTGCCTTTGCTTCTGACCTGCCATATCTATTCCTTGGAATTTACCACCTAAATACAGATCAATTAGTCTTTCTAACAATTTCAATAAACTTTATACACCAAACAGAAGTTTCGATTGATAATTTTCTTCTTTACTTGTAAAGTAGTTGAAAACGTGAAGTCTTTTCGGCAATACCTTGGTTATGAATTCGTACAGATTCGAAGAAAGTTAAAAACTCGGTGCGTAACCCAACCCTAAAGCCCCACATGGACGTGAAAATAACAAAAATTTGTTAAATTGGTCTGTTAGGAAAACCCAGGGAAACGATAGAAATAAAGAGGCGGCGCAATCCCTGTCTGAAGTCTAAATTTAGACGTAACGATATGAGAAATTGATTTGGTATGGTAAAGGCTCTCAGGATTAATCTGAAGCTCATGGTGTAATCCTACTTACGTAACTATAAAATAAAAGCTGTACTGCTTCAACCTTGGAAAAATCGAAAATTTTGGAAAAAGATCAACAACTGTTAGAAAAGCGTTTAGAAAAAAAGTTGTCCATACTAAAACCTCCAGCTTCTTGACGTTTATTAGAGCAAGCCAACCGTTCGTCAATATCGAATAAACTACGTCATAATTTAAATTTTAATTATTCATTAATTATGCATTGTCATGCAAAACATGAGCTATAAAACAAAAGGCAGTCAATTACACATACATATACATAATATCTGCTGATAAAACGCGTGCTAAGGTCGTTGGAGCAAAAATTCACGCAAATTTTAACAAAAAATCTGCGAAATAGTAAAATTAAAACAACAAAATAAAATTAACAAACAGCTACTTATTAATTCACCATTTTGATTTTTTTTCTACAAAATTTGCACACAAATTGTTAATGAAATACGCGCGACACAAAAGCTAATCGTGTTAGTTTTTATGGCCGCAACAAAAATGCGACACAATAAATACCAAAAAACACAAACGACCAAATTTTCATAAATAGTATCAATGCGGGCGTGAATGGTGGCAACTCTGTGCATATGTATAATATACATTTCAAATGCTATAACAAAAAAATATAAATGAGGGAGGAAACACTTTGAAACAATAAGCTATTTTCGAAAATCTAAAGATCGATAAATATCTGTTTTACCTTCATGTGTTCATAAGTAATCAGTTAGGTTAGTCCATAGGGTTGATCCAAAATCGTTGAGTTTCACTTGAGCAGATATTTGTCCTTTGTGTTACCCAAAAATTCCTAGTAGATCACCTCATACATCCACGAAACGTTTTGAGCTTACCACAAATTTATTATATTGGTTAATATCATTGCAAGCCACTTCGGTAGGTTCTTCCAAGGTGTGTCTCACGAAATATTTCAATCTCAGTCTGACAAAAGCCAGTCAATAGAGGGGAAAGTAACAAGATGATTCCGATTAGGCTTCCCCCATACAGCTTAGGCATAGAGCGTCTGACAAAATATTTAGTGGAACCACACGTGTACCTAGACAAGACATTGTCCAATCAGAGCGTCTACAATAACGGCGAGATTGACTTTGCTATGTGCAAGTAGTTTGGACCTCTAACTGTTTACCTTTGGTCAGAAGGATCCCTCAGGCGCACAAGTTCTTGTTGTTGATCACCGCTTGTCAAGCGCACTGAAGGTCCATAGGTCCAGCGTTAGATCGTAAGAGGATATCAGGCAACTGACTCGCTTTCAGTTGAATGAAATTGTGGCAATGGTGCCCACCCTAGCCAGTTCAACGGCTTTGCAGTTTCCGGCAATTCCGGTGTGATCGGGAAACCCATACAAGTCTAATATGGAAGAAGCTCAAAGCTGTTGCTAATGGGATCATGCACTTCTTGACTAGTTTTGAGCTATTTTGACTGTCTACCGCTACCTTGATAGCAGCCATATTCGCTTGAAAGACACTACAGAGGTATGGTGGTCTAAAATTAGAGTTGATGAAGAGCTCTCGACAGAAAAGACCACCTTCTATCCTTCCTCTTAACTTCGATCAATGAAGAAGCTCACTGCACCTCTTATCCAATGGCCACGTCCCGGATACCAGTGCCTTCCCTAGCTAGCCATTGGCATTGCAGTTTTCGGCGCTTCTGCTGTGCACGGGTCAGCGAGCTTAAAGCCAATATAGCTGCTCGGCTATCAGAGTGAATGCAGACTTAACTGAAGGAGACTGCACTCCGGGCAGTATATATCCACATGAAAGATGCTACAGCTCCTGACAGAAAAGACCACCTTCTATCCTCCCTCTTAACTTCGATCCATCAGGGAAAAAGCTCACTGCATCTCTTCTCCATTGACTTCGGCCCGAAATCACAGCACATCCCGTAGATAAAGTAGGTCGCTTAATCTGGTTATTCATTCACCTATGCTTAAACAAAACTTGAAAAAACAAATGTACATACACTCTCCATATCTTATTAAGTATGTCTAAAGAAGTTCACCTCTTTTCCTCATTATACGACATTTATAAGACCTTTTGCTCTAAAGATCACCGATTTCGCAACGCCTGCACATTTTCTAACACGTGTGCTCCAGTTTTGTGTTTATTTTTTGTGAGAACAGATATGCAAGATCTGGCTAAACAAAACAAAACGTAATAAATTCGAGACAAACGTAAAGGAGTGCAGTGTCGCATTTTGAAAATAATGAGCAATAGAAAAAACAAACGACGAGGAGAAAGAAGTCCACACACCATGCAGCTGCCTTTACAATCAGCAGGGCCAAGCCTCGTATCTACATGAAATAAGGAAAAAATCTAAAAAAATTGCACGAAAAATACAAAACGAAGCAACGAGAAAGACACGTAGCAACGCGTTGCCACAAGCCGCCAGCCGAGGAGCGCAAGCACCACGTACGTTGCCGCGCCGCAGACTTTGGAAGCCAACAATCGATCGGCCGCACAACAGCCGAGGTGTGATCTGTTACAAAGTGTAGGAGTCATGTAGCGCGCTTAAACACTTTTTCGTTTTGCTTTGCTCTCCTTACCACTTCACCTACAAAAATGCTCGATCTCACTCGATGCCACCAAAATAGCCCACTCAATTGTGGCGCGCTGCCTTCACACCGCTGGCAGTTACATGCCGCATACATGGTTATTCCTATACTCCAACTCACAATGTTGAAGCTTCATGAAAAAAACCGTATTCCTCTTTTTACGAGTCTATTTTAACACCAAAGGGTTTTAAATATCTCACTGTATTCTTCGTCTCCTTTTTTATTGCCGCTTATCTCGAAGACGCGTATTTATCGCTTTTTGACTGACAATCACTTCTGTTTGATGATTAGGAGACACTCATATATACTTCCATAGTCATATGCAGGCCGAGATATATGGTTTACGCACCGCGTTGAAGTGGCCGCATGTGGGTATTGGCTGTCAGTGCTCCAAATATTTCCTTCTCCACATTTTTTTTTTTGCATCTTGTTGACATTAGAAAAGCAGCTGTTCTTCATTGTATAAATAATGCCCGCACTACCTTTTTATGTAATTATTTTGGTGAGATTATTGTGGGATTATATTGAAGTTGGTTGAAATGGGGCAGGTGCAGTGGATGGAATTGGTTTGGGTTTATAATTAATCACACGAAGTTGTACTCTAAAGCCTACTACTTCTTAGTGTCTCATAAATACAATGGCGAGTAACTTCGTCAAAATACTTCCGCTCCTCGCGACAGTCAAGGATCGAAATCACGAACTGAGAGTCTTTTGAATTTCTGTGGTAAACTGTCGTGTTCTGTTCACTTTGTGGAAGTCCCACCTTTTGATGAACCTTTAAGTGCAATTGCTGACTGAAGACAAATTGTCTTACAATATGAGTAGTATTTGTCTGAGATTCAGATCATCTTTTGTTCACTTTGAGGAAGTCCTTCAATTTTAGTGAAACTATACCTTTTTTTTTGAGGAAGTCCCACCTTTCGGTGAACCTATATCTATAGTATCATTGTGGACTGAAGGAAAGTTATCTTACAATATGAGATGTATGTATGTATGTATATATTTGAGATTTACAGGTCGTCGTCTTCTGTTCACTTCGAGGAAGTGCTGAAAAAGTGTGTTGAAAGTTTTACAGTAGCTAACTTTTCAAAATCTACTTAAAATATTAAATTTATGTCTGTTGTACTTTGAATGCTTGCGAAAAGATTTCCGGTTTGATGGCCTCGATTTTCTAACTGGTTTCGAGCAGGTTTGATCGGTTTGATGACTTAGCTGAAGGGTTTGTAAATCAAGGCACAGAAGAGAAAGTCAGGCGTAAGGAAAAAATGTCACTGAAAGAGAGAGATCTGCTACGGAAATGTGATGTCATACATCTTTTGGAAACTTTTTATGATAAATTCAAGTTAAGCTATGTTCGATAAAATTATTTAATAAAATATTTATCAATAATGTGCCTAAACTTCCGGTATAGGAAAAGTTGAATCTCCTATGGTGACTCTTCCCGGTGGCTTTCTAGTCGATAAGGGCCAAGCAAAGATTTGTTCACGGAGTTAATTCACCGTAAGATGTATTAATCTTGTGCCGTAGAGTCGCTGTATAGCACAAACAGTATGTGCTCCATGAGGACAATATCGAAGTTAAGCTTATCTAACAGGACATCGAAGGCCAAAGCCCTATTAACTTTAAACAATATAAATATGAAAGTCGGTATAAATATGAAAAGATCGAAGTGCAGTCGTCCTGTGTGTTGAAGTAAATATGGAAGCGTTATAGAAAGTATTGTGAGCTGGTGCGCACACCTAAAATTTCTTTAGTGGATTTCGGATACTAATCAAAAAATTGTTTACCTAAAACCATATAACACATTTCGGCCCGGATTCTCTAGTTTTCTGCTCAATGTTTGAGACAAAGCGAATACTTTTCGAAAATGTCCGACAGCTATTTTCTTTATGGCTGGGACAGTAAATTTATTAACTTTAAGGTTTGGCGAGACAAGTAAAGACACAAAGTCAGTTTAGGCTAAAATGGTCGATTCTATGAGGTATCTCATTTAGACAGCTTATATACTTTTAAACACTTATCATAAAGACCTTCATAAATACATAAAGTGCTTTGAGCCGATCACAAGTTTATTAAGACGGTCTATGACAGTTTCGGCTATGTCTCTTGGTTCGCCTTAGGTAAGACTGCCGAGATGTTTTAGCCTTAGTCTTGCAAAGGCTGGACAATATAGGAGCAAGTGTCTGGGTGTTTTCATCATACTTTTTTCCTATAAAGCTTTGACAGTTGTGACCGACTGAATTTTTTGCATTGGAGTATATTGAAATATCTATTGGGCAATATGCACCAAGAAGTCCTACGATTGCTGCAATATAAACAGTGCCAGGGGCAAGAATTTCTACTCTAAGTCAGAAGGACCTCACAGTAGCACAAGAGCTGGACGCCTGCTAAGCGCACGCATGGTCCATAGATCCTCGTCATTGGCTTTAAAGTTTTCAGCCATTCCGGCACCAAAACGAAGTAGCTTGATGCTAACTTTACTAACTTTAGCGCACAGCTTGCGAGTTCAATCTTGATATTGCCGCTCTGTTGTCGCTCATGTCCCTGAAAGAAGCTGCCTCCGAATATTGATCCGAAATTTTGCACCCATAGCCTTATCGCCAAGAAGATATTCATATGTCGGAACCCCCCATATCAGACGACTATATGTAGGATGTAGCTGCCATAAAAACTGGTCGATCAAAATCAAGTCCTTGTATGGGAAACTTTTTTATTTGACAGGATATCTTCAAGAAATTTGGCACAGATAATTTTCCTAGTCAATGATGTAAGAATGCATTTTTGAAAGGTTCAACCGACATCTACGATTTTTCTTGCTTGTAATATATTTTTCATACTAGCGAGTATTATTCTGGCGCTTGTTTACAAGCGAACGGGTCTAATATTTGCAATATTACCGCAAAAGCTTATAAAAAATGCAATAATTTCGCATTATTTGCGTGACTTTTTCATACAAAATGGAGCATAATAATAAGAATGCACCAGAAATACCGTTGTTGTGCTAAAACTGTATTTTTACAGCGATCGTAAAAAGTCTGTATACATATTGTGGCTATTAGACATGGCATATGACGTGATCGTTATGCTCTAGAACGTGTCGAAATAGTGGCCTGCGGTAACACCCAATCAGAAATGCTTGCTTGCAATAGAAAATGGAAAATGGAAAAGGAGAAAACGCTGCAGCTAAAAACAAAAGGAAATTAAAAATAAAAATCAAAACAATAATAATGCCAGAAAATGCTAAAATGGACTTAAATTACAATTAAAGCGAGCAAATGGCGTTGCTAATAATATATGTTGCAACACAATGCGCTTAGAAGAAGAAATAGTATGTTGCATGTGCATTGCGAAAGCATGTAAACGTCTTTGCACATATGTACCTACATACATATGTATGTATGTATGTACATATGTACCGTTTTTTCGCGAAATGCAAAATATTGAACCGGAACAAGTAGCGAAATGTATGGGAAAATGATTGAGGCTGAAGTGAAAGGCCGAGGGTTCGAAAAAAGACAGCTCAAAGATATACATATGTATGTATATGTTATATTTATGTATGTATGTGGATGAAAAGCTAATCAACTGCTTACCAAAAGTCAGCATTTTTGTTGCTTTAATTTATCCGAACACTGACCACTATTATATACATACAGTATGTCTCATAAATCTTTTCATATGACAACATTTGACGGAGTAAAATGTTCAAAGTGAATTTTGAAAGTAAAGCACATATTTATTTAAGAATTTTTTTATAACATAATAATTTTCATTATATTTTTTATTATTTCTGAATCAAAAACAATTATATATTTAAAGTATATTAGAAGAAATTAATCAAAAAACAAAAAATGTCTTATTCTGTAATGTCTCAAAATTCTTTTCACATTTCACCATAATTAAAGTTCCAATCAGTACATGCGAGCATTTTTATGTTAATATTTGGTGTGACCACCTGCAGCGTCTACTACACATTGTAGCCTACGTGGCATCGTTGAAATTAGCCTTTTTATGTCATATTCCTGTGGGATCTTCTCCCACTCCTCTTTGATGCACAGTATTAGGGTGCTTTTGTTTGTAGGGCACCGTTTTGCCACTTTTTTTTCCAAATATGCCCATAAGTTTTCTATAGAATTGATGTCTGGGCTGTGCGCAGGAGTATCTAGCACTTTTGAGCAATTATATAGCAACCAAGTCCGGCATATATGTATAAGACTTGTGCTTGGGATTATTGTCTTGATATAACTTGTAATTCAATTTATTCGGATTGTTTGGATCCACTAGCCCAAATTTTTGCACACTTCTTTTTAAATTGCTACGTAAAATGTCGAAATATATTTCTTTTGTCATATTATCTTTAATAATTCTGGTTTCACCAACACCTTTGCTACAAATACAACCAAACACCATAACACTCAGCTTTCCAAGTTTTGCTGTGGGAGTAATATTCTTGTTTTGTAGGGCTGTAAGCAGCTTCCTCCAAACTCTTTGAGGTCCATCGTGGTAGTATATCATTATTTTCGTCACATCAGATAACACCACATCTTCCCAGTATTCCATTTGATGTGAAATGTGAGTTAGAGCAAAAGAAAGTCGTTTTTCAACGTTAATTTGTGATAGCAATGGTTTTTTTCTTGCACTTCTTGAACTATATTTGTGTTTTAAGAGAACTCTTCGCACGGTTTCATGGCCTATTTGCATAATATTGCATTCCTTCAAATCTGCAGCTAACATTCTAAGGCTGCACTGTGGTTTATTGTCAATTTGTTTGATTATTAACCTTTCCATCCTTGGTGTAAGCTTTTTGGCCTGCCACTGGGTTCTTTTAATTCTAACCGATTTTCTTTTTCTGCGCGATATATAATGTTGTACACTGTCCTAATATTTAGAGAAAACATTTCAGTCATTTCTTTAGCTGATTTACCTTTATGAAAATTATAATAAACTAACTAAATAATATTTTCATTTGCACGATTACCCGGTATTACTGCTAAAACGTTTTCTAACGGATGCTGTGTCGCCAACTACGCGAATTACATGTAACTAAATGTTGCATCAACTCTAAGAGCAGCGACAATCAAACAATGTACAAAAACATAGTTTACCGTTAATTTTCCGGTATTTTTTTTGCGTTTCTCTGAATTGTGAAAACAGTTTCGAGACAACGAAAAACATGACGCATTATTGTTTACGTTGTTGGTTTTGTATATGTTACATTCAAATAACTGTTTTTTTCACATAAACAAGAAATATGCGCCAGGAATGTGTTCTGTTGCAAAAAAAAATAATTTAAACCAATAAACAATTATGTAATTTACTCATAAAAAAACAAAATACTTAAATATTGCATTGTGAAAAGAATTATGAGACATACTGTATGTATAGAGACCCTCAGCCGCCCAGCATCCAAATTGTCGAATGGACCGCGGCATGTAAATGGTGTAAGGCAGCAGCAGCACAGCTTACTCGCCACAAAAACTGTCCAAACTATCAGATATAATATTGAGATACGCCAGTCATGGTTGCGATTGCCAGATACATACATACATACATACATAAAAAGAATAATAATAAATGCATAAATATACATACAAACAGACATTTGGATTTATGCTACTCCAACCTCGCTCCTAGCCAAGTCGAGAAATCCCAAATAAATGTAGCAACAATAACACCGGAGTACAATAATAAAGAAATGAGAACGAAAAAGTAGAAGAAAACATTATATTCATACAAACAAACATACATACAAACACACAAAGTAAAGAGCTATACGAGAGAGCATTGTGCCGCATATGCATTTGTTTGTGGGTGCAGGGTAAAACGTGAGCACGTAACCCCACTCACAATTCACAAATATACAATTCTACCCACAAGTAAACAGACACACGCATACACACTCTCCACTTACATGTGTGTGTTTGTATGTGTATTTATGCTCATTCAAGTTGAAAAACAATTTATTAACAAAACAGTATTATAGCTACAAATATACTCCAATATATCTACACACATGCAAACATCGAGATATAAGAACATATTTACACGAGCATAAATAAGTTTTTGTTGGATACTCCGAGTCACATTTGGTACTCGCTGACTTATCAGTTGGCGTAAATCGCTTGGGAGCGTTTATGCTCCACTCTTGCACTCACTCTCATATTTCTTTCTGTGTGTGAGTGTTTCGAGATATTTGGGAGCCACAATGTTTTTGTTGCTGCGCTCAAAACTTGTTTGGCGCAGAGAGCGGCATTTGTTGCTCCTTTTAATGGAATATGCTCGCGCTCATATTTTCTCATGGTGTTTTGGATACATGCAGAAAAAATCAGTTAGTCTTAATAAGGTCTTCTATGTTATTTTTTTATTTAAGTCTTTTTATTTATATTTATTTTTTTAATTTTTTTTATATTTATGTTTTTATTTGTTATTTTATATTTTTCTTTTTATTTATTTTTATCATTTTTGTACTTATAACGACATTTTCAATAAGAGATATGGGATCTCATTCTTTATTCCTATGAAAGTACATTTGATGCCATTATGTATAGAACTCGATTTCTTTAGACCATAAACCTGACGTAGCCTCACAGAAAATAGTATAACGGCGACAAATCGCACGACTGAGGCGGCCAATTAACTGGGCCATTTCGTGAGATAACGTAACGTGAGTTCATCAAAATTGGTTTTCAATAAATCGACTGTGACATTCGCTGTGTGGCTTGTGGCGCCATCCTTTTGGAACCACATATTGTCCAAGTCCATATCATCCAATTCGGACCAAAAATATACGTGTATCATAAAGAGAACAGAAGAAGTACGACCCAATGACGCCGCCGGTCCATAAACTGCACAAAACCATAATTCTTTCGGTATGCAATGGTAACTCATGGAGTACATGTGGTTTGCTGCCTGACTAATAATGCATATTTTGCTTATTGACGAAGCCATTTAGCCAGAAATGAGTTTCATCGCTGAAGATGATTTTTCGATGAAAATCCGGATCATTTTCGAGTTGTTGCTCAGCCTAATTCTCGAACATACGACGGTTCTGGTGGTCAAGAGGCTTCAGTTCTTGCATCAATTTGATCTTGGAAGGATGTAGGTCAAGATCTTTTCGCAAAATTCGACACAACGACGTCATAGAGATGCCCAATGCAATATTGTCGACAGTACGGGCACTTTGTCTAATTGGCGCGGCAACATTTTGTACTATGCCAGTGGATTCAAATTTTTCCACTAGACGCTCAATTGTGGATATGACAGGACGATTATGACGAATATATGTACGTAGCGCTCTTAAAGTTGAGGCCACTGACTCCGAATTTAGGTAATAAATTTTAGTAATTTCGACTCGTTGTTGAATCGTTTATGTTTCCATGATGAATTATAAAACGTTACTGAAGAGATTTGTCAAAAGAGCGTTTGCTGTCCGGTCTACTTTTTTTAGCGTCCTTATTGAAAGACGCGTTAAATTTTGTCCATTTGACGTAAACTGGATAACGGGGAACATTTTTTAATTTTCCTATTCAAATTAAAATCCTTGTATTTAAATTTTTTGTCGAAGGAAACTTGGCAGAAAAAGTGTGTTTTAAAGTAAAAAAGTAAAGTAAAAAAAAAATATTTTAATTTTAGACGCTTTTTGATGCAATAACCTCCTTTCCAACGTAGTTTTAAGACCTCTACTATTTAAAGTGAATATGAAATATTTTTTATTGTGTAGTTTGTTTACTTTGTAACGCTCCCAATTTTGGGGCGAGCGCCAATATTATGGTCGCCTTGCTCTGAACAGAGAGAACGAAGATTTAAACAAAAATTACGCTCTTTGTAATGAATAACCGAATTCGGCGCATTGAACCGACCGGCCTAGCTCTGCTGACTTGACTGTTCGCTGGCCTATGCAACACGCTGTTGTTCTTGGTGTTTTTGCCTTGCCTTGCCTTGGTGTGGTATCTGCTGTATGAGCAAAAGAAAAGCAAGTAAATGAATAAAAATGATTTGAGTTCGTACGTATGTTTGTGCGCGTATATGGCGGTGACTGCTGAGCATTCGGTTTGTTGTGATGAGATTGCTGCCTGTTGCATTCAGTACCTGATATGTCGTACGTGTGAAGTGACGTATCTACCGGTAGTTTTGTAAGCGAAGGCAACTCGTCGCGAACGTTTAAAGATTTTTTAAGAACAAATTTCAACTCTTAACACGAAAGGGCTGATAATCTTTACGAAAGTGTAATTTTGTTTAGCGGAAAAATACGAAAAGTTAAGCGTGTGTTTGAAATTAATAAATGTTTAAATTTATATGAATTTATGAAATTTGTAAAGCAAATAATTTCAACGAAATTTCCAAGCCAATTTTCGAGTGGAAAATAATTGAATGTTTTATTGTGTGTTATTTTTGACTACAAGCGACGTGTTAGTAAATAATTTTATGCTACAAATTTATAAATAACTGCAACGCATTGTTGTTTGTGGTGTCTAAACTGTGCGTGGCTCTGTAATGCAGCACAAATAGCGTAATGCCCGAATTCTTTAAGTTCAATGAAACAGATATTTATTTCGTGTGTATTTTATCAGTTTGAGATATAAAAAGTAAGCGCGCTAAAGCTGACAGCTTTTTTTCACCACTCTGTGTATGCGCAACAAAGCTGCGACGATTTGACGTGTGTTGTTGTGTTATATATTTTTTTGCTTTTATCAGCGAGCGCGTGTAATTGACAACAACAAAAAACGTATGTTAATTATAAATTGAACGAATGTGTATAGAAAATGTACATAAATAAATAGTAAAATAAATATATTTACGATTCAGTTCATATTACAAAACAAATACGCGAGCTAACGGCATATTTGACATTGCGTTGAGCAGGAAATATGCTTGTGGCTTATGACTAAACGCAAATTGCGAGCAACATATGGAGCAAAAGTAAAATCCAGCAGCAAAATACCACACTACCGTTAAATAAACCGAACACCACCGAACCGATCGGGCAGGCACGAGTTCCAACTACACTTGGATTAAATTTCACCTGATTTGTATCGTCACCTTTCGCCTATAATTAAACTCAACGTGATCACGCGCTCACACTACGCTACGTAGCGCATTAACCAAATTGCAATACGCAGAAAACAACAACAACAAGTAAAGAATTAAAAACAAAAAATTCTCACTGACATCCTTTGGCGCACATCCATCACAGCCGCCAACTACACAAATCCGCTTAAGAGCTGTGAAATAAGTGCGGCGTAACAGCAACGAGTAGACGGCAGCCGACAGACAGTAAGCTGCAGGCGAGAAGTTGTGCAAAAAAATACGAAAACCAAAACAACAACAGCAAGGAGTTGAAGGAGCTACGGGGCTTGTAAGCGCATAACAGATTCGCGCAAAAGACCCATAATTTTAGTGACGCCACACAATCGTCGACCTTCCGACGTCGCGCCTCCTCATACGCCGGCAACGCCAAACTCATCATCAGCATCTCCGGCAACAAGAGCAGCAGCACCGCCACCGCAGCCACTTGAAGCCGGCGACCTTTTCGTTAGCCGCTTATAAGCGTGTGCACCTTTTGTGAGGTTACCCTGTGTCTTTTTTGTTATAACTGATCTTCGGACGTACGTACGCTCGCCAAACGAGAATACGAGTACAAGAGCCAGCATCAGCGTTGTCGCCAGCCTGATCTTAGTTGTTTTTGTTGTTGTTAGTGTTGCAGTTATTGCTGTGATTATTATTGTGTGCTGCGCGCGGCCGCCTATTGTTGATCACTTTAAGCTGTCGTTCGTTAAAAATTATTGTTGTTGTTATTGTGCTTGCCTTTGGATTCCCTCAACTTGAGCGTAGCGAACCTTGGCCGATCGCACGGCCATACAGCAATACATACAGACAGACAGACATTTATTTATGAGCGCAGCTCTCGTATTTTAAACGGTGGCGACGATCTTCCGCGCTGCACGCCTGTAACTATTCTACAAAACAACAACATACGCACACACATAAGTGTTATTGCCATGCTTCAGCAGTAGTTGTTGTTGTATTTGGTGTTTTGGACATTCGTTCTGTGAAGGTGCAGCAGCCGCTTGGCAGTTAAAAAACAAAAAAAGACGAAAACAAAGCGTGGCAGAAGAACAGCAGAAAGACAAAAAAGAATTAGAGAGGTCTGTGGACCCATTAATGTTGTTGTTGTTGTTGCGTAGTCTTCATAAAAGATTTTAAAGGCCAGCTTGTTGTAGAGCCTGTTGCAGGCGATCACAGCAAAGCCAAAAGGAAGCGAAAACAGCCGAAAGGAGAAAGAGAACGAGAACGAGCAGCAGCCACAGTCGCAGTCACAGTCGACAGTAATGGCGCCGAAATCCAGAAAGAAGAAGGCACATGGTAAATAATAATAATAAATTTTAATCTGTTTTTATGCGCTTTTCGTTCAACCTTCAGACATACTTACCAGACACATACATATGTTCTTGTTTGGTTGCCTTACTCGTTAAATTCTTAGTTTTCTTACTTAAGATATTTTTTAAATAATTTTTGCATTTTGTTTTTGCTTTCCGCTCTTCTCTGTTTTTACCGTCCATTTGTTTGAATGCATTTTTTCGCATTTTTCTTAATTGTCATTTCATATTTCGTTCATAATTATCAGATTCCAATGTGACCACGGAAGAATGCCACAAATTAATGCCCGATTTAGTGTGTTTTTATTGTTTTTCTTTAAAATTAACGAATACCTGTCTATAAAGGATTTTTATTGTTTATACTTACCAGGTATATTCCTTGGCAGCATTTCAATTTCGAATATTACTTCGAATAAAATTTCTGAGGTAGGGCTTCAAAGACATTGACTGCTTGATCGGTAATTTCAAAAGAAGAAGCAATTCTTTTCATAATAGTCTCACATATTTGCTCTCTTTCCGATCAGACCTAAGACCTGATTAGGTTAAGTTAAGAGGTCGACCCTAACAGGGATCTCACTTGGACAGCATTCCGTTTTGGCGCCTAAAACTAGTGTATAATTGATCATCTGAAATCGTCGATCGATAATGCGCCTTTTGTCTATGAAAAAAAATTGTTAAAGTGGTTAATGTCAGTTTGGTTATGTCTCTTGGTTCGGCCAAAGTAAGACTATCGACTTGTTTCAACTTTAGCCATAGGAGAAGGAAGAGCCTGTGTATAACATTCTTCCATACAACTCAGACAACATACTAGGTCCGAAATGATTTTCATACTTACTTGAAAAATTGTGATGTGTTGGTGGTCTTTAGCGGGGTATAAATTAAGTTCTTCCAAAAGGACTGTGAGGCATTTATGTTTTCAAGGATACCAATACTTATTGGTCTTTCTCAGCGAAGAATTCATCACAACTCATTGAATCAAAACCATAACGTCCATATTTAGACTTGGAATCAGGCGAATTCTTTTTCGAATCTTCATAAAGTAATAACTCCGTGCGCTTAGCATGCGCTGGTCGAAGACCAGCTCCTGTGCGACAGTAAATTCCTTTTTGCATAGAGTACCATGCTGGAGATCTACTGAACACTTACCTTTAGCAGAGTTCATCATGTCGCAATTGTAGGAGTTCTTACTGAACACTGCCCAATAGGCATCCATGAGGTAAAGCTAAGAATCTTGACGGAAGCTAGTTGTCACTGTTGTTTGTTGGAGGGTGAGGTGGAAACCTCTAGGGGCTTTCTCTCCATCGTCCAGCCTTTGCACGACTGAAGCTGACACATCTCGGTAGTCTTACTTTCGGCAAACCAGATGACATAGCCGAAACGTCTTAACAAATTTGTGATAGGCCCAAGGTACATTGTTGATTTATAAGGGTCTTATGATCCAATAGAGGAGATTTTAAGTATTATAAATTATCCAAATGAGATCCATGTTGGGATCGACCTCTCAACCTACCCTAACCTAATAACTTGGATAACCTATTAATTGTAAATAGAGTTTCATTTGAAGGTTCGAAATCGTTTGGTTCGTGACAAAACTTATGTGGATGGCTAGTCACAGCAACAATTTTGCAAGTAAAGACATTCTGTTGTCCTCTTGATCTTTGCTGTTGGTCGCTTGAACCTCTCAGGAGTTCGGGGAGCACTGTTCAATCGTTAGCACGTGGACGATTTGAAGGTTCTTCCGGTGCAGGCTGAATCGTAAAAGTATAGGGAGCGCCTTATCCTCAGGAAGGTTCCATTCTTTTGAGTTTAAGGGGTTCAGGATGGTCAACGTTCGTTACCGGCTGGCTTTATTAGTATTTACTTTTCCTACTTATGGTTAGTGAATCAAATATTAGGAATAAATAACTTATGCTTCCAAACGTAATGTATGGAAATCAGCTGTGTGTCTAAACAAGCTCTCAGGGTCTTCGAGTGCTAGCATAATTGAAACCACTCGCTTAAGTTGGAAGACGTCCTTTCACGGGAATTATTTCTTTGTAACTTTTAAGAGCAATTACTTAAAAACATACTTATGTATATTCACATTCTACATTCACTGCCAAAAAAGCACACAAAATAAAATGCTTTGGCATTGTAAAATTAAAAATTACGATCCCACAGTTATATCAGCCGCCAATAATCTCACGAACCACCGGTGAATGTTAAATTTAATGAAAACCCATAAAATGCTTGAGCGAAAGGTAAGTGATAGTAAATAAAAACAACAACAAATGCTAGGGTTTTTTTTTCAAATCATGCGCTTTAAGCAGTTCAGAAGAAAGAATGGTATTAGACACAAACACTAAAGAAAATAGAGAAAGGAAAATAGAAATATATTTGGGTGTATATGTGCATGATAAATAATGTAGGGAAAAAATACCAAATAATACCAAAACAAATGCACAATCAACGATCATTCGAACCGACAGGCCGTTTAATTCGTTTCGAACCTCGACTTTTCTCAATGCTTACTATTCAAATGTACAACAATAATAAATAGCATACACACGGGAAAATACAATAGGTAGAGTAAAGGTAAGGCAATACCAAATTCTTAATCTCGATTTGTTATGGTCGTGCTGAGCATAAAAACTAAAGGTTTAAATGGACAGCAAGCAGTGGATTTGTAATAATATGCTTTATTTTGCGCGATTTCTTTTTTCTTACATTCGTTCTTTATTAGCAATACAATTATTTCGAGCCGAGTGGTCAATGGTTGTGGGATTTACAAAGAAAAAGACATGTATTTGTTGTTAAATATCATTTATTTCATTTACATATAGTGTGGTGGAGTAAAATAGTAACACGATTGTGAATGTAATCAGCAATAATAATTAAAAATTATAATATTTTTTAGAATTTTTTTGATAATTATTGTTGTTTTTTATTGTTATTGTTGTGAACTTTTTTAATTTAATTTTTTTGGTGGTCTCGATGATGGTTTCAATTATGTTAACATATTTCTTTTATTATTTTTTACAAAATATTTTTGAAAGGAAAATTTGAAATGAATATTAAATAAAGATATCGTATTTTTTAATGTTTGTTACGGTATTTGTTTTAATATTTAATATTTTTAATTTTGTTTTAAATTTGATTATTTCTTTTCATTTTTTTATATTTAATATTGATAGGTTTTTAATTTTATTATTATTTGTTTTATTTCATTAATTATTATTTTTTATTTAATTTGATTAATTATTTGTTAATTGGAATAAAATAAATATATTTTTTAGTCTTTTCGGCATATTTAATTTGCACAAAATCAGTTTTCACTTCGTCTTTCACTTCCTGTTACTATATTTCACATAATTTTTTATCAGTACTTTGTAATATTACTTGATTTCTGATGTTTTTTTTACACCCTAGTGTAGATTAGATACTGTTTTTAAGCTATTTATCAAAAACACTTAAATTTTAAAAGGATTGATAATGTTGTTCAACACTGTACTCATATCACGAGTACAATATCATATCATTTATTAAAAAAAAAACCTTTGTTAAAAATAAAAAAAAATATATCTGCCAAAAAAACTAAAAATAAGTGTCATTCGACACCAGTTTATATCTTCAAAATCAAACATACGCACTACATATAATATGTATGTATGTATGTATGTGTAATATATTTTCTACTATACCACATACATTTATAATTTTTTCTCACTATATCATTACGTGTTTGTTAAATATTCCTACACACATATTTCAAAAAAGTAACAAAGTATCGTCCTTTCCCAACATTTGCCACAATGCACAAAATTACGTCTTACAAAGTGCCATTTCTTGTACTTATTTGTATGTTACTCATGTTACACACGTTCGTTCGATCAGTCGCCCGATCGCTAGAACGCTCGCCAGCACGACCCGCCGTTGAGATTCTACGATTTGATAAATTGAAATGCGTGTTTGTTATAACGAACACATCCTGTTCTCCAAACAAACTGCATGTTTTTGTTGTTTTCGTAAGCGTAATGCAGTTATGCGTTTGTTGTTGTTGTTGTACTTCACACTGGGGAATTGTAATTTACTATTTTGCCTTTGAAAAATGTAAGGATCCAGCTGGAGTGATACTAAGATTTTGTTATTGTGACTCAAAGTAGTGAAGTGATTTAATCTTTAGAATTTTTAATATTGAGTTGGAAGTTTTGTATATTTGTTGTTGTTGTAAGAGTTTTAGAATGGTGGTAATATTTTTTGAAAAAAAATTTCAAATTTTTCATTTGATTAACAATGAAATATTTTTTGCTATTTTTTTGAAAGTGTAAATATTATCGATAAACAGTTAACGACATTTATAATCGGGTGTTTAAACGTTTGGCAGATATACTACGAGTATGCGTACAGGCGCACAATTAATTTAATGTGTTATGTGTACTTACACCTGAATTTTTTATTATTTAGTTTCTCATAAATTTATAAAAATTAAAATACAAAATATTTAAATATAGTATATATATATAATACATATATTCATATTATTTATAACACTAAAATCAATTTGTTTTGTTTCTTTTTAGGTAAGTTCAACTGAAAGTAAACAACTTATTCTTACATGAATTAAGTATATGCGGACTGAGAAACATATTTTTTGAAATGTAAGTTGCAAAAACAAAAAAATAATAGAAACCAAAATTTCTATAATGATTTTAAAATGAATCTTCACCTGAATTTTTCACTTGTTTACAGCATAAAATATTAACAAATGTTGCCGGTTTTTAGGATTTCAGTCATTCCCGTCGAACAAGTTGCTTCTGAGATCACTATTTCGTTGCTCTATCAATTCACATACTTTAATTTTATAACCAGCTGTTGCAATCGAAACGCTGTCTTGTTTCTCACAATGTATTCTTTACAAAATTAATATAAAAAGTACGTAGATGCATGTAAAAGCGTATCTGGCGTATATTGTACTTTTCCAACTCAGATAAGCATTGTAACTTGCTTTCTATAGACATATTCGGTAACGCATACAAAACTCTCAAAGGTGTTTCCAATTGTGTCATAAATACGCCACAGGTGATCACTGAACGAGATTTTCTTTTGAAGAACAGTCTTCACTTGTGCTCGTTGCCCTAAATCATCTGTTCGCCACAGGTACCGAATTGCATAAATCTTTCTAATAGTGTACACCTACAAAAGCGTGAGGATTTTGTATTCTATATAATATTGTGCACGCTGTTTTACGAATTGTTTACAAAAAAATTAATATAAAGAGACAAAAGCGCAGAACATCTGTTTTAAAATGCTATATCTGTTCTAATTTATGGCTGTTTTGTATTAGAAAAAATTGAAGCGCTAAGAAAGTCAATAAGATTCTCTTCTAATGATGTGCATTTTCATTTTTTTCGGTAAAATTTATGCACATTTTTTCTTCACGCTGAATTTTGTCATAATATGTTCGCAGCCTTATGAGACTTTCAGCGTTTCACTCTTATCAGTTATCGACTTTCGATATTATCGTTCTCATCCATATAGTGTTTTATGTACTCGGTGGTTAAATAATTTGTGTAAATATAAATTTCAACGTATTTTGAAGTGACTACATTTTTTTTAGTGAATTTAATACACATTTGAAAGTTTTTAATTCAAATCGAAATATTTTAATGGAATTATTGCACTTTGCGCTCACACTTTTATTGCAGCAGTTTGGTATGTTGCTTTTATATGTACTGTTCTCATTTATATTTTTATAATTGTATTGATTAGCTCATTTTAACTGCCAATAACGTCTGTTATGCTATTATATTTATTGTTACCTCTTATCGACCGGTTTTTTCATATTTCTAAATATTATCTGATAAACCTAGGTTTTTAGTTTGCCAATAAAGTTGTGTGACTGCCAACCCTTCAAAACCCGATCAACCAAACCCGATATTTTCCTAGAAAAGGCGTACTGATTACAATAGCTATCAGTTGTATAAAAATAATTGTAATAAATTTGCGTTGCGCAGGGTTTCCTCACATATTTTAATGCTTTTATTAGTGTTCATATTATTTATGATGTTTTGAATGTGTCGCTGATGCGTAATCTTATCTAAGAAAAGGTAAATAAATGTGTGAGCGAAATATTGTTATTATTTTTTCTCTTGGCATAATGTATGAAACTATGGCATAGCATATACATATGTATTTATTTATCGCAGAGCGTTACGCTATATTTTCAGACCAGTTTATCGAAAACAATAAAGTCGCAACTTTGAACGTTTGACTGTTTTCATTATTGCGGGATATTGGTAGAAGAAAAAGTATTTATGAATATATGTATGAATTGGGAAAATTATATGGGACTGAGGCACTTCTATAGCGGTGCGACATTTTTATATATTTTTCTTGCGAAAAATTTTAAAAATATTTTTTCTGCGTACGAATTTTAAATTCTAAAACTAGATTAAGTTATAAACCAGCTGAGTTCGTTGTTTTGTCGATATTTGTCTATTATTGGATTGATTCGTTGAGTACTACATTTCTTCCCATCAATATTTATTTGCACTAAATATTTGTTTCTAAATTATTATTTTTAAAATTTCTTTAGTGGTTGAAAATTTCTTTTCAATTCATTTTTTATATTGTTTTATTTCATACTTATTTTCTTTAATTGATTTTATTGAAACAAATAATAGCTAAAGATTTTCAAAATTAATAATTTTCTCGTTTTTAATTTTTTTATTTCTAATTTTTTAATAAATTTTTATTTTTTTCATAAATTAATTTTTTGATAAGTTTCTGATCTAATGCTAAAATTTGATATATATTTTTTGTATATTTTGTTTTGTTTTCATTGTTTTAATTTAATTTTATTGAACGAAATAATAGCTAGAGATTTTCAAAATTAAACATTTTCTTATATCTGATTTTTTAATTTTTAATTTCTCAGCAAATTTGAAAAAATATTTTTTTGTAAACTAAGTTTTTTTGTTTTTTTTGGTAAAATTTTATATTTTTTTTAGTATATTTCTTTAATTTCCTATATTTTTAATTTAATTTAAATCTATTGAAAAAATGATTGGATAAATATGTTATAAAATTAAATACTAGCTTATTTCTGATTTTTTTAATTTTTAATTTCTTAGTAAAAACATAAAAAAATTGTTTATCAAATAAAAACATTTCATTTATTAAATAAAGTGTTCAAGCTGTAAATATATTTATTCAGTACATTAATTGTATAAATTTCGTATCTGAAAACAATCTAAATAATTAATAATTAATTTTAGATTTTGTGTTTTTTAATATTGTATATTTATTTTGTATTTACACTATTAACTTATATTAATTTTATTAAAAAATTGCCTATAAGATTTTTTCTAAATCTAATTATATTCTTATTGATTTTGATTTTTTATTTTTAGTTTGTCAATTCTTTTTTATTAAACTTTGTGCTTTACTATATTTTTACGCTTTTTATTTTAATGCTTATTTTTTTTTATAAATCAACTATTTTTATCTTCATTTCTCAATAAATTTAATACATTATTTACTTTGTTGTATTTGAATACCTTTTTTTGTAAATTTTTTGATTTGATAAAAACATTTTTTTTGAATTTTTTTTTTATATTTAATTTTTCATTTCTCAATACATTTAAATATATATTTTGCTTCTTTATATTTTTATTCTTTTTTTTGTAATATTTTTTATTTGATAGATAGTTTTTGGTTGTATTTTACTTCAATTGTTTTTTTAGTTTTTATTTTATAATTTTTATTTTTAATTTCGCAATAAATTAAATTTATTTTATTATTTTTATAATATTTTTTTATAATATTTTTTCTATAATATTTTTTTTTATAATTTTTTTTTTATAATATATTTTATTATTTTCTATATTTTTATTTTTTTTTTTTTTAATTTGAATTTTTATTATTTATATATTTTAATTTTTAACTTCGCATTTAAATTAAATAAGTTTTCTTTTGTAATTTTTCTATATTTTTTTTGTAATAATGTGTTTTTTTAAATTTATTTTTTCCTTTCAACAATTTGTGTATTTAAACCCAGCTACTGGTGCTGCTATCAATTGTACTCTTCGCGCATAATGCAATTCTCATTCAAGCATCCGCCCATAAATCAAAATCTCTCCAAACAATAAACGTCATCGCTCACATTTCATATAGCCATACAAACATACATATGTACGTAATTATATATTTTTCAAACGTTTTGCTCATTTCGTACGTTTTGCAAATTTTAATAAGTAACTTTTTTTGTTTGCATTAAGTCGTCATGCTGTGCTGTCTTCCGCTCCAGCCACACACACTTGCCAAGTTGCTTCGATAACACACCTCAGTTCACCATACTCGTGACTTTTATCATACAGACATGTACTATATATCGATTATTTTTCGCTTGTTTATTTGCGTTTCGTGTTTGTCACTTTACCAGTAGCTAATTGCTTAAGTGACTGCCACGTCCGTCCAGTCCGTCCGGCAGTCGATACGGTAACTAATAATGTCAGCAATTTCTGTCTGTCTGTCTGTACGTATTTTGTGTTTTGTTTTCACCTTCGATTGTGCTATGGCATGGCAGTAAGTTGAGTGGTAGTCGCATAATTTGTCGTCATTATTAATGCTTAATCAGTAATTACCGCAAGCCAACATACGCATAATTAATTACAGCTGAAAAAAACGCTAAGCGCGGAGCTGAAAAAAAAATTAAAAATATATGTGTGATCAATTTTCACTCGTGTGCAAATATTTATGCCTATTCCTGTTTTTTACACAAAAAAATATAATTTATACGTTACACTTTACGCTTTAATGTGTTTATTCGACGTTGCTTGTATTTGCTCTCGTGCGTAGTTCGCATATTTTTGCAAAATAATCGCTGTGTTTACTGTTTTAAAGAGGTCATTGTCTCTTATTGGCTGCGAAAGAATAAAAAATGAGAAAAAATTAATTTTCATGTAATATTTTTTGACAAAAGTAGCGTAAAATGCTGAGAAATTACATTAAAACTGCTTAGCTGTCATTTTAGTGGCGAACGCCGGTGCCTTATAAATGGATTTAAACTTAATCGCTTCGTATATTTCACGAAGTAGCGCATAGGCCGGCATAGCGTACAGTTGAGACTTGATTTTTAATCAATAAAGTTAGGGAAATCTGTGACTGAGTGCTTTCATTGAATATAATGATTATGAAGTTCCTAATTTCTTCACTGCTACTGTTAGCTGTCGCAACAACGCTTGCATACGTCACTGAAGAAGAAGTGCCAAATGAAGATGGCGTGCTTGTGCTGACCACCGCTAATTTTAAGCGTGTCATAGAAGCCAATGATTTTGTCTTGGTAGATTTCTACGCACCATGGTGCGGTGCTTCCATCGCGCTTACACCCGAATTCGCTAAAGCAGCGCAGTTTTTAGCTGAGTGGCGTTCGCCCATCAAGTTGGCCAAAGTCGATGTGACCGTCTCGAGCGAGTTGGACACATATTTCCAATTGCGACAATATCCCACCATGAAGTATTTCCGTCGTGGCGTTCCCTTTGAATATAATGGCGGTTATCGGGCAGCTGATATTATTGCATGGCTTAATGCAGTGCAATGAGAAAAGAATTAGAAATATTAAATATTAGTTTTTATTTAAATTAACCCATTTTTTATATGCTATAAAATAAAATTTTCCATTTGCTTAATTTGTGTTTTATTTTGACAGCAAACCGGAAGCAACTTAATGCCATATCCGTTATAAACCCGTGAAATTATCCAAAACCACAACCAATTATATACTTATAAACAGTCTTTTTAAGTCCGCTGAGATATCCAGCGTTGCCATAAAAGTCCATTCAATCATATCAAATTTTCTCAAACTCTCAAACACACTCGTTTTGGCGTGCGGTCGCACTGCAATCATAACTGTTGTCCAAATAAATCTGTAATATGAGCGTGTGTAAATAATATTATTTTGACAAAAAATGTCAGCTACTGTTCAGCAAATGCAGTCAGTCGGCGGTTTCAATGACCATTTCAGGCTTTAACGCTTCGTATCCAACTCATGCGCCGATCCGATCGGCAATCAAAGTCGTCGCTGAAGTGTGCCAGTCCGTTATGGTTTGTGTTGTGATGCTTTGATGAGTTTTGCTGCCATTTAGCGTTTGTCAGTTTGTTTTGATTTTGTTGTATTTTTTTGTTTTTTTTTCCTTATCATTTGATTCGTTCATTTTTTGCCGGTCGTATGTGCTTGCAATTAAAATGAAGCGCTTAGCTTAAATTCAATCGTCGCTTGGCAAAATGTGTTCAAATGAGTGAATCAAGTAATTGCCGGACAGTTTGACAGTCGTGGGACCAGCTGTCGCCAGTGCTGTGCCACTGTTTTGCAGCAGCGAAAATAAAAGTTAAAGCTTATTATTATTGTTGTTGTCATTAATTGAATTGTAGGCCAATAAGTAGGCATTAAGTGTTATGTGTATGTATATCTGTTTGTGTTTAACGTTTGTGTGTAAACTGTAAGCCGATTTGAAAACGTGCAACAGCAGCTGGCAGCTAGCGGAAGAGCGGTCTTTTTTTGAAACACAGCTGATTTTTTATTTATTATTATTGTTTTTTCAATTCTTAGCAGCAATAATACCAAAAATTAAGCTATAATGCATTTGCATTAAATTTTTTGCCTTTTCGCATGTTTTGACACAATTTCCAACCTCAAACCGGATATAATTTTGAGCTTAGCGAAAATATCTGAAAAGCTTTAAATTTGAAGTAATTATCAGAAATATTATGATAATTGCACAAATTTAAGAAATCCATATGTATACAGCTGTTTGACTGTTTTTTGGCTTTTGCTAGTGAGAGCATCAATTATATCGAAATCGATTACTATCCTTTGTCGGGGTTGCTTATGCCAATTAGAGCGGATTTAATTCAAAATAACTAGGGTTTATTACTGTGTATTTTCTTTTAATATTTTGTGAAAATGAAATGAATTATTTCAAAAATAATACTAAGCTCAACAAAAAAAATATTTGTTTTGTCACTGCTTAAACAAATTTTTTTTTATCAGAAATTAAAGTTATTAATATTAACAGTTTTTGAAATATATAAAAACTATAAAAATTAGATTTCAGAAAAAATATTTTTTTACTCCTTACACTTTTTTTTTGAAATTATTAAATTAATAAAAATTTAAATTTTTTGAAATAAAAAAGTTATAAAAGTTAATTTCAAATAAAAAAACATATTTTTTGTTATCAGAAAAAAAAATTTATTTAGTTTTAATAAAGAGTAAAAATATTTTGTAGTTTACTTATGGAAACATTTTTATTTTACATTTTTGTAAAACATTTTTTTTAAAACCTTTTTTTAATTTCTTTTTATTTTTTTTTTAATTTCTTTTTTTAATTTTAGCTTTTTAATGTTTTAAAAGTTTTTTTTTAATTTCTTTTTTATTTTTTTTTTAATTTCTTAAAAATTTTTTTTATTTAAAAATTTAAGTTTCATTTCTATGTATATAATGTATATATATGTTGCAATATGTATACACATACATGTGATTTCATTTCTTTCAATTTTGTCTGCAACGCGGCTAAAAATTCCTTTTTTACACAGTTCCGCTCTTCTCGCTGAGCGCGGCCGTGCGCGTGTCGTGTCGTCACTAATCACTTTGCTCGTCAGAGTCTCAACTTCTTCGGCTATAAAATAACAAAAATACGTACAAATGGACACACATATATTCTCTGAGTTATTTCTATTTTTGTAGTCGCTGCCTGGAAGTTCATGTTTTTATAGCTCTTATTTTACATCTTGCTTTTATAATTTTTTTTTATTTTTTTCGTATATTTTTTTATGTGCTTCCGATTGTACACTTTGTGTTGCAGTTGTTGTTGTTGCTATTTTACACAGTGTTTATCAAGTTGATGGGTCTTTATTTTGATTAATCATCAACAAATTTCAGCGGAATTGTTATTTTTAAATGCTTTTCATTTAAGAAACAAATTTCGTGCCTCCCAAAGTCAGAGATGCCAGCTTTGTGTGCGTTGTGTTGTGTTGCGAAGGTGTTTTGGCTGATAGTTTTCATTTCATTTTTCTGCTGTTCTGTTTTTGTTTTGTTCATTACAAATTAATGAAGTGAAAATTAGTGTGCGTCACAGTGTAGCTTTTCTGGCAGCACGCGAAAGTGTAAAGCAACAACAATGTCGAGAAATGTTGGAAAATGTAATTAGAACTTTTGATTACTTGTTGTTGACTAGAATTTTGAATAATGAGCGTTGACAGGTCGAGTGAGAGGGACGGGAGGCAAGTAAATGTTAGCATGCAGACGTTTAAGATTAATTATTTGCGCTAAATGATTTTTGAGACTGTTTTTAAACAGACATATTTTAGTTATATAATGTATCTACACAAATGTGTTTCATTAAAGTTTACAAATTTACTTATGTATATACATACATATGTATGTATGTATATATAATTTAAAAAAAGCACCAAAATTTAGGAAAATTTAAATTTGTAAGAAATTATAATTTTTTTTTTTTACATATAACATTTTGTAAAATATTGAAGAAATAAAGAGTTGGATTTACAGTGACAGGTCAAATATATCGAAATCGATTAATTCCTTGGAAGATATTTTTTGTTAGAAACTTTTTTTTTGTAAATTTATTGTATATTTAGAATCTGTTTAATTATACAAAATAGATCGGATTTAAATATTAAAATATTTTTAATGTAAAATAATTATGAAAATAGAAAAATTGAAATATTTTTTTATTAATATAATATTTTGCTTGTTTGTGCAAATTTCTTATTTTCAACACAAAAAAAATAATAATAATAATTTTTTTATTAGAAGATACATTTTTATTTTTTATATTTAAATATAATTTTTAAATCTAAATCTTTAAATTTCACTTCTAAAAATCCAATAAAATTAAAACAATTAATTTATAAACAAAAAATGTGATAATAAATAATTTCCAAAATTTACTAAAAAATTTGTCTAATCATTTCGAAATTTAAAATTTAATATTTACTAACATTATGTATTATTATATAATTACATGACATTAATGTACATTAAAACTATTTTTTTTTTCAAAATTAAGTTAACTGTTATTCTAAAACTCGCAATTATTAAAATTTTTAATATTTTTATGAAGAATAATTTTTTTTTTGAAAAATATTTGATATTAAATGAATTTTCTTTTTCGAAAAAAAATGTTTTTTTTTCGAAATGTTTTTTCAAAACATTAACTTTTAATTATTTTTCGAAAAATAAAATTATATTGAAAAATTTAAATTGTTTTCGAACATTAATTTTTTATTTTATCTAATCATTTCGAGAAAAATGTTAAGACATATTTAAAAATTAGTAATTAGTAATTAATATTTTTGGTCTTTTTTCAAAATATTATTACAAAATATATTAAAAATATTGTTTTTTGAAAATTTTGTCATTTATTTTATTAAGAACGGACAATTATTCAAATATTTTAAAATATTTTATGAAAAATATTTTTCAAAAAAAGAAATTAATTTTTTTCTTTTTTTCGGAAAATGAATGTTTTTTGATATTTTTTTTTTTTGCGAAAAAGTAATTTTTTTAAATAAATATTTTTTCGAACATTTTTTTTTAATTTATCTAATCAATTCCGGAAAAGGTTAAGACAAATTTAAAAATATTTTGTTTTTTTTAAATATATGTATATTTATTTTTTTAATATTAATACCAAATATAATAAAAATATGTTTTTTTTTGAAAATTAAGTTAACCATTATTTATTAAGAAAGGGCCATTACATTTTAAAAATATTTAAATACTTTTTATAAAACATATTTTTTAAAAGAAACTTGAAAAATAAATAAGAATAAATAGGTAAAAGTAAAATTAATGTTTTTGGTATTTTAAAATTTATTTTTTTTTCGAAAAATTAATGCTTTTAATTATAATTATTTTTTCGAAAAATAAAAACTTTATTGAAAACTAGACATTTGTTCGAAAATTAATTATTAATTAAGTTAACCGTTATTTATTGAGAAAGGGCAATAATATATTAAAAATAATTAAATAATTGTCATAAAAAATATTAAAAAAAAACGTGAAAAAAACTATGTAATTACAATTAAATTGTTAATTTTTTTCATAAAATAAATGTTTTTGATCTTTTAAATTTTTTTATGTTTTTTTTCGAAAAATTAATGCTTTTAAATATAATATTTTTTTCGAAAACTAAATACTTTATTGAAAAATAAAAATTTGTTCTAAAATAACTTTTTTAAATTTACTTTTTACAATTTTAAGTTACAAGTAAATTTGAGTTCGTAATAATTTTATTAAAATAATTTAAATGAAAAAAAAAAATCAAGAAATAAATGTTTTGGGGTATTTTTTTTTACCAAAAATTAATGTTTTGAAATATAATTATTTTTTCTAAAAATAATACTTCATTGAAAAATAAATTTTTTTTCGAAAAATATTTTTATAAATTTTTATTTTACAATTTTAAATTGCAAGTAAATCACAAATAAATATGCGTTCATACTTCCTCACGCAGAAATGTATGTTTGTATGTATGTATGCACATTTGTATGTATGTGGGTAATTTTTAATGCGAAACAGCCATAAAAAATCAGCGCTTTGCAGTGAAGCATTTTAACGCATTGCAACGCTTCAAACGCATATCCTGTGAAATATTCACAGTCACAGCGCGCTGTGTTGCATGCGAAATGTGCACACATGTGCATTTATAAATACAACACTAGAAATGTATGTAGGTAATATACATATGTATAAGCACATAAGCAGAAACCGTTTCCAAACAGTTCTTTCTTCTTTTTTATGATTTTTTGCTTTGAGGAACTGCAGTGCAAATCGTAAATCGCAAAAGATGGCAAACAAGAAGCAGCAGAACAGCACATTTTTATGCTCGAAACACATACATACATATCTATAAGAGTGTTTGTTTGTTGTTGGCTCGGCAGATCATTGCACTCATTCAGTTTACAGATAAATTTTATTTAAACAGTTTTCGTTGTTATTGTTGTTTTCTTTTACTGCCTGCTCCAGCACATTCGTCATGCCTTTCATTTTCGGTGCAAAGTCTGCAGCACATTGCAAGCGGTGAAGACCAACCATCCAGCCAGCCATTGCCATTACTTTCTGTCACAGTTCTTAAGACACTGCATTTTTTGGGCGATTTTCTTGTTGTTGCACTTACTTGTGTGCAGACATATTACATACCATGAGTGTATGTTGCTATTATTGTTGTTTGCTTTTTGTCACACCAAGTTGTGATGCGCCTCAAGAGTCTGCTGCGCAACACACACACATACAAACAATCATATGTCTGCTTGAAAGTGTTGGCGTTCGTGGCGGGGCGCTGCAGCTGCTGGTGTCACTCAAAGGCAGCTGGAAGACTTCTTCCTGTCCCTGACTGCTACATATGATACATGTACATTGTGTGTATGTATGTATGTGTGAATTTGTCGGTATCACTTCGAAAATCCGTCCATCCGACACATTTGTATTTTCAGGGTTTGCTTGCTAAAACAACAACAACTATGGCAACGCCGATGGCTTAATTGAGTAAACGAATTTTTTAGCACAAAAGCAATAAGGAAGGTGAAAGGCAGCATTAAAATGTGAAAGAAAGAATCTAC
This sequence comes from Bactrocera tryoni, assembly GCF_016617805.1. Taxonomy (NCBI): domain Eukaryota; kingdom Metazoa; phylum Arthropoda; class Insecta; order Diptera; family Tephritidae; genus Bactrocera; species Bactrocera tryoni. Next base: position 18,748,499 of record NC_052500.1, read on the forward strand.
AATTTTTTAACACTTTTAAAACTTTTTTGAATATAATTTTTTGTTTTAATTCTTGCTGGTATTTTTCTCTAACGTTTCCTTCGCCCAGAATCCTTCTGGCCATGTAACGTACTAGCATGCGGGACAGTCTGTCTGTCACCGTATTTCGATTTCTGTTTCCTGGCCGGTGTGTTCCGCTTCCTGTTTTCACTCTTCGTGCCCCTAGTGTTGCTCATGGTTCTGTCAGAGGTTCCCCTTCTTGTACTGGCGATTTCGCCGCATGCAGTTGTTCTAGTTTTCTTTCCTTAGTGGGACTAACCTAAAAATGCCCGAGGTGAAGCCTACGCCGATTCCTTTATTAGCCTTGGAGGGTAACGGTTTCGTCACTTTTAGTCCTACACTTCCAGGGATAGATTTGGGTGTCGGTTCCGACATCTCTTCACTTCCCGACTTCCTCTTTTCCTTATTTACTTTTTGTGAAAAATTTATAGTTAAATGGGTCCACGTTCAGAGCCGACAACAGTCCCCGAAAGGTGGTCATCTCTAATGGTTCCAGGTTTGTCTCTCACGAGACCAAAGCGAGGGTTGACACTTGCCCTAATAGCGCAGTTCATTCACAGCCGTACATAACAAAGAGGGAGTCTTCTGATTCAACACCTACTATACCAACTAAATAATGACGTGTCGCAACGTACTCTGAGACTTCCCTCCATGGTTTTAACGGGACGGTGGCAGTTGCGACATTAGTCCACCAGCCATTTCTGCTGAGTGCCACCACAGCATACTCAAAATGTCAGAACCACCAGCCTCCAAGTCTGTAATCCTAAACAAAGTGCATGCTAAAGCTAAATTCTAGTCCAGGAGTCCGTTAGGGCCGCAGGTCATTTAGGGTTAACCAGGATGCACCAGCTCGGAGTCGACCTGTCTTATACCTCGACAAATTACAACTTGAAGCGAAATACCCCAAATTAATACTGGGATTTCTCTAGGTTAGCTTAGGTAGGTTAAATAAAAATGTGAAACCACGAATAGTCCCATTTGGACTGCTAGATGTGCTTGTCCGTTGTGATGTCCAGAACTTCTTAGTACGAATCAAAAAGACTCTCGGTGTGTCTCAATGGGATAGAACCCCGTTATTGCGGTCACGTGAACCTTACTTAGAACACTTACAGTTTTCGACATTTCCGCTGTGGGCAGACACCCAGGCAAGTTTAATATGAAAGCAGCTTGTTGCCACAGCTAATGAGGTCATGCACTTTTTGACTCGCTTTGAACTCACTGCGTATTATTAAATCTGCATTCTAGGCTTATCAGTTCCGAAATTATCTTTAGTTTTTTATGTTTCTACATTTCCGCCGAACCCAGTGATGGTTCTTTGTCGCAGAATCTTCATAACCACTAATTACCTTCAACCGCAGCCAACTTCAAGCAACAACCTACAATTGCCTTGGCTCTTCGTCCGGCGGCGTCCTTCAAATCTTCAACGCTTTTATGTCTCTGTAAATACCATTTAATGCATACAACAATTAATATTTGCCTAGGTAATGACGCAACAACGCTGACCGCGGCACTTGCACCTTCAGCGCTTAAGTACTCCGCGCTCGGTGGCAAATGCATTCAACGCTTGTCTTCGCTTTTTATTGCCGTGCAAGTGAGCAGGCAAAGATCAAAAAGACTCGTATGACCGGTTGGCGTTTTGCTTAGCCGATTCTAATGTTGCCATTTGATTATTACATTTGAGCAGCAACAATAACAGCGAACCTTTTTTTTGTTGTACTCTTCGCTTACGTAAAACAAAATTAACAGCTTTTTATTAATTGCTTATGTGCGCTTTTACCACTTCCTCCACTCTCTCTCTCTCTCTCTCACTGTCCACCTTTACTGGAAGTTTTTGCGTCACTCTTTGCACTGCCATTACGTGCAAATGCAAATTTCTCCCCGCCGCTTGCCACACGGCGGCACAATAATTAACGTGCAACGTGCGCGCGCATTCGCCTTTCATTGCTTTTTACGAGCGCATTAAAGTCAAAGTTAGCATTGAGTGGAAATGGTTAGCGTAAAAAGTTCTTATTGCTAAGCGGCGGCTGGCAAGCGAGTGCAGCAGCTGTGCGGTTAAATGGCGTAACGCGGCTCGGCAGTGCATTATATGAATGTGAAAAGTTTTTCTATGCGGAAAATTATATAAATAAATTCAAAGAAAATATTGTTTCTTGTTATTGTTTGTTTTTCTATTCTTCTAAATGTCTAATATGGTTATTTTTATCAGCCGCTCAGCTAACCGATTGTATAATACAGCGAACGCGACCATTGCGCCTTGGCTACAACTTGTCTATGCCACTTTGTGCGCGTGTTGCGCCCAACTCATGTTCGTGCACATGCATTTAAACGTATCTGCTATTTTTCCAAGTGCTCCGTTCAACGCGATACACCCATTTTTCGCGCAGTCAAGCGGCTAAGCAGGCGGCCACATCCGTTGCGCGGCTGACCATCGCCCACTGCTTGCCGCGCGGCGCAATGCTAGAACGGGCGCGTTGCTTACAGCAACAAAGTGTTTAGGTACAGTGGCTGCAAAACCAAATCAGAGCAACCAAAAATATTCCGCTTGAAGCGAGATGACTTATTTCGGCAATTCTCGTACTCCGTTGGTGAATTAGTTTCGGCTTCTTCTGTATTCTGAGCCAAAGCTTTGTGAAGTTACCGAGCGCGCTTCAAATTTGCTAAAATTTTTAATTTTTAGAGCTTTTCATTATGGGTGTTTTTTTACGTGGCGGGTCACAAACCCAGCGCACAACCCTGGTGAGGGATGCTTCGCCTTCTCACTTTAGCACGCCTTCAAACATATGTTTTTTGGCTACCCAGAGTATTGTTGGACTGAAATCGGAAGTCGTGAGCTGTTTGAGCCATATGTAATAGAATCGTTTTCGATCATTCACAAGGGAATTGCGCTCAGAGAACTTTACTTCTACACATGGCTCCATCGTGGACGAAAATCAACCGCGCTGCTTCATTAATTTTTTCTGCTTCCTTCATTTCTAGTCAATTCAGTTAATAATCATTTCCCAACCTCCCACTTTAGATCCACAGTCCAACGCGCCAACCTAACCTCAAACCATTCCGCGCTGCATTGCAGCTAGTATTTCAATTTTCATTTGTATGGCACCACAGTTTGCATGTTTTTCGCACATACGCTCACCTTTATAGCTGTTTTTGCGCGCTGCCGCTTTGGCAACAAAAATTTTATTGTTTCTGTTGTTGTAATATATACATGCTAATTTTTTTCTATTGCTGCCACTTAGTCTTATTTTATTTCATTTCATTGAAATGACAGACTGCTTGGCGTTTACCCACCGCTAGCCGTGTGTGCACCGCGCCGCGCTGCGCCGCGCACTATTGCAAAGCGCTGGGTAGCGTCGCGGGTTGGTGTGCGGCGCGCGCATATATGCAAAAGCCTGAGCAGGCAGCCTCATGGCATTTGCTGTGGGGTTTCAGTTTATTTACATTTATTTATTGCTGCATTATTCGCACAACACAAGCAAATAAACGCAGTTCAACAGCGACATGCAAGACATGTTATTGCCGCCGTTTGCCGCGCACCGCGTCGCCTCACTTTGCACTCGACTTTAGTGCGGTGTCGCTTTGTGTTACAGTGAACTGCCGCTTTTGTTTGTCCGTTAGTTGTTTTTTATTCCACTGAATATCTGCTATCGGTTAACGCGCAACGTAATAAAAACAACAAAGCGCGCTTATACACGCGAAACGCAAGCGCAAAAAACAGGCATTAAAAGCTCCATCAATATTGCACGCCCACGCGCGCGCTCGTACTAAATTCGCCAATCACAAGTACATACACACAAACGCGTGCACTTCAGCGCGTTTCCCTTGCGTGCGTACGTTTTAATATATTTTTACGCCGCGCGCGCTAGCGCTCAATGTGTTTCTCGCCCCTCAAAATGTATCTGCATAGCGCGCGGCTTGTTTTACCACCAAGCCAGCCACCACCCAATTGTTTGACGTACTCAAAACACACATACACTGATACATACACAGCCGCAGTTTATTTTGCATATCTATTACGCTTTTCTGCTAAATGCTTATTCGCTTATATAGTATTTTCCATTTAGTTTTTGCTTGCAAAGTGGCGCACGAAAGCTGACCGCTGCGTCACCGCGCGGCCTACCGTACATGGCAGGCGAGCGCGTTCGGGTAAATAAACAAATTGGGGAAAATCGCAATAACGTACATATAGACAGCAAATGGCACACTACAGACTTATTGGCTATATTTGCGTTCACACTTTGTATTTGGTGCAGTAGAACCTCGTTAAGTTGACCTTGGTGGGAAAACAATTTATCTGACGCCTGAATTCGGTAATGCTGCATCACTTTAACGTCGAATGATCTCGTCAATCTCTAGATTCTTGATGATTTGGGGGAAGAAACAACAGATATTCACTACTTCGTTTGAAAATTCTTAGATATCAAGGTAATCCATTCTGAGGAGCAACGGTTACTCTTGAAATTGTTACGTACCATCTGTAAACAACCTTATCAAAGATAATTGGAGTGTTGAAGAGATTTCAACGTGATGCATACCAACATTTTCCATGTGACCGAAACGGTGGTGTACGGGTCGAATCTATTTTAGTCCAATATTAATATATTCAACGACAATTTTCACAAAAAACGACAAATGTCCAAGCCGAGTCTATTTTCGTCCAGATATTGTGAAATATCAATATATTTAGAAACACATAACCTCAAATGACCGCGGATATCTCTACAATTTGCATGGTTTGTAGAACAAAACGACAATTTTCACATTGACACTATCTCGGTTGAAGACCCACTTCATCTTCTTAATTTTCACGGTCCTTAATACTGTTGTTAAAGGTGCTAAAGTTCGCCTAGCATCATTTTCAATATGGCCGAAGTAGCAGTGTCTGAATCGAGCCATATTTACTTCGAATGTCGTCTTTATACGAATGATGGCGAAGTATTTTTGTTTTACTAAGAACCCTTCTAAATATCTTGTATGCTTCATAAAGAAAGCTTATTTTATGGGTTATTACAAGGATCCAATAGATCAGAATCGAATCGGGAAATATTCTATTGGTCAAACTCGTTTAGATTACTTCATAATTTCTTTCTTTTTGGGGGTTTTGGAACCCCGAAGGTCAAAACAGCCTCGACGATCAACATTCCCACAACATTCTGGTCTACGAAAACCGCTCGGACCCAGATTTTTATCTCGGTAATCGACTGTTCAGAGTGGTTTATAATTTAGTTTTTCTTTCTCTTTGGGTTTTGGCATCCCGGCGGTCAAAACAGCCTCGACGATCGACATTCCCACAACATTCTGACCTACGAAAACATATCGGACCCAGATTTTTATCCCGGCGGCCGACTGTCAAATAGGCAGTATTTATAAACTTACATATTTACGAAACATTTTCCTCCAATAACTACAACAACTTGTTCCGTCCTTGCAGCTCCCTAGCTACCGAACTCTTATTAAATTCTATTTTATATACCAAAAAGTATTTACTGTACCCACAATGTAGTATAATAAAGTCCATATATGCCAAAAACTTTGACTCATCGCATTGAGCTCACTTGGCCGGCAGTCGTTGAGCCACTATAGTCACGCTGTCTACCCGAACCCCGGCATGTGTACGTATGCTTGGTTGTGGCTTGACTAGTACTTTTGACCGCTTACTTCACCCGTCTGCGGCCATATTTGTCTGTACATATGTACCGCAGTGCAATACAATAAAAATTGCACGAACAAATTCAACGCGCGTACGTTCGCCTGCCATCTAAAATGGCAATTTTTCAGTTTGACAACTTTTCAAAGCACTTTTGGGCGGTTTTCAATTTTTTCCTGCACAGCTGACGTACGGTTTGCAGCGAGACGCAAGGCGGCACGACATTTTTATTGCTGTAAACAACAAAAAAAGAGAAAAGTTTTACCAAATTTATATCAACCAAAATCAAATATAACGCATTATTTATTATAAATTTATTTGTGCATGTAGTTTGGTAAATGACACATCGCCTTTTGTGGTCTGTTGGTCACTCACTCAGTCATTCGGTCGCTTGCTGCTCAGCCAACTCATTCATTCATTCATTTATGCATTTTCGGCTGCGGCGGACAGTTCGAGGACACCGCATTAGATATGGCTGTCGTTATTGCACAATTCTCAAAGTTTTCTTAAATGAAAATCTACAACAATAACAACAAGCAGCGGTAATTTTATGTAATTTAAATGCACAGACAAGTGTGCAATCCATAAATTAATTCTGATTTTGTAATTTTAAATTTGAATGAACATTTTTGTATGTAAATTTGTCAATCTCCAAATGCTTGGTTGTGGAGGGGAATGTAATGGTATCAGATATACAATGGTGTTTAAAGTAACTATGGGGAAACAACCCTTTTTTGAACGTTAAAATGTATGCTTATCTCGTATAAAATCACCCCTGCTTCAATATTTTCTGCGGTAAATGCAAGCAAGCGTTTTCCCCACCAGATTTTGAAATTTTTATCTTGATTATATTTTTTTATACTATATAGATATTGTAACCCTTATTTCATTAAGTTTTCTTCTGATATTTACATATTTTTAACTCTTAGCTAGCGGTTTGTGAAGTTGTTGTGTTATATACATTTAAATTCTTGATGACAGCTTCAATCGAAATCTGGGTTTTCCCTCTATATAGTTCACGGTGCAAGGAGACTATTTTTTTTTTTTTTTTGCAAGTAGCAAGGCTGAACTCAAAGACACTGTACTTAAGGAGCTTGAAATGCCTACAGTTCACAGTTCCCTTATACCGAGTTGCTGACGAGTGCTATCAGGGAGCAGGAGTGCAAGTCGAGTAGAAAATTGTGCGGCTGTCTGTTGTGATTGCAGCTTCTCGACGTCGAACCTTTCTTGTGTTTGTTGATGTGCGTTTTTTGCTGCACAGAGGCGGGTGCGTATCTTGGTTACAACAAGATAGTTTTCCAAGTCAATGTTAGGACCTCGGAGCGTACGCACGTCTAAAACACTGGAGGTTTGTTTGGTGGCTTTTCATTCCGGAGACAGCCAGGTAGCTTGGTGAATTTTCTTAGGCTGAAATCTAGTACTACAGATAACCACATTTCGGGCCTCGTCGTAGTCAATCAATTCCAACCCATTTTGGGATGTTTCCTCATGGAGTTTAAATTTACCGACCGTTGTGCCAAAGATGCCTTCTTTGCCCACCTTGGCGTTAAAGTCGTTAAGCACGATTTTGACATAGTGGCGGAGGCAGCTCTTCTCATAGGTATGCTCCAAGCGCTTTTCTCACATCGTCTTTTTCTTCAGATGGTTCGGGGCGTGGACGCAAATCAACGATATGTTGAAAAACTTCGGTTTGATGCGGATTGTGGCTAGACGGGGGAGAATACCAGGATTCGGCGACGAAGTCTCTTTCTCCTACCATGAATCCCACACAAAGTTTGCGCTCCTTTATATAGCCACTGTAGTAAATGCTATAAAGACCTGCTCATCTTAGCCCTTGTCCCGTTCATCGCACTTTTTGAGCGGCGGTGATGTCAGCATTTATTTTTACGGGGTCATCAACCAGATGGACTGCGGCATCTTCCCAATTAAGGGACCGGACATTCCAGCTGCATGTTCTTAAATCGTTATCCTTAATGCGTTTGCCGTGGTCGGGGTTTCTTTTCCGATGCTGTTGTTTGGTTTTCATGGGGGGCGTTTTTTACGTGGCGGGGCCCAGCGCAGAAGCCTGGGGAGGGATGGTTCGCATTCTCACTTTAGCTCGCCTTCAAACAGATTTTTTTGGCTACCTAAAGAATACTTGGTTTAAGACCGGAAGTTGTGAGCTGCTTGAGCCAAATGTAAAATAACCGTTTCTGGCCACTCCCAATCAGAGATCTTTCCTCACTTGCGTGAACTTCTACACTTGACACTATCCATTCAGTTTTTGCAAATATTATATAGTGAGGCATATCTACTAAACTAGGCTCACTGCCAATATATGTATGAAAAAATATATGCAAATATATACATACATACATATGTGTTAACGATATGTGGGTGGTTGAAGATATTGCCCACACAAAAAAGCCATCACTCTTTGCCAAGCAAATGACCATAAAGAAGATAAAGAAGGCACCAAAAAAAGAAAAAAACGTTCGATTTGCCTGCTTCCTACTAAATTTTGCCACACATGCAGGGTTCATAGTTACATAAGTGTGCTTCAAAATATGCATAACACTCTTACTCATCAGTCCACCTTGTTTGTTTATGTGTGCTGTTTGCGCAGCGGATGTCATCTTTCATGTGTCAATATTTGTCATTACACACACACATTCGCGCAAAATTGCGAATTTTCTTTCAATTAAATTATTTACAAAAAATAAAAAAGTTCAAGCAGTGATGTAGTGCCACTTGCATGAAAGCCCACATAAGTGCTTATTTATTTTATTTCGTCTTGCATTAAAATCAATATGTGCTCTTGCACATCTCTCAGTTTGTTGTTGTTGAGTATTATTTACACATACTGCTGACTTACACTTTACATAAATGCATACTTTACATATTTACGGCAGTTTGTGCAGTTTTTGTAAATGTGGCACAAACAGTCGGCAACCAGCCGAGGGAGTAACGTACATTTCTTACTTATCTTTACTGGACATTCACATGCACTCACATACATACATACTTGCACACTCCTACAAGCATTTTTATATTCAGCGTGGCAGTGGTTAACATGCAACTCTGCCACAGCAACAATAATTCACTCACTTATTCCTTCATTGATGGCTTTGCTGATGCCGACCTTTTTGGCGTATGAAGTTTCTATTTACAGCTTGTGGGTGGCATTTTTTGCGGAAGCCCATACGTCAAATACGCCAACGTAAATTATTGTTGTTATAAAAGAATTATACTTTTTGTGTTTTGCTTCTGGATTTGCGCCAGTAAATGAAAATTAAGCGTTAAATTACCAAGCACCAAACATTGAAGGCTTTTTCAGCGAAATTTTACTTGAAAGTAAACTGAATTTTTTGAATATCCAAAAATAATAATATAGTATGCATATAAATCGTCGGGACAGAACATCTTTGTTTTAGGTAGCCTTGAAATAATATTTTTTTTTAGCTTATTGCTTCACCAAATATTCAGCATATGCTTCATATTATCTGATTTAAATGCTTAAGTGCTGCAAACAGCAGCCATCAGTCGACAAATTCCGTAATAAAATATGTTTTTGTTAAATAAAATTTGTTCGATGCGCTCAGGTTTTTAGCGAAGACAATATTTCAATATTATTCAGAAAATGTTGCAGTTCATAAGCTTAATCTACGAAAATAGTATATTTACAACTGCTAAGATCATATTTCCATAATAATATCTAAGATGATAGTTATCGATAACTTTCTATTAACCTTTTATGTGGTGTATGCACTAGCGATTCATATTCGTGTATGTACAGGCGGACGCACGGACGAACTTAATACGAGTACACCCCGTTAAGGGTAAACAAATTTAATGAAATGAAATTTAATTAATTAAATTACACAATAATTTTTATTTATATCATATATGCATATAATTTATATGGATTAAAAATTTTCTAATATCATATTATCCAAAAAAGTTGTTTGTTTAATTTCTGCAAATATATTATATTTTTTCACTCAATATTTTTTCGAAAAAAAAACAAAAAAACGAAAAAACTTCCGCTGCAAAACATGCAATAGATCTCAGTCTATTATGCGCGCAGCTGTGTCTAGAAAATTTCAGTGAAACTTTTGCGAAAAATTACAACCGATTTCAGACTATTATTAGCCCGTCTGGCTGAATGTCTGACAAAAATGTATTTTCGAAAGCACCAAACCTTCATTTGCAAATCTGTCTGTCTATCTCTCAACCGTATATCTTTCACGCATAACTACATGCATACATACATACATACATATATAAACATGTATAGACGGGCTAGAGCAGCTGCAAGCAGCAAACTTTTCTCAAAGGACAGCCAGACAATTTGGCTGTGGTAGCGCAAATTTAATGAAAATGAAACGGTAAATTCTGCTTGTGTCTAGTGCATACTACTTGTGCTTATTTTCAAAATTAATTAATTCATGCAAAACTATTTTTATATACATATATACAACCAGATAGTGTGTATATTTAGTTGTGTGAATGACTATCAGCCAGCCACCCACTCACTCACACACATCAACCACGAAACGAATTATACGAATTTTCATCGGCTCTTTGCCAGCGCGCTTAGTATATTTAGCTTTTAGCGCTTACATAAATTTGCGTTTCGCCTCCCATTTATTATTGCCATGATTTATTTTGTGATTTTTAAGATTTACACATGTACATATATCTATACATGCCATAGATAATATATTTTATTGCATTATTTATGCCAAATATGAGCAGAGCTCGTTTCCGTTACTCAAATCATTTAGACACATACGAGTGTCAAACTAAATGTTAGCAATTTAGTAATATATGTATGTATGTACATATAGATATTTTATAGGCTTGGTGGTTCCGGTGTGCGAGTCTTCACCAACATCATTAGTATATTTCATATACTATTTATTTACCACTTTGTTTATTCCGGTAATATTTTGCTTGCCTTTTCAGCTAATTCATTAGCGATTCTGCACCTCAAGTGGGTAGTAAAATCTAATAGTGCTGATGAGTGACAGTTGAAAGGGAATATATTAACGACAAGCTTATTACTCAGCACCTATGAGGTTGCCTAACCGAGTTACTTACTAACTGAGTTTGGTGTATGTACAAATGATCAACTGTTTCGATGAATGAGTGGTTGGGTTGTGAGTGAGTACCGTGTGTATAAATAACAGATATGACGGAAACGATATGGTATGAGGGTGATGATAATATAGTTGCTATATTTTTAAAATTAGTTCTGGAAGTTTAGTTAAAAAATATTGAATTATGAAATGAAATTAAAAAAAAAATGATAAAACCGAAAATGCGGTACTATTTATGAGAGCTATTGAAAAAATAGACGGAAAACCAGAAAACACATTAACTTCGACTGCCTCAAAGCTATAATATCTCTCACCGAAGCATTTCTTATAACATTAAAGGGTATAAAAAGATGCTTACCTTGATCAGTCAGTTTGTATGATAGCTGTTTGCTATAGTGATCCGATCTGAACAATTTTTTTGGATAATGTAACCTTGCCTTGGACAATAATCTATGTCGAAATTTCGTGAAGATATCTTGTCAAATAAAAGAGTTTCCCATATAAGTACTTGATTTTGATTGGCCAGTTTGTATGGCAGCTATGTGTTATAGTGGTCCGATCTGAAAAATTTCTTCAGAGATTGTTGCGATTTCTTCGGAAAAAATCCATGTCAAATTTCGTGAAGATATCCTGTGAAATAAAAAAGTTCCTCATATAAGAACTTGATTTTGATTGGTCAGTTTGTATGGCAGCTATATGCTATATTGGTCCGATATAAACAATTTCATCAGAGATTGTAGCGATTGCTTGAACAATCATCCATGTTGAATTTCGTAAAGATATCTTGCCAAATAGTTGTCCATACAAGGATTCGAATTTTATCGGTTAGTTTGTTTGTTACCCATATGCCATAGCGATCCTATATCGGTGATTCTGAGCAGCTTATTCGGAAAAAAGAAACGTGCACAAATTTCCGGATCGATATCTCAAAAACTGAGGGTCTAGTACACTGATAATTTATACATAGATTTTGTAAGCTGTCGGCTGTTTCCTCTTGGGTATTATACACTTAACTATACCCAGTCCAGGGTATAAATATCGAAGCAGATCTAGTATTTAAAATAGAAAATAAAATGTAAAAAGCATCTGTAAGGTGTAAAAAATCTTAATTTCTTTAAATGTATTCATAAATCACGCTTACGTAAAAGAAATATTTCTGTTATAGCTCCCGTTGATAGCTTTAATGAGTTGTCAACAAGCAATTTGCAAAGCTTCAAAGACAATAAGCAAAAAGCCAGCAAAAAAAACTTAAAATAAAACATAAAAGTCACAATAAAGTCAACAATCAACAATGAACAGCTTCAGATTCAGTCACAGTTGTCAACAGGATTATTTTTTATGGCTATCACTTTGGTGACTGCATTTTTTATGGCTACAACAAAAAGCCATTTAGCGCTAGCAAAAATTAAATGTCTGTATGTATACACATTGTGGATCATATTATACATGTTTTCAAGTTTTTCTTCATAATTATTATATTTTTTTTTAATTTTGTCTTCAATGGCATTTAGCTGAAATTAATTTAATATATTTGTTATGCTCATTAATAGCAGCTACTTATTAATTAGCATATGCTAAATGCATGAAATAAAATGCAATTAAAGCAAAATTTCTGTTGAATTCTCATTTGCATTTAAATACATTTAGTTTTGCTAGATTTAGTTTCTATTATATTGCTACTGAAATATTTTTTTTTTTTGTTTTTATTAATAATTCCGAATTTTCGACTATGTGATTTTTGACTATGACTAATTTGCGTTACAAAAATTTTGTAAGAATCATTGACTAATTATTGAAAAATTATTTTATAAGAAAAAATATAGTGTATTTCGTATATAAAGAGTGACCCATTTCCCCACTTTTTTAAAGAAAAAAAAACACAGAAACCATCAATTTAAATTAAAATTTCAGAGACTTTAGACTGTACATAAGTACATATCTTCACTGGTAAAAGTCTAACAGTGTGATATCATACGATGGCCAATCGAACGGCTCAAAATCTATCAATAAAACCATTGATTGATGGGATATGATGTCCCGAGATCACGAGCTTCAATTTCAGGCATAAAATAGTCGGTTTTCATGGCGCTATAACGATCGCCATTGACGGTTACATTCTCATTGGCATCATTTTTTGAAGAAATATCGACCGATGATTCCACCTGCTCACAAACCACACTAAACCGTTGTTTTTTCTAGATGAAACGACAGCTCTTGAATCTCTTCAGTTTGCTCTTCGTCTCAAATGCGGAAATTTAGCTTGTTTACATACATACCCATTGAGCCAGAGGCCTTATCGCTGAACAAAATTTAGCTCGAAAACGTTGGATCTTCTTGGAACAGAGCTCATAGAGTTTCTGTTCTTGTGCAAGCTGTATTTTGTATGATTTCAATTTAAGACCTCGACGTAAAGTGCGCCAAGTCGTTACATACGTCATCGACTCTCCCCTGTCTTCGTGTACACTCTTTGCTAAGGCTGCTATATTTCTTCACTGCGTGCTGGCCATGGTATATTCGGTCGAATATTACCCAATAATGAATGCTGAGTCTCAAGATGGGCGATGGTGTTACGAATAGTACGCTCAGTAGGCCTATTATGTTGACCGTAAGTTGAGTCTAGTGCACGAAACACATTCTTTACAGATCGTAAATTTTCGTAATAAACTTGAACGATTTGTAAATATTGTTCAGGCGTAAGTCTTTCCATGATGAATAGCCAAAAAATACTGAACAAAAATAACATGACAGCTTGACACGACTCACGTGTGATCTGTCAAAAAAAGGCTATTGAAAAAAAATACCTCTACTTGGATCACACGCTATTATCCATAATTATCACATTTACTTTTTCAAGTCATTATATATATAGTATTAATATCTTAATTTCATTTCCATATATTTTCTTTTTCACCACACTTCAACTGTCATCACAATGTTAAAAAAAATACTTATTGATTCATTTATTCTCTTTTCTTTCTAGGTAAGTTCAAAATCCAACAACAAAATACCTTAAAACAATCCCATGTAAGTTTCGCGTTAATAAAATTTATATATTTACAATTAAAAAATTTTATCTCCCCACTTACAAAACTTCAAATATCACCTCATCAGTGGTGAATAAACACATGATCACGTATAGTAAACCTTATTACTGACCGCCATCCTGGGTGGTCGAATATTGCGTACAGCAGTACGGTGTGCTACACACATATGCCTGAATACAACAATGACGTCTAATTAAGATTTTCAATTAAAATTTCTTTTAATTATTTCGAATTTTTATTTATCATTCCCCAACCGGCAATGGGAATTCTCTCTCAATTGTGCAGCTGATTGGCTGAAATCAACGTAATTCCGCAACATTTGTGTAATATTCAATTGCAATTAATGAAACGTTTCTTCGTGCGGCGGCGCGGGCTGCTAAGAGGGGCGAAAAGCTTTTATCTTTTCAATATTTTCATGGTGGTACATGTGCACCTACTACGCGCTTAAACACAGCCTCACCCACCGCTCACCCTGACAAAAACACACACATGACTGCTGACTTTTGAATTGCGGCAAATTCGCATGCAATTAGTAGATCCGGCCCGTGCCCTGCATCGGTGCATAGTCGTAGCCCGCGGGGCACCTACGCTTTGACTAAAATAAAAGAAGGAAGAGAGGCGCAGTGTGATGCGTTGTTGGCAATCAGGCTTCTCTAATTAAAAGCTATTGAATAGTCATTTGCATACATTGACTCCTCCGCTGCTCATTAGATTGAGGTCAATGCGGGATTTACGTTAATTAGACGCTTTGTGATTGTATAAACTTCAATGGGGTTAAATTTGAATTTGAATTTCCCTTGAGAATTAAAAGTAATTTAAATATTTTTGAAAAGCGAAATTTAAAATATGATTTTGTAAATGAGTATCAAAATTTAGAGCTGATGACTAACTTAAATTTTTTTTGAGATTAAGTTGACTGGTCGACGCTCATGTTAAACTGTGAAGTAGTATTTTAGCAGTGGTCTTGTTTACGTCTATTTTGCTAATATAAGTGAAATCTATTGCTGTTGTTGTAGCGGCAGAATTCCGCCGAGTTGACAGTTCTTGACGGGATAAAATATCCGGGTCCGTTCTGGTTACGTAGAGCCGACCGTCGTGGGAACGGTATCTATTGGTTTTAATGGCCTCAGAACCTAGCCTTTCAGTAATTTTAGGAACATGGGCCTTATGAAAACCAAAATAAAGCATTGTATGTCTAAATATTTTGTAGGATAAAATTTTTTTCCCAAGACCAAGTTGACCAAGTTTCTTTTGACTTCAAATATTTTTTCTGGCTATTAATCCATTATCTTTAGAAGTTGTTGTTGTAGCGGCAGAATTCTGCCGAGTTGACAGTCTTTGGCGCGATACAAGTTCCGGGTCTGTACCGGTCACGTAGACCCAACCGTCGGGGAACGGATGGAGGTTTTAAGGTTGCCATGTTTTTCTTTTACGACAAGAGAACATTGATATTCTAGAAAATTACTGCGGTAATATTTTTTCTTTCTTTTTAAGGATATGTAGTATACAAGTGAAACGATAAACACTTCGCAAGTTCTTTTTGTCGAATCTCGTATTTTCCTAGTGCAATCAAAAGTCAGTTTAAATAAGTTAAGAGGTGGTCAGTATAAAAGTACTATCTTCTGTCATATATTTTTTTGGAGACAATCTCGTTTGTTTTAATTTTGAATTTCGGCTTGGTCGGGTTTTGCACCCATGTTCAACCTCTCTCAATTTGTACCAGCCTAATCGTTCGAAGTCGAGATTTCCAAAAATACTTAATAATCCATCAGACATAAATCGAGTTTGCATAAAGTCCCAGCTTCTTCTTCTTCTTTTAAGACAATACGAATTTTTAAAATTAAATTTTCTTTTCGTCAAATTTCCAGTCCACCTTAGAGTCACATTGTTCGTAACTAACTCTATTAGGTGATCATTATCATGGTATTTTGCTATTGTCGTTTTTTGAGAGAGAAGATTATCTTTCAAATTTCGATCGGTATCAGAAGATTTTTTTTCTAATTTTAAATTTAGCCTTAGTCGAGTTTAGCACCCACAAGCAACCGACTAATCGCCCGAATCAACTCATTCAGCTATGACAAGCACCTTTCATGACAGAAATATGTTGATCACTTTTTCTAAATAAGTCTAGTAGTAGTGGACAGTATGACACTTCTATCTTTTGCAATTTTGGAGACGATATCGTGTTTTCTAATTTTGAATTTCGCCTTATTCGAGTTTAGCACCCCCAAACAACCGACCAATCGCAGGAAGTCAATTTGACTCATCTATGAAAGGCACCTTTCATTACAGAAATGTGTTGATCACTTCTACTAAATAAGTCTAGTAGTAGTGGGCAGTATGACACTTCTATCTTTTGCAATTTTGGAGACGATATCGTGTTTTCTAATTTTGAATTTCGCCTTATTCGAGTTTAGCACCCCCAAACAACCGACCAATCGCAGGAAGTCAACTTGACTCATCTATGAAAGGCACCTTTCATGACAGAAATATGTTGATCACTTCTACTAAATAATTCTTCAGAGCAAACTTTTTTCAAGACCTTTGAAACACTTGACATACAATATATACATACATACTTATACCTAACTTATTAACTCTGCATGGTTACTCATCACAGCATGCCGCCGCAACAAATCCCAATCGACATTAAATATCCATGAACCGCAAATATTCGCATCATTACATGCAACATGCCTCTGAATATGAGAAAATTACAAAATTATTTAACAATAACTATAAAGGAGAATTAGCAAAGTAACAACAACAATAAAAAACAGAAAGTCAGTCATAAGTAAGCGAACAACAACAATCAAATCAATTATACATGACTTTATTAAGTAAAAATCAGCAATTTGTAGAAACGTTTATGGCCAACCATTAAAATCGAATTCGCGGCATATTTAAGTAAAGAGATACTCAACGAATGAACGAACGAACGATACTCACTCATGGCTAAATAGAAATGTATAATCATACTTGTAAAACTAACTTGGCATGTGACTATAATTTAAAATTGCCATATTTGTGGAGGACAAGTTGTTCGCCAGCTACTCATGTCGCCGGCTAGTAGCAATGCGCCTTTTGCGGACGCCTCGACGTTGGCTCGCGCTTGAGCTTGAGCCCGAACCAAAGCGAAGTGATGGTGATCGCGGTAAGCGGCCCACTGAGCATTCGAACGCTTGGCAATGCTGTGAGAAAAGTCGCTGCAATGCACAGCGTTTTCATCTTCTGTTGTTATTATTGTTAGTATTGTTGCTATTTGCTGTTGATCGATCTGTGAAATTGCAATCAGCGAAATGTTTTGAAAGTTGCCAGGAGGGGAAGGGTAGTGCACGCGTTCGCATTAGTGATCGTGGAGCGTTGCCAAAGCGCTTGCTGATCGGATGCTGTCTGCTTTTTTTTCTGCTTTTCTGTTGTTCGATTTTCGCCTACATACAACAGTTGGCAATGAGAAATCAGCGCCGAGCTGGTTTTTAGTTTTCATTAATGTCTGCGCTTACCTTCCGCGCCGCTAGATAATCATTGCAAATATTTGCAAAGCTAGAGCTAAATGGGCGAGCGTATTTCACTTGCAATTATCATTTCACATTTGAGTTGGCAACTTTTTCTTGGAAATTAATGCAGTGTATGTCATCAGCAGGCTAGTTTTTTACTCTATATATGTACATATGTGTGTGTATATGTGATCGTGAATTTCATATCAGCTTGAAAGCGAACAGTGCCCAACATTCATTCATGATTTTGCTATTTGATTTCATTTTATATTTCTTGTTATTGTTTTTCATTTTCTTTTTGAAGAAACTAACTAGCTCTCCGCATTGAATAATCTTTCCGCTCGACATTGTTGTACAACAAATGTGTGTTCTGTAGTATGTTTTTATTGTCTGTGGTTGTGTGTTTTCTCGCATAAAGGCGATAACTTGAAAACTAGTTTACCTTGTCATATGTTTAAATGCTGTCTGTCTGTTTGTATGTGTGCAATAAAAATGTGTACTCACATTCAAGTTCTACAGATCAAGTGCGAGTTGTCAGCTAAGCAACGCTTTAACACATTTGAAATGATCTACAAAAACAATAATAAAAAGTACCTTTATTTGTATATACTATATAAGCTAAAATATCCCACTTTGCACAGTGGAGCAATAGTAAAACAGTTTCAGTCTTCTTCTTTATTGGCGTAGACATGGCTTACGCAGTTATAGCCGAGACGTTCTTCCTTTTCTCTGTTCCAATTGTAGCCAAGTCCTTCTCCACCTCTCAAGCTGAAGTTGCCAATGCGCAAAGGAGCATAAATCTTCCGCAGAACTTTTCTCTCGAAAACTCATAGCACCGACTCATCAGATGTTGCCATCGTCCAAGCCTCTGCACCATATAATAGGACGAAGATTATGAGTGCCTTGTAGAATTTGGTCTTTGTTCGTCGAGAGAGAACTATAGCTATACCTGTATCTCATAGTGATCCGATATCAGTGGTTCCGACAAATGAATTTCTGCTTTGCGTTTTGTTTCAAAACTGTGAGTTTTCAGCAAATGGAAAAAATTTTGAATATCATCTTCTTCTCCTTTATTGGCAAAGAGACCGCTTACGCGGTTATAGTCGAGTTGACATCAGATTGGTTGTCGTTGTTCCCTGATCCAAGGATCCTTTTCACAACTCACACAACCCTGAGCAGGAATGGTTCGCTTTCTCACTTTAGCTCGCCTTCAAACAAATGTTTTTTGGTTACCCAGAGGATACTTGGTCTAAGATCAGCAGTCGTGACCTGCTTGAGCCATATGTAAAAGAATCATTTTTGGCCACTCCCAATTGAATTGCGCTCAGAGAACTTTCCTCACTTGCGTGAACATGACTCCATTCAATGCAATTGCATAATAACGTCCGAAAGTCTCTTAAGGATGTCAGGGTCATAGGCTGATCTTTGCAACGAAGTGTGCC
Organism: Bactrocera tryoni; assembly: GCF_016617805.1. Classification (NCBI taxonomy): domain Eukaryota; kingdom Metazoa; phylum Arthropoda; class Insecta; order Diptera; family Tephritidae; genus Bactrocera; species Bactrocera tryoni. The sequence continues at coordinate 18,767,246 of NC_052500.1, forward strand.
CTCGTTTTCTTTCTTACTATTGTAATTCTATTCTCGCAGCAGTTTTACAAAAGCGCTTGCCAATCGTCTTATCGCAATATCTTTCTGACAAGGATTGTATTATTAGAGAATTAAATAAATTATGTCGAATTTTAACTGTCAAAAAGGTCTGGAAGATGGATTGGGAGACGGAGATTAAAAGACCTTTGCCCTCACTCATATATGTATTGATCAAAACTAACCTTCTTCAATTACTTTCTTTGATATATGAAGGTTCTCAAGTGGGATCTACAGATCACAAACCAAGTACAAAGACTTTGGATAAGCTTTTTTATATATAGTGGGTATTGCATTAGTTTAAGTTACAAATTTCCTTAATCCCTTAATCTTTCGAACTTTCAGTAAATGGGAATGTACAATTCAATGTACTTTTTTATGAGCTTCTAAACTGCCGTCAACTTTCAGCTATAAAAATCTTTTGCTCTCTTCAATCAAATCGCAATTACATTTTTTCTGTTAATGAAACTCTAAAGTTTATTCAGCCGATTGTTTTCTGATAATTACTGTAATTAATTTACCTCATTAACGTGAGCTATTAATGATCGTAAGTAGATATCGAGATCAATTAGCCAACAAACAATTAACTTTAAAACTAAGTGCTTCAATTGCCTTAATTAGTGATTGTTGACACAATAGCAGTGGAGCAGTTTTATCGCTTTTTAAAGACATCAATTATCAGTAACATTTCATTTACAATGGGTTTTCAAAATAATACTAGGTTATTATTCACATCTGAAACCCAAAACACTCTTAGCTCGTTTTAAGTGTTTTCCTGAACATTTTGATTAGTTTCTATAAAGTTCTTCAGACTTGTCAGCGCTCTCAACACACTATTTGCTTTCATATGAATCATAGAATTTATTCTAAATGTTTATTAATTAAGAAGGGCAGTGATTGTATGATGAGTAATATTTTGAATGATGATGTAAGTGCTTACTTTATTGAATTCAGTATAACCTATAAATGTTCGATTTACTGATGGAACTTCATTGATCTCTACGATATATGTATACCTATGTATAATACTATATATAATGATTAAACTGCGGGTTGTAAAGTTCTCTTCTTCGGTTATTGTTTTGGTGGAAACGGTAAATATAGGTTGATTTTAGATATAGAATTTCCTGGAGAGAAAATTGTCAAATTAGCTGTCAAAGTAAAGAGTTGTTTTTGACATTTTTATGTAGTAAACTTAGGTTGTGTCGGAGGTATTAATTAAGGGCGTTTTAAATATAGAATTTCTTAGAGATATAACTGTCAAAAAAGACATCAAGGAAAACAGCTGTTTTTGACATTTTGTCATGTAAGGTTTGCATCGGCACAACGTTTAGAAATCGTAGAATCTTTCATGACCGAATACGGATAATGAGTAAATATAATACATATATTTTTTTATATTCTTTTTTCGCTCGGCAATATTTTATATTAATTTTACAATTGAGATAATCTTTTATTATTTAATATTTAATTGTGGCTTTATATTCTTTATAGAACTCGTCAATGCTTTTTAAAATGTGTTTTTTATATAAATATATTAATTTTTTTATTTTATTTTTTTATGTTATTTTTATTTTATTTATACTACAAATGGAGTTAATTTTTCTTTATTTTTATTTTAAATTTTTTTTTCATCTTTAATTTTTCTTTTTTATTTTATTTTTAATTTTTATTTTCTCCCTTTTAATTTTTTAAATTTTATTATTAATTTTTATATAAATATTTATATATTTTTAAATTACATTTTTTTAAATCAATTAATTTTTTTCTTCATTTACTTTTACTTTTTAATGTTATTTTTACACAAATTTTTAATTTTTTTTATTTTTATTAATTTTTTATTTAATCTAATTTTTTTTTTACTTAATCTTATTTATTTTATTCTCGCTTGGAAATATTTTGTATTAATTTTACAATTGAGATTTACTATTTATTGAGTTTATTTCTTAATACTTAATTTTGGTTTTGTATTTAGAACGAAATATTCTAAAGCTCACCAATGCTTATTAAAATGTGTTTTTCAATTTTTATCTGACATTTTTATTTGTTTTAATTATTTTTTTTATATTTTTGTTCAATTTATTTTTTTTAATGTTATTTTTATTTTATTTGTACTCACATATGTATGTATGTACATATATATGTGATTTTTTAATTTTATTTTTCTTTTTTGTTATTTTCATTTACTTTTATTTTTGTTTTCTCTTCTTTTAATTTTTGCTATTGTTATTTGTTTTTTTATTTTTAATTTTATTTTATTTTAATAAAATTATTTTTTTTATATTCACAAATGGAGCTAAATTTTTTATGTTTTATTTTTGTTTAAAAATTTTTTATTATAATTTGTTTTTATTTTTTTTTACTTATTTCTTTATTTTTTTTGTTATACAATTTAGTTTTTAATGATCTTTTAATTTTATTTATACTCACAATTTTTTGTTTTATTACTATGATTTTATTTTTAAGTTTCTCCCTTTTTCATTTTCATTTTTATTATTTTCATTTTTATTTTTTGTATATTTTCTATAATTTTAGTTTTTTGTTTTTTATATGTTTTTCATATATTTTTGTAATATATTTAAATATTTTTTTGTTAATAATAACATATTTCACTTAAAATCCCTTACTTAGCAACGCCTTCATAGACAAAATCTTCAATAAAATATTATTCATAAATTTCAGCAGACCTCTGCTTACATAATATATGTACATACATATATGTATACACATACATATCTTCATCTGTTATTTTTTCAAAGCGAATTTCTGTCTTCTCAGAATCCATAAATAACATGGACTGAGTCACAAATCTACATTCTACACGCTGGTCACACTGGTCACACACAAAATTTGTTGACTGTATTTTAAGTAAAAGGTAAAAATAAAACATGTGAAATAAAACAAAAATAAAAATCAAATATATTTTGAGTAGTTTCTGTTTGGCTGTTTTCAAATCTTTTCATCTTCTTGCTTTAATTAAAAATTATTACCGGCAGTGTTGTATTTTTCGCTTTGTCGTCATAAATAACCAAATAACTGCAAACTAACGAGAAAAAATGTTTGTAATATATAAATAACGGCAAAAAGCTGAATATACAAGAGGAAGCAATTTAAAATTTCATAAAAACTTTTGCTCTGATCTACTATATGCTTCTCAGTTTTGTGCGCGTCTGTAAGTTAGCGCATATTTCTAGATTTTTTTCCGTTGCTTGCTGCAGTATATATTTTTTTAAATGATTACTTTTGCACACTTGCGCTCTAAATATCTATAATTACTCCATGGGGGCATAGAGTAACTGAGACGGCGTAAATCAAGCGTATAATATTTATTATTAGCTAGTTGGCAGCGATATTCAAATACATACATTTGCATAAAATGAAAAAAATATTTACTGGAGATATAAAAAATAATAATTAATTTTAACAAAAAAAAATTACTTTTGCTTCTAGTCATAATTATTTATTGATTGTGGGCGTTTTCCGCGCCGTCACACCGCTTATTTATTCGGAATTATTATTTATTGCCGCATATTTTCCTATTAATTTCAAATTTATTGCATATATATTTGTGCAATTTTTCATGGATTATGACAGTTATTTATACATAACGCGCTTCAAAGTGTTTTATTACTATCTAAAACACCGTTATTTGTTGGAGTTAACAATTTTAAATTAAAATATAGGGTTTTCTATTTTAGTTAAATTTTTTTGTTGATTTGTTTTATTTTTTGAAATTTTTTTAAATATACATATTTTTTTAAATATATTGCTTTTAGATCGGAAGAGCAATTTAATTTTATATATGTAAATAACTTTTTTAAATTTGTTTTCATTATTTAAGTATTTTTTTATTATTTTGTTTATTAATTTTTTTCAGTTTAATTTTTTTATTTATAATTTTTATGATTTTTCTTTATTTTTTTTAATTTGGTTTTATTATTTAATTAATTTTTTAATATTATTTTATTTATTTAGTTATATATTAATTTTTTTTTCAATTTATTTTTTTACTTGTTATTTTTATTATTATTATTTTTTTTTATTCTTGAAGTTTCTTTTTTAATTATTATTTTTTCTTCAATTTGATTTTTTTATTGTATTGTTTTATATTTTGATATTTTTTTTATTTTATTTTTTATTTAAATTTTTTTATTTATTATCTTTTCTGTATGTTTTTTTAATTTATTTTTATTCTTTAATTATTTTTTTTATTGTTATTTATTCATTTATTTATACATGTACATATATATATTTATTTTTAATTTTATTTTTTTTTTAATATTATTTTTTTTTATTTTTCTTTATTTCTTTTTTATTTTTTATTCATTTATTCATTTTTATATTTATTTATTTTTTTTTCTTTTGTTTATTATGTCCACTCCCCAATTTCTCAATTGCTCGCATTTTGCAAATAAATAATAATTTGCTTAACGTTACTCGTGCTGCAAACAACGTTAGCGCTCGCACAGCATGTCGTCCTTTTTCGCACCCAAAATCATTTGCCAGCTTCATCTCGGTCACAATTCATTGGAAATCAAGTAGACATTGTAATTTATATTAACGTATGTATGTGTGTTAATTTATATGGCAAATAAAGGTTTCTACCGACATATGGGTTACTTTACAGTGGCAGTCAAAAATATGTAGACGCTCAGTATACTTAATTATTAAAAAAATGATAATAATAATTATAGTACTAATATATCACATTAGAAACTCCAACATCATTAGGTCAATCTTAAAGTTTTTACCCAACTTCAACTCAACGGTGTTCATAAAATCTACTACTGAGCTCTTCAGCATTGATATAATTTCGGTATTAATTTTGTATTCATAAATACAGTTGAGTGGTTAAGTTAGTGTCGAGAATTTAGCGATTTTTATTGTTAAAGGTTGCTTTACATTACTTACAATCATTATCAGTTTCCAACAACTGAACCAGGTTCGTATGTCCATATCTGGAGAACTACAAAAATTCGTTATCTCAAAAATTGAAGAAAGCCTTATAGAGCTGAAAAATACTTCGGTAATAGTGAAAGATTTTACTTTTTATAAAGACTTTTGTCCCTTAAATTAAAGAAATATGACTTTGGGCATCTTTCCGTAGTACTTGTACTGTAGCCATTGCAATTTTCCACTACAGCAGCCTAATATCTTTAGCCACCACTGTTAATGTTGGTAGATTTACTGGCTTCTAAGTATTTTGATCGCCGTCAGATTGTATCTCATTGTCTTGCCTGTCATTCTCTCGGCTTTCTGCCTGTCTTTTCGGTTGTCTTGTCAAATTGGCTGACCCATAAGGGTGTGGATTAAAAATCGTGCTCACTCCTGCGGCGCACAAAACCAGACTTAGATTTTGGTATTAGAATTTTGTAATTTTTCCATTGTTTTTTATGTTAAACTTCAACATGTGCAACTGTTATTGTATGAAGATAGATAGAGAGGTATTGATCATATATGTATGTATGTATATTTATGTAGTATAATATATGTATATAATATACTTATGTATGTACTTGTGTGTTGTTTGATTAATATTTATTGGCAGTCAAATTTGAATAGGAGTCTCACAGGTATGTACATATGTAAGGATTTCAGGTGTCGAAAAGAAGAGCTTGTTTAGATATTTTACTTCTAAAACTCTATTTGTGTTTAATGCTGATAATTTATTTCTTTTCTGAACAACCTTCAAGGTATTCGCAATATTTATTGCAGTACGAAATATATATTATTTTAATTCTAAAGAATTATTGTGCACTAATAGTATAAAACCAAGAGGATATATATATATGTACATATGTATATATGTATAATACATATAATTCATTTGGTCTTATTCTAGATTACATTTCTATAAATCATCCAAAGTTCGCCTCTATGAGTGCTAAAATTAGACTTACACACTGGTTTCTCCAAAAAAAAATTTTTAGTAAAAATTAAAAATAGTAATCAGCGCGATAAATCGAATAAGTGTTTCAGTGAATCACATATCTCACTTCCGAATTTTCTGCAAAAACAAACTCAAACTCATATTACCCAAACGGAAATGTGCTCATAACTTCCTGATAAATTCCAGTAAAATGCAATGTTTTTATTTGATTGGCGCAATAAAAGAAATTCCGAGCAACTTAATCATAAACTTTATAAGGCAAAGTACTCATATACCAAAGTACACATATCAATATGTAACAAAAATATACATATACATACATATGTACATCTAGTTTACTATACATATTTACAGTTTAAATATATTTCTTTGCTTTTTACATTTTTTTTTTAATTTTTTCCATTTAATCATTTTTATTTTCAATATTGGCACAACACAAAGGTGCTGTTAATCACACTATAAGTTTGTAAAAAAAAACAAAATTATGACAACAACAATAATCACGTTTCGACACAAGAATGTAAATATGTTTGCGCACAGTTTATGAGTTTTACGTGTAATTGATAAGAGTTGCCGTGCAACTCAAAGTGCATAAAGTTACATGCTGATATATATTTGTTTACGTACATACATTCACATATAAGTATGTAAGTACCTACGTTAGAATGTGTTTACGTAAAGTCACCATAAAATTCATAATATAACAGAAGCAAAAGCCTTGCCAAGCATGTGCTAAAATTATACATTTGTACATACATACAATACATACATATATACATGTAAATACCTATTATACTTTAGAATTTTTTGAGGGTGATTCAATATTTAGCAAAAAACGTGTATATAAAAATGGTTAATACCGTTACATTTATGTTGGATTCTAATATTCACACCAGTTTGTTTTTCTTTTAAGGTGTTAAATACAGTTAAAAGGCCGAAAAACCGCCAATTTTACAGAATTTTTTCTGAGAAAACTTTTAAATTTATCGAAAATCGTCGTTTAATTACTAAAAAATATATCTAAGAAGCTCGTGTTAAAATTCCAGACTAATCGGCTTAGCCTTTTTAGAGCAATATTGGTCACCGACTATGAAAACACCATTTTACCTAATCCAGTACAGCGATGAATCGAACGAACAAATGGCATAATTCATATAGGCTAGCATAATTTAGGGGAGAGTAGGGTAATCTTTAAAAGAAATATTTTTTTTTGCATTTTCTGTTCCCTTTTTTTTAAACTGGCGGACATGATTCCGGTCGAACTACTGAACCGATTTGCTTAATTTTTTTTTAAATGTTCACAAAACGCCTAGCTATCGTCCCTACTAGATTCATAATTTTTTATAATTTATTGACAATGTTATGACAAAATTCATGTAAAAAAAACATGGAAAAAAATTTATATTTCATGATTTTAGTAGGGACGATAACCATTCACGTATATTTTAAGAATAAATTGGGTTTTTGTGTTTCAGATGATCCAAACATGAGAAATCGTGTCCGCCAGTGAAAAAACGCATCTCATTCACAGCTATTTCTCCGACAGATGTCATCAAAACATTCCCAAAAAATTGTATATACACTCCAAGATATAAAAAAGTTCTATTGTAGAATAAACATTTCTATGAAGAAAAAAAATTTCAAAAAACAGCCCAGATTGCAATACTGACCACTTAACTTAACATAGCAGAGTAAACAGTTATTTAATAATAATTTGACACTGATTCTACGCTGATTCTCGAATGATTCTAAAAATAAGAATTTTCTTTCGTTATAAAAAATAATAGTTTTCGAGCTCAAACTGATTTCTACTTTCACTTCTCTTTATTTGAAGCATCGCTTACGATTTCCAAAAATATCAATTTTCTTTCAATCTAATATGCAATTTTCTGGAGCTTTTGAATACTATTCTTCAATCGCAGCACCATTTTCAGACCTAAAACAGTAAAAAAAAAATATTATCACAAGCGTTGCTGTGCCTCTCTTGTTACTCAACGAAAGTAGCAACTGTACGTTAGGGATAGGCCATGTGATATAAAAAAACTTTCGTCCAAAACGAGAAATTATCTGCTAACCGAAGTGTTCTCTCAATAAATCCATTGATTGATGCGATATCTGGGAAGTGGCGCCGTCTTGTTGAAACCAAATGTCGCCGAGATCACAAACGTCAATTTCAGGCATCAAATAATCGGTTATCATGGGGCAATAATGGTCGCCATTGACGGTACGTTCACCGGCATCATTTTTGAAGAAATATATATAGAAATATTCCACGGGCCCACGAACCACACCAAACCGTAGTTTTATTTCTCCTCTGATATCTTTTCAGATTGCTTTTCGTTCCAAATGCGGCAATTTTGCTTGTTTACACACACATTGTGCCAGAAATGGGCCTCATTGCTGAACAAAATTTAGCTCGAAAACGTCGGATCTTCTTTGAACATTTCAAGATCCTATAGAGTGAAACTATGTCTCTTGGGAAGGTTGAACGGCTTCAGTTCTTGTACAAGCTGTATTTTGTACGCTTACAATTTAAGATCTGAACGTAAAATGCGCCAAGTGCTTCCATCCTGCTGCAAACGGCGTCGAATCGATTCTCCACTTCGATCAGCTGTTATATACCCGAACTAGTCCCTCAGTTTTTCAGATATCGATCTGAAATTTTGCTTTCGTTTTTTCTCATTAAAAAGCTTTTCGTTTGTCGGAAACTCCGGTATCGGATCACTAATGCATACAAACTGACCTGACCGATCGAACTCAAGTCATTGTATTAAAAACTTTCTTATTTGACAAAATTTGACGAAATTTGGCAAGGCAACGCTACAATTTCCAAACAAATTTTTCAGATCGGTTCACTAAAACTGCTGCCTTGTATGGCAACCGATCTGACCGATCAAAGATAAGGTCTTGTACGGCATCATGTGTATTTTGAAAGGGTATTATTCGGTGCAGCCGAAGTTGATGTTTTTTATTGTTTTTTTTTGTTTTTTATATGCTGTAAACTAAAAAAAACATCAGGTAAAAAGATACTACGTTGCCTCTATGCAATAAAGTATAGAAGGAGATAAGGCGGCCCACTCTCGCATACGCTCGACCCTCCGCCCAAGGCAACCGCATGTGTTCCAAATTGTTTACTTATTTACATATTTACATATCTACGCATATATATATATATACTTTCATATACATATGTATCTAGTATTCATCATATCATATCTCCATACATATCTATAGGTAAATGCGCCTAAATACATAACATAAACGTAAAGGTGCGTACTTTTTAAAAAATATGCGTTTTCCACACTGATTTGTTTACAAACACACATTCATATGCTTGGTAGGCATTTATGTAAATATGTTTCATGTATGCTTGTGTGTATGCTTTTTATGATCGTTGCAGGATAAACTCTAAAATGTATGCAAGTTTTCTTTATTGAGGTTACTTGACGGTGAAGCCGCCTACAATATACGTATGCGTACATATTTACATATGTATATGTATATACGGTATGATGTGTGTTTCTAAATATCTATGTATGCACATATTTATGCATATTAAGGCTTACATGTGCTTAATCCCACTGACTTTTTATTAAAACATGACTGCCTGCCATACATACTATATCCATAAATATATGTATGTGCTTCTGTGTGTATACACTGGACTTAATATGACTCCTTTGCTTTATTGCCATAAACTTTTTCCAAAATTTATATTCATGGATTTTAATCTTTTTAAACACAAATTTTTCTACGCCAGTGCGATAAGCGGATTATGGCGTAAGGATTAAGTAGTGTAATATAACTGTTATAGTCTTTGTATTCGACATGGAAAATTATGTCAAGTAAATAGTTTAAAATATATCTACGTAGTATGTACATACATATGTATGTATAATAAGTGTTAAACAGAGAGAAGAAACACATAAATGAGGTTCGGTTAGATTAATCTGGTAGGCCAATGAGCCACGCATAGACCAGTTTTGGTACTTTTTGATATCAGATGGAGTTCAGTTACTAGGTCCATGAGGAGTTGTCATCCTTTATTTTAACAGACTCCGTGACGTGATTATCGACACTTCCTCCAGTGTATCATACCGTGGAGACCCCAGATGCTTACAGCGTAGTCTTGCCAATGCAGGACAAGTGTACAAGAGATGCTCCATTGTTTCCCCGGTGCCTTCCTCTAGACGTTTCCTGCAGTCATCTCGATTAGTCACCCCATGCTGCAGTCTTTCATAGTATTCCGTTCATATTCCTTCAGTCTCTTTTATCGAGTGCCAATAGGAGCTTTGTGTACCTCTGATCTACCGTTTTGCAATGACTTTTGAAGTTTTGCACCCAAGTAGCTCGTTCAATCGGGTTTTGATTTTCTTTACCATCATCGATATCTATCGATATCATCGTATAGACAATTCATGGGTTTCCCAATGTTGATCACGTTTTCATGGAAATATTTTATTAGAATATTAAATTGTTACAAACATACACTATTTACAAAGAAATTCTGATATTTTTGGAACAAAATATTTTAAACTCGGCCCTTGCGACGCCATTTCCGGTGACCTTTTGGAAAAAAAATGCGTCCGCGTTGGAAGGATAACTCCTTACAGGATCATCTAAAGTGAACAAGTACGCGTTTTAGTTCAAATCTTAACTTGGAACTTGGACGATGGAAAAAAACTGAAAATTTTGATTTTTTCGCAGACATTTTTACAGAAAAATGAAAACTTCAGTGAAAATTTCGGTACTTTTTTTTCAAATAGTTGTAATCGAAAAAAAATGCTTCCTCCAAGTTTTTAAGAATTGTATCTCAAAGATCTAAAAATAAAATTTCATGAAGATCGGTTTAGTAGTTCTCGAGAAATCTTGCCAACCGACTTCAAAAACCCAGTTTCGAGAAATACGCGTTAAAAAACGACGAACTTAGCCTCGAGCGCACAAGTTCACAAGGCAAGTAACTCCGAAACTATTACGGGGATAGGAAAATTCGATTTTTTGAAACCTGTAAACCCATGTAACCCGTGTAAAAGTTCGAAAATATCGATAACTGTAAAAAAGCCTATAAATAGTATACAACTACACATATACATACATATTCATCAAAAAATCGATTTGTCTTTGTATCTACCCACTCATTCTTAAGCTCAGCTTTGAGCGCCTTGCAGTGTGCGCTAGTAATTGTCTGTCATACTATTTGTAAACTTGTCTAGCTGTCCAAATATCCAACTAACTGTCTATCTATTCATCCAATGCACCCAACTAACCATTTAGACCAAAGTCTGTTGTGTGTCTAAACACTATGTGTATGTGTCAAAACTCCAGAGACTTTGTGATGGACGTTGGATAACAACCTTGTCTATGCTAACAACTTCCTTGTAAACACATGTTCTTATACATATTATATATGCATATGCTAAACATATTATATACTACTATAAACAAATTTGCATAGATAAGTGTCCGTATATACTATATGTAAATAGAAGTGCATAGCTTTCTGCATAACAGACTTTTATAAATATTCTTGTTTTGTAGAATCTTAACCGCCTCTTTCCGCATTTTTTTTAACCACTGTCGGATAGTTGTTTTGCATATTAATTACTTGATTATGTGTGTACATACATACATATGTAAGTATATCTAAACGTGCTTAGGAGTTCTACATAAATATTTTTATTTTTCATATTTTTTACTTTTTTTTGCCCAGAAGCTATGCTAATATTGTTATGATGCGAATATTTATGCTATGAGAAGATTGCCAAAGTCTAAGACTTCGAGCTTTTGTATAATAAATGTGTATATACATATGTGTACTTGCTAAAAAGAAGAATACATAAATAGGTTTTTGGATTCCATTAAATCAATGCAGATTCACTTCTAGTACCTCGAGTGCCTAGCTCTTGGATGGCAAACAATTTTTTGGAGTTAGAAAAGTAAAAGACATATTGACAACACATTAAAGCTAAGCGAAAAGTGTTAGTTATAATATACAAGCCCATTTTAACCATTGTTCTATAGAACTACCTCGTTAAACTTCGAAATCTCAAAATTGAGACTCAAAAAATTTCGTTATTCATTAATATTTATTTTGCCGCTTTCAAAGTAATCCCCACAGATGTAATACACTTATGCCAGGGATTTTTCCAGTCCTCGAAAGACTTTTTTTTAAGCACTTCTTGGGATGGCTTTCAGCTTCTTTTGCGAATTTGTTTGATCTCTCCGATCGACTGAAAACGGGTTCTACGGTGTGCCAATTTCAGTGTGGCGACCAAGCAGAAATCACACGGAGGCAAATCTGGTGAATACGGTGGTTGATCGATGGTATTTATTGGGGACGAGTATCGGGACTAGTCGAGCAAGAACTCATTTCACACCCAAAATATCCACCAAAATCATTCAAACGGACTCGCGATGGCTCTCTTGCCATTACTAGCCTGACGATTTTCAAGCACCATATCATTCACTTTTTAATATTTTCATTAGTTGAAAAGGCCGAAAGTCGTGCAGAACGAGGCATATCTATGATCTCTCGACTTTTTCATCTAATATTTTATTATTGCAATAGGAATGATGAGCTGGAAGCACCTAGACACTTTATCCTGCACTGTCGAGCTTTCGCTAGACGAAGGCTGGGATTGATATCAAACCCATCAATATATTATTGCAGGCTCTAGGTATTTTGTTCATATGCAACAGTCTATTCGATTCATATCTAGGATTTCTGAGCATCTCCAAGTGGGATTATTCGTGACCTCAACAGCATATTCACCTAACCTAATCTAACCGAACCTAACCTATAATATAGAACATACGATTTTATTGCGAACTATCTATCTACTCCTTTCGCCACCTCAATAATTACATTCAAATTAAATGCAAAATAAAATCTAGTTTCAACGTTGCCAGACGCCAACCAATTACTTTTTTAGCAAGAAAGAATTTTAAGCTAAAAATATGTTTTTTACGCCTTCCACCTACCACCCCGTCACCTCAGCGCCGTCTTTTACGCAGATTGTGTTCTGTTAATTAAAAACATGCTGAAATTCTTTTTTAATCGTGCTTAGTTAGACAGCATGCTAATTTACGAATCGCTAAATTATAACCGTAACGAATTTTCGGTCGAATCGTGTCATCGATGAGTTAGCGTTTCCTGTTGCTTTAATAAATATTATGGTTTTGCTTTAATTACCGTTGTTTTACAGCTATTTTTATGCGGATTACTTGCGTCAATTTGTTTTAGAAATTATTGCTTTTGCTTTTTATTTTTTTATATATGATTGTTTTCGATTTTTTGCTTATTTTGTATTCATTATTTTAGAAACTTGCAAAAAATAACCTGAAAAGGTAAAAATAGTTTTTTTTATTAAAAAGTAAATACACTTTTTTATTTGGAAAAGAATTTTGTTATTATGAAATAAGCTTTTGTAAATTTGTAAAATTGTAAAAAGTTCATAACTATGTTATTTAAAAAAAAAAAATAAAAACTCGTTTGTTGTCTTAATTTTATTATGTATATAATATCTAGAAATTAAAAATCAATATTTTGAAAATTTTATAAAAAAAAAATTTTAAATGTATGTAATATTAAAGTCTGTTACATTAAAAAACAATATTTTGAAAATTTTATTAAAAACAATTTAAATGTATTTTGAAATTCCATAAAAATAAATATTCTTAATCTTATTTAAAAAAAACTATTTTTAAAAATTAATTAACTTTTTTTAATTTTATAGATATTTTTTTTACTTTTTGTAAATTTGCATATATGTACATACATACATATGTACATATGTATGTACATTTATAAATCAAAAAAATTATATCTTGAAAATTTTATTTAAAAAAATTCAAATGTATTTAAAATCCATAAAAGTGAATATCCTTCATTTTAATAAAAAAAATATTAAAATTTTTTTAACTTTTTAATTTTTTAATTATATTTATAATTTTATAATTTTAAATTTTTTTAGTATATTTTAATTTTTTTATTTAATAAATAAAAAATATTTTAAATTTTTATAATTTTTAAAATTTTTTTAATATATTTTATATATTTTAATTTTTTAATTTTTATATTTTTATTTTTTTTTAATTTTTAATATAATTTTTTTTTTTAATTTTATAATTTTTTTAATTTTTTTTTTAATTTTTATATTTGTTTTTTATTTTTTTTTTTAGTTTTTATATAAAAAATTTAATTTTATCAAAGAAATTTATTGCATAAAACATTTTAACTAATTTATTTCCTTTCTTTCATTTTAGGTAAGTTAATCCGAATCTCAACTAAGTGCCAAAACTGGCCACATAAAGTAAACAAGTAAATTATCGTATGTAAATTTATTAATATTTTTATGCAAAAAAAATATCTTCATATAATTTTTACTTCGAAGCATGCGGATGTTTGGTATGCGAATGTGAAAATAATTATGAACTGGTTTAAAAATTCCCTGAAGGTATTTCACAAAATTGGCCAACTTATTAGCTGCCAAAACAATTATGCATAATTTATAAAACTATTTCTCGAAAATGAAAAACAATTTCCGAATACCAAAAAATTTGGATCATTCACTGTCAATTACAAAAAGTTGTAGAAGATATAGCATATTTTGAGATTGAGAGTCTTGAGATTTTATATTTGCGAAGTATGTAGTCGTACAAGCTTTGTTCAATTTGTGTTTGCTGCTTCAGCGAAGTTGGCTGCGGTTGTTTGAATGTGTATGAAGTTTATACAGAATTCTGCCAGAACCGAATCATGCGGAAGACTGCTTTTCAAGCCATTCAATTGCCATTTATGAAACTCTCTGAACTTGACAGTTAGAACCCACACAAAAAATACAATTTGAAAAAAAAAAAACTTAAAAAGAGCTAAAAATTAAATTTAAATAGTATTCGTCAATACATCATAGATAAAAAACATACAAAAAATATAACAGAAAATATAAACCCAGCTTTATTGCTGTTTTATCACGACTCTAAATAAAACTGTCTTCTACAGCACATAAAAATCGCTAAAATATTTAGCGCGAAACCGTTAAAAGTGAGAAATGTTTGCGGCTGCGGAAAACCCCAATAAAGATAAAACAAAATCGAAAAACGAGCGAGTAGAAAAAATTTAAAACCAACAAGTAAACTGAATATCATTTGCAATTATAATAGGATCGAAAAGACACAACAACAAAATCACAGCAACAGCTAAAATACAACAACAACCCAACACAATTTGAAAACAGCAACACTTGAAAAACGAACCTTTTGCTCTGAAGCAAAATGCTGCAAAAAAAAAAACGCTAAACTGTAAAATCCAAAATACAACTGCAACAACAATAAAGCGCGACTCAAAAACCATAACAGCGGTAAACAACCAGCATAAAAAACCGCTTAAGTTATGAAAGAAATAAAAAACCAACAACAAAATGCACACATTAATCGTTGCTAAGGCAAGCAACAGCAACAAAATGGAGTAAAAAATCAACTGCTAGTTTGAAGTCGGTTAATTTAAAATGCAAATCTCCAAACATCCACCTACGAGATATTTCGCGGCGATTTCAACCGCCAACATGGCTCGTTAGTTCCAGCGAACGAATGACCCAACGAAAAATGGCGTTGAAATAAAAAACAAAATTTGAAAAACTAAAACCGAAATTAAAAATTACAAAAACAAAAATCGTTAGTAATGGGTACCTACATATTTCTCATAAACATTAACGACAGCGCCAAATGAAGTAGTAAAATTTTATATTATGAAAAGAACAAGCACAATGACAAGAGAGGTGGTAAAAAATATTCATTTAATATTAGAATTGTTAGTTACGAAAAAAGAACAAAAAAAATAATAAAATGGTATGCCTTAACTGTCGGTTTGGTTGTAAAGTTGTGCCTTAGAGTAATCTGCGATTAAAATATATTCAACAATATGCTTGAAAAACTTGAAAATGACAAAGAAAACGTGTAAAAGTTATATATTATTTCGTGTTTTGTTGTAAATATGAAGGCAGTAGCTAAGCAAATCTAGTAGAAACAGATCTGAAACTGTTTTCCGTTATCGTTTCTTTTGTGTTGTAATCAAGATAAAGTGCACGTGTTAGATTTGCTTCGTTTCACAAAAAAAATAATAATAATCTGTATGTGATTGTTTAAGTCTCGATCGTATAGCTAGTTTGGGACCAGTACTTAAGCTATGCTAGCTATAGATGGTTATAAGTATTCCAGCTGAGTCTCTTACTAATAGTCAATAATTTTTCCTTTGAAGTACGTAACGAATGAAGGATCTCTAGTGAAGGGGTTACATGGGTAAATCAGCCTTTTTTTAAATTTTTTTTTTCACTTATAAAAAAATAAATATTTAATTAGAATTTTTTATTATTACAAACATCTACTATTAACAAAGAAATTCTGCTGTTTTTGGAAAAAAATATTTTAGACTCGGCCATTGCGACGCCATTTCCGATGACCCCTCAGAAAAAAGATGCCCCCGCGTTGGCGGTATAACGGGATCATCTAAAGTGAAAAAATACGCGTTTCAGTTAAAACTTTAGAATTTGAACGAAGGGAAAAACTGAAAATTGGATTTTTGGCAGACATGTTTACAAAAAAATAAAAATTTCAAAGAAAATTTGGCGACATTTTTTTTCAAACAGTTGTATTCGAAAAAAATACTTCGTCCGAGTCTTTAAAAATTGTATCTCAAAAACCTGTTTAAAATTACATGAAGATCGGTTGAGTAGTTCTCGAAAAATCGTGCAAACCGACTTCAAAAACACGAGTTTCGAGAAAAACGCATTTAAAGACGGCGCATTTAGCCAAGCTGGCTTCGAGCACACAAGTTCTAAAGGCTGTATCGCTGAAACTATTTCTCGGTTCAACATAAAAGTTTAGGACGTCTAGAGGTGATATAGAATTTAGTAAGACAATAAAAAATTTATTTTTTGAACCCATGGAATCCCTTAAATTACTATATTTATAATCAATATCTAGAGATATTTATAAATATTTCCCAAACCTGAATCAATGCGATAGGATTCCACTCAGGTTCTCAATAAATTAATGACTTTTAGGCACCCTCTCTTGTTTCTATATTGATAGATAAATCTTCTTTATTTGAGTGATTTTCTATCCAGTTGTTGCTATTGTTGTTATGTTTATTTTACTAAAATTCTGTCGAGTATAGAGACTTTTGTGTGAGTTTAGAGTCTTTTGTCTGATAAAAACTTGTTTCCGTACTGTGTAAAGAGGACCTTGGCAACGACTTCATACACAAAGCTGTCCGCTCGCTCTCATTATTCTATATATAAAGTATATGATTTTTTACTATGTATATTTAGAAAAGTGTCAACATTGAGTTGAATGTTGTCTACAGCTCTAAGATTCCATAAAACAATCCAGCCAGGTTTACATTGAATCCTACTGTTTTTAGTCTTACAATAGTTTACATTCGAGAACGAGAAGACATAGCCGAAATTGGCCTCAGCCGTCTCGATGAAATTGTGTTAGGCTCAAAGTGTTGATTTGAAAGGATCTTATGATCCAGTATTTAAGAGTGTTTACTTACTATATAGGACCGACGTTCTAAACTGTCCAAATGAGATCCGTCTTGGGATCGATCTCTTGACCAAACCTAACCTCGGTATAGTCTCTCTTAAAAGCTTCGAATAAATACACAAGTACTATTCTCATTATCTTCATTTCTCAATTATCGCGCTTCCATTAGTCAGCACTGCTAATCGATATCTCCTAACTTTCCATTATTTTTATGAGATATTCTATTAATAACCAAAGAAAACTCCAAAAAGTATTTAAGCTCTATGGTTAGTCGTGTTTGGAAAAAAATACCAATCACTTAATGCTCATTGCAGTGAAAAAATCCCAGTTAATAATTAAATTCGCAATTCCGCTCTTGTTGTAGCGCTAATTTCACGCACAGTTTTTTCGAAACTTTTCTACTTTTTTTGTTTTCAAAACAAACCGACACATACATATGTATGTATACGAGTATATGCACATGCTTTTGTTGCTATTCTTGTATACATAATAGTTAGTTTTGGAAGCAATTTTTTTGCGTAGGCATTTGACCACAGCTTTTAATTTAAATACCCGTTGGTTGTCACAGTGGGGGTTCCAAACGGCTGATTTAAATTCGCTTAAACGACCATGCAGTCGACCGGTTAGTTGCCTCACCACGAACCGCCAGCCGTAGAGTGGCAGGAAAGACGGTAAATTTGGGGCCCTCGTAAGCCTCGTAACAGTCACCCAAATATACGGCCAGTCAGTCAGCCACTCAGTTAGTTAGTCAGCAGTGCACTTGTCCAACTCGCTCGCTTGTTGTTCAGCTCGTTTGGCGTACTTTAATGGAGATTTTAATTAAATGCGACACAGAATTGCTCTGCGTACTTTGATAAGAATCCTATGGAGAGTAGAGAAAAAACAAGGTAGTAGTAACAAAGTATTAATAAACAAATAACAACAACAATTAGGTTCACTATTCAGTTCAACCTGTCAACGTGTGCGACATTTCGACATCTATGGCAAATTGCCTGTGTTATGTGTTGATTTGCATGTGCGCACAGCCTGACTGGTTTCCCTCCGTTGATTACTACCGTTTATACATACCATGTATGTATATGTATGTATGTATGTATGTATGTATATATGTACATGTTTACTGATTTTTTACAAGTTACTTGGAATCACAAAGTAAACAAGTAACCTGAGCCCACTTGTGCTTATGTAAGGCGATGTCAGCGAGAAATTGGTTCCACGCTACCGGAAAAGTACACTTGTTTTTTACCCGATAAGTTGTGGTGTTTTAGTATAAAGTGCTTAGCGCGACTTTTTTTAAGTAATTGTTTCTTAGTTCGAGCAGTTAACATAGTGTATTTAGAATTTTAAATTTAAGTCAGCAGACTTAATGTTTTTACAGTCGAGATCACTGTTGATACAATATGAAATGGGGTGTAAATAGTATTGGTAAGAGTTAAGTTGAGTTGAGATAATGCTGAGAGATTAGATCAAATAAGAGTAAGCCACATCGATCGATAAGTTATCGACGAATCGAAGAAATAACTTCTTCTTCTTCGTTGGCACTGCAACCGTCACAATCGATTTCACATAACTTCGCCTTTTGCCTCGATCCTTTGCGACATCACACCAAATGTAAATTTCAAGTGCAGGCAGGTCGCTATGCACTTGGTCCTTGCTTCCATTGTCCACTCATCTTGAATTCTTGAATTGAAGAACCTTTCCGCTGGAGCTTCATCTTCCATGTAAACATGGCCTAAACAGCGCATTAATTCCATTTTTTGGAGCTTAACCGTATCCATGTTGCCGTAGGGTTCATAGAGTGGTTCCATCTTCTTCGATATTCATCACTCACGCGTACGGCCGCAAGATCTTGCGAAGAACAGTGCCCTCGAATGCTCCAAGTACTTTGTTATCTCGTCATGATGCATGTTTCTGCGCCGTGTAATAGAACCGGAATAATGAGAGACTTACAAGCATGATTTTTGCTCATCGAGAGAAGGTTCTAAGTCTCAATTGCATACCGATCCCGAAGTAGCTCTTGTTGACAAGAGTTCCTTTTTGCTTTATCTCCAGGCTTTGATTATTGATGGAATTTATGCTGGTTCCGAGTTATACGAAGAGCCGAGGAATACTTTGTCTTGCTCACGCTCATCAAAAGACCAACCTGTTTCGCTTCTTTCTCTAGGTTGGGAAAGGCTGAGCTTACGGCTCTGTTGTTAAGTCCTGCGTTGTCAATATCATCTGTGTACCGCAGTTGTATTGTACTTTTAGAGTAAACAGTGCCATTGCGGTTCAGATTAGCAACACGTATTACTTTTTTCCAGCATTAAATTGGAGAAAACGCATGAGAGGGAATCATCCTGACTAGAGCCTCGTCTGGTATCGAACAGCGCAGAGAGCTCCTTCCCTATTTCAACGAAACTATAACCATCAGTTTCGTTACGTTAACCCAACTTATGATTCCATGAGTTGTGCTCCTTCAGCAGACCAGGTTTAGAAACGTCCTTCCCGATTTTGACAGAACTGATGGTTGTGCTCAACGTTATTCTGCATAACTCAAATAGTTTCGCAGGGCTCGCTGATACTTACGTCACCCAACTTATGATTTCATGAGTATTGATCCTTCGGCAGACCAGCTCGAAGTTTATAGCGACTTTTTTCAATAATAAACAACTGTTTAAAAATATTTTTATTTTTGTCTCAAACTTTTGAATCCATTATCTTCTTCTCAATTACACTTATGCTGAACTTTTTGATCTGCCTTCACACGCGCGACACACACTTGGCGTCAAAAGATTGTGACCCTATTCATACAACTGTGTAAATATTTTATCATTTTCATATTTATTATAATTATTTTTTTTTGTCTCCAAAAACCTAAAAATAGTAACATTTAACGCTCTACACCGGCTTAATGCATACGCAATAAAGAGGCGACTAAAATTAAATAAAAAAGTTGAAGCAAATAAAAATACGATTTTTATGTAAATAATAAATAAAGAGCAGCGGACGGCAGCATTAATGCGCTGTATTGTCGCTTGACTCTCGGCGCTCGGCATTTTGTGGGCGTTTAATTTCGCTTTTGCTTGTTGTTTTGTAAATATTTAAATATTTTAATTTTACATAGCTATTTTGTTGTCTTCTTGACAAAAATATAAGCTGTTGTACAAACTGATAAAAATGTGAAAAGTTATGTCTATATTTACTCAAGCGCTTATGCCGTTACATAAGCGTATTATTTATTTATTTACACATTTGAATGCATGGATGAGCGCTTAAGATTTCTGGCTTTGCATAAGCTTAGCACAGGGCGAGAAATGCTTTTGTTTTTAATTGCTGCTATAGTTGCACAGTGTACTTATATGTACATACTATATATGTATGTATGTATGTATGTTTGTAGTATACTTGGTGTATTATTAGATTATGGCAGCTTATTTCTAGCATGTTAGAAAGAAAGGTTTAAAAATAAATTTCCTTGAATCCTATGAATTTGTTAAAAATTGAACGTTTAAATATTTGTAGAAAGATGTGGAAAAATTATCGATAAATTAAAATTTTCGATTAAATTAATTTCAAATATAAAAGTAGCATATTTATTGATAGAAAACTATTATCTTTCATATCTACATTGATTGGCGCAGTAACTGCCTGAACTTAGACGAAAGAAAAAATACTGAAAATTCGATTTTTGAGTTCAGTGAAAATTTCTGGACATTTTTTCAAATAGATGTAATAGAAAAAAATCCTTTATTCAATTGTATTTCATAGACCTGTGTCAAATTTCATGAAGAACTGTTGAATAGTTATCGATAAATCTTGCCAACCGACTTCAAAAACACAATTTCGAAAAAAACGAGTTTAAAGACGGCGCACTTAGCCTACCTTACCTCGAGCGTACAAGTTCTCAAGACTGTATCTCCGAAACTATTACCCGGCTCAACTTTGAAAATTTAAGATAATATTCTACAGGTGTTAGAGAATCTAATAAGTCAATAAAAAAATCGATTTTTTGAAATCCGTTAACCCATGTAACGCCTTAAAAACAAATCCATTTTTGTAGCATTAAATTGGAGGTTCTTTTTTGAGTAGTTATAATTAGTTAATCTGATGTATTTTTATCCCATATGGGCTATAATATGTATTTTGTTCGCTGATTTGTTGCCATTTTGAAAGTTATTTCACCCTACCGTCCCCAAATAAACCCTTGTTCCAATTAAAAAAATACTGGAACAGTTGATTTTCACAAAATTTTCTTGAAAATAATATTTCTCCAGCAAAATCATGCGCCGTCTGCAATAACAGGTAGCAATCACTTCGTGCCAGGTTCAGACTATAACGTGGATGTATAAGAACCACCCGACCAAGCTCCCGCTACTTCTGGAGCGTCACTATCGATGTGCGTAGCCTGAAATTGTCCTGATAGAACTGAAATCCTCTCCTGTTGACCAAAAGTGACCGCTTCTGAGCGATTGCTTTCTTCAGACGGTCCAATTGTTGGCAGTACAGGTGTAAATTAACAGTTTCGTTGTATGGTAGCAGCTTATGGTTTTCATTCCCTGCCAATCTCATCAACTACTAAACAAAACCTTCCTGACCGTCAACACAAGCTTGGCAACCGGCTCATCGTGATTCACTATATATAGAAATAGGCAAAATTTATAGAAATAGGTAGTAATCACTTCGTACCTGGTTCGGACTATAAAGTGGATGTATAAGAACCTCCCAACCAAGATCCCGTTACTTCTAGAGAATGACTATCGATGTTTGTAGCCTGAAATTTTCCTGATAGAAATGAAATCTTCTCATCAACGGCCAAAGCTGATTACTTCTAGACGTTTGTTTCCTTCAGACGGTGCAATTGTTGGCAGTTTAGGTGTGAAATAAGAGTTTTGCTGTAGGGGAGTGGCTCATGGTTATCATTCCCTGCCAATCTCACCAAACACCTAACTAAAGATTCCCGACTGTTAACCAAGGTTTGACCACCGGCTCATCGCGATTCGACCGCGACCATTTTTCGCTTCATGGTTTCCAAAGTGACCCACTTTTTATCAGAAATGATCATTCGTTTCAAAAATATATATTTGCTTGGGATCCAGTAGCTATCGCTGAAGGAATGCCAGTATATGAAGATTTTTTGGTGTTAACTCGTGTGACACTCATACATCAAGTGTTTTTTGTATCCAGCTATTCTTCTTACGGTTCCAAACGGATTTTGTCTTTGTACCAAATGCCAGTCATATGTCTCTTGTCCGTAATAAGCGTGAAAAAAGAGAGACTGGTATCACTGATTGATTTCGCTAACCTTACTAATTATTCTTGTTAAAAATTATGAGGATTATAACTACTACTTAATTTATACGTAAATAAAAAATATTTCCTATATTTTATTATTATTACACTGAACAAGATATTAAGTTTACCATGAAGTTTTCAACATCCACAAGAAAACTTCGGATAACCTATAAATTGTATATGGTATATAAATGATCACCATGACGAGTTTGGTCACCCATCTGTCTGTACATAGTACGTTAACTAGTCCCACAGTTTTTGAGATATCGTTCTGAAATTTGGCACACATCCTTTTATTCTCTGGAATCGGAATTGCCGGAATCGCTGTTCAATGTGATCGGTCAAAATGAAGTCCTTGGATGGGCAAGTTTTTTATTTGACAAGATATCTTCAAAAAATTTGGCACAGCACATTACACAAGACAGATTTTTTATATAAAATCAATCTGTAAATTAATCTCGTAATTAGATTTTTTGCACTTATTCAAAGAAGAATTCTATGAATGGCGACTTTCATCTCACGGCATCACGTTAAAATATGCACAAATCAGAAGTCGTGACTTTATACCCTTACAATCAGATGTCATACTTATGTATTTATGTATATTCATATTTGTATTTACATATGCTTTTATACATGCATACATACATACAAACATACAAACATTTGTGCATATGTGTTCAATTAGTGCTGTAAGCCAGAATTCGCTGCCATTTATGGAAATATTCTTAGCACAAACATATGTTTGGACTTATAAATCACAAATTAGCATTCATAAATAGTTAAATATATGTACTTATGTACAATGTGTGTATACTATTTATTGTAGATAAATATGTATGTACATTGAGCGAGTGATTCACGACTTGAATGGCAGCTATTATTTCGAAAGAACATGAAACAAAAATATTATTACAAATGTTAATAACAATAAGTAGGTAATAATAATAAATGTGTATGTATGTACATACATACATATTTGTTTGTAATGCAACCATGCAACAATCATATTTCAACCAATTACCGCGCCAAGCTTCAAACTAAAGGCGAAAGACAACACCTGCAGTATGCAAATTAAAACATTTACAATTTATTTTACAACACAAACAAACTATTTGTTGCACTTTACAAACACGTATACTTACATAAGTACATAAATACATGCTAACAGCATTTTATGCAGGTACGAAGCAATAAACCGTGTGCATAAAGCAACGGCAAGTAGTGATAACTGCCACTATTTGTTGCCACATTTCGCATTTGAGTGGAAATCTCGTTGCAAATTTACGATTATAATGAACATAAAAATATTGTAAAAATGCAACTCTGTTCGTATTATATGTGTCAAAGCATAAATCGTTTCTTTTTTTGTGAAAATGAACTATTAATTAAATTGCGGCAATTATCGCAGCGAAAACATGTGTATTCAGGTGCTGGAAACGACAGTTTTCGAAAAAAAATAAAAGGAAAAATTTTCCTGGTAGTAAAAATGTGTTTTTTACGACCAATTAGACGACTAACAACATTTTGCAATTTTCGAAAATTAATAAAAAAGATATTTCCTACTTCTACTAAAGTCTGTGGAATAGTTCTACAGCTAGAATATAAAAATTTCTATGTCTATATATATAAAAATCTAAATAAATGTATGTACATACATATGTATACCAAATGAAAATTTCATAAATGTGTTCAGAACTCACACGTGTACATATTTTTTATGTGACATCATTTCTTTATATTTACCCATCAATATTTTCAAAGTTATTTCTAGCTAAAAGTTTTCTTTTATGTACTATCCTTTGGCTTTTATGAATATATTTTCGTTGGTAAGTTTCCAAAGAAAATTTTTAGCTGATGACTAGCAAACATTTTAGAATTTTTCTTTCAAAATAATTTATTGAAATAAAAATAATGAATTTTAGCAAATATTCTAATAAAAGTTTAACTTCAAAGAAATATCATGCGAAAGCTTTGAAGTTTACAAAAGCTTGAAAAAGTTAACTACAATACAAATCAATAACTTCATCAAGCTCATTCGTTCATTAAAATATGTATGAAAGCACCAAAAGTTTGCTATGAAATCGTAAGAAAGCTTACTTCAACTTCAATGACCTTATAATATGTGAAAGCTCCGGTGTTGTAGGTTTACCCAATTAATAAAAATATATGTGAAAGCTCAAAAAGTGTGCTTTGAAATCTTTTGAAAGCTTTTATTGCAAGTTTTTTTTTCAACTTCAATGAGCTTGTACTATGTGAAAGCTCAAGTTTTGTAGGTTTAGGCAATTAATTAAAATGATTATTGCAAAAGCGTATTTCAACCTTAATGTGGTTATACTATGTGAAAGATCCGGTATTCTAGCTTTAGCCAATTAATTAAAACATATGTGAAAGTTCGAATGTTTAAGCTTGAGTTTTTTCCATAAAAATTTACGTTCAAGATTCAAATTTATATTCTGCTTGACAAACATGTTCAAAAAATATCCAAAATATCTTTCTAACTTAGCAGAATTACGTCTTTGCAATTTTACTTTTTATGCGTAAAAAAGTGTTCTAAAGGTTTATAACGTGCGTACACATTGTTGACTATATAGTCATCATCACATATAAAGCATCAAAAGCTTGCTTGAGCTTTATATCTAGAAGTTTTACTTAAAGCTATCGGGTTCTACAGAAAAATTTATTTTTTTTCTTATTTGAAAATACTAGAACTGATTTTGTATCGAAATTCGACAAAGCTTTAAACGGTCAGAGCTTTAAGCGCAAGCTGCAAGAGCTAAAAAACAATCGATAATATTGTAATTTAAGAAGAAACGCTGTTTTGAAAGTCTATATGTTAAAATTCTCATATATTTTTTTCTAATAATAGCTATAAAAAGTTTGAGCTTTAAGCTCATACTTCTCCTTAATATTTTAAAAAGAAAAACTTTGTAAAGAGTCTTAGAAAAGCTTTTTTAAAAGTCTATATGTTAAAATTCTCATATATTTTTTTCTAATAATGGCTATAAAAAGTTGGAGCTTTAAGCTCATACTTCCTTTTAATATTTTAAAAAGAAAAACTTTGACAGTCAGTGGGTTAAAAAGCTTTTTTTTCGCCATTCTTAACGAAAGCTTATAAAAGCCCTCAATGAAATGGAATATTAAGAGTATAAAACTTAACTGTAAAACTTAAGCTTTAAAAACGTTACTTAAATATTTGAAAAAAATTACGTGTTACATTCACAATTCAATGAACCTAGTCTAAACACATTGCCCGAGCATTAATAGCTGCTGTGTGACTCTAATAAACCATTATTATGTGAATCCATGGGTATCCATGGGTAATAAAAAGTGTTTTTCCTCTACGTGATGCTCTAATTGTTGTGATAAGTGCCCCCATGGACTTAATCAAAAGACACATGGCCACATAAATAATATCTCATAAAGCAATGCCACAACGTGTATAATAAATCTATGAGCTTTATGTTCACCCACAAATTAGTAGTTATCCTAAACGAACACAATCACACAAACCTGCTTTTGCCACCTACCTCTCTGCCATCCGCAGCAGCCACCGTTCACCGACTCGTGGGTATACAGAGCCCCAAAATAATTCATTACCCTGCTAACTGTACCAAAAGCAGAATTTATGGTTCGCATTAAACTAAATTATTGCTTCATAATTCTCAACAGTCGCAAAACACAAATAATTTACAATAAAAAAGTATATAAAATTTCATTTACATTAATCAAATCGAATTCTACACGCGTGTGCAAAATCATCACTGCAAGAATTTAGACAGACGCATTTAAATTGGGGAAAAATACTAATAAAATCTCTTTTAAACAGTCCGCCATGTTATGCCTGTGCCTGTGCCTCTGCCTGGGCGCACATTCATTAGCATGAGAACGAGAATAAAAACGCCCACAAAAGCAAAGCGGCACTGGCGAAAGTAAATATGTGTGGCTTTATTAAAGTACACGCGTACTTGTGACGGTATTTTGCCATTAACAATAACAACAACCCTACAAGATTCAAGCATCCACCCACACCAAACGGGTTGTGTGGTGACGTGATCATCGCAGTTGCTAAATATTCAACGAATACACAGTCGTACATGCTCGTCAAAGTGAAAATCCTCTGCACGTCACGAGCCTTGGCAGCATAGAGAATCTGCTATATTTACTTCTTTGGATATCAACTATTGCTTTTACGTCATAGCCAATGTCGATTAACGGCTTTGTCCTATGAAGTCACTTGCTCGCATGTGTACAATTGTTTACAAGATTTCTTAGCTGGATTAAGATCGCTGTGCACACTGGTTGGGCGCAGATCCAAACAGCTGGCCACCAAATAATATACATACATAAGTATGTATAATACTTTACTCTGAATTATTTTGAAGAAAGATCATATTGTTTGCAATAAATTTTTGTTTGTTTTGGGGTGTTCTCTAATGTAGGAATTTAAATCCATACATTTTTTTTTAATTTTAAATTTATAGATTACTTTAATTCGAAAAAAAAACTACTTCGGCCGGACCGAAGCCATAATACGCTTCATAGGTGCATTTTTATAGCATTTTTTATACCCTTCATAGGTAAATTTTTTATATCATAAAAGCGTATAAAACAAATTTTATCTTGATTTGGATCGCTGAGTTTGTATGACTGCTATAAGCTACAGTAGTCCGATCTGAAAAATTTGTTGGGAGATTTTAGCACTGCTTTGAATAATAATCTATGCCAAATTTCATGAAGATATCTCGTGAAACGAAAAAGTTTTCCATACAACGACTTCAATGTGATCGAGCAGTTTGTATGGCAGCTTTATTCTATAATTGTTCGATATCGGCGTTACCGCCAAACGAGTAGAAAAAGACGTGTGCAAAATTTCAGATCGATATCTCCAAAACTACGGCACTAGTTCGTGTAAGTATCACGAACGCCTAGACAGACATACTAACGGGACTAAAACGGCACAGCTCGTCAGCTGATCACTTCAATTTATACTTTATATGATCCCCGACGTTTTGTACTAAGTATTACAAATTTCGTTGCAAACTCAATATACCCTGTTCAGGGTATAATGAATTATTGCATTTTAGTTTAAACAGATAAAAATCAAAATGCTTAGAATTAAGACTTTCTCGGAAAATCAATCTCATAAAAAATACATCCACCAAATGTTCTGACATTAGAGGGAAAGGTGTTCGATACATATTATTTTTGAAATTTTATGAATGAAAATAGCTTATTATAAACACTGTTGGTGTTTCAGTTAGTAAGAGAAAACATGTTTGTATGCAAAATTTGAAAAATATTTTCCATTAAAATAATCCGCCTTAACTATATAGCACTTGTTTCAGGCAAATATGTACATAAAGTCATATTGAGTAAATGCCAAAAATAAATGTTTTCAAACCATTATTTATCCAGCGTGTTGTTGTTTACTTGCACCCTGTGGCTAAATTTATTTTCTTATTTTGACTATGAAAATTAAAAATCATTAAGTAATTTAAGCTTTCGATTTTTTGCGCTGAAAATATTCTTAATATATTCTTGAATGAATAAGCTAATATTTATTAAAAGATTATGAGGCGTTGTAATATTCTGAATAAAAAAAACATAATATATATTTTAGATGTGTATGTATATTTTTGGAAAATTTGTAAAACAACGTAATTCGACTTAATATTTTTATCATTTCAAGCTGTGAAAAGGATTTATTTTGATACATTTTTTAAAAAATCTGTGACTAGACTAAAATTATTTGAAAAAGCTCAAAAAATTTGCTATGCAAATTTTAGAAAGCTTATATTGAAAGCTTACTTCAACTTTAATGCGCTTATATTTATGAAAGTTCAATTGTTATAGACTTAACCGATTAATACTATAAAAATATACGGGAAAGCTCAAAAAGTTTGATTTAAAATCTTATAAAAGTTTATTTCAACTTCAATGAGCTTATACTATGTGAAAGCTCAAGTGTTCTAGGATTAGCCAATTTATTAAAATATACATAAAAGCTGAAAAATATACAAGTGGAATCTTAAAAAAACTTATTTTGAAATCGTTTTTCAGTCTTAGAGTGGTTATACTATGTGAAAGCTCCAGTTTTGTAGGTTTAACCAATTTATTAAAACATATGTGAAAGCATTGCAAGCTTAATTTTACTTCAATGCGCATACACAATGTGAAAGTTCGAATGTTTAAGTTTAGCTAAGCACATAATTTTTGAAAAAACTTTACTTTCAAAATTTCTCTATTATTTTCAACATTTTTCTAAGTTAGCTGAATAGCATTGATGCTGATAGACTATCGTTTAAGGATATTATCTGCTTAAATAGAGATTAAATTTATAATTTTTTACAAGAGAACAGAGACATTCGGCGAATCGAAAAGGACTTTTATTTCAAAATTTTCATTAATTTTGCTTGAATTCGTCTTTTTTGAACAGCAGAAAATTCATATTTTCATATACATATTTCATATTTTTCATTAATTGCATTTGAATATGTAGACCTACTAAAGCTGTTCAGCAAAATTCTTCCATTTGTCATTCTTTCTCACTCCATTTCCGTTACGCCACTCTTGACTGACTTCATTACGAAGGAAGTGGCAACTTCCGCTTGCTGCGCGTAATATGTGTAATATTATTAGCTTACACATTTCTGTTATCTTACGTCTTTATCATTTTATTTTCGTACTTATAGCAGGATTTCTTAGAATTTTATAATTTAACTTACTGTTTGTGCGATTATAGTTATCTTTTTATTTTCAAGTGTTCGCTATAAAAATTTGATTTACTCATCAACAACAATTTTATTTAACTTCTAACTGAGTTGAGTATGACAATGTGAGTACATCAGCACTGGCTGTTGTGTGCTCTTGAGTCCACAGTCTGAATTTTTTTTTTTAGATTGCTTAGTTATATTTACTTTATTATTTAAATTCGTATACATTTTTGTATAGAAAAACACACAAAGTATTTGGCAATTTTTTCTCTTTTGATATTTTTGTGCAGCAGCTGTTTTCTTTTTCGGTTATCAGCTGATGGTTCCAACGTTGGTCTAATAAATTGGCGAGTGCAAGTAAAGCAAAATAAAAAACTCAAGTATAAATAATATATATACATACATATGTACATGTTTAAAAATATATGCATACATATGTATATATATACATAAGAATATCCCCACAATCTTAAAAATGACCAGCTAAATTCAGTTCTTGCTCTTTGTGAATTGCTAAATTAAACAGCAATTATTTTTTATTTTCTTGCTATTAATTTTTTTTTTTATTTTCTTCAATTTATTTATATTCTTATATTTTGAGTTTTTGTTATTACTGCGCATTTTCTCAGCTTTTGCTCTGCCTTTATTTACTTTGTTATTTGTTATTATTCTAATCAATTTTATCATTATATGCGCCTTAAGGTGAGCACACACTCTACTTTTAGTGATTACGCAAAATAAATACGTATTAAATGAATGTGCACGTTTTTCGCACTCAAATATTAATAGTTCCCGATTTAGCTCATTCAACAATTAACAACATTTTGTGGCTTGAATTTTTTCTGCTTCTAAACAATTTGAAATGATCTAGAGAGCGGCTAAAGCTCAATACTGTATAATTAATACCATATAAATGGATCTTGCCTAAAATTATACTCGGACTGTTATAAAACGCAAAAAATATAATAATTATTAGGTTAGATTAGATGACTGATTTAAAGAGATCGCTCATAGAAAAGAAGAACTCCTATGTTGGAACTTATAAATTAGTAAAACGCTTAGTAGTCAATATAATT
Source organism: Bactrocera tryoni (assembly GCF_016617805.1). Taxonomy (NCBI): domain Eukaryota; kingdom Metazoa; phylum Arthropoda; class Insecta; order Diptera; family Tephritidae; genus Bactrocera; species Bactrocera tryoni. The sequence continues at coordinate 18,797,779 of NC_052500.1, forward strand.
TTGCACAGGCCTTTAATTTCTACTCATGCGAGTTTAGTGGGATGCCTCCCAAACGCGGGACAGTCAAAAAGGAAGTGTTGAGTTGTTTCACCTAATCTTCTTCCATAAAGTTTCTTAGCGTCTAGTAAGATTCCCAACTTTACAGCATGGACTTCAATAGGGTCATGGCCTGATAAAAGCCCTATAACGAGGGAGAGGCTAGCCTTGCTGAGGGAAAAGAGATCATAAGATATCATTTTTGCGATAGATCTTTGGCAACTCATGTAACGATGGCGGCCCAGAGCAGGTGAAACTTCTGCGAAGCCCAGCTAGTAGTGGAACAAAAGAGAACTTCTAGGATGGCCTTAATTGTTACCTCATCATGTTTAAAATTCCGCTGTGGCCTGGCATCCATACCAGTCTTATCACAAAGACACTCGATATTATTGATAGCGAGGTTAGGCACTCTTTGATCAACCCTAAACGTAAAGGCGCTCACTACCCCTCTCCTCCATCGGCTTCTTCCCACCCACAACTCCCGCGCCGGTATATGGACTGAGAAGGAGCCGCCAGAGTTCGGTTTGGCGACTCCTTAATCCAAGTGATCCGGTTTGAAGTCAAAGTGTGTCAGGATATCCAAGAGACACGAGTTTTTTATAGTAAGAACACACATTCTCTGAGTCTGATAACAACTTCATGCACCTTCCGGTTTTCTTAGACATATTTGTCAGTAATGATCGAAGCAATAAGATTTTAACAATACTTTAAAGCCACTTCTTCCTCCCTGCCAGACACCTTTTTCCAAGGTCAGCCTGGAGATCGGCTACGGGATCAAGCAAATCCAAAATTTAAAAAAATTTATCATCTGCTCGTGGAGATTTGTTGAGTAGTGTTATTAGACAGAAACCATTTTTCCTGCTTAGTTTATGAAGTAATAATGCCTTTCCATTAAAACAGATCATGCCAATTCATTAAGACAATGTATTATTCATCTTGCTGCTCAGCGGCTTCAACAGCTTCAACAGCGACTCAAATGTCAACTTTGAGCTAATAAAATGTTTACGAGCTTCTAAGTTAATTACCGCACCACGCGTTTATCAATGTCTAACGCGCTATTATCTTAAGTGGAAATCTTGCAACATGCCGTCTTGTTGCAACAGCGAAATCACATCGTATTATGAATGGTGGTCGCGTAGGTGTTGGGGCTAAAGTGTCGCTTTTATAGCTGCCACGTAATTGACACCTCGCCAAAATGACAAATAAATACATACATACATGATTATGTATATGTGTATGTCTATGCGTGTATGTGCATATAGTGATTGCATCCATTGAATATTGCCAAAGCAATATTAATAGCTTAAAGTTGTTAATTCTATGAGACTACAAAGTACTGCTTTTAAGTACATATATGTACATACATACATGCATACATACATATATACAAATGTACGGATTATTTCTGTATGTTTGTTCATTTTTATTCCTCTCCAGCATTTTTTGTTCCCATACACTTCCACATGCTCTGCCTCGTCAAAGTGTTGCATGCGTTTGTGTGCTGTTGTGTTGCATGTGTGCCACTCTTAAGTGCACATAAAAATTGCCATCAAACAACAAACAAGCCATTTTTATTGCTTTCGCGCACATATGGAGCTACAATTTAATTATTGTCACAGCAGCAATAATAATAGCAACAGCAACAACAACAAAAACAACAGTAAATTCTATTGCGTTCGCACAAAGTTGCATGCAGAAATGTGAGCATACACATACAGATGTGTGAGTGTAGTGCCAGCACTTTGCTCGCTTGTGATTTTTATTGACTTCATTTGTACTTTTTTTCGTGTACTCGATTTTATTTCCTACGCACACACGCTCACAACGCCTCCTCAAAAAATCGCCTAATTCATATGCAAAAGCATACACATTCATATTCATACATGTAGATATGTACATGTATGCGCATGCATGTGTGTTTGATTGTTTGCACGATCGTTTCATTTGGCTCTTCGATTTGCGCTTCGGCACGTTCGTTCGCCTCAACGCTATTAAATCCGGTTGTAAATTGCCAATACGCGTTTTCATTCATAAAAATAAAGTCATTATTATTATCAGCGGAATTTGTTCAATTAGCTTTTTGCTTCGTACTTTGCTTGGTTTCATTTAGTTCAGTTTTTTTTTTGCATAAAAGTACTATGCGGGAAAATTTTAGCTATGAAAGATTGCAGATTTATTTGATGGATGATTAATTAACAGAGTTGCAAGGGTGTTATAGGTGTTAGATCCTTCTTCTTCGTAGACACCGCTTATGCGGTTATAGCCGAGTTTACAACAGAGCGCCAGTTGACACCTCGCCTTCTTCCCTTTTCGCTGTTTGGCGCTAATTGGAGATTTCAAGCTAAGCGAGGTCCTTCTTCACCTGATCTTTCCAATGGAGTGCAGGTCTTCCTCTTGCTCTACTTCCTGGCAAAGCTGTTTAGAATGTAGAACATTTCTCGCATACGCTATTTTTTCGTTATTTGATCTCCTGTAATATATAGGCATATCTTCAATATTTTTTTAAAATTCTATGTTGTTGCTTTCACAAGAGAGCAGACGCGAGCAGAGAAATGGCGAATCGAAGACAGCTATAACCGTTTTTGAGCTAAGCGCGGTTGGCTTTAGCATAAACGACTTTAAAAATTTGTTTTTTAATAAATTAATTACTGTTAATAAAAACAGTCAAATAACTGCAGCCAAAGCTTTCCAAATAGCAACAAGCAAAATGCAGCTTATACTTAGCCATGTCTCACTGGGTATCCCATAATACATAAAGAAATGTAGTGCGTGACTTGCGTTGTTGGTTTTTGACGTGTATGTGGAGTTTCTAATGCTCTGATTATTTATGTATTTTTTATTTCCATTATTTATAAATATTAACTTGCAAATCGAGGAAAGCGTATCGCATGCCTGTGGCGCTGCCAGCGTGGCTGCGAATCGGAATTTATGCGTAATTTTTCAAATTGTTTGCAAATAAGTATAAATGTGTTGGAATTGGTTTTTCTGTAAACAAATAATGCATTTTATAATATTTATGTCTGCGCTTCATGTTTCATTAAATATTTATACATTTTTATAACAATTTAATATACATATGTATGTATGTATGTATATACGTATGTATGTATGAACAAAGGCATGTTAATCGTGCGATAAATGATTAATATTAAAAACATAAATGAAAAAAATACACTAAAAATAAAACATAAGTAAGTTAATTACAAAAATTAAAATTTTAAATTTTTTAAACCCTTTTTTCAATATTTTTATTTGAAATTTTTTTAAATACATTTTTTTTATTTAAAATTAGAAAAAGAAAATTTAAAAAAATGTATACATACATACATATATGTATTTAAAAAAATTTTTTTATTTTTATTTGAAATTTTTTTAAATCTTTTTAAAACATTTTTTTTATTTAAAATTTGGAAAAATAAAATTAAAAAACTAAGTATATATTTTTTTAGTTTTCGGAATTAAAAATTAATTCTGTCAAATCAAAAAATAAAATAGTTTTTGCAACTAAAGAAATAATTTTAACGAATATTATTCGTCACAAACTTTATATTGAATTCAAATGTTAAAAGTATTGTTGTGATTGTATTTATTATATTTATGTAATTATTGCTGTTTGTTTTACACCAGGTTACGAATTTTCGTATTAAAAAATTTAAATTAAATATTTTTTACAAAATGTTTAATTGTTAGTTCAAACAAAAATTTTTTAATTATTAATTTAAAAAAATTTCAATATTTAATAATAATTTTTTTTATTAATAATAATAATTTTATTAATTTTTAATTAATAATTTAAAAAAATTTCAATATTTATAACTTTTTTTATTATTAATAACAATTTTATTAAAAAAAAAAAAATTTATTCTTAATTAAAAAAAAATAATTTTTAATTCGCAAACAATTTTTAAATTTTTAATTCTAAAATACAGTTTTTATCAATCCGATATTAGAGATTAAAATTTTAATTTTTAATCCGATTTAAAAATATATATTTTTTCAATGCTGTCTTTAATATTTGTAATTTTTTTGTACTATTTTTAAGGTTATTATATCCGTTTATGGCTTTCTAAATTAACTAAGTACATCAAAAACTTTTTCTTAAAAAATAAAAAAAAATGCTATTGTTAAAAAAATCTAAACATTAAGAAATTTACTTTTTTCACTACGATCATACCTGTACATATGTATGTATGTACATATGTATATGTAATCATTCTGCGCGCCAACACACATTTTTTTAATCATTGTAAAACTAATTACCGGATGCTGCCTCTGATACGTGTGCCACCAGCAGCTTCAAAGTAGCAACCTGTCGAACCAGCAAAATCCAGCAAGCAATAGCTGACAAGCAACAAATCAATGTCAAACGATGACTATTTATTTTTCTCAATTTAATTTTTTTATGGCCATAATTTTTTTTATAGCAATTACATTATAAGCATTTATTGTCACACTGCAGCAATCAATGCTCGTAAAAATTGTTAAAAAAAAAATTAAAAAATATTTTTGCTTGTCAATTTTTTGCTTTCATATTTAATTTGCCATGTAAATATTACTTTATTGTCACTGGCCGAACATACCAAGTCACTTTATTGCCACACACGCGCACAAGCGGCTGGCAATGGGCGGCAACAAGAGTCTGTGAAGCAAAATTTAATATGCATATGATCTGTAGATACATAAGTATATACATATTTTTATATGCATGTATGTATGTATGTGTTCATACTGGCCAACACTCTAGTCGATCCAGCTGACGATAGTGCATATTTTACATGTCAGCAATTTCAATGGAACTCCGATAATGATTTAATTGCCATTTAATAGCGCATATTTAATAGGATTTGAAATGGCAAGCAAATACAAGAGAAAAATTGCAACAAAAAAAAGAATGAAAAAAATATAAATAACATCGAATTATTGCTGAGGCTTTATTGCTCTGTGTGCATTTATTGCTGTTATTACATTCATATATATTAATATGTATGTATATTCATGTTTAGATGGCAGATAAATGCCGCAAACCAAAATGCCGACATGTCTTGGAAGCTGCAGCTATTTCCATGACGCCTGCACGCTAACACCACGGTGCAGCGCAGTGCGTTGTATGCATACTTTTTGTAATGACTGTGTCTTTTTTTTGCACACACAAAAGCTCACTTATGCACTTGCAAGCACATCTGTTTGTTTATACATACTATAATTGCATGTTTCTTTCATATTTGTATGCACAAATATACATGCATACAGACATACATATGTATTTATATATGTATGTATAATATATTTGTGCTCATGGAATGCGGCATTTTCATGGTTTTACTTACTTAGTCGTAGAAAAAGTGCAAGTTATTGCTATATAAGGCATTTTAATGGATTTCGAATGAATAAGTACTTATGCATGCGTAAATATGCATTTATGTGTGATTTAATGCATAACTTTTTATTTATTTTAACATTTGTAAATATGCATTTCTTGCGCTTTTACTTGGTGAGGTGCAACATTTTTCTGTTCACCTGCGTTTGCATTTTAATCAATTCGCTAATTTACTTGAAATCGCGTTGCAAACTATTTTAATGGGAAATACCAATGTTATAATTTTTTATTCATTTCTAATGTCTTAATTTAATTTACTTTTGCTTCTTATGTATGGAAGTGAATATCGAAGTCGATAAGCCAATAAATTTATTTGAAAAATGTTAAGCAAGCAACACAAGCAGCATGTGAATGCACACTGCAAGCCAACTAACCGTTAATTCACTGGTTAATTACCCAAAAATGCAACAAGAGATGACGTTTCCAATTGATAATTCTAACCGTAACCGGGCAGGTGGGGCAAAGGGGTTATAAGTTGGATGTGTTAGATTCCATGATAATCCTTTCTGCATATTTACTAATAATTCAATTGATAATTCTAACCGAAACTTTTGGACAGGTGTGTTCGTTTATCTTGTTACCATTTTGAAAAGTCATTTCAAAATGCCACTCTCATAAAAACCTTCGCCCCTATTGGCAAGAAAACTAGGACAGTTAATTTTTAAAAGCTTTTCTTGAGGCGAATTTTTCACTAGCAAAAGAAACCAGGTAGTAATCAATTGGTGCCAAGTCCGGACTATATGGTGTATGCATAAGAATCTGCCAACCAAGCTCCGAGAGCTTTTGACCAATCACTATTGATGTGTTTGGCTTTCTTTTTATTTTGTGTGTTTTTTTTTTTGCTGATGTCCGTTTTCGACGGGTGCTCAAGCATTGCTGAGTGAAGAAATCACAAAACTGCCTGAGAAGTTTGTTTAGTACGAAATCTTATCTTCCCAACGTCATATAGCGTATCCCGATCGCACTTAAACAAGGCGAGATTAGACTACTAAAGCCATCTTTTAGAGAAATAATGTATTTATTTTTACTAGATCCATATTATCCATAGACTATTTAAGGGGTTAATTGGGTAGGGTAAAAAACAGCTCTTTTTTAACAATTTTTTTGTCATATAAAAAATGAAATATTTTATTAGAATTTTTTATTGTTAGAAACATACACTATTAACAAAGAAATTCTGAAATTTTTGGAAAAAAAAATATTTTAAACTAGACCATTGCGAAGCCATTTCCGGTGACCCTCGGAAAAAAGATGAGCCCGAGTTGGCAGGATAAGTCCTCCAAAGTGAAAAAAATATTTGTTTTAGTTGAAACCTTAACTTAGAACTTGGACAAAGGAAAAAAATTAAAATTCGATTTTTGGCTGACATTTTTACAAAAAAAAATTAAAATTTCAGTCAAAGTTTCTCGACATTTTTTTTTTTTTCAAATTGTTGTAATCGAAAAAAATCCTTCGTGCAAGTCTTTTAAAATTTTATCTCAAAGACCTGTGTAAAATTTCATGAAGATCGTTTGAATAGTTCTCGAGAAATCTAGCCAACCGCCTTCAGAAACACAGTTTCGAAAAAAACGCGTTTAAAAACGGCGCATTTAGGATCAACTTTGTACAATATTTTAGAGGTGTTGTAGAATTTAATAAGACAATAAAAAAACGATTTTTTGAAACCCATAAACCCATGTAACGCCCTCAATAACTTCAACAGTTAAATCTAAATTATACTATTTTTCAATTCTCGAAAAGTCAGAAAGTCATATATGACTACAAATAGAATAAGAAGCTCGACTTAATTTTGAACTTATTGAAGGTTCAAGTGCTTTTTAGTGGCCCTGGTTTGACTTAAATATATGATTAGTTTTCATTCAAAACATTGTTCCCAGTTGGGTCGTTCTAGATTACAAAGCATTTTCAGCTAGTTCTTTGATTATTCAGGATATCCATATAAATAGAAGATCTCCTTCTTTCAACGAGCTTAACTTCATCTCTTGAATATATGATACTTTGTCATAATTCAGAAATTGATGATGAAATGTAGTTAGATCTGTCAAGGTCATACAAAAATCTGTAGATCATCAGTGTTTCAAATATTTCGCAGAATAAGAACTGCCACTGATAAGGATAGCAACATACATAGCTTTCTATAAAAACTTTAAACAAATTTTTAGTTTATTTTTTGTAAAAAACCATGCATTCTATTGCATCTTATTTTATGCTCTCATTTCTTTTGTATTATGCGGGAATTCTTAAAGCTACAACTTCAAACAACCAATGCACTTCCCAAAGCTATTCAATAAGTATTTCAGATGAGGAAATGAAAATTGTTTTTCCCAACTCCAAATCGAATGCTTTTCCTGTTGTAACACGCTGGCGCTCACGAAAGCCAATAAAAATATAAATTTTATTAATAAAAACAATTATTACACAACTCAATAAAAGGCAATGAATACAATGATGAGCGTGGATTGGTGCGCTGAGGTGGGCTGGTGGGGTACTGTGTCTTCCAAGTAGTGGTGTTTACAAGAAAACATTCTGGCATTTCTATTGTAAATTCCAAAAGCGTCGCCGCAAACAACGCTGGAAAGCAGAAAATGAGAAAAAAAAACATAAAAATTCATGCAACAAATGTACAACAACAAGAGTATATATATTTATGTGCGATTGTCTGCTTGTAGCATAAAAAGTATTTCAAATGTTTTGTGCATTTTGCCGTCGGAATGTATAAATCGAAAAAGAAAGCAAATAAACCGACAGCAGCAACTTCAATAGCCGCGGAAAGCATTTAAAGAGAGGAAGCAGTTGTCCACACTGTGGCGCTTTAAAGAACAACACACATACACATATTTACAATATTTTTATTTGTGCATACAATGTACATAAGTATGTATGTACATACAATCCGCTTGCGTCTATGGTGGTTTTTGTGCGGCGGCACGCGCATAGAGATTTCATGTGGCGGATCGCCATCAACAGCACGCCTGCAGGCGCATTGCCTGTTGGCTGGCCACGATCACCGATCACCTCTAACTAACCATCAGTTTGATAATAGTGCGGCCAACTTTGGCGCCACTGTTTTGCCAGCGTTTATAAGACACAGTGCTGTGTGTGGTGTGTTGCATTGTGTCGACGCTGATTTTTTATGCGACTTCTTGTCACTTGTATGTACATACGTACATACATATGGGTTTGTACATATGCATGGTGTCACGTATGTATGTGCATTTGTCCAATACGCACGTCCGACACAGTTTTTAAACGCTTCTTGGATGTGAGTGGGAACATTTCGTTTCGTTTGAAGTTTTTCGGCTAGTGTTTTTGGCTAAAAGACGTATGAAGAATTATAAAAAAATGTGGAATGAAAAAATAACTAAATTGAGAACAAAATCAAAATAAAAAAATTAAATTATAATAAAATAATATTTATGAAAAATTAAATTATATTTTTTCTATAATTTTATTATTTTTTTATAATTTTTGTTTATAAAAATTTATTTATTTAAAAAAAAAAATATTTTTATGAAAACTTTATTTATTAATTTGAAATTGAAAATTTTGATTGTTTTTGAAATTGATAAATTTTATTGAATCGGAATTTGAAAAAGTATCAACATACCAAATCAAAAAAGTAGTTTAAAAGAAATATAAAAAATAATTGATCAGAAATTGTTTTTAAATACATTGCTTAGTTTTGATTTTTTTTGGCTCAGAAAGGGTAATGTTTGCAATTTTTTTCTAGTTACAAATAGTTGTAAATTTTCAAAAATTACAATTTTTTATTTTAAAAATTATTATTTTTTATTAAATTATTTTTTTTTTTAAAAAAAATATTTTTTCTTAAATTATTTTTTTATTTAAAAAATTTTTTTGAAAAATTTTTTTAAATAAAAAATAGTTTAAAAAAAAAATTTTAATTTAAGCTTATTTTGTATTCTTATTCGGTTTTAATAATAAAAATATTAATAATAAAAAAATAATATTATTTTGTTTTGAAGATTTTATTTTATGTAAAAATTTCCGATCTATTTATATTAAAATAAAATATTTTTTTCATATATGTATAATAAAATAATACTTGGTAAAGGTTTTCGAACTTCCGAACTATTTTATATATTATATTTAAATCCAAACAATTAATAAAATAACATACACGTATGTAAATTGCTTGATAACCTCTTTTCACACCTACAACTCTCATTCTAATTCTAGCCCGCACACTGAGTTGTTATTGCGATGGCAGTTGTCCCGATAATGTTATAAATGGCACATGTGAGACACGTCCCGGTGGTTCCTGCTTCAGCGCAGTCGAAGAAGTCTACGATGAGATCACAGGCACATACGAGGAGGAGCGAACATATGGTTGCATGCCGCCAGAAGAGAATGGCGGGCTGTTAATGGTGAGTAGCATAACACAGATAAACTTTTCTGATTTCTGCGACTTACAACTATACTAATACTTCTCTGTTGACTTTTTTTGCAGTGCAAAGTTGCCGCTGTTCCCCACCTGCATGGCAAGAATATCGTCTGTTGTGATTCGGGCGATTTCTGTAATCGCAACATTCACCCCGAATACACACCGAAGAGCACCACCACCCCGCCCGAATTGCCAGTAAGCTCACAATCCATACATTACCTGCTCATGCTGACCTCACTGACTGTCTGCCTGACGATATTTGTGGTCGTCCTGCTGATATTCTGTGTAATGTATCGACGTCGCGAGAAGCAAGGCAAACAGCCGCGTCTCATCAGCTCTATGTGTAACAGTCAAATATCACCGCTTTCGCAATTGGTCGGACAGAGTACGGGTTCGGGTTCAGGTTTGCCACTGCTGGTGCAACGCACTATCGCTAAGCAAATACAAATCGTACGCACTGTGGGTAAAGGACGTTATGGCGAAGTGTTTCTGGCTAAGTGGCGTGATGAGCGTGTCGCTGTCAAGATCTTCTTCATGACCGAAGAGTCTTCGTGGTTCCGTGAAACTGAAATCTATCAAACTGTGCTTATCCGACACGAGAATATACTCGGTTTCATTGCGGCCGACATCAAGCACATGGGCAGTCATACACAAATGATGCTCATCACCGATTTCCACGAGAATGGCAGCCTTCATGATTATCTGTGCACATCGGTGATTACACCGCAAAAACTGCAATTGTTGGCCTACTCACTCGCCTCGGGTTTGGCACATTTGCACGACGAAATCGTCGGTACACCCGGCAAACCGGCTATAGCGCATCGCGATATCAAAAGCAATAATATACTTGTAAAGCGTAATGGTCAATGTGCAATTGCCGATTTCGGACTGGCCGTTAAATACACCTCGGAAATGGATGAAATACAAATCGCACAAAATTCACGTGTCAGTACGCCACGCTACATGGCTCCGGAAATGCTCAATCAGACATTGAACCAACAACAATTTGAGGAATTCAAACGCGCCGATATGTACTCGGTCGGTTTGGTATTGTGGGAGATGTCCCGACGTTGTTACACACAAGTGCCCGGTTCAAATACGACCACGTGTGAAGATTATGCATTGCCCTATCACGATGTGGTGCCAGCTGATCCCACATTCGAGGACATGCACGATGTGGTTTGTATTAAGGGCTTCCGACCGCCAGTGCCGTTGCGTTGGCAGGATGACGATGTTTTGGCGACCATGTCGAAGATCATGCAAGAATGCTGGCATCCGAACCCGACGGTGCGTCTGACGGCGTTACGTGTAAAAAAGACACTCGGTCGTCTGGAGTAGGCTTGACTTTAGTCGATCAATCAATAGCGTTACGCCGCAGCAGCGTGTAAAATATGCGCAAAGCGGGCGATCGCAATAGCCATGCTACTAAAGTTGCGTGACAGTTTTACTTTTAAGTGATTGCTTTTTTTAAGTTTTAATATTAAGCTTAATTTTAATTGTGCGTAAATAATTTTAATACTAATTTTTTTTAATCAAATTACTTTTAAGCTTTTAAATTTACTCTCAATATGTAATTGTTTATATGAGAAACGCTTTGTAAATTTTCAATAGCATTGTAATGTTTTCGTTGGCAATAATTTTATCCTAGCATAAGTTTTAGTTTACTTTTTCTTAAGTGAGAATGTGCGAAGTGGAGTGTAGGCAGCTTTTCCGTACTGAAATAAGCTCTAAGAGCTGCAAGAATAATATTTTTTTGTAAAACAGCTTGCGACTTTTCAAAAAGGTTTAGCTAAGTTTTTTTTTTTTATTTTGGAGAATGTTAAGTTTTTTATAGAAATGTTAATATTTGTAACAGTTTAATTTCTACACCGCATTAACGCTAAAAACTTGTCAAAAAAATGTCTAATTGAAATTAAATATTGCAATCTATCACTTCTAATATCAATTAATTTTGCATGTGCCTCTAAACGCTTTGTTATGTTTACTTGACACTGAAAACTTATCGATAACGTTAAATCACTATTCGCTTTTTTACTGCGTAGTTTATTAAAAGTACATTAATTTTTTACTATTTCTGTTCTAAACATTTGATTTTTTATACGGTGGCCATTTGAAAGCCTAATCTCCATTGTTTTTTTTAGAGACACAATTTTTTATGTTTTATAAATATTACTATACGGAAAACGTGTTTCTAACGCAATTTCTATTAGATTATGAAATGAAATTTGAACTACTTTAAGTAATGTTGCCAAAATTTGTTACTTTCATGTTTATTGCGTATTGAATTTTGTTTGATTTTACTATTTTCTTTTTAAAACGTATAAAATTGCAAGTATGTTGCAGTATATGTATTAAAACGCTTAAATATTAGAGATTTGGCCTTAAAATGGTTGTTATTGCCTTAAAATAGCTTTGTTACAGCATAAACTATACAAACTACATATTACTTATAAAAAATAAACTAGTTAGTAAAATTTGTAACTAATTGTCAGTGGAGTCTTTATAAGCGAAAAATGTGCCAGCAATTAATTAGTAAACAGTTTAAACAAAGTAATAAATAAAATTAAAAGCAAGTTTTGTGCTAAAAATGCACTAACATACTTCTTGAAACAATTGCCTTAAAGTTTTTGAGATTTAAAGAATGTCCGCCAAGTGTCACCTTAAAAGTGTAATAAAAATAAATAAAAAAAAAAGTTGAAATTTAAAGTGCGAAAATAATAAATCAAGTAATATAAAAATAAAAATCAAAATCCTAACAGCTTCAAAAATTTGGAATAAAACGAAATATAAGAATGCAGTTAATAAATTATAACATATTATTGTTCAATAAACAAAAAATTCACTGAAAAAATATAAAAAAACTTAACATTAATTAAACCAACATCGAATATTGAAGAGCAAATTGAGAACAATTTTTAAAAACAGCAAAATATTCAAAAAGTATCGAATATAAAAAATCCGAGCGAAAATTTATAAAAAGCAAAAATATAAAATATCTGCCTTATTTTGCATAAACATTTTTCATACGAAGCAAACTATAAAAACGGAATAATAAATGAATATAAACGTGAAAGAAACTAAACTAACTTCCAGACACAATTTGTTTTATCAAAAGCTGTTTTTTCTAAAATTTACGAAAACTTGGTTTTTAACTTATTCATACACAAGAGTTGCAAAATTTTCATATTTTAATAAATTACACAAATTTGTTAATGTAACAAAAATGTTTGTATAGCAAAAAAAAAAAAAACACAAACGCAAGAAGAAAACAACCTTGGGAGTTTTAGACACCAAAAGTAACTTTAAGCTTCGACATAGCCCTTGTCTAAATGAAATGATTTCAAACTCAAGTTTTCGTACACCAGAAAGAGTGGGCGCTCAGCTCACTTGCCATGAATAACGATAAAATTATTTTAAACTTCACTGCAAGCTTGCCTCATTTAATTTCTTTCCGTGCTGTAAATAGTTTTTTATTTAAAATAATTTAAAAAAAATATAAAAATAATCTTAAAAATACGTATAAAATATATAGCTTGTAGTAAATACTGTAAAATAAGTTTTCAAAAATTGTTCTAACTGATATTGTTTGTTGTTTTGTTGTACTAAAGACGCTTTGTAACACTTACAGTGCTTTACTGCTGCTGCAAAAAAATATATTAACTACAATGAATTAAACTAATCAACAATCAACGTAAATATTTTATTGTAAAACTTTGTAAATATGGGTTTTCTAGTTGTGTAGTACAAGAAGAATTCGAAAAAAATTATTTTACAATGTAAAAGATAAAAAAATTGCAGCTAGTAAGTTATATAAAAATGAAATTCAATAAAAAATAACAAAAAATATACTATTTGCATATAAGCAAACTTTATTTGTATGTATGAACATATTAAAACCATATAAAATTTTACGTTTAACATAAAAAATATAAGTGAATAGCCCATAAGTTGATGACATAAAATAGTGCCGTCAGATTTCTGGCTAATTGTACATGTAAAACTAAAAAAGTCTTAATTTGTGTCTTTTAGTAGACACTAGTAGTTCATAAGCCATATTTACGAATAATATACATAAAAACATTATATTTAATGCTTAATTTATGTAAATCATTTACACATAAATAGTTGCAATGCAGTAAGAATTTACTTGACGATTGCAAATTCATTAAAAAAAAACAACTAAAACAAATACAATTATACAATATATTATATAACGATATAAATATGTTAAAATACAATACATTTAGTATTCTGTATTTATTTAAATTTAACAAAGTAGCTGATAAGTTCAATTATTTCAAAAATAAAAATAACCACACAAAAAAATTACAAGAAAAAAATGTTGTTTTATTACTTTATTTATTTACTTATTTTCAGCAATTTTCTTATAACAGGTAAAAGTTGGCGTTTTCTTTAATTTCAGGTTTTCTTTTCTTATCTCTTCATTTACTTTATTAAAAAACATGCAAAAATACAACAAAGTTTTTAAATTTCTCACCTTTTGTGTAGAAAATATTTTTCATTTAATATTTTCTGCATGTTATTCGCATCAATTCAATTCGAAAACTTTACAAAAAGTAGCGCTGTAATGTTACCTTTCATATGCCACCTCAATCATTAAAATCGGTGCACATTTGTAGAAGTTATCGCATTTAAAAATTTTAATATTCCCGCCTTTTGCATAAAAAATATTTTTCATTTAATATTTTCAGCATGTTATTTGCTTCAATTCAACTCGTAAATATTACAGCAATTAGCGCTGTAATGTTACCTTTCATATGACACCTCAATCATTAAAATCGGTGCACATTTGTAGAAGTTATCGCATTTTTAAAATTGCGTGCAAAAAAATTAGTCGGCATTGATAACCTCCTCCCACTGTGAACGAGATTTTTGTGCGACACGCCGCAATGTCACAAAACACCAGGCGACCAGAATCAACAGCAGGCGGCTGCTAATTTGCCGGAAGCACCCTGTGGCGCAAAAGTGTTGCATACCTTAAGGCGCTACGTGCAGGGTGCACTTCCGTGTTTCGTATTTCTGCATGCTAGCACGTATATGCACATAACTCACGCAATTTTGCACGGATTTCGATAAAACAGGTGTCGTTGGAAAGCTGATGAATTGGCGGTTTTATTTTGATGAACAATTATTTTTAATATTGTATAGATATTTTTTAAATTTATGTTAACTGCACACTTTAAGTGTTGGGTGTTATCTGCTGGAATATTTTGATTTAAGCGTTAAATATGGTAGTTTAATACCTGAAAATGGTTACTTACTGTGTCTTAAGTGCAAATATTGTTTTAAGAAGAATATTAACTTCTTAGCGGGCATGTGTGGTGATATATACAACTTCTATGGCAGTTAATTATTGCCGCCGAGCTATGTATGTTCTTAAAGACATTTTGCTGTAAATTATAACAAAGTTTGCAAAAAATATGCATATGTATGTATCATATATACATATTTATTTATCATATATGTATGTATGTATATTTTTTGTTTATAACATGAAATAAAGTTTTGTCGAGAAATATTAGTACTTTTTTTAATATTTTTGGTTCTTATTAAAAATTTTGATACAAATATCATTTATATGGAAATATTTTGTTTAGAAATATTATTTTTGCTAATATTTTTTGTTTTAGTTAATAGTTTTGATACGAAAATTACTGATATGAAAATATTTGTTGTCAAATATTAATTTGTTTAATATTTTCGGTTTTAATTAAAAGTTTTGATACAAAAAATATATTAAAAATATATATTTTATTAGAAATATTATTTTTTTTTTAATATTTTCGGTTTTAATTAAAAGTTTTGATACAAAAAATATATTAAAATATATATTTTTTAGAATATTTTTTTAATATTTTCGGTTTTAATTAAAAGTTTTAATACAAAAAACATATATAAAAATTATATTTTTTAGAAATATTATTTTTTTTAATATTTTCGGTTTTAATTAAAAGTTTTGATACAAAAAACATATGAAAAATATATATTTTTTAGAATATTATTTTTTTTTTAATATTTTCGGTTTTAATTAAAAGTTTTGATACAAAAAATATATTAAAAATATATATTTTTTAGAATATTATTTTTTTTTAATATTTTCGTTTCTAATTAAAATTTTTGATGCAAAAAACATTGCTATGAGATTTATATTTTTAGAAATATTATTTTTTGTTAATATTTCTGTTTTTAATTAAAAGTTTTGATACAAAAAATATATTAAAAATATATATTTTATTAGAAAAAGTTTTGATACAAAAAATTAATTTTTTTTTTTTTTTTAATATTTTCGGTTTTAATTAAAAGTTTTGATACAAAAAACATTGATATGAGATTTATATTTTTTATAAATATTATTTTTTTTTAATATTTTCGTTTCTAATTAAAATTTTTGATGCAAAAAACATTGCTATGAGATTTATATTTTTAGAAATATTATTTTTTGTTAATATTTCTGTTTTTAATTAAAAGTTTTGATACAAAAAATATATTAAAAATATATATTTTTTAGAATATTATTTTTTTTTTAATATTTTCGGTTTTAATTAAAAGTTTTGATACAAAAAACATTGATATGAGAGATTTATTTTTTTTCTAAATATTATTTTTTTTTAATATTTTCGGTTTTAATTAAAAAAGTTTTGATACAAAAAATACATATGAAAATTAGAAAATATATATTTTTTAGAATATTATTTTTTTTAATATTTTCGGTTTTAATTAAAAGTTTTGATACAAAAAATACTGATATGAAAATATTTTCAGAAATATTAATTTTTTAATTCTATTGGTTTTAGTTAAAATTTTTGATGCAATAATATTTATATAAAAATATTTTGTTAAGAAATATTAATTTTTTTAGAAAGTTTACAATTTTTTATTGAAAATTAGAATTTTTTTATTGAAATTTAGGATTTTTTTCCATATTAATGTTTGTTATTTTAACTTTCGTTTCCGAAGGTTTTCAAACAACTATGATACTTTTTTTGTTTTTTTTTTATTCTCAAAGGCTTCTGCAATCGCCTTTAATAAATTAAAATTTTTATAAAATTTATCTATGCTGCAAAATATTTCTGTATACAAATTAAATAATTAATAATTTCTTTTTGAATATTTTTAGCTTTTAGTATCAATTAATATTAATTATAAACAAATATACTTACAAATGTGCGCATTAATAACAGCAAATCCCATATTCTCCTCACCACACTACATTAAAACTAATTATACACACCCACCCAGCGGCCCGACCGCCCACCTACCGTTCGTGCTTTGCACAAGTGATGACTTTGGCATTTCGAAATAAATCGCACACACAAACACACAAACAAGTTTTTGGATCATTTTTATTACATACATACATATGTATGTACATACATATACATATGTAAGGCCTATAATAGTTTATATGTATTTATATATACTCGAAATAAATATGCATAAATTTATAATTAATTTCATTTTAATACACACATTTGTTAAATCAATGACTATAACAACAAAAACAACAACAACAAGTAGAACATACAAAACGATCCATAACAATTTGCTCGTGTGTTTTTATTGTTGGTATTTATTGCAGTTTTCCGCTCCTTCATCTTCATCCTCGTTGCAACACTAAGCGTGTGTGTGTGTGTGTGTGTGTGTGTGTATATGTATGCAACATATAAGTATATAGGTAGGTACGCGTGTAGGTGTACATGAGCAGAATTAATCTCCAGTCATCATCTCCATGAATTCTGTAAACGAAAACAAACATTTCAATAATTTCGGCACAAAATGAAAAACTCAATTGGCACAAGTGGCAGCTAATGTGGTTGTTGTTGTTGCTGTTGCATTGTGGAACTATGTACAGCATGCAGATTTCAGTTAGCGCACTTGTGTGCTGCAGCAGTGCTGGCAGTCAATAAATAATTAATTATCTTTTGGAAAATTTCTCAGGCAAATGGCTTTATTTATAAGCAGCTATTAACGGTATACCATACTTACAGCCGATTTGATGGAATCATTTAATTTGGCAGCGTTGGGTAGTTCCAAATTTAGCTCGTTTTTTATGTGTTTTCTTTTGCGATATTTATATGTTTTTATATGGAATGCTTTGAACATTCCGCCGCACAATTTTGGCTAATTTTATGGCTGATGTTAAATTTATTTTTTGTATTTTTTCGTTTTATGCACTTAACGGTAGTTTGAAGTAGTATTTTTAATTTTTTTTAACCTAACCTCTAAAGGCCGAAGCAGGACTGTGATGGCCTCAGTGCTGTATTGGTTAAAGAAGTTCAATATTACTACACAGCACCTGGATTCTAGACCGATTTCGTTTCGGCAGGCATTCGGAATATCACTAAACATATGTATTTCTGCCATAATAAATATTCTCGTAAAAGCTAAAATCACTATGAGTCGGTTTAAGATATGTAAGTTCCTTCATGTATCGGCTTGCAAGCAACAAAGATTAAAGGGAAGGCTCGACTAAAGGCTTACTATTACCGGGTAGGTGTACTTTTTTCAATAGAATTAACGTGTCAAGCCGCCATGTTATTTTTCTTCAGTATTTTTTGGCATCTCAACATGGAAAGACTATTACGTCCTTCCCAAGCGACATCGCTTCGCTCTATGGGCTTTTGAAAAGTTCCAAGAAGGCCCGACGTTTTCGAGCCAAATTTTGTTTAGCAATGAGGCTCAATGGGTATACAAACAAGAAATATTGGCGCATTTGGGACGAAAAGCAACCTGAAGAGATTCAAGAGCTGCAATTTCATCCAGAAAAAACAACGTTTTGGTGTGGTTTGTAGGCCGATGGAATATACGCTCCAAATTTCTGCAAAACTGATGCCGGTGAGAACGTATCTGTCAATGGCGACCATTATCGCGCTACGAGAACTAACTATAACGAGTACTTTATGCCTGAAATTGAAGCTCGTGACTTCGACGACATTTGGTTTCAACAAGATGGCACTACTTCCCACACATCGCATCAATCAATGGATTTATTGAGAGAACACGGTCGGCAGATAATTTCACGTTTTGGATCTCTAGATTGGCCACCAAGGTCGTGTGATAACACATCTTTAGACTTTTCCCAGTAAAGATATGAAAGTCTAAAATCTATGCGGACAATCCAGCTTCGATCTTTCGACATCACGCGTGTCATTCGTCAGTTACCAATCGAAATGCTCCACCGAGTCATCGAAAATTGAACTCAACGGATGAAGCAGCTGAGACGTAGCCGCGACCAACATTTAAAAGAAATAATTAAAAAAAATAAATGCCAAAGAAAGTTCTTTCGAATAATAATAAACATTCTTCATTAAATTTGAAGTTTCTGTGCTTTTTCTTTAAAAAAAGTAAGGAGATATATTCAACAATCTCTTAAAATATGTAGTTTTCAGACTGAAATGGGGTGATTGATCTCTGTTGGTTTTAATCCTATTACGAAGCGAGTAGCATTTCTTCGATCACAGCCGTTATCGGAGTCAGATTAAAGAGGTATTCTAGTCTAGAGACCCGAATTTCGAGCATTTGAAATTTTAGATTAGAACAGTCCCTTAAGCGTAAATGAAATTACATGAAACCAGTAAGGCCTTCGGGAAGTGTTTCAATGATAAAATATATAAAAGTAAAAACTGCCTTAAATACTCGGCTTCTCGAACTAGTTGATCAATAAACATCTTCATAGCTTCAAGCTGGACGATACGATTGAAGTCGCTTATAGTTTATTCGAATTACTTTTATAATTTTATTCCAGCCTATTACTATGTCAGGTTTCAAGATGACTTAGCAGGCTTTTATGAAACAACGAACTTATTGGCCCTTCTGTATTATTTCAACAGAGGTTATAACCATTTATTGTGGCTGTCAAAAGGATATCAAATCTCAAATGTTTATTATATTTGGATCGTAGTTCATTAGAGAATACTCGCAATGTACTTGAATGATTTCAAAATATTTCAATATAAATTAATTAAAAAAACAGATCCATAGAAGAGACTGTAGGAAGATGATTGATACTCACTGGTCACAGTCTGGTGGCAGCACACGCTTGCAAAATGGTGCTGTCAGATCCAGATGACTGCAGTAAATGCCAAGAGCAAGGCACCAGCAAAACAAACTGAATGAGACCACTTTTCATGAACTATGTAACGCCACTCCACCTGGCATGGTTAAGAACCAAAACTGGTCTTTGTGTGGCTCACGAGTTTTCAGCTTAACCTAATCTAATCCGGCTTCCAATGTTGCACAAAACTGTATCTACATATTTATAAAATATTTTTAGGTCCATGTACTAGACTTTTGTATAGTCAAATATACTTGTATGCACCTTTGCTAAAAAACCTTTGACATTAGTGGAAAACTTTGAACGAATCCATGGTGAGTCGGTATACTACATATTTTGACATATAGTATATGTAAAGGAATTATCAAAGTCTTTCAGAATATCCGGTCTTTGACAAGTTAAAGTTCTCTTGGAAACATTCCTGATTCACTCACTCAAGAAGCATTCAGGTATCACCAGTCTTTAGAAGCCCTGTGTTAAATTAAGGATAATCGGATGACCATGAAAAGGGATATAGGCACTTTTCTGGTTAAATTGGCCGCCATGAAGTTGAAAAGAAAGGGTAAAAAAATGCATCTAAGTCTTATTTACTACCAGATGAATTATTTTCAGATTATTTATCAACCGATCATTTATTGCTCAATATTTATGCGACCAAATTTCTTTCGAGAAACTATTGAAAGTTTTAAGCTGACGATCATTTGAAAACTAATCCTTCGAATATTTCCGAAAAAGTCTTATGAGTCCATATTTTCATCGACAAAACTATGAATAAAATAGACTCTATCATAAAAAATTGTATGGAAACAACTTTCAATAATATGGAAATGAAATTGAAGCTTCTTGTGATTCAATAGAGTTCAAACTAATAAAATTACTAATTAAATTTTCGACTATAAAAGACACTACTTTAACAAAATATTTAAATAATTTCTATCGCATTGTTAGTAAAGCCACCACCTTAATTACTGCATAAAAAAATATTAGTTAAAATCATTAACAACTCACCATCGAAATCAACAGTTCCCGAACCGTCAGTATCGATTTCCGCAATAATACCATCCAAATCACTTGAGGAGAGTTTATCATCCAAAGCCGAGAGAATTTCCTTCAAAGTGGATGTGGTAATGTAACCGTTACCCTCACGATCGTACAAACGGAAAGCTTCTTTCAATTCTTTTTGTATAGCCTCGGTATCCTCCTCTTCGAGGAAATGTGCCGCGATATTACAGAAACCATCGAAATTTACTTTGCCGGTATCTTCGGGATCATTCTCATCGACGAGATCTTGCAATTCGCTCTCATCGAACATTTGACCCATACTATTCAGGATGGTCTTGAGGCGGAGTGTTTCAATGAAACCGGTCTTTTGGGTGTCGAACATTTGGAATGCTTTGCGCATGATGTCCATTTTCTCATCATCCTCCTACAAATGTTTAAAGAAAGAAGAAGAAGAAGAAAAATGAGTGATGATTAAAAAAATGACTAACTGTAAAACACTATAAAATATGTTTTTAAGCAAGGGAAGTAACAATAATTGGCCTCTAGCTGACTTATCACCTGTGGAATTTTTCATTAAAGATACCATAAAAAGTTTTTTCAAGTTTTCATATGCAACTTGATGTATTTTAGGAAACTAAAGTAAAAAACAAAGAACTCCATTTCCGTTGGAGCATTGTCACATAATCATGGTTTAAAAATTAACTATGTCATTTTTGGAAAATATAATTCCTATGTCAAAAATAAACAGTTACATAAATAAGATAATCCAAAGCTGAATGGAAAAAAGCCAGGTAGAAGCATCTAGCTAGATTTATCTCCCAGGTTTTGCCAGACTGAGCTTGAAATATATCCTAACCTAGCGAGGCACGGATTGATATTAACCACTTTAACAAATTTGTAGGAAACTCAAAAAGATCTCAATCTAAGATAATGTGTTGGTCAAATTGTAGAACTTTTTGGGTATGCTACCTTTGGCTAGAGGATTAATCCTAAGGTCTAACCTAACCTATGTTGTTTTAAGTGCGAGTTTTCGGGGCTCTAAAAGTCGATTTGTAAGATCAGCACCAACCATAATATCTTCAAGAAGATGAAGTGTGCAAAAAAAATAATATTAATTAAGCTGATGGCTTGGGACGACTCAGATTTGTCGCATGTCATGATTTATAATTTGGGAGAAAATGTCGGGAACACTTTTTAATAAAAATGCCGACTTATTATTAATATTTTCAGAGTCCCACAAATGTATGTACTATATGTACAGTTTAAAATGATATTTTTGAAAAAATTTATATGTACATATGTATGTATGTATATCTAAGCATCAACAAAAGCTACTCAAAGGTTAAAGGTAACTAACGCAGATTTTCAGAGTTGCAAAAGACAAAACAAATGGTAAAAAAAAAAATTGTGATGAAAAACGAGATTAAAAAATTTTTTGCTGTATAAACTAGACGTTTTAATGCTTTAAACAATTTTTTTTTTTTGGATTTTATCACTTTAGAAAACTTTTCGACTAGTTTGAGACTTTTTTTGAGTTCGTCTGTTGGTAAAATTTGGGGGTTTAAAGTTTATGATATAATAGTTTTGGAACCTTATGACCAAAAATCGATGTATTCAAACGTTTTAGTACACCAAATTTTTAATATCTTTTTTGAAATAATTTTCTATAAAACCAATAAAAAAATTTAAATTGAAGTTGAGGTGTTTTGAACGTATTTTTTAACTTAAACAGAATAGTTAACTTTTTTTATACTTTTTTTATAAATCAATTTAATTTTTTTATTTGTTTTACAGAAAATTATTTCAAAAACGATATTAATTAACAAATTTTTCTTCTTTTTTTAGTAATTTAAAATTTTAAAAATAATTTTAAATTAATTTTAATTAAACGTTGCTTTTCTAAAATTATTAATCAAATAAATTGAAATAATTAAAATAAAATTTTCTTAATTTACTAAAAATTACATTTTTAATTTTTTTAAAGTAATTTGAATAAAAAAATTAAAATTAAAGATTAATTAAAATTGTATTAAATTAAATCAAATAAAATTTTAATTAAATTAATTAATTAATATCATTTTTGAAATAATTTTCTATAAAACAAAACAGAATTAAATTGAAGTTCGGGTATTGTGAATAGGTATAGGTATGATATTAATTAGTTAACTAATTTTTCTTCTTTTTTTAAGTAGTTTTGATAAAAAAAAATAATACATTTTTATTAAATTTTTTTGAATTTTAATTAAAAAAATTTAAAATTAAAATTTTTTAATATTATTTCAAAATTGACATTAATTAATTAATTTTAATTTGGTAATTTTTTATTTTTAAATAATTTTAATAAAAAATAAAAAATTAAAATTAATTAAAATTTTAATTTTTTTAAATTCAAATTAATTAATTAATATTATTTTTGAAATAATTTTCTATCAAACAAAATAAAGTTAAATTGAAGTCCGGGTATTATGAATAGGTATTTTTTAACTGAAACAGTATTAGCTATACATTTTTTTATTAAAACAATAAATAATTAAAATTTTTGTATTAAAAAATATAATTAAATAATATTAAATTTTTTTATTACAAATTATAATAATAAAGTCTGGTTGTGAAACTGTTGATGTTGTGGTGTTACTCTTGACTTAAAACAAAAAACAAACTTTAGTATTACAGATGTTGGTATTATGCAACACTTCATTTAGATATAGTAGGTTTTGCAATGTCTTTTTTAAATCCACAAAATTTAACTTATGACAAATTTTATTATTACATAATTTTCGCATAAGCTTTTTGTTTCAAAAAAATGGCATTCGTAGCCGATTTTCAAAACTGTTGGAAATATTTTTGTATTATTTTATTTTATGTCTCGTAACTGTTTTTTTTAATATTTTTAATATATTTTTTTTAATTTTTTATATTTATTATTTATAAATTCTTTATATTTTCCATTTTTATTATTTCTATATTTAATTTTTTTCACAAACTTTTTGCTCAAAAAATGGCTTTCGTGGCTTTTTTAAAAACTGTTAGAAATATTTTTGTATTATTTATCTGTTTTAATTATATTATTTTATATTTTTGAAGTAACTGTTTTTTTAATATTTTTTTATATTTATTATTTATAATAATAAATTTTTATGTTTATATTTATTATTTATACATTTTTTTTATTAAAAGTTTTATATTTAATTTTCATACATTTTTTCCATTTTTATTATTTATATATTTTTCCTCATTTTTTTCACAAACTTTTCGCCCAAAAATGACTTTCGTAGCTATTTGTAAAACTTTTGAATATGGAAATGTATTATTTTGTTTTATATTTTAAGGTAACTGTTTAATATTTTTTATGCTTATTATTTATATTTATTTTATTAATTTTTTTTATTAATTTTTGTAATTTATTTTTTTTTATTATTTCTTATATACTTTCTTTTAAATTTTTTATATTTATTATTTATACATTTTTTTATTTTGTCAATTTTTTAATTTTTTCCATTTTTATTATTTATATACATATGTATCTTCCAAATTTTTGGTTTTTTTTTAATTTTCCACACACTAATTACCATTTTGTAAGATTAAATGAACGCTGCTAAAAATTGAAAATTGAACACTTAAACACCCTCTAGGGACACAGGTCACAAAAAACACACGTCGTCTACGACTCTTGTACTCGGTTTATCGCGTCGGCGATTACCACTTTCGCACTTCCACGGTGGATGAGAATCGCTGATAAACTAAAACACTAAATGTGCAAAATCAATATTTATAACATTATAAGTACATATGTATGTATGTGCACATGTATGTTTGCATGTGATCAAGTCCATTTGCATATACATATAGTACATATATGCGTGTGTATGTGTGTAGTTGTTCTCCAACCCATAGCGCATATTGACTAATATATAGCGGAAAATTCATACTCGCACGCACACAATACAATACAAGCACAGTAAAGTCAACTAACCAACGAAACCACCGAAGCAGCCAAAAAATCTATCCATCCATCCATCTAGTCATCCTTCCAACCGCCAGCCGCCAACCACTTGCCGCCACAACGCGTCCACAATAAATATATTCATACATACACACGCACACATAGATGTTTTTGCAAACACACACACATACATGCATCCGAAGGTGTGTGGTTATGCAGTCTGATCTTACTCGAAGGTACTTCAGGCAACACCAGCACCAAAATATGGCCTCATCGCCCTGCCTGTCATTTTCCATCGGCACTCGTTTGCCAGCAACAGTTCATCGTCAGCGTCGTAAGCGTCAGTGCCAGCGTTAGCGCCAACGCCACTGACTGCCAAATATGCATACATACATACATATACATATGTGTATATATGTATGTGCATTTGGATACCTCAACGCCCTCACTAGCATTTTTCCTGCGCAATCTGCCAAGTCATCTAGCCACCTAGCAAGCTAGCTAGATACTATCTGCCCACTTAGTCACCCAACGCTTCGTACCCCCCGATCCATATTCGGTTGTACTACTGTATCCGACCGTGGATCATTCAGTTTTGAGTGTGAATATTTGGTTGCTCAAGATATTGTTTTGTGGCTGTGCGTTTGCGTGTGTTTAGATTCCTTTTTGCTTGTTGTAGTTGTTGCGTTGGCTTTCCTTTTTTCCGTGCGCCAAGTTTAAGTTTGTGTATACTTGTAGATCATTTTGTTGTTGCTGTTTTTGTTGTTTTTTTTGGTTATAAGTTGCGGGCATTGGAATTTTTGCGGCTACTGTTCATCATCAAATTATTTCGAGTTTTTTTCTGAAATTTATTTTATTCACTTTGGCCACGCTTCATAGACGTGTTTGTGTTTTTGCTTTTGTTGTTGATCGTCTGCTCCACAGCGAGGATACTGGCGGTGCAGACACATGTTCCTGCGATGGTATCCACATACGGATACACATACAAACATACACACCTACACATCTACATCTACACATACATATATCTATGATCATAAATATATGCGAATGGCATTCGCGTAACTTTTTGGAGATCAAAAATTTTATTTTGGCCACCATGACGATTCCACAACATAGTATAACTTTATTTGCACGCAATATTTCTATACATAGCCACACATATAAATTATATACAACAAACACATTTGTATGTTTGTCGTCGGCATTCGTGCAACGGATCTTTGGTTAATGTAATAATTTAGCGTTATAATTTGCGAGGGCGGCTGTGCGCGTGCGGAAGTGATTGTTCGATTAGGAATTTCGCAAAGAATATGCGACAAATATTTTTATAATGCCTCCGCTGAGTCGACAATGTGACCCATTGAGAATTTGTTCGATCGTTCGAAAATTTCAATGTTCAAGATCACAGATGTTAGCAAATGTTTGTTAGATAATAAAATGTATTGTGTTGCTTGAATATATGTATAATATTCAGCGATCTTCATTATAGGGAGTTTTAGAAGTATATTCGTCTAGTAACATCTTTATTCTGCTTGAATGACAGTTATATATAAGCTACATACATATATTGGTCTGATATACAGTCTGTCAAGTAAGAGCGTGGTCGACTTTACCGACAGTTAATACAAGATTTCGCTCTAGTTCCTCCGCGAGCCGATAGAGGGAAGCTTTGTCCTTGATGCATTATCAACAAAGGTTAGTTGTCGTTGATCTTTTGAAAGAGAATCACGTTAAACGCCATGAGTGCTAAGTACGCGTCGCGCTACGAAGCTGTGTTCCTTTGCATCCACCCGAAAGGTCCCAAAATGTCGCAACCAGCGGCTGCTAATTATATGAGAAAGTCGAAGGCATTTGTATAGAGGTGGATACAGCGATATATAGTGGCTAAAAATGTCGATGATTTACCAGAAAGTAGTTCGATAGGAAAATTTAACAAAAAAGAGAATAGCAAATTTGTTTTCGCGGAATTCTGTTTTAACACTGCGGCAAGGACAAGCAAAATTAATGGCAAAAGGTTTAGATATATCCTACAAAACTATCCGAACTCTTCTTCATACTCATGATCTGAAATGGCGCAACGCAATGAAGAAGCCTCTGTTGACTGAAAAACTTGTGACAAAGCGACTCGCTTGGGCGCATGAGAATATTGATAGAGATTTTGAAAATGTCATTTTTACTGATGAATGTTCTATATAGGCACGTTCTGTTCTCACGCGAGCCTGGTCAACTTCCACCAATAGGCTTGTTCAGCGGACCGTAAGACATGGAATAAAAGTGCATCTTTGGGGCTGCTTCTAAAAGCAGGGATTCGGCACTTTGTAGCTCTTTACTGACAACCTAAATGCCGAGGAAATGGTAAAAATCTACAAAAAGACTTTACTGCCATCTGCCAAACGATGGCTCATCAGAAAAAATGAAGATTGGATTCTGCAGAAGGACAACGATCCTAAACACCGAGGCAAGCTCTGTATTCAGTGGAAAACTCAATCTGGCATCGTTACATTGGATTGGCCGTCGCAGTCGCCCGACGCAAACCCTATTGAAAATGTGTGAGCATATATTAAACAGAAACTTCGTGGAAGACGCACGTACACTTTGAAGCAGTTGTCTAATAAAAAAGTTATCCATACAAGGTTAGATTATTTTAGGTTAGACGGTTGATCTAGAGAGATCGCATGTGGACTGCTATATGTAGTCCTTTGTGAAGCCATAAAAAAGAAGAACTCCTGTGTTCGAACTTATAAATTAGTAAAACGATTAGAAGCCAATACAAATTTGCACAGGCGTTTAATTTCCACTCCCGCCAGTTCGGTCTGAATCGATGTCTGAAAGTGCGCGCTCCCAAGTGTTTAAGTCGTGACTCCCCAAACGCGGAACAGTCAGGAAAAAAAGTGTTGAGTTGTTTCCACCTTATCTTCTTCCATACAGCTACTGCAGATGGCGTCTGGTAAGGTTCCAAACCTTACAGCATGGATGCCGATAGGGGAATGGTCTGTTAAAAGATTCACAACAAGGGAGAGGCTAGCCTTGCTGAGGGCAAAGAGATCACTAAATCTCTTGCGAAAGATGTTGAGCCAAAAGGCTTTTGCGACAGCGCATGTACCGATGGTGGCCCAGCGCTGGCCAAGCTTCCGCTAAGCCCAGCTATCTAGTAGTAGAACATAAGAGGATACGGAAGCAACGACGCGCTCCCAATCTAGCGAAAGCGATTCTAGAGTACCTTTCCTTGCTAGCTCATCAGCTTTATGATTTCCTGCGATACCGCTGTGGCTTGGCATCCATACCAGTCTTATCACAAAGACACTTGATGTTATTTATAGCGCAGTAAGGTAGTCCTTGTTCAACACTGTTAATGAGTTCAAAACCGCTTTGCTATCTGAATGGATGGTCACTTTTCTGAAGGAGGCTGCACTACGGAACAGTAAATCTACTGCTACCTTAATGGCTGCAACAAGGACTTGAGTTTGGTCGGTCAGTTTATATGGCAGTTTTATCTTATTGAATTCCGGTCGGCCAGTGAAAACTTGCTGAGCTCGGATACTACTCAAACTATGATTTCAGAACTGAAGCTTTTGGAATTTGTTGAACCCTCGGCTTGTGGTCGAGGTATTCCGTCACATCAGTATGTGGGAACAACACCCTGCAGAAAGGCTTGCGGGTTAATGCCGATTATGCCTCTGTTCCATTAAAATACGTTCCCTTGCCGTCATCATTAAGTTGATATGGTATGTGTACGTTCGGAGAACTCCCTCTTTGCGGTGGTTGGCTCGGAACGCATTGTCGGCGTGCGTTACCTCGCGTCTTGGATCCTTATCAGATACGATCTTGAGGTCGTTAAAAGCCACTACCATTAGGGGATTGTATAGCACGAAAACAAGAAAAAACCGAAACGGGGGCGGGTGCAAATATGTCGAAAACGACCTTATCACATAATGTATGGATCACGATCTGCAGTGATGGAATCGTACTCCACGAAAAGCAGAGAAAAAAACTTCCCTTTGAAAGCGCTACTGAGGGCTTAAGATGTAAAACCTGCCGGCTGAATACGTTGTAGGTGGGGTAGAGGTACTAGGCGGAAACGATAGCACCAGGCCAGCAGAAGAACTTCTGCTAGGTTAATGGTGAGTTCGTGGACTATAGGCAAAAGTAAAAAGCAGACCACGGCAGCTAAGAATTAGAAGTCAGGCTGCAAATTATAGCTAACTACGGTAGCAGGCCCACTGTTTAGGAATTTGAGCAGCAAGCCAGCACACTTGAGTGTGTTCAAAGTGTGCTTATATGGCGGATCAGTGGGCTCGAGTAAGATCCAACATGCGGTTAAGTGTTACAGTTCACATGAGGGTAAATTATCCCTCATAAGAAGCCTGTTACTTCCATACCAACGTTCAGCGAAATCAATAAACGGATTGACACACTAGATCTGGGAGTATGCGATCGTAGCAGGAAAGATTAAGAGGTCTCTCACCAGGATTGCAGGAATCTTCCATTGGTCTCAAATTTAAAAAGACAATCAGCACATTTGTATAATAGCCCTTAGAGGACGATCTACAAAACCAACTATAAACACAACGCAACCACTTATCTGTCAACGAAGCTCACCTAGTACAAAGGCTTTCAATTGTTATTGTTGTTCTGGCAAACGCCCACAAAGCTGTAAAACAAATAGTCAACATAACACATTAAAACTTATGAATTTTGTTTTCAATTTGTAATAACATAAATGTAAAAGGAAAAAAAGAAGCGAAGAAGAAATCACTCATTATGTGGAACATTACCGATGGCGAAATACCAAATTTTTAGGCGAGCAAAAAATTACCAATTAAAATAGTTTATTTTAGAGCAAATAAAAAAGTATGTACTTACTATAAATAAAAATTGAAATTTCTTTTTGGCTTGTACATACATACATACATATGTATGTATGTTTTGGTGTACAAGTGTTGAGGCAAGAACAACAACATTCGAACAAAATTCGCAGTGACGCTGCTCAAGTGGTGGCCATAGCTGGTGGATAGGTGCGTGTGCGTATGTATGTATGTATGTATGTATGTATATCAAACGTCATCATTAGTGGCAAGAGAATTGACAATGACAACAAGAAAATCGCATGTAACTGAATGTTGACGAGGGAAACTCGTTAAATCCATAGTTTCTTTGATTTTAAAGTATTTTTATTGTTTTTAATAACAGGGTTGGTTGATACATGTGAAATTCTTTGAGGTTCTAACTCATGGGCCGAATTTTCATCTTCGAATCGCTGCTGAATCGAAACAACATCGATGCAATTCTGGAACAGACGCTCACTGATGATAAAAGGTACTTATGTCACTTATGACAACGTAAAGTGATAAAGGTCCCCATCGAATAGCGCTAAGCTGGCGCAAACTGTGGCCAAGCCAGGGTTTTTGAGGGATTGACAGGGAATTAGTTTTTATAAGCTGCTCCCATATAGCCCAACTCTTAAATCGGACATATACTGCCAACTTTTAGACCATGCCTTGGAAAGAAGCAATCCCCCAAAAGTTAGCCAATAGGAGAGGAATTGTGTTCCATAGGGCAACGTCAGGACACACACATTGATAGTGACTCGCTAGAAGCTCCGGAAGCTTGGTTGAGCTTCGGAGTGGTACCAAGTGAAAATTAGCTATTCTTTTCCATCATGAATCATTTTGTTGGAAAAAAATTCGCCTCAACAAAAGCTTGTGAAAAACGGCTATCAAAAACTGGCCAGATTTTCACCAAATCTTAGAAGATATCCATGAAAAGCGGATCGACTCGCACCACCTCTTCGTCGATTTCATACCTGCTTTGGACAGCACGAAAAGGCGCAGCATTTATGCCGCTACATCTGAATTTGGTATTCCCGCAAAACTAATACAGCAGTGAAAACTGACTTGATCAATACCAAAAGGTCCGTCAGGATCGCGAAGGACCCCTCCGAGCCGTTCGATACCAAACGAGATTTCAGACAAGGCGGCTCCCTACCGTGCTACTTCTTCAATCTACTCCTGGAGAAAATAATTCGAGCTACAGATCTGAATAGAGAAGCTAAAATCTTCTACAAGAGTGTACAATTGCTAAGTCTGATAGTGAACGAGGGCAAGGCGAAATATCTCCTGTCGTCAAACAAATAGTCGTCGCACTTGCGACTAGGCTCCCACGTCACTGTTGATGGTCATAACTTGTAGATAATTTCGTCTAACTTGGAACCGGTATTAAAAGCAACAACAATGTCAGCCTTGAAATCCAACACAGTATAACTCTTGCCAACAGGTACTACTTCGGACTTGACGAACAAAGATCAAATTCTACAAGTCACTCCTCATACCTGCCCTATTATATGGCAGCGGCATGGACGGACAACATCTACGTTCATGTCGTCCAAATGTATTAAAAGACTCCAGGCCGCAGAGTATTCGACGTAGTATCCGCTGAGGGAAGCAGAGGAGGAGGATGACCTCCACTCCGTTAGAAAGACCAGGTGGAGAAAGACCTGGCAACACTTAGAACTGGCGCTTGACTATAACTGCTTAAGCGGTGTCTACGTTTACAAAGAAGAAGACCTGTTATTACTCCACGAGTTATGTTGACGAATTTGATAACTAGGATCCAATTTTCCCTTTATAAAATTTCTGCACGATTTTTAATTTTAGTACTGCTTGTAAAAAGTTTTAAAAACTTCAACTGATAAAAGATGATGTTTAAAACACAACAAAACAAACATTAACTGTAATTTTCCCCCTTATTTTACACCACGAAAAATTCGAAAACTCACTGACTCATCTAACCGCCCTCGTACTATGTATGGACTTTCTCAATTTTCTCTTTTGGCTATTTCAATCGCCTCATTTCGATTAATTTCGCGCCACTTTTCCTTTGGTCCACTTTGGAAAAGCACTAAGGAGCAGGTGGCGCAAAAAATACACTAAAGGGCAGGAAGAGTAGGCGGAGTAGGCGTTCACCGTACAGACGACTTCTTTGCCGCAACGTCTGTCTACAACAACAATAACAACAAAATTGCAATAATAAACATTTCTTTAAATAAGTACGTGCAAAAAAATTATATAGACACATACCGATGTATATAATGTTAAGTCTATGTAAATATATATCAACAAGCACAGCGGTACTTGTGGGTGGGTAATTATGCTGCTCAGCTGGTAATTTGCAATATCTACCTACAACAATTTATTAAGATTTCGACAAATTTGTGGCTTGTTTTTTCCCGAATGTCTTTCACTTAGGTGAGTGCTTGTGTCTATATACACATACCTTTACTTATTTTTATTTTTATTTGTTTTTGTAGTTTACGCTTTTTCTCTTCGGTTTTTATTTTTTGAAAATCCACTATATTTTGTTCATATTTTTAGTTGATTATAGTAAGTTAAAAGTATTTGCATTATTTGCCAAAAGACCATCGCGCACAGCAGCAACAGCAGAGGCAGCAGCATCGCCAACACCAGCTGCTTTGCCGTGTACGCCCTGCAGCCCGCAAGCCTTAGATCGCGCATATTTTCCACAGTACATGGCACGTATTTTCTTTTATAAATACTACATACGAACCCATGACCAACGTTCAGAGATCAGCTGTCACCGAGCCGACTACACGCACACATAGTCGAGAATATTCGTTTGGATGATTTGGTTGATACCCAATGGACAAAGTTGATTCATGCAAAACTTGTTTGATACATTATGGATTATTTTTCTCTTACTAATATCGCAGCAAACATTTTTATACTGAAATGAGTTTACGGTGATCGCAGAAGTTGGGACGAATAGTAATGAATTAATTAAAATATTGGCAATAAACCCATAGAGACTTCTTCTTTACTGGGGTAGACACCGCGTACGCGGTTATAGCCGAGCTAACAAGAGCGCACGCTATGTCAATGTCGTATCTAGAGCTCATCATTTCATCGTATGCGATAAGAACAATAAATCTTTCACAAAACTTTAATTTCGAAAAGTACTCGTAACGTGGACTCATCAGATATTGTCATCGTCCATGCCTTTGTATAGAAGATGATACCTTCTCTATTTAGTTCTGCAGCTCGAATATTGATACTAACATAACATAACTATCCTAGAGGCAGTAATGTACCCAAATGTCTTTCAAACACCTGCAACATGCCGTAACAGAGCATAATAGCTTTGGTCACCAAACGGTTATTTGTAATAGCTAAAACTAATCATAACGACGAGACGAGGTCTGTTCATATGTACGTACGTCTGTCCACGCAAGTGATAACTTAAGTGTAAACAAAACAAAAGATTCCTTACAAGAACTTTGATGGGTCAATTTGTATGTTCAAGTAGAGGTACTTTTTCCAATAGCCATTTTAGAGAGATCACACGTGATTCGTGTCAAGCTGGTTGTTGTTGTTGTTGTTATTGAATGACTGACAGTTATTTTTGTTCAGTATTGTTTGACATTTCATCGTGGAAAGACTTACGCCTGCACAATGTTTACAAATCGTTCAACTTTATTACGAAAATTCACGTTCTAAAAAGTTTATGTTTCGCGAGCTTCGCTCAACTTATGGTTAACACAATCGGCCTACTGAGCGTATCTTATATCTCAGGGATTACTCGACAATTTGAAAATTATGAAAATGGGACCACAACGGAGCTCCTTGTACAATGAATGCCTTCAAGGTGTAACACCTCCCATAAACAAATTGTCGAAACATCCACCCATATACAGATTAAGAACACTTCAATGCGCCTCCCCATAAACCTAATTTAATGATTTTCGAACATCTAGTAGAACCATCAAAACCCTTAAAATTATTTTGAACACAAATAAATCAGAAGAGCGTTTGTAGGTATCTGGAAAAATATTTAATTTAAATGAGGAGGTTAGATGGAAACATATACCTATGTTGATGGCCTCGACACTTCAGACTATCTAACCGATTTCGAAATGTTAAGGAGTCGGTACATCAAATTACTCCAAATGGAATTGCTCTAGATATCGAAGAATAAAGCCACAAACATTATTTCATTGTTAAATGAAAGATGTTTCAGCTATTTAATTGCATTCCGTCAGGATCGGGAAAAACCTCTCCCAGCCCTTCGATACCAAACGAGGTTTCAAGCAAGGCGACTGCCTATCGTGCAACTTCTTCAATCTACTGCTGGAGAAAATAATTCGAGCTACGGAGCTGAATAGAGAAGGTAAACTCTTCTACATGACTGTACAACTGCTGGCGTACGCCGATGACATCGATATCACTGACTATAACAACTGCGCCGGTTGTTCTACTTTCTCCAGGCTGGACAAAGTAGCGAATCAAATGGGTCTGGTAGTGAACGAAATATCTGTTGTCATCAAATAAACAATCGGCGAATACAACAGTCGATGGAACGATGAGTTGTAGGGTATATACGACGACATTGAGACAGCGGATGTGCTGGCTACGTCATGCCATTTGAATGGATGAAAACACTGCAGCTCTGAGAGTACTCGACGTAGTACCGGTCGGAGGAAGCAGAGAAAGAGGAAAATCTTTACTTCGGTGGAAAGACCAGGTGAAGAAGGATCTAGCTACATTTGAAATCTCTAATTGGCGCCAAACAGCGAAAAGGAAGAATGACTGGCGGCTGCTGTAAACTCTACTAACAAGAGATTTTGTGGACTCGTCAAAGTAGTTGAAGAAGGGTTTCGAAAAGAATTTACGGAAAACAGAGACGGCTGACTATAATTTTGTAAACACTTCCTAGAAGTGTAGGAAGAGTTGCGGTGATGACGACAAATCTTATATTGATCGCTAAGTGTCCAGTAATTTATATTTGTTTTTAACATTCATTTTTAAATTCAATAAACCAAGTGGAAAACAGAATAACAAAACAAAAATAACAAGTTAAAATAAAAATATAAAAACAAAGTGGCAATATGAAATAGGAAAAGCACAATAATAATTTAGTCGTTTCCGCCTTACGCAAGTCGAAATACCTTCCTAAATATTCTTGAAGATATAGTACATGTATTCACACGGCAGTTTAATAATTTCTATATACATATACATACATATATCACATGCTACATCTACTTATTGCGCCAACCGACTTGGATGAGTTTATCCATTCGTCTGTCATGCATGCACAGATGCTTCTTCTTTCTTTCTATTTCACGTCCTTGAAATATTCCACAAATTTCAATTTTTTTTTATGTTTGGCATTGCAATTCCATTTTCGTGTGTATGTTTGTGCATTTTTATGGACAGATCTCTCTTCCGCTTACTTAAAGGCTTATTACACCTAATGATGTGCGCTCATTACGTATCGTGTTTGTTGTTTTTGGGTCGCTTTTTATATTTTTCTTTTACATTTCACAAAACTTAACAGCAATAATTGAGGTAGATCAAAGGCATAGCTGAGATTTTTGTGCAATATTTCATAATTACCGACACATATTTCCTACCGCAACGATGGACTGAGCATGATTTTCTTCTTACAGCTGGTAATGTTTAGAAAATCAATGACCGAACTCTCCATCTACTGATTTCAGAATTTTACAGCAGCGAAGAAAATTAGGTATGGGTTATGAAATATCGAAGTATAGAAAATAAACCAATGGCTTTCTTCTTTCTTCTTCTTCTGCCATGTGATCCATAAAAACATTTTTAAAACAACTCAGTAGTTGCAAAACATTTGATATCGTCAAATATAAAATGAACCTTATAACAACTACGCCAGTTGTTCTACTTTCTCCAGGCTGGACAAAGAAGCGAAACAAATGGGTCTGGTAGTGAACGAAAAATCTGTTGTCATCAAATAAACAATCGGCGAATACAACAGTCGATTGAACGATGAGCTGTAGGATATATACGAGGACATTGAGACAGTGGATGTGCTGGCTACGTCATGCCATTTGAATGGATGCGAACGCTGCAGCTCTGAGAGTACTCGACGTAGTACCGGCCGGAGGAAGCAGAGAAAGAGGAAAATCTTTACTTCGGTGGAAAGACCAGGTGAAGAAGGACCTAGCTACACTTGGAATCTCCAATTGGCGCCAAACAGCGAAAAGGAAGAATAACTGGCGCGTTGTTGTGAACTCTACCAACGACAGATTTTGTGGACTCGTCAAAGTAGTTGAAGAAGGGTTTCGAAAAGAATTTGCGGAAAACAGAGGCGGCTGACAATAATTTTGTAACCACTTCCTAGAAGAGTGGGAAGAGTTGGGATGATGACGACAAATCTTGTATTGATCGCTAAGTGTCCTGTAATTTATATTTGTTTTTAACATTCATTTTTAAATTCAATAAACCAAGTGGAAAACAGAATAACAAAAAAAAAAATAACAAGTTAAAATAAAAATATAAAAACAAAGTGGCAATATGAAATAGGAAAAGCACAATAATAATTTAGTCTTTTCCGTCTTACGCAAGTCGAAATACCTTCCTAAATATTCTTGAAGATATAGTACATGTATTCACACGGCAGTTTAATAATTTCTATATACATATACATACATATATCACATGCTACATCTACTTATTGCGCCAACCGACTTGGATGAGTTTATCCATTCGTCTGTCATGCATGCACAGATTCTTCTTCTTTCTTTCTATTTCACGTCCTTGAAATATTCCACAAATTGAAATTTTTTTTTATGTTTGGCATTGCAATTCAATTTTCGTGTGTATGTTTGTGCATTTTTATGGACAGATCTCTCTTCCGCTTACTTAAAGGCTTATTACACCTAATGATGTGCGCTCATTACGTATCGTGTTTGTTGTTTTTGGGTCGCTTTTTTATATTTTTCTTTTACATTTCACAAAACTTAACAGCAATAATTGAGGTAGATCAAAGGCATAGCTGAGATTTTTGTGCTATATTTCATAATTATCGACACATATTTCCTACCGCAACGATGGACTGAGCATGCTTTTCTTCTTACAGCTGGTAATGTTTAGAAAATCAATGACTGAACTCACCATCTAGTGATTTCAGGGTTTTACAGCAGCGAAGAAAATTAGGTATGGGTTATGAAATATCGAAGTATAGATAATAAACCAATGACTTTCTTCTATCTTCTTCTTCTGCCATGTGATCCATAAAAACATTTTTAAAACAACTCAGTAGTTGCAAAACATTTGATATCGTCAAATATAAAATGAACCTTAGTTTCAAAGAAGTACGAAAGGACTAAGTTTGGATGGAACCGAACATTTTAGACTCTCGCAATTTGAAAAATTCAAAGGCGCGGAAATACTTCCAGGTATATTAAGAAGTAAGGAAGAGCTAAGTTCAGATTGAACCGAACATTTCATACTATTGCAACTTTCCTGGACTTAATCCAATCGGGATTTATTCCTTGGATTTAATCCAGGGAAGTATTTTCAGGTAAATAAGGCCTGTTAGTTATATGGGGTCTAGGGCGAGTTCTCACCTGAAATATACACCGTTGTAAGAAAACACGACCTATCAATTTTTTAAGATAATACACGATATATGCGATTAAAGTCACCCGGAAGTTCGACAATTTTTATTAACCCGATTTAACCCTTTTTTTTAACACAGAGATACTATTATCAGGGAAAAATCCTATCTGAAATTGACTATATGTAGATACTGGCGTCCAAATATTCGAATCGGTCGGACGGCACGTTGAATTAGGTTGGTCACTTGCATAAAACGAGTACTGCTTTTATTTATTTATTTTAATTAAATACTGAAATTCTGCTAAATTATTCTAGCCCTGTGGTATATAAATGGTATAAAGGTGCTCTATTGGAACCGGTGTGAAGATTGGACATAGGCCGTAGCACCGCCCACTTTTTGGTGAAATCCCATAGGTCCCGACCGCCCGATTTCGACTAAATTTAGTATGTGATATTTCTTTGTCACAGTGTGAACATCGGACTACAATCACAACTACTTCCACATAACCAAATTTAAAGTTCCATTTGATTCTTTCACGTTCCAGTACACAAATTAAGATGTAATTGATAAAACGGAATAAAATTTTGCGGTATAATTCCTTTAAAGTATTCCAAATGTCCAAGCCCTTAGGTACCGAATATGTGGACCCCTGTACCTATAGTTGACTTTTGATCGAAAAAATCGGTCATTATGTGAGATATGCAATTGAAATTCAGACAGAATCCTTTCCAGACAATGGTATTTATATATATATCGAAAATGGGTTGAATCGGCTATTGCGGCTAAAATATGTAGATACAATTGGGCGAAAACTTGATCCTCCCTCCATATAAATATTACCAAGATTTTCGAACATCCACTTAATGAAAACCAGTGAACATATTTTAATTGATAAAACGGAATAAAATTTTGCGGTATAATTCCTTTAAAGTATTCCAAATGTCCAAGCCCTTAGGTACCGAATATGTGGACCCCTGTACCTATAGTTGACTTTTGATCGAAAAAATCGGTCATTATGTGAGATATGCAATAGAAATTCAGAGAGAATCCTTTCCAGACAATGGTATTTATATATATCGAAAATGGGTTGAATCGGCTATTGCGGCTAACATAGATACAATTGGGCGAAAACTTGATCCTCCCTCCATACAACTATTACCAAGATTTTTGAACATCCACATGGCCTTGCTCCATATGATTGGCGATTGTGTGTAAGGTACCTTAATGAAAACCAGTGAACATATTTTTGAGTATGTGGCATATTAGTAGTATGTGGGATGAGCAAAAATAGATAAAATCTGGTCGATACTACCCCCTACGCACCCGAACTTAGCCCTTCCTTCCAAATGTGCGTCGGTAGGTTTTGTAATATTTGCGCTAAGTAAATTTGATTGTGTACATTAAAATTCTTAGAGTGTGACTCCGTACCACTTTTTCAAAAGTTTTTTTCCCCATAGATGACCTTTGCTGCTGCGATCCCCTGTACCAAATTACAGTTCTATATCTATTAAAGGCATTTGATTAATGACGTTTTGTGGGCGAGGCAGTGGTCCGATTACGGCCATTTACGAACTTTTAATTTTTTTATCTAAATTTTTTTACTCAGCTTAAACGGACGGACGCAAAGACAGACAGTCAGTCGGATAGTGATATAAAAATGATGCGAAAGAATTAAACATTATTAACTCAAAGGATGGAAAGTCCCAATTTCATTTTGGATTAATGGTATGTATATGGGAACAGAGAACTGGGATAATATGTGAATCGGTATCGCACATTAAACTGTGGTATATGCTGGAGGATGGAGTCATGTGTAGAAGTTCACGCAGGTGAGAAAAGTTTTCTAAGCTTTCTATTCACTTGGGAGTGGCCAGAAACGATTCTTTTACATATGGCTCGAGCAGCTCTCGACTTCCGATCTTAGACCAAGTATCCTTTGGATAGTCAAAGAACGTCCGTTTGAAGGCAAATTAAAGTGAAAAGGCGAACCATCCTTCCCCAGGGTTGTGCGCTGGGTTTTGGTACCCACCACGTAAAACACGAACCCCAATGAAAAGGAAGCAATAGCTTCGGATGAGAGAGCCTCCTTTTGATGAGGATCGTGGCAAACGCATTAAGGATTACGATATAAGGGCATGCATCTGAAATGTCTGTGCCCTTATTTGGGAAGGTGCCGCTGCCCAGCTGGTTGATGTCCTCGCAAGAGTAAAGGCTGACTTCACCGCCGTCCAAGAAGTGCGATGGATGGGACATCGCAGATTTGCGTTTACGCTCCGACGGAAGAGAAGGACGATGAGAGCAAAGATCTCTTCTATGATAGTTTAGAGCGCACGTAAGAGAGCTGCACCGGCCATGATGTTAAAATCTTGCTTGGCGACTTTAATGTCAGGGAGGGTTCAAGTTATAATCTTTCAAAGTTCATTAGTAAAAGAAAATAGTCCGACTTAAAAAATATATGTAATGCTTTTGCTGAATAGAATATTTCTCTAGAATCGCAAATGGTGTTTTCTTAAAGACAATGCTACAGAAAAATTTATTTAATATACATCGTCACCTGAAATGCAAAATATCGTATCAACAAAAAATTCGAAATTGAATGTCTTATTGATTACGCTTCACTACTTCAAATTACATACAAAATATTACATATGTTCAACATTTTCTGGTTCTCCGATGAAATATAAACTACATAGTTTTAACCAATATTAAAATTTTGTTTCACTCATGTTCCATTTTATTTCGTGTTTCATTCATGCCTCTGTAAATTTCCGAAAATGTTGTTACGTTATTTTGCATTTCAGGTGACGACATATTATTCCAACTACAGGGCAGTCTAATGATTCTGTCAGATATTCTTACAAATCACTGTCACGCCCAACGCAAACTGAAATAAATACTTGGCAACCAATTATCCAAGACAGAAGGGAAATATTCATCATTTTACTCTGTAGTATAAAC
This sequence comes from Bactrocera tryoni, assembly GCF_016617805.1. Taxonomy (NCBI): domain Eukaryota; kingdom Metazoa; phylum Arthropoda; class Insecta; order Diptera; family Tephritidae; genus Bactrocera; species Bactrocera tryoni. Next base: position 18,837,968 of record NC_052500.1, read on the forward strand.
ATACTCGTATCTTGCTAAAAATAAATACTATATCTCTGACACTGAAAATATAGTTGTTTACAAGCAGAAATTTAAATGGTTATAAAAACTTTGTATTATTCTCTTCAGTAATGTTTTTAAATAAGTACAAATGTTCCTAAGTATAAATATAAATAATTATTCGACAAATAAACAGCGTGACAATTGAGATGAAAAGAATTACGTATGGAATTTAGTAGGTGTGGCACCAAATGGACAAACAGCTGAGGCGAGGAGGAAGGACTGTTGTTTTGCGAAGCAATGCCAAATTATCGAAAATATTGCCAGCAAAGTTTAAGTATATTCGTGACGAAAATGTATCTTGTCAGACAACAACTTTGAAGACCCTTGATAGAGGGAATTACACACCTAAGATGACAATTTACATTTTTCCAATCTTTCCACAACTATTTATATAATGGGTTGTCAAAAAAGTCTTGCGGTATTTTTATTGAAATTGAAATGAATTTTTGATGAGTCATGCCCAGCTCTTGACCGATGCTACGGCTGCTACTAAGCCGGTCTCTTTCGACCAATTCAGCGATTTTATCGCAATTTTCGATGACAGGCCTTCCGGAACGTGGCGCATCGAACCACCAGAACGAAAACGTTGAAACCATCGTTGTGCGGTGGAAATGGAAACTGTATCGGGTCCATAAACTGCACAAATTTTATTGGCGGCTTGAGATGCATTTTTGCCTTTATCGTAGTAGTACTGTAAAATATGCCGTATTTTCTCTTTATTTTGCTCCATGTTTGCGACGCTATAACTCACGAACGACTTAAAAGAAACGACAATTAATCAAACACGTGTTAGCGCGTGAACTGAGCTTTCCAAAAAGGTATAGCATGACCCGATGCGACGAATAAAACTAGAACTACGCGCTTTTAGCGCCAACTAGCGAAAATACCACAAGACTTTTTTGACAAACCATTATAACGTGTGATCCCAATAGAGGTACTTTTTTCAACAGCCATTTTTTGACAGATCACGCGTGATTCGTGCCAAGCTGTCGTGTTATTTTTGTTCAGTATCATTTTGAATATCATCATTGAAATACTAATGCCTGAACAACGTTTTCAAATCGTTCAACTTTATAATGACAAATTTACGTTCTGTAAAGAACGTGTTTCGCGCGCTTCGCTCAACTTATGGTCAGCATAATCGACCTACTGAGCGTACTATTCGCAACACCATCACCCATCTTGAGACCCAGCGTTCATTATTGGATAATATTCGAATAGACCACGTCCAGCACGCGGTGAAGGAAAATAGCAGCCGTAGCTGAGAGTGTCCACAAAAAGCGTGGATAGTCGATTCGGTGCCGTTCGCAGCAACGCGGACTTACTATACGTAAGTGGAACGACTTGAATCATTTTATGTCGAGATCTTTAATTGAATGTATAAAAAAACGATATGTAGTGCAAGAACTGAAGTAGATCGACCTTCTTAAGCGACATTGCTTCTCTTCTATGGGCTTTTCAAAAGCTCAGCGATGAAGCCCTTTTCTGGTTCAATGGGTACGCAAACAAGTAAAATTACCTCATTTGGAACGAAGAACAATCTGAAGAGTTTCAGCTTTGATTCAGACGTTGGAGCAAAAGATCACTCGTGTCTTCGTCGATTTCAAAAAATGAAAATGAGTTGCCTTTATGACGCGATGTCTGAATTTGGTATCCCCGCTAAACTAATACGGTTGTGTAAACTGAAGTTGAGCAATACGAAAAGCTCCGTCCGGATCAGAAAGGATCTCACCAAGTGGTCTAATACCTAACTAGGTTTCAGACAGATGTCGTCGAATCAGCCCGCTCTGCGGCAGCGTTCAAGATGATGAGGATACAATCATGAATTGAGGTGCGATACCACACTATAAAGGAGTTGCTCCGCATGGAGGACAGAGTGGAGAGGGAACAGCATTGGCAGCAGACAGCAGGAATGCGCCATGCAAAGCTACTTCTGGGAAGATACAAACTTACAAGGTTTAAAGAAATGATCAACCTTCCCCGAGACAAATTCCGCCTCCTTGTCCCGTTCTATACAAGGCACTGCAGTTCAGGTAGCTTCTCCAACATGGTCATAGTCTTTTGCGTAAACTGCGGGTCTGCGACATGGAACAGGAAACTCCAGAACACCTAATTCTGGACTGCCCAGCAATTTGCAGAAGCCTGGACAGGGATTACATCATCTCAGTCGCACTCAGCAGGCGCCTGGAATTGTTCAGCATGCTGGACCTTTGTGACCATATGTGATATAAGAGAGTGCACACTAGACCATAGGTCGCAGTGCAAAGCCTCAATTTTCTATCTATAGCTTAGAACTTAGGCGCGATTCAGATCAGCTACCTTCAGAATGGCAGAGCAGTCACAGGACACTACTATGCCTAATTAATGACTCGTTTCAAAGAAAATAAGACCACATTGCTGAAGAAAAAAGTGCTGTTTTAACATGTCAGCACATCGGCTCACATTTCTGCGTGACCAAGTAAAAATGGTCGAATTAGTGAATAATTCTCTGTGGGTCAAATAATTAAATAAATAAAAATAAAGTCAATTTTTAACAAACGAAGCCTTGGGGCAAGCAAAGTCAAACCTTGTAATTGTGTTTCTGACATGAGAAATGCTCTCACACAATCCATCAGCCATTAATATAATATGTGGAAAATAAACATTGTAGAAGCCTCTATTTGAAGGGTACATGTTTAACATGTACTTCGCGATTCAATTATTTTTAAAACACACGCGCACACACACTAAACTGTTCATTTCAATTAACTAAAGCATCATTTAGAAATACATAAATATATCTTCGACAAATTTCACATAATGATATATGATTTCAACACATGTTGATGTCAGCACCTAACAATGCATTTCACAAAAACGAAAATAAAAATAGTCATACCTAATATATTTTCCAAATTTTCAAACTTAAAATAGCCGCAATAAGTTTTGCCAAAATAAATAAGTTCCAATAAGAAAGAAACGAAAAAAAAATCGCATAAGTGATGCATAAGCTCATAAGAATATAAGTACATATATGAATGGAAAATTATTATATCTGTTATGCAAAAATCATACACACTTCTTGAGGTAGATCATACATATATTATACATACATACATATGTAGGTATAGGTAAATCTGTGAGTTTCCCCACTCATAAGTCACTCTTTGGTCACGGGAAGACAAATGAGAGAAGTGATTAACTGGCAACCACCATGTGATATTTTTAATAAGCGAACACACATCTCTACTATATATACGAGTACATACATACATGCTTATGCTCTACTCCTTCGACCAGTCACACATAATTATAGGCGAGTGCGTCAGGTTGACTTGGAAACGCACTCATTCAAACATTCAAATGGGCAATAATAAGAATTTATATGCTATTTGCATATAGCGCTTGTTTATTTACGAGTAAATAGTGCGGCAAATTTGTCTCAAGCCACATACATGCGTACATATTTTTATGTATAATTTGGTGTGGGCGTACAATTTCTCACTTGACTGATATGTTATGCGTTTTCATGCGAAAATTTTCACTCAACACGTGAGACATTCGGAATTAATTTTCATTCGTCAATACGACGGCAGATAATAAGTGGCCTTCTATTGGTTTGAAACGGTAATTATGAAGTAGAAAGGCCAAATGCAAATTGTGTGAAGCGTAATTTTATAAGAAAATTTATGATTAAGTAAAAATTATTATTATTTATTCTAGTACAGAGACCCGAATTTCGAGTGTTTTAGAATCGAGGCCAAATTTCGTAAGGATAAATGATTTAAGATTGGTCGGTGCGTTGTATGGTACATTATATGTATGTACATACATATGTACAACTATCTCTATTATAATTTCCTCCGATAATTATGCTAATCATTTTTATAGTTTAAATTGTTGAACTTTTTAGTGCAACCGAGATAAAAATGTGAAAGAAAGAGTATATTTTGTTTTCAATATTTGACTTCAAATTCCTGCTTTCATAAAAGTCTGTATCGGTTTGGTCCGATTTGATTAATAAATGCATTATGTAACATTCGCAACAAAATTTTGTATACTCTTGTAACTTGCAAGAATCAAAGCCAGGGAAATACCTTAAGCGGCTACACCAGTGTGACACTTTCAAAAAAAAAAATTTTTTATTTGCTTTTTCGATAGCTTATATTTCCATAAATATCCTGTGAAATCGGTAATGTCGTATCTTGAATAGTTTTTGGATGGCAGCGTTCTAAAGAGCGACCGCTCCGAGGTGCAAACATATGTAAGTGAAACTTTAAACGCGTTTTTCTCGAAAGGACATTTTTCAAAATTGCTAGCGTCATAACTCAACGAGAAATTGACCGATCGACTTCAAATTAAAACTGAGTATTTTTGAATACAATGACCTACGATCTTTTTGATTAATTGAAAATTGTCAATTTGGCATTAAAAAAACGACAATTTTTTACCTAAAAAAACTATTTTTTTTCCAAAGTTACGCCATTTTGTTAATTATTGATATTTTTCAACGATCGTAGGTCATTGTATAGGAAATATCTTTAAGTTTAATAAACTTTTCAAATTTTTTTGTTTCAGCAACTCATTCGGCCGGAATCATGCCAGCAGTTAGGGCACTTTTTTTTTGACACCTCCGACGACAGCCCATAAATCCGTTATTTTCCAACATTTTTGTAAAAAAAAAATCTCAAAATATAGTTGAAAATATACCTTATTACGTTCAAAGAAGTTCGAAGTATTCAATCGCGTACTTTTTCTTATAAAAATTCATGAAAATCGCCTAATTTTTAATACGTCACACTGGTATAGCGCCTTAAGGTGCAAAACGTCACCATAATCCACAAAAAGACTTCGAGTTAGAGAGACTACGAGTTAAGGAAGGAAATTTGACTTCTATTCCCAACTCAATAGTTCGAGTTATGGAAGTTCAACTGTATAAAATAACAAAAGTCATTATACTCATGAGTATAATATATGGGAGTTGAGTTGATTAACACGATTTTATTTATTTTTGCCAATACTACCTTCTACTAATATGCTACATACTAATAATATGTTCCCTGTTCATTAAGGTACCATCACCAATCCAGTGGAGTAAGGTTACCCGGATGTTATGTTTTTTTTTATATGGCGACTAGGTCAAGTTTTCGCCCAATTCTATTCATTTTAGGCACAAAGATTGAGTGTTATGAGAAAGACATGCTCAATGACGAGTTTCATTAAGATAACTCACATATTGGCCGATATATGCGGTACGAAGTCATCCGGAAGATCGAAAATCGTTGTATTAGGTACGCGAACGTACTGACACGATTCAACCAATTTTTGATGCACAGAAATACTATTATCAGGTAAATATTGTCTCTGAATTTCAATTGTATATTTGTAATTGTATACCCCGAACATTGACTGATATTTTCGGTCAAAAGGCCACTTTAGGTACTGGGGTCCAAATATTCGGTACCTAGGGACTTTAAAATTTTTCGCTGGACTTTATTAGAGATAAGTTGGCATACTTTAAAGGCATTATTCGTGCATAGTTCTATTCCGCTATATAAATTGCTTCTTCATTTGTACACTCGAAAGGAAATCAGATGGAATTTCAAATTGTGTTATATGGAGTGGTTGCAGTCCGATTTCGCTCATTTTCGCACTGTGACATAGGAATGTGTGAGAAGAAAGCCACGAATTTGGTCGAAATCGGTCAAGCAGATCCCGAGATATGTGATGTTGCCGAAAAGTGGGCGGCCACGCCCATTGTCCAATTTTTACATTGACTCACTTAAAGCCTCCTTATACCATCTCGGAGGTAAAATTTAATGTCTCCGGCATATTTAGTTATAGATTTCTCGCGCTTTAAGTTGTTTTCAACAGTACCGATAAATGGGGAGAGGCGGAGTTATCATCTGATTTCATCCATTTTCACACTGTTGATAACAGTTCTTATGAGAATTGTCCTAAGCGAATTTGGCTGTTGTAGCTTAAGTGATTTAGGAGTTATGTACATTAAACCTATTAGAGGACTGCACCATGCCCTCTTTTTCAAAATTTTCAACCCGCAGTTGGCCCTGATGTTGTACCAAATTATAGTTCTATGTCTTATTTTAGTGCTTAGTTATGGCACTTTATAGGTTTTGTGGGCGTGGCAGTGGTTTGACTACGCACATCTAGGAACTCGTTACATTTTTTTGCCATGAAACATGTGTACCAAATTTCATCAAGATATCTAAATTTTTACTCAAGTTACAGCTTGCACGGACGTATGGACGGACGGACAGACAGACAGACAACCAGATTTCAACTTTTCTTGTCATGCTAGTCATTTATATATATGTATGTATATAACCCAATATCTCTTTCGCTTAGTTTTAGGTGATACATACAACCGTTAGGTGAACAAAACTATTATACTCTATAGCAACATGTTACAAGAGCATAAAAATAAATGCGAGCATTCACCAACACTATTGGTTGTCATAGAAGTTGCTTCAATTTTCATTCACAACAATTTGATCGATAAACACACGACAGAAAATGTAGAAAAACTCAAACAACAAACAATAACAATTCGATGAAAGACAAACGTATAAATTTTATTGATAAACTTTTTAATAATTAAATCATTGATCCAGATTGAAAAGAAAGTTCTCTTCAAAATTTTACGCATACAATACGCATATATCTTTTAGATTTCAAATATTGCGATTTGTTTAACTCTTGTAACGGAAATGGAGGAATTACGTGATGCCAGCATACATCACACGGCGCAAAAGCTGGCCGTTGCCATAAAAGCAATGAAAAATTACGATGAGATTTTCAAAAAAGTACAGGTATACGAAAGGAAAATCAATATAATCCACCTTTAATGGCTACAGTCCACTTATGCTTTCACTTAGATACTAGCTTGCAGCCCAGGAGTTGACAAAAATGACCTACGCAATACCCTAGAGGATGCCATCAAATCGACTGGTCTCGAAACGGAAATCCGCAACATAGTATTCCATTTAGTTCGTAACACACTAATTACAGAGACAAAGTCTCAGGAGAAGTTAGGACATAGCGCCGACCCGTTGGCCTATCTGCGACGCTCGGCTGTACAATGGGATCGACGTGTGCGTAAAAGTTTGAATGCAATGTGCGCCGAGTTGAGTATGCCGCTGCATGGACAGCCTCGCGCCGTGATGGATCGCGATGAGTTGATTAGTAAATGGGAAGAGTTAAGCAATTATACAATTGGTAAGTGAATCGAAGTGAAAGAGTCATTTTGAAGTTATGAATTTTGAACTTTCATTGGGCAATCGTATATTGAATTTCAATTGAACTGAATAAAAGAAGATACGGTATACTTTGTAGAGGTATGTATATTCAAAAACTGAATGGACATCAGGATACTCTTTTCTGGGGAGTTTTCGGAAAAGTGGCTATAATTTCTTATGCTATCAGAGCTACCATATATGTAGGTGAAAAATACTAATCGGTTCGCTTCGGTTGATTAGCGTTAGACTCATCCCTTCGTTAAAGAGAGAAGAGATTAACAAAGATCCTCTTAAGCTCTTTAGGCGACCATATATTTTTTTAATATTCGACAAGTTATTACTTGCTTATTACTTCAACGTATTGAAATCTAGCCGTAAAACATCAGTTCCCAAAGATCCCAGAATATTTAGAAGTCACTAGAGAAGCCATTTAAAACCGTTTAAAAACAATCGGATAGATCCAAAACTAATACTACTGGGTGTCATATGAATTGGGGTCAAGAGATGTTGAAAGACGCTTTTGCCTGTCAGAAATGCTGCTTGAACGTTATGAAAAGAAATCATTTTTCCATCGGATAGTGACCGGTGATGAAAACTGGATCCATTACGAAAATCCCATACTCGAAAATCATATCTGAACCTCGCCGACCAGCGAATTCTACGCCAAATCTAAAGCAAAAGGGGCCATTGAGATTTTTTAGGCCAGGCCTTGTCCTTCTGACAACCATTTGCTCCGGTCAATGCAGAACGACCTGACTGAAATACGGTTAATATTAAAACAGGACTTGTGACGGGTGATGAAAAGTGGATCCATTACAAAAATCCAAAACCCAAAAATCAAATCTGAACCGGGCCGACCAGCTAATTCTACGCCAAATCTAAAGCAAAAGGGGCCATTGAGGTTTTTTAGGCCAGACCTTGTCCTTCTGACAACCATTGCTCCGGTCGATGCAGAACGATCTAACTGAAATACGGTTCACATTAAAACAGGACATCGACTTTTGACCGGTGATAAAAGTGGATCCATTACGAAAATCCCAAACTCAGAAATTATATCTGAACCTGGCCGACCAGCTATTTCTACACCATTTCTATTTGCTTGATTCATTCTTGGCCGTCAAACCGACACAGCTCTTTTGGAAAGCAATCCACAAATTGCCAGAAACATGGGAAAATGTTATGGCTACAGATAGGCAATTCTTTGAATAACACCACTGTACATTTTTTCTCAGACAAAAACGAATTTAGGTAAGTCAGTTAAATACATTTGGATTGGTTTTTCCTAACTGACTTTAAAAGAGGATATGGTTTGAGACTAAGATACAACGAGTTGAAGTCAAGACCACAACCTATCATAAGACATTGAGAATATTGCTATTTGGTGCATTGATGAATGGTAATTCGATCTCTCCGTCTATTAATTATCTTATGTGTTTGGCAAGTTACGCTTCAGACCAATTTAAAAAGTTCTAGACTAAAAGAAACAACATTACATACAAAAATTATTCCAAAATATTTTTTTTGCACACAATTACAGTACTTTATAACAAATATGCTTTCTACCACCTTACTAGATCTTTCCAACTACCGACCCGTCTATGCGCCAAAGGATCTCTTGGATGTGCTACTCTCACTCAAGGGCCCACAAAAACCGCCCGAAGACACTGAGTTTGTGTACATTTTTCCTCATTATTTTCACACATTTTTGCCTATAAACAAATTTAAATTTTATAACAATAACTTTGGAATTGTTTTTATAGACAAGTGCCTAACTGGGAGTTCTCACACATCGAATTGCCTGTCAAAAACCTTTTCGAATTGGTAAAATAGCATATTTTGTAGTAATAATAATAAATAATAATAATAATCATGTCAAATAAACTTATCGCCACTTCAAGCGTCTATTATTCGCTGAATTGTTTCGCAAAGAGGGTACAACAAATAATTTAGACTTACCCACACAATGTAAACGCATACTGGACACCAAGCAAGCGCCACTTTGTCAACACTTTCTGAAGAAGGGCAGGACGCCAGCACCTTTTCGTGGCGAACTCTGGTCTTTTGTGCTGTCGCATGGCAGTTACATGAATGGACAGGTTGGTGAGCGGTGGTTGGTGGTTGCTGTCAAACATCACTTTCATATTTTTTTAGAAACACTGAACTTTATGATCACTTACGATCTTTTTCATTCATATTAGATATCACTCAACACATTTTTTATACACTTCTCTCACATTTGTATGCTTTACTGCACTCACTCTTTCACTTTTCTTTGCTCTCACTTTTCAACACATTTTTTATATACTTTTCTACACTCATTCATTTACTTCACTAATTATTTCACTTTTCTTTATTCTCACTTTAGGAATGCGATCACTGGGCGCGTTTGCGCAACAAAGTTTTAACCACCGATCATATTGTGGACAAGCTTATCTTCAAGGATATTCAATTGACTGCTTCCAATGATGATCAGTATTTTGTTTTCGAAGATGTGCTCTATCAGATTATGCTTTGCTTCTCACGCGACACAGAAATCGCCAATCAAATACAGTTTGAGAAATATCCGGTTAAGGGTAGAAATTATGAAGGACCGCCGTCGGGTGTGGTGCCCTTCCACGGCATCTGCATGTTTGGTAAGCTACAGTGAAATTCCTTCACATCTCTTCTGTTGATTTTGTCTTGATTACGCTTTACATTTTCAGCGGCACCATTTTGTTATCTTTATGATTCGTCTATAAATTTGTACTTCACATTTCGCGCCTTCTATATACGTTATTGCCATCGCTTGACCACAATAAATACACATCCACAAGTTAGTATCCAGGCTTATCCAGCTTAATGGTATTTTGAGGTTACTCACGTGATTAATACTGTCATTGCAGGGCATTGTTAGCCTGTGTTTGTTGTTTGAGAAGTTGCTGCAAACACATGAACCGCTGTTATGGTCGCATTTTCGCGAACTGCAAATACAACCGTAAGAATATTTTATTAAAAATTATCATATAATAGTTAAATAGCATCCTATTTATATAAAATAAAACAACTTTCATCTGTTCAATTCATATCAAATAAATTTTTATCCTAAATAACAACATTTCACTTCAGTTCAAATGCTCAAAAACTTTCGCATGCATCGTACAATAACAACAGATCGATCACCTGTCATTGTAACATATTATTTGTGTTTCGAAAATAACTCACACTCTCGTGATATCTGGTGAAATGATAAAAATCATAATTTAATACATAATCTGCTAGTTATTGTATAAAATCAAATCATTCCCATCACATCGAATATATCATATGAAGTAATGAAATTTCACATCACACTGTAAACTAATGCTTACATGGTATCATATCATATCATATGACGTTATATCATTCACTATCGCCATACACCATACCTTGCCATAATATGGCATAATTTTAACACACAATCACATCGCATCGCTTCTAAATCATTGCATCAAATCTTACAAAAGCAAATCAACCCTCTGCCATGCAATTATACCTCAAGATGAATCATTATTAGTTATTACACAATACGATTTTCTAGGTATTAAGCCATACAATACATCAGTACATCACATGATATAAAATCACATCTCAACATTTCATCACATCATATCATATCATCACAATATTATTTTCTAGATATTAAGGCATATAAAACAATATATCACATGATATGAAATCACATCGAAATATTTCATTACAATTATGTCACATCATCACAATATTATTTTCTAGGTATTAAGCCATAAAATACATCAGATGATATAAAATCACAATGAAACATTTCATCACATTATGTCATATTCTCATATCCAGTACATTACGTTTATTATTTTTCTGAACATTAGTACCTAGTTATATATCACATCGTGTTGGCGCCTATATGATACTGCTACTATGAGCAAAAAATAGTAAGATTTTGTTCGTAATTTTAAAAATTCTTCATTTATTCAACAAAATCTATGTTTTCCTCCTAAAGTAATCCCACTTGACCCCAATACACTTGTACCAGCGTTTTTTCCAATTCTCCAAACAGTTGTTAAAGTCAATTTCCCGAATGGCGCGTACCGATTAACGTTTAGTGGCTTCAATTGACTTAAAACAGTTTCTCCAAAGCGGTCGTTTGAGTTTGCTGAATAGCCAGAAGTCACACGAAGATAAATCAGGCGAATACGGTGGTTGCGACACGATAATGGTTGAAAATTTGTCGAAAAACTCACGAAGAATCAAAAACCAAGAGTTTGGCACATAATTCCAGCCTCTTTTTACGCATAGCTTCGCGCAAACGACGCATAACCCTCAAAAAGTATTCCTTGTTGACAGTTTGGCCGGTCGGAACGAATTAGGAGTGCATCACAGCTCGAAGAAAATCAATTGATTTTTTATCTGCTTTGACGTGTTGATCCAAGAGTCATCGCCAGTATTAATACGTTTTATGACATTCTGGTAGTCGTAAAGCATAGTTTCACAGACGTAACCGCGATACTCTTTTTCGAAAAAATTGAGTGATGTTAGAACCAATCGTGATTCCACTTTTTTTTAGGCCCAAATGAAATTGTTTTCACTGATCCGTTCGATATTCCAACGATACCAGAAAGATCTCTGACTGTTAAACGTCGACTTTCAAGCACCAATTCCTTTATTTTATTGACGTATTGGTCATCAGTTGATGCTGATGACCGTCCTGGACGTTGTTCTCGACCTGCTTTGAATAATTTGTACCAATAAAAAACACTTACTCGCCCAACATTCCAACATTCTGAACGTTTCGGCACCGCAAATTTGATTCCGCACGCAAAATGTCATACCATCCTAGAAAAAAATATTTCTACGAATAAGTTTTCACGCGAAATTTAAATTAAAAAGTCTTACTACTTTTTGCCCATAGATTAAAGGTTACTTTACATCATATCATTATACAATACACATACATAGTAAATCACATTTTAAGCAGTACATCACATCACCTCTTAAAATCACATCATCTTATATAAATAATGCATAGATATAATTATTTTGTGTCCGTTGCTTAACATTGAATTAATTTATGTACATGTTATGTTATATTAATATTTATGTTTAAATGAAGATAATTATTAAATGTTTCACATGAAAAATCACAAGAATTTGCTTTTATAAAATTTCATTTGCCATTGACGATTAGATATAAGTATGCGATATACCTTCGCATCGTGGTAATGTAGTTATATAACGTAATCGTACGATGCCTATTATGTATAACTACAAACATAATACTTCAATATAGTTGATCTGTTTCATTATAATTTTAATTTTAATTAATTTATAATCCCCAATAACACGAGTATATTAAAGCTAAGACTCTCCGCATCACATCATATCACATCGTCATCATCACAACCAAAACTTATACTTTCAAACACATATTTTTTTAACAAGACAATATAAAATCTCCTAAAATTATACGTTATTATTACAGCTCATCATATTTTTTCGTGCATACCCCCATATATGATTCTCAGTAAAATGATATTTAAAATTAAAGAAGTACAATCACACGCTCAATGGTATTTTACAATGAGTTAGAGTAGTATATTAGAGATATAGAGAAAGAATGCTATAGATATCACTTTCAGGAATATCCCAACAAACACATAAATCACATTACACTCACAAACACATCACATCATTACATCACAATATTTTGTCACATCACGTCATACTATTTTCTTTTAAATTATTTCTTTTCATATTACATTATACATATTTCTCTATTTCTTGAAGAAACACCATATTTTGCTGATTTTCACATGACATCGCATCAAAGCATTACAGGTTTCTATATCAAGCAATCACATCTTCAACTCATATATTATACACAATCATGATTTATTACATTATATAATTTTGTGATCTCATGCCAAGTTTAAAATACATATAAAATAAAAATTAACAAAATTACAAAAAGTTTAAAAAGCAAATCACACGAACTTAATATTGCAGATACAATAATTGTTCATCTCAAGCAAATCTTATGAACGCATTTTATGGCATGCAACTTACACATCACATTTAATGCCAAAATACCATATAATTGCTTTAAATAATATAATTATATAAATAATCATATGAGCACTTACAAATTCATTATATAATAATATCATATATAATATCACATACCTCATTTTTATATTAAACAAGCATATTCGCTTTCATTTTAGCATTCGTGTCGTCTTCAAATGGCTCATGCGCGCCTTCAGTGGCCATTTACCGCCGGATCAGCTGCTTATACTGTGGGATTTGGTGCGTTAAAATATTGTTTTTGTTTTTCAAAATTAAAATATTTTTCTTATTTTTTTTTTTTGTTTTTTTTACAGATACTTGGCTACGACAGTTTGGAAGTGCTCTCACTCTTCGCCATAATTATTTTGAGTTTCCGGAAAGACAGTCTCTTGCAGGTCACATCGCTAGATAATATTGAGGCAATATTAGCAGATCTGTCTTCGATTAAGGTGTTGCCACTTATACAATTGGCGCTATGTCGCGATTAGGATGCGTGGCTCATAAAAATATTATGATGATGATTTATTTTGTACATCGGAAATTTATATGTATGTGATATTTATATGAATTTATTTTGTATTTATGTATGTGTAATGAAATTTTTAAATAAAATATTAAAATTGTATGATAAAAACAGTTTGTAATTTGGAAATGTTTTTGTTTTGAAAAGCATAAAAAATATTAACATAAAATAATCTATGAAAACTTTATTTTTTTCCACTTAGGTAGAATGTTTTGAACAAGTATTTTAAATTTAAGTTCGAATTTTTTTATATTCTTTTGTACAGTTTAAATCAAGGAATTTCAAACATTTTTTTAATTATTTATATACATATATTTTAAATAAATGAAACACTTTCTAAAATAATTTAAAATTAAAAAAGGAAATTATGTGATTTTCAAATTAATTTAAATATGACTGATTACTGTTTAAAAAATGTATACAAGTAGTACAAATGTATAGCTTTTTTATATTTATGTATATTATATACACTTTTGAAATAATTTTAAGTTATAAAATAAGCAATTTTAAGATTTTTAAATTAGTTTATATGTATGTATTATATGAAAATATTAAGCTCTGATTATGAATGTATTTAACATTTTTACAGAAAAGTTTTATTTTAAAGATTGAAAATTTGTTAAAATATTAAAATATTATTTCAATTATTTTTTGTTATTAATGCAGATATTTAAAATCATATTCAATTTTTGAAAAATTCAAATTTAATTTACAGTAACTATGTACTATATATTAATTTAATAAATAACAAAATAAATAATAATAAACAATTTTTGTAAAAATCTTAAAAATGTCAAAAAATATGTTTGTAACCAGGGTTGCAAACTTTTTAATTAAAAAAATTTCTTATTAAAAATTCAGTTTTTAATTCATTTTTTGGGATTAATTTTTTAGTTAAAAAAATTTTTAATAAAATAAATTTGCGACTAAAAATTAAATTATTAATCTGAAATTTAAAAATTAAGTTAAAAAATTATTAATTTGAATTTTGGGAGATGAACATTTATATTAACATTAATATTTAATAGCAACACATGTTAATTAAAAATTAAAACAAAATGCGATTGAAAATTCAATTTTTAATGTAGAAAATTGTTGAATTAAAAAAATTTGCGAATAAAAATTAAGTCCTCAATTATTCGATTTTTTTAAGTTTTAGTTTAATTAAATTAGAAAATTCTTCTTCTTAATTGGCGTAGACACCGCTTACGCGATTATAGCCTTTCTTTTGCACATGGCTCATGCAGCTCACTACTTCTGGTCTTTGACCAAGTATCCTCTGGGCAGCCTAAGAACATCCGTTCGAAGGCGAGCTAATGTGAGAAGGCGAAACATTCCCTACATAGGGTTGTGCGCTGGGCTTGAGACCCGCCACGTAAAAAACAATACCAATGAAAAAGTTGAAATTAGAAAATTATTCATTTGAATATTGGAAATTAAATTAAAATAAAATTAATATTTAATCGCAAAATATGTTAATCAAAAATTAAAAAAAATTGCGAATACAAAATAAAAATTTTTGAAAAATTTTGCGATTAAAAATTAAATTTTCAATTATAAATTCGATTTTTTACAAAATTTTAGTTTAATTACATTTAAAAATTAAATTAAAAAAATTTTAATCACAAAATATGTTAGTTACAAAATAAAAAAAATGCTATTGAAAATTCAAGTTTTGGGATTAAATTTTTTATTGTTAGAAAAATTTTTAATTAATTAAATTTATGGTTAAAAATTCAATTTTAAATTTTTAAATCGGGTTTTTGGAAAATTTTAATGTAATCAAATTTAAAAATTTAGTTAAAAAATTATTAATTTGAATTTGGGAAATTAAAAAAAATATTATTTAATCACAAAATATGTGAATTAAAAATCTAAATTTTGGAAAAAAAATTAATATTTATTGTATAATCTATTTCTATTTATATATTAATTTATTACATATTATAATTATACTTTAATGTTTTATTTTTAAATTAAAAATTTTAATTTTGGAAAATAAAAAAATTTAAATTTATACGCAAAATCTTTTAATTTCGAATGAAAGTTAAATTTTTAATCCCAAAATCAGATTAGAAATCGATAAAATATAAATCTTTTCAATGTTTAAGTTTAAGTCTTTAAGAGCATTGAAGATTATGGTTAGCGAAAAAATTTAAATTCAAAAACCATTTTTTTTCAAATGGCTATTTTTAATATTTTTCGAAAATACAAAATAAAAAATGCGTATTTAAATATGAAATCAATAAATTTTACTGCATTATTTGCAACCCTGTAAGATACTAATACAGTTTTGAAATTTTTTACAGTTGTAGACTTAGAAAAGTGTATAAAATATGCTTATTTTATATAGAAAATAATTAATACTAAATAAATTTGAGATATTAAAATTTTTTAGACAGCTTTAAGCCGATTTAGATATTAAAAATTTACAAAATATGCTTCGTTTAATGTAGAAAATAGTAAATTTTTTAAGTATTTAAAATTTTTAGGCAGCTTAATTTTAATGTTTTCAAACCAGATTTGAACTCAATTCAAGCGAAACAAAAAATTAATAAAAAATTTGAGTGAGAAAAATGAAATATTTTTAAATGATTGAATGATTTTTTCTTACACACACATTAAAAGTCACTTCATTACATATTATAATTATACTTTTATTTAGGCAATTTTATAAATTCAAATATACACACTTTATTTTCCTTATAATGGAACAACAATAATATAATTTTAATTTTATAATTTCGCAAGTATGTATGTATGTATGTGTATATAGTCGGCGCACATATACATACACAATTATACCATATATTTTATATATAAGTTTTAATTTTCTTTTAAAAAACTATTAAGGAAACTGTATGTATATCGGTATGTACTTGTATTATTTTTTTTACTCTGTTTTAAAATTTGCTAACACTTTCATGTTTTGCTTTTATATTTTTGCTAAAGACATGTCATTTGTATATCTACGCATTTTAATATATGTTTGTATTTATGATTTGATTTTCTGCGTCAATTCCAAGATTTAAATACTTTTTTTAATATTTTTATATTATATTTAATACTTAGTAACTTTTTTATGTTTGTTTGTATGTTTATTTAGTTAATTACACATCGATTTTATTTAATACTAAAACTCTAACTGTAAAATACACACAAATAACTGTTGCTGCTTCGACACTTATGAGGTTGAAGGTTGGCTTAAGTTTTTAATTTGATTTAATCAGTTGTTAATACATTAATATTTAATTTAATTGTTTTTTATATATGTATGTGTCATATTAAAATGTGCAAACCATTGCGCAGTTTGCCATGTTGCTTATTTATGTTTGTAGTATAATATTTTATTTGTTATATAATTGCCTAACTACAAAATAAACTTTTTTAAAATACACTAAAATTCGATATACAGATATAACTGTTAATGTATATATGCTATATATGTAATGTATGTATGTGTAAATATTTTTTTTTTTTATACAGGTATAACTTTTAATTATATGAATAGGCAATTTAAATATTATTAACGGTTTCAAGTTGCACATAACCTACAAATTTCTTCATTGCAATTTGTTTTGCAGTAAACACTCTGGGTTTTGTATTACGATTTTTTCACTTTTGATTTTATAAACGCTACAAATTTCATTTTTTTTTTTTAATTTTTTAGAACTTATTTAATTTTTTATCAATTTTTTATAACTAATGCCAATACTAATTGTATGTTTTTCATATTAAAACTTTTGGAGAAGGTTGAGGCAACTCATACTAATAAATATACATATACAGAAGGATGGTATAAAGGAATGAACATATTTCATTGATATTTCCACAATAGTTTATTTAAAATATATGAAATTATAATTTTTTAAAATTTTAATTTTTTTCCATAAAATAAATCTTTTTAATATAATATTTGAGAACTTGATTTTTTAAAATTTGAAATTTTTTTTTGGAAAAAATTATATTATTTTAATATATAATTTTTTGAAATTTCAAGGTTTTTGAAAAAAAAAAGATATCTGGATGGATAGTGAATTTGTGTTGAATTTTTTTTTATTCAAACTTTTTTTAAAGAAAAGTTTAAAACTTCGAGCAAAATCTTAGTGGAACTTAGTGGAACGCATTTGTAGTTACATTGGGATAGAATATACAGTTTTCAGCCAAAATTTCGTAATTTTTGTAAATTAAGTGGATTTCTTACGAACACGTGGTGAGATCAGCAATAACGGACGAAAAAAATTTTAAAACGATAGCAAAAAGCCTACGAAAGGCCGCCACTGACTGTAATTGAAACGTTTCTACAGATAACACTAGTCAACAAATCTGTAGGAAAAATTTGCCACTGATATGCTAAGAGGTATGTGGGGTATTTGAAGTGTGCTGTTTATATTCAAAAATGTTCCATCACGAACAGTTGTTTTTGTTATTTTAGTAAATGGTGGTGGGTTGACCTCCACACCCCTTGACTAAAACACAAAATATTCTAGGTGTTAGAAAATGTTTACAATCATTTTCGGTTTTAGCAACTCAAAATAAGCAAGAAAAAAGCGTCTAACATAACAGTAAACGACAGTAATGGAATTTAAAGAAGCTATTTACGATTTTACACTGTTTCTAAAAGAAAAAAATGATAGTTTGTATACTAATATTATTTTTTATACAAAAACTTAATTTCGAGTTCAACAAATATTACTTAAAACCATCAAAATTTGTTCATTAACATTAAAAAATGATACTTTTACAATTGTAAAAAATTAAAACAAATTTAAATCAGTTCAGACAAAAATTATTGAAAAAATAACAACTTTATGGTTAATCAATAAATAATAAATATTCAAAGGATTTACACTCGATCGAGCGCTATGTGCAAAATAAAAGTAATAACAAGTCTAAAATTAGTAAACTCTAATGGATGACGGATTCAGTTTATTTGTGGCAACATGTTAAAAAGAGCTTAAGTCAACTTAAACTAATGAAGGTATTGCCATTTAAATCCAAAATCTGATTACATACTATGCTTCCTGTGCTTTTCAACGCAATTCGCAGCATACGATTCCAGTGTGTTTTTTTAGTTTAAAAACAACATCGTGTACTGAATTATTCTTTAAAAGCAAGCGTTTAATACCGGCTTAAGTCGATTTAGGCTCTTTTAACTAATTGCCATTAAGTAATATAAGTCTAATGAACATTTAATTTGTTAATTATAGTAAAAGTATGTATATAAATTTCATTTTATAATTAAAATATAAAAAGTAATTTTAGAATTAAAATTTAAAAATATTGCAAATTCATAAAAAAGAAAAAGTTATCGTTGTAATTTTGATAATTTTTTTTTATAAATTTCTCAATTTTTATACATTTTATTAAAAGCACAGCGACTTACATTTCATTTTAAAAGTAGTTATTTGATCGCCAGCAAAGATTGGGTAGCCTTCAGTATACAAGATATCCTTTGTTGCTAAACAGCGCATTTAAAAAAATTTAAAAAAGCGCAAATAGCATATTACTATAAACAACATATGCATGAACACCGATTTTTTAGGAAAGTAATGTATATATATATATATATATTTGTAATTATCATAGCTAAAGCGAATTTTATTTATTTTTTATTTCAAGGTTTTTTTCTTTTTAGTTTTTATTTACGTTTATTGATATGATAGTAAATCACAACGATTTGTTATGCTGCTAAAATCATAGCTGTTTAGTTATTGAAATTATTTTCGCTAAAAAAGTGAATTATATAAGCCGTTATGGAAATAATAGTTTAAAATAAAACACATTTGAAATAAAAGAATTAAATATTTTTTATAATTATAATATACCCACGGTGTAATCACGTAAGAAGAAGCGTTGAACGCATAAGTTAATTTCATTTTCAATAACAGTTTCAAATTATTTTAATAAACTTTAATAAAATTATAAATTATTTTCTTTTTAGTTTTAAATTCAATTTTTATAAAATTATATAGTTATGTACATATGTATATATTTTTTTATTGGAAATAACAATAATTGAGGCGTAAAAAGACTGGCTTTACTCTTGGCCGATACAGTTTTAAAAACTTAAGTTTTCCTAGAACACAAATAAAAAAAATAATAATTTGTATTTAAGATATTGCTTTAAGCAGTTATTTATATAACTTTTAAATATAAAAAGTGAACGCATATTAATTTATTCTGTGTTTTTAAGGTTATAAATTTCATATTGGCGACATTCTGCTTGATTTATCTGTTTGTAACTTCTTTTATATCGAAAAATTTAAAAAAAAAAGCAAATCGCACACTAAATTTTATAAAAAAAGATTTAAATTTTATTAAAAAAAATAAAAAAATAGTTTTAAATTTTATAAAAAAATTAAAAATAGTTTTAAATTTTATAAAAAATAAATAAAAAAAAAGTAATTAAAAAGAAATTAATTCTTAGAAAAATGCAAAAATTGAAAAGAAAAAATATTTTACTTTGTGAGTAATTTTTCGAATCAGTAAAAAATCAAAAAAAAACCAAAGCAGTCAACTTTTTGAAGGAATATGCGAGAAGTGAAAAAATAAATGTTTATATTTCACTTGGACAATATTTTTTTAATTTTTGGAGTTAGGTAAGGAATAGTTAAAAAAAATCAAACGAAGTTATTTAAAAAAAAATATATATATGTATATATATTTACATATACATATATGTATGTACATATGTATAAATTTTTTTAATAAAACATTTTTCTTGACAATAATTTCTGGAACTAGCTTAGGAATCGTATTATCCAAAAAAATTTTAGAAAATTAAAAATAAAAAAATTGCGAAAAGAAAAAGTTATATTATCTTCGTCAATAAGTTTGGGAATTAGGTTAGGAATCGTATTATCCGCCAAATTTTATAAAAAAAAGAAAAAAATAATTCAAAAGAAGTTAATTTAGAACAAAAAATTTCGAAAAGTGTAAAAATATATTTTTCTTGACAAGAATTTCTGGAATTCAAACAATTTCAAAAAAAAATAAGTTTCAGCAAAAATATGCGAAAAGAAAAAAATATATTTTCTTCATCAATAATTTCTAGATTTAGGTTAGAATTAGTAATATCCAAAAAATTTAAAAACAAAAGAAAGAGAAAAAAAATATTTTGCTTTGTCAATAATTTTTGGAATCAGTTTAGGAAAAGTAATATGAAACAAATTTTATAGAAAAAAAATTCAAAGGCTAATTTTTAGAAAAAATATGCGAGAAGAGAAAAACAATACTTTACTTCGTCAATACTTTTTGGAATCAGTTTTGAATAGTAGTATTGTATTTAAAAAAAATTTTAGTTTTACTAAAAATATGCGAAAAGAAAATGTGAGTGAAAAATATGTATATTTTACTTGACAAGAATCTCTGGAATTTGATTAGGAATATACAACAAATTTTATTTAAACAAAATACAAAATAATCTAATTTTTAGAAAAAATATGCGAAAAGCGACCAAAAAATATTTTACTTCAACAATAGTTTTTGAAGTTAGGTTAGGAATATTATATTATAAAAACATTCAAAAAAGTTCAGTTCTAGAAAAAACTTGTTAAAAGAAAAAAATATATTTTCTTCGTGGATAATTTTTATAAATAGGTTAGGAAATATCTAACAACTTTTATGAAAAAAACTTCAAAAAACTAGTTTAAAAAAAATGCGAAAAGTCAAAAAATGTATGTATTTTACTTTGTCAGAAATTTTTGGAATCAATTTAGGAATAGTATTATTCAACAAACAAAAAAAATTTAAAAGCGAATTTTTAGAAAAATATATGCGAAAAGAGAAAAAATTATTTTAGTTCATCAATGATTTTTGGATATACTTTAGGCATAAAAATAACCAACGCTGTTTTTTCACAAGGCAAGTACCAATAAGTATAAATGATTAATTCCAAAATTAAATTTATAAACGAACCGCATTATTGCTTCATATATAATATTCCAAAATTCGTTATGCAAACACAATTTTTGAGCATTTTACAAATAATTTAATGAAAATATATTTACTTTGATTTAACATAGAAAACATGGAAAACAGCGCAACGCGATATTCAGTCTTTTTAAAACACTAATAAATTTTAAGAAGATTCCAACAAAAATAATAAAAAATTTTAGACAAATTAGAAATTGTGAAATAGAATCAAAAATAGAAACACAAACTTCATATTATATTCGCAAATGTTAAGTCATATACATATGCAAATGTTATTAATTACACACGTTCTTTGTTCTTGTTTGTTGTTGCGCACAATTTCTTTTTTTTCGTAACACATTTGATTTCATTGCTCGTGCGGCGCTTGGCGCGATTTTTGGCATGATTTGAAAAGTGGCAAAACGAAGAATATATTAGTAAGCCTACGTCGCGTGTGTGTTGCCGGTGTTGTTGTTGTTATTCTACGCCTTGCTGTCGTCGTCGGGTGCATCGTATTTCATGGATTGTTGTTCTCGCCGCAGCACTGGATGCAATCCATGCAGTTATGCTACCTGTTGCCATCGCTTTTTCTATTTATATTCGATGATGTCAGTTGAACCTGTTGGCCAGTTGTGATAGCGGCGTGAAGCAGGATAACAGAAGTAAATGAAATATTTGACATTATTGTAAGCGTATGGCGCTTATCTTATTTAAGCAGAATTATTATTATTTTGTATAGTTATAATTGTTTATTTGAAAGTACAAAAATGGCGAGTTTGAAAATATTTCGGCAAAAAAAATAAAAACATAATAAACGAAAACTCAGAAGAGAGTATAAAAGCGGAAGAGAGTAATAGGTAAATTAAGCGATAGTATAATTGAATGCCAGTAAGTGCGTGAAAAGCAATATTAAAGGAATTTAAGTATTTTTCGGTTGAGAGAGACCCGCAAATTCAGTATTTTCAAAATTTTTTTAAAAAAATTTAAAGTTTTAGCTATTTTGTTAAAGTAAATTATTATCATTTTTTTCAAGTACAAAAATAAGTTCGTGTGATAACTTTGAAAAAAGTTTGCAAATTTTACAGTCAAAATACAAAAAATTGGCGCATTTTGTGAAAATACGAAATATTTTATTTTTTTAGCTCTTCTCTACTTGTATTTATTTTACACAGCGAATTTAATGTATGAAATGAATTTGTTCAAATATATGGCCTCGTTAATTTTTTGGATTTATTTTGATGTTTACAAAATCCTTTGTTTAAAGTTCAATCCAATTTAAATGAAAATGGTTTTGTACTAATATATCTAGCCAATGTTTAAGGAAGCAAAAAAAAAAACGTTAACTTTGGCTGCACCCAAGCTAAAAAGATATAAAAATATCTACTCATGAATTTGATCGATTAATTTGTATGGAAGCTACATACATATGCATATGCTTTGGTGGTCTGCTTTGAACAAATTTTTCTGAGATCATAGCCATGCTTTGTACAATAGCTTTGTATAATAGTTTGTGCCAAATTTCGTGAAAATAGTTATTCAAATAAAAAAGTTTTCCTTTCAAGAACTTAATTTTGAGCGATCGGTTCGTATGGCAGCTATATGATATAGTGATCCAATCCGAACAAATTTCCAAACAAGCACTTGAACCCGATCGTTGAATTTCTATGGCAGCTATATAATAATAGCGATCCGATCCGAAGAATTTCTTCGAAAATTGCAGTATTGTATTAGACAATTACCCATGTCGAAGTTTGTAAAATTATCTCGTCAAATAAAAGAGTTTTTTCTTACGAGCACTTGATTCCGATCGTTGTTTGTATGGCAGCTATATGCTATAGTGGTGCGATATCGGCGATTCCGACAAATAAGCAACTTCTTGGAGTGCAAAGATCGTGTGCAAAATTTCAGTTCAATATCTCAAAAATTAGGGACTATAGCGCCCCCTGGTGGCGCCATCTATATGTCGACTGGTGCGTTAGAATCTGCTATCTTTATTGATTGCCCAGTGAATTTCATGACATTTTATAGTTTGGTAGTGAAGTTATTGCGTTTTAAGTGTCAGTGTGTTTGTGTTATCGGTGCGAAAATGACCTTCGAACAAAGAGCCAACATTAAATTTTATTTTAAAATGGGTAAAACTTTTACCGAAACGTTTCAATTGATGTAACAAGTTTATGACGATGACTGCATATCCCGTAGCAGAGTGCACGAGTGCTTTCAACGTTTTCAAAGTGGTCGTGAGGACATAAATGACGAACAACATGTGGGCCAATCAAAATCCGTGATCACCGGAAATTCCATCCGAATTCCTTCTCGGAAAAATGCATTTGCCCATGAAAGGAAAGCATTATGCAGACATAGAGGCCATTCATAAGGCTTGCACCGGCAAATAAATTGATTTTGCCGAAAAAACATTTGTTCTGTTTTTTTTTTAGTACTTTGGAACACACCTTGTACTTTAAAGGTCTCCGTCATTTTCCTTTAGGTGTTACAAACTTCGTAGCATACTTTATAAACTCTTTTCAGCATATAAAAATACACATTTTATTTGCTGTTTTGAAACTGGAAAATCTTTATCATCATCCTCATATTATACTTAATCCTGAGATAGGTGGATATACGGTATTAA
Organism: Bactrocera tryoni; assembly: GCF_016617805.1. Taxonomy (NCBI): domain Eukaryota; kingdom Metazoa; phylum Arthropoda; class Insecta; order Diptera; family Tephritidae; genus Bactrocera; species Bactrocera tryoni. Next base: position 18,862,371 of record NC_052500.1, read on the forward strand.
GAGGCTATATCAAATTTTTAATGACCTATTACATTAGCACTTATGTGTATACACTCCGCGTCACATGAATAAAAAAATAAATCATAAAGTAAATATTTTTGAATTATTTAATTTTGTCCCCACCATTTAGCAAATATTGAAAAATTAAATATAGAAACCAAATGCTAAAAAGTTTGTTTCGATATACATACATATACACTCGCATATGCTAATCTGTTTCAATCATTGAATATTTTCTGTGACACTAATAAAAAAAATTCAAATTCCATATAGCAGAACCAAAACTCCGACTGGCATTGTACTCAAAATCGATAAATAAAATAAAATTTAGTTAAATCTATGAGCTGACAGTTTTGAGAGTGGCAGTGATTTTACTAGTCTTTCATTAACACTTTATGCACTTACAAATCCAATCTTTCAATTTTCAATTTGCCAATTATTTTTTGTGCATTAGAAATTATATATGTACTTGATATCATGCTAGTTACTATTTCTTTAAATTCAAATTCAAGCAAGTGCTATATGCTTAAAGCTAAGTATATAGAGAAATTAAATGCGATAAAAGTCAGCATCGATTGTTTTAACCTACAAACTACAAATCAAAAGCAAACTTTAGGTGCATTTTCTCTACTTTGCGCTTTTGTTTTGTTATTTTTTTTATTTTTTTGTTTGCTACAAAAACTGACCTTTGATCCTTGCATCGGAAATGTTGCGAGAATTCAGATTTAACTGTTGTTTTAGTTTTCAACGCCAAATTTTCAGGATTTTTTTGTTTTGGTTTTCAAAAACACACATCAAATAGAAAACAGTCACATTAGGTGGTGGTGAAGAGTAGATAAATAGTAATAGTAGTAAGTATAAAAGGAAGATTGTTAGCTTAGAAAAATAAATAAAAATGTTGAAAATATAAATGAAATTGAAAGAAAATTTTACATAATTTGGCCAAACACGTGAAATAGCTTCAGAGCTTCAAATTATAACAACAAAAGCGAACAAAAATGCTTAAATCTTTTTTTACTGTGGCTTCTCACCATACAAATTCGAGCAGGTGTCTTAAATATATATAAATTATCATAATTATTATCTGTGTATTGTGCGCGTAGGTAAAGAGTTGTGTAGAAATCTTAAACACATTAAAGTGAACAGTGAACGTGTGTATATAGATATACCAGTATATATATTTATTTGCATATTTTCTTAGTTGAAACTCACCTGCAGCGAACGTATCGTGTCGAGTAAAGCCTTTTTCTCCTCTAATAATATGGTTATATCGTCCTGCGCCGCTTTCAGATACGAGCGCAGCACGTCGTTCTCCTGTTTGCACTTTTGTCTGTAACAAAAGAAAGTATTATGAATGAGCCTCGCATTTCAACAGTTATTCTATGAGGCTTACCTGTAAGTATCAGCATTTTCTTTCGCATTTACTAATTGCTTACGCAAATTTTCATTATCCATTTTGAGCTGCTGCATAACCAGTTGCATGGAAAGTATTTCGCGATCTCGTTCGCGATCGCGTGGTGTTAAAGCAGCCGCTGTTAGTGGGTAGTTTATAGTAGCCGCCTCGTTTAGACCAGTTTCTGAATGGAAAATAAATTAAAATTTCTTTATAAATATTACAAAAGTGGTATTTTTAAAAAAGTTTTTAAAATACTTAAAAATGTAAAAATTATTATTTTAAATATGAACTTTAGCTTATTGACTAAATTTCACCATAGTCTGACTATAACAAGAAAATATTTACACTCCTGTTGCACCTATAAGTTAGGTTAGGTTAGTGTGATCGGTTAATGGGCCATGCATAGACCAGTTTTGGTCCTTTTCGATAACAGATGGAGTTCAGTTACTAGGTCCATGAGGAGTAGTCATCATTAGGATGCCTGCGCTTGACACAAATTTGCACCTATAAAGCTATAATACCCCTCACATCAAAAAAAAAAGTTTTCCATACATGGAATTGATTTTGAAAGAACAATTTGTATGGCAGCTATATGCTATAGTGGTCCGATCTGAACAATTTGTTCGGAGATTATAGCGTTATCTGCAACAAGAACACGTGCCGTTCCCGCGACAGCCGGGTCTACATAACCGGAACGTATTCGGATTTTTATGCGGCCAAGGACTGTCAAATTGGCAGCATTTCCTTCAAATTAGTTCAGAAATGTTTTCTGCCGATACAACAACAATCCGTACAAAATTTGCTCAAAATATCTTGTCAAATCATCATCAGTTTGTATGACAGCTACATCTGATATCGACGGTTCTGACAAATGACATGCCTCTTGTGGAGAGAAGGGCGTGTACTGATAGTTAGACGGGTAAAATCGACTCGTCATTTTACGCCTGATAATTCCTTTATAAGGTATCCGAAGTTACCTTCAGGTTCTTATAAACTTCGTGCCAAACTGCATAAACACTTTTTAGGTTATAAAATACTAATTTACTACACACCTATTGGTTGTATATTGACAATGCCATTTTTATCACGATGTATGCGCATACGTCCGATCGCCAGACGTATTGGCACTGGACCCGGTGAGGTAATATTAACGGGCGGACGATCTTCGATTAAATTAAGCTTAACGTTCTCCACATGGATCTATAGAATAGAATAAAAGAAATTACAATTAAAAAGTGTGAATTACATTATTCCTAGGCGCGCTATTTACCGTAACAGGCAAAGGGTTAGTGATGATTTCATCCTCTGCCAAATCGCCCAAACCAATCACGGTGCTCATGGACAAATCCAAGTTAACATCCTTGACGCGCACTTCAGCATGGTGGGAAATCCAACTGTGGGGGGACAAAACAATATATACAAAAATGTATATAACGGTAAAAAATTGTATTAAAACAAAAATTGAAAATAAATATATTAATTAAAAAAAAACTATTAATTTTCACAAATTAAAAAACAAAATATGTATATCAATTTAAAAAAGTAAAAACAATTAGTTCAAAAAAATAAAAAATAAAATATGTGTATATAAAAATATATTAATTTAAGAAAATAAAGAAAGAATATTAATATTAATTTAAAAAAAGTTAAAAAAAATATTAGTTTTAAAAAAAATAATTTAAAAAGATTAAAAAAAAATAAAAATTATAATTTAAAATAAAAAAATATTTAAAAAATTATATAAAAAATTTAAAAAAAAATCTTATTCAAAAAAAAAATTAAAAAAAAATAATTAATTTAGAAAAAATGAAAAAAAAATTTATTTAAAAAAAGTAAAAAAATTAATTTTAAAAAAAATTCCAACTCACCTCTGCAAAGATTTTTTATCCGTGATGCTAACATTGCCCTGCGGCAGGCTCAATGTCTCCTCCAAGCGCACACGTATGCAAGGCGGCAACTCTGGATTGTAGGGCGCTAAGTTCCAAGCTTTACAACGTGCGCCAAACTTAGTCTAAATGCCGTGTAAGCATGCAAAATGAAAGAAGCACATATTGATTTGTAATATTATATAATTTTCAATAATTTATTATATATGTAACTGAAATAACACGAAATTGTACGAGAGCAAAGCCAATTAAGTATACAGCCAAAGAGTAAGCTTACAACATATTACAACAATAAAAACATGCAATTAGAATTAATAGCGTTAGAGTCGTGCCATGAATCACGTAATTTCGAACATTAGTTTCCATAGAGATGACGATTTTTTCAAAATAAAGAAACTTTCTACATTTAACGGTGCAACTAAGAAAACGACATGCAGTGCAAAGAAGCGCTTAGCAATGTATATCGACTGAATGCTATTCAAGTGCGGCCTATGTTTATGAAGCGTATGTATCTATGTATGTACATATATACTAATGATTTTAGCAGTTTTGTATGATCATTAATTTGCAGTATGCATGTATGTATGTATATATGTGTTATGAAAGTATAAAGTAAAGTTTTAAATACTTATGTGTGTTGTGTAATGGTTTAAAAAATAGCCAATTCGAGTTTTAAATGTGTATGTATGTAGGTAGATGTGCATTTGGAGTTTTTAGTGCGGCATTTTTGAGTTCGAAAATATTTTCGCAGCTCTTATGTAATCAAGATACCTTAATATTTCAAGGAAAGATTTTAGTATGTTAGTAATACTAGCATTGGATAACTGTCTAGCACTATTTTTAACTTTCGACAAATGTTAAGCCTGGAATATTAGTTTTCAATCCCAGAATATTTGAGGCTTTAACATAACTTACTTCTGTATGAAGTTTTACAAAATTACCTATGAAGATTTATATATTTTTAGCATAAAATCTGAAGCATTTAGCGGTTATATACAGTTAGAATTTTGAAAAAATATCGTTTCGGTGAATATTTTCGAAGTTCCACGCAATTTGAAAAGGCGTTTCACAGTGCTTGGCAGTGCATTCCAAACATTAAACGTGTTTTTCTAAAAATGATGTTTTCAAAGTCGGTGAACGACATTACTCGAAAATGGCTAAACCGATTAGTCTCACATTTTAATATGAGCTTCTAAATATATTTTTTATACTCTTGCAACCTGTTGCTACAGAGCATTATAGTTTTGTTCACCTAACGGTTGTACGTATCACCTAAAACTAAGCGAAATAGATATAGGGTTATATATATGAATATAAATGACCAGGATGACGAGAAGACTTGAAATCCGGGTGCCTGTTTGTCTGTCCGACCGTCCGTCCGGTAACTTGAATAAAAATTGAGATATCTTGATGAAACTTGGTATACAGGTTTCTAGTACGAAAATTCGTAGATGGGATCACTGCCACACCCACAAAACGTCATACTAACTAAACTAAATTAAGAAATAAAGCTGAAATTTGTCACAGTGGATCACAGTAGCAAGGTGCAACTGTAGTTAAAAAATTTTGAAAAAGTGGGAGTGGCCCCGACCTCTAATATGTTTAACGTACATATCTCCTACACCACTTTCACTTTTCAGTCCACAAATCAAGAATAAATGTATATAAACGGGCAAACCAAAAAATTGTCCAAATCCAACAAAAACTGCTCAAGCCCCTAGGTTTCGAACCCCTGTATCTATAGTTGAGTTTTGATCGAAAATATTGCTCAATGTGTGAGATATATAATTGGAAATCAGGAATAATCCTTCTTCTGTGAAACGCTTTTTCAATGGTATATCTGTAAGATATTTGTATATATGTATGTATATTATATATAATTTTACATATATTTTAAATATTATATATATGTATTCTTCTTAAGACAAAGTATTTCTATATAGATTTCTATAAATATATTTGCATATTAACACAAAGAACCACATATACTATTGCGCGCCTAACACTGATGAGGAAGGTCTTATAACAAAATAAAGTCTAAGCTGCGCCACTTTTCAACATACATTTTGAGTTTCTTAATGTCGTGTAATTTTTTTTTTGCTGACTTTATTAAAATACCCAATTATTAATAACAAATTAGTACTAAAATAAAGGAAAGAAAATATATTAATTAATTGGAGAATAAATAAAGCCACAAAAGCAACAAAAAAGTAATTAACAACATTCCGCTAAGAAGGCTACTTTATTGAAAATATATATATAAAACGTGTTTTAAGTAATTCCATAACAATTTCCAAGTTTATGGGATATAAATAAATTCAGTAAAATTGAATAACGCATGCAATTCATTAACGAAGTGGTTTTGAGAAATAGAGTGAATGAAAGAGATGTTTTTTTGTAATTTAAGAAAGAGCAAATACTTCAAAAATGTACGTATTACTAGGTGACAGTCCAAATTTCAAAATAACAGGAGTTTCAGGGCATTCCAATAAGCCTCAATTAAAACTATTTTTAACAAAACGCTAAATTATAATAAATTTGCGATTTTGGAGTTAATCAGACAAAAACAAGAAAAAACGTTAACTTCGGCTGCACCGAAGCTAATATACCCTTCACAGGTGCATTTCTCTTAGTAACTATGTGTCCAGTTTGTATGGAAGTTATAAGCTAAAGTAATCCGATCCGAACAATTTCTTCGGAGATTATATTATTACCTTAAGCAGTAATGCATGTCAAATTTCGTGAAGATACCACGTCAAATGCGAAAGTTTTCCATACAAGCCCTTGATTCCGATCATTCGGTTTGTATGGCAGCTATATGCTATAGTAAGCCGATCTGAACAATTTCTTCCGATATTACATTATTTCTATGAACAATAACTCATACCAAATTTCGTGAAGATATATCGTCAAATGAGGAAGTTTCCCATGCAAGCATTTGATTCCGATCATTCAGTTTGTATGGCAGCTATCTGCTATAGTAAGCCGATCTGAACAAATTCTTCGTATATTATATTATTACCTTAGAAAATAACCTGTGCCAACTTTTGTGAAGATATATTGTCAAATGTGAAAGTTTTCCATACAAGAACTTAATTCCGATCGTTGAGCTTGTATGGCAGCTATATATTATAGTGGTCCGATATCGGCCGTTCCGACAAATGAGCAGCTTCTTGAAGAGAAAATGACGTTTACAAAATTTCAAAACGATATCTTAAAAACTGAGAGACTAGAGACAGACAGACAGACGGACATGGCTAAATCGACTCAGCTCAACATACTGATCATATACATATACATATATACCCTTTGTAGGGTCTCCAAAGCTTTCTTCTGGGTGTTACAAGCTTGGTAACAAACTTAATGTACCCTGTTCAGGGTATAAAAACATTTGAATTTACTTAATAATTATTGGAGAACCCTGTATATCTGATTATTAATCTTGAATGTGTTAAAAATACAATTTTTCTAAAAATTAGTTAATGGATGTTTTTTTTTTAATAATTTCCGGAAATATGCCGAAAGCGGTTTAATTAAATGAAAAATGTTACTTAATTGTTTTATTAAAATAATTATTTGCTTTAAGCATTATAATCGCTAAGCGGATTTAGTAGGGAATTGTTGCCAATTTTTGTTTTTGTACAAACATATTAATATGCAGAAGTATTTGTAATAATTTGAATTATCTTAACGAATCTAAATCATGCAAATTTAAGAAATACTTATTTTTAAGTAATAATTGGATGAGCCCACATGTCTGAAGCCGCTTCAGACTAGCTAAGAAAATTTTATGTTTTTTATTTAAAAAAATTTCAACGATGATATGACACTTTTTTACAAAATCTCTTTTAAAAGTATACTATATTCTAGGCTAAAAGCATGAATTGCAGGCAATTTTAGAATTAATTAGGCAATTAGTATTTTTAGTTTTAATTTTTCCATTAGTTATTTATCAACATTTCAAGAATACAAGAAAAAAAATTAAAATTAAAACTTTCGAAAATTAGCAGCTAATCGAAATTTTTTTTTAGTAAAATTTTATATTTTGGGATAAAAGACAAATTTCACGTAAACCGGTACAGAAGAACCTCAGCAATCGTGAGTATGGAAAACGCGTTTAAAGTTTCAGTTTCCGCCGAACTAGTTTGGATGCCAGGTCAGAAAAATACCTATATCTCGCTTCCAACTACTTGAAAAAATATCTTGTTTCTTTAGATTTTATAGGAAATTGAATGCTGAATTGAATTGAATTTTCCCAAAAATAATCAAACTTTAACTGTTAATATCTTGTAAACGTTTGGGTTTACGAAAAAAACATAATATACCTTTTTTGTAGAGCATTCAATTTCCTACAAAATCTAAGGAACAAGATATTTTTTCAAATAGTTGGAAGCGAGATATAAATTTTTCTATCTGATAATAAGAAAAAATAGAAAACTGTATGTAGGAGGATCTTCCCGTTACAATTAAAAACTCATGTTTGGAGAGGCTTTCTTATACCTGAGACAGACATGTAGTAACAATACCATATATAGTACAAATACCACATGTGTGTCACCAAATACCAGCAAAATACCATATGAGCAATGTAGTATTTTGCTGGTAACAATACTAGGATACTTCATTATGGTATTTGTATAAACACAGCTAAAAAAACAGGTAACAAACTTTGCTAAAAGCTTTTACACAAAAGCTCTTCGAAATATTCTGTCAAAATGTCTTAAAAAATTAATTATTGAAACAGAAAACAAAATATTTTTCACAATTTTTCTTCCGGAAAAGCAGACAATGTCTCATTTTATGTGAGGATTCTAGAGAGACTTTAACCAAATCGCTTTTTTGCGATGAAAATAGATTAACTTTACAGTATTTAATATAATTATACTTATTTTCTCCATAACACACATCTACATATTTATTGTTTACATTTTTTTTTAATATTTAATGTCTATGAAACAAAGGTAGTATTTCAGTTTACTACATTGCCGTGTGTGTCACCAACGTAGTAAACAGAATACCATGATACCTTTACTATGGTATTGTTACATGTCTGTCTCGGGTATTAGAGGAGCCTCTTTTTCCGAGTACCAAACGAAAAAAAAAAATTATTTTTGATTCACCCTAATGTACATACTTATGTATATCGAAAATCAATGTTCGAAAAATACTCCGGATTAGTTAAACTTTGGCAATAAAAAATCGATTTTTTTAATTCTAGTCTAGAATGCCCCCTTAAGGTACTGGCTCAACAGGATTGAAAGTCAAAAAAGTTTTTTTGAAATTAGATTTCGTTTTCTAATACATATAGGGACTATTTATGATTAAAAAAATCAAAATACTGGTGGTTAAGGGGTTATATACAGTTAGAATTTTCAAAAAATCGACTTTTTTATTTTAATTTCTTAATGTACATATATTTAAGAATACACACAGAAAGACGTTTCAGAGTGCCTAGAAGTGCATTCCAAACTTTAAACGCGTTTTTCTCAAAATGGTGTTTTCAAAGTCGGTGACCAACATTTCTCGAAAACGGTTAAATCAATTCGTCTCGAATTTTAACACTAGGTTCTTAAATATATATTTTTAGTAATTTATATATATTTTTAGTAATTTATATATATTTTTAGTAATTAATAGACATTTTTTTAATCAATAAATATTTTTTTACTAACAATTTAAGTCCGAAATTGAAGTCAAAAATCGTTTATTTTTTTAGAAACCGCCATATTGTCAAAAAAATTTATTTTGCTTATTCCTTCGATTAACTACTAGATTTACCATAAATTAAACGAAATCTGTTTGGGTTTTTTTTTTATTTCAGAGGATCCCGTTCAGATATATAGTGGTCACCGCAAAACGTCTTTTCTGAGAAGAGCTGTAGTTTCTGTCCAAATAAATATTTTTACTAATACTAAGTCTTAAAATACAGTTAAAAGATAGCATAAAATCTGTACAAATTTTTGGATCAATAAATTTAAAAGTTTTCTCCCAAAAAAATCTGGAAAAATCGTTTCGGCCTTCTAACTGAATATAACCCCTTAGGTACTGGCTCAACGGGATTGAGAGTCAAAAAATTTTTTTACATTCGATTTTGCTTTCTATATACACATTAGAATTATTTTTAGTGAAATTAAGATTAAAAAAAATCAAATATCTCAAAAGAGTAGTGAATAAGTACTATCTCCAGAACGACGAGTTCGGTTTTGAAGTCAGTTCAATTTTCTGCTAGATGGTGCTGTGAAACAATGTTACTTGTTACTAAATTGTTTGTGCGTATTTTTTTAGTAATTTCTTAGAATTCTTAGAAATATTTCTACCAAGGCGAATTTTATTAATTTGAACAAAAGAGAACGAAATATAAAGCTTTTATAGGAAAATTAAACAATAAGTGGTATAAGTCGCATGTGGTTTTATATATTGTAATCTTCTAAAAGCATTTGCTTTTTTAAAGAATAAATTAAATCATTTTATTCAAATTTAGCCACTTAAGTGCAACTTTTAAAAATTTGAAGTCTTTTTCAAATGAATCTTATTGAGTGAAGCTGTATAGAGCCAAATTCCTTAAATCTACTATATTTTTTTTGAAGCCCAAACTTTGCAGTTAAATTTTTATAGCATAGTTATAACTATAATATATATATAATAATTATAAGACACACTATAAAAAGAAATTAAAAACCTATACTAAATCAGCCAAAGCAGAAAAAAAGGCGAAACAAAAAATGTTCAAAATGTATTCAAAACTTTAACACATTTTAGCAAGAACGGGAAGGGGAGTGTTACAAGAAAATGTATTATTTGAGCATTAAAATATAGGAAGCATAAACCGCATAAACCGCAAAACTCGCAACACTACGTTTCAATGGAAACAGAAAATTCGGTAAAAAATAAAAACAAAAACCAAAAATCAAAATAAAATAAAAAAATTTTAAAATTCCAACATAACCTAAGTAAATGCAAGTAGAAATCCAACTAAAATAGCCATAATGCAAATTGAATGCTTAATAATAAGAATTTTGCTTAAAATATTAGAAGAATTTAATGAGTTTTTTTATATACCTTATTTGCTTGTTGAGCTTTCTGTTTTGTTTTCAAATGAATTGTAGGCAGATTTTGAGATTTTGTACGATTTGATTTTGTTGTTGTACATTGTAGATATTATGTGGTAATATGTAATACGAGTATGTCGGTGTTTGTTATTTGTTTTGGTGGGTAAGAGTAGAATTGTTTCCATTTGATTGTTGTTGTTTGTTTGTTTTGGAATTCCGAAAATATTTTACAATATATATATATACCATATATACGAATATTGTGTATCGAACGTTAATTGTTTGATTACATATGTATGTAATATGGGGAGTATATTATATATAAATGTTGGCAATTTAGCACACATCGAGAATTTTGTTGAAAAAGAGAGAGAAAAGAGAAAAAAACAAAAATGAAATTTTAAAATATAATTTTTTTTACAGTTGACTTTTTCACTTGTGAAAGTTATATGCATATGTATGTATGTATTATGATTCAAACGGTTGTAGGGCCTATGGAAAGTGTTTAAGAAAAGTGAGAAACTAATTTAGAATTTTAATTAAATTGTTATAGTGGTCCGTTCTGAACAATTTGTGCGGAGATTAAAGCACTGCCTTGGGTAATAATATATGCCAAATTTCGTGAAGATAACTCGTCAAATAAAAAAACATTCCAAACGAGAACTTTATTTTGATTGTTCACTTTGTATGGCAGCTCTATGGTAAAGTGGTCGGATCGGAACAATTTCTGCGGACATTAAAGCACTGCCTTGGATAGTAATATATGCCAAATTTGGTGAAGAAACCTCTTCAAATGTAGAAATTTTCTATACGAGGACTTGATTTTGATTATTTAGTTTCTATGGCAGCTATAAGCTATAGTGGTCCGATCTGAACAATTTTTACGGAAATTATAGCACTGCCTTGAATAATAATATATGCCAAATTTCGTGAAGATGTCTGTACAAATAAAAAGACTTTCCATACGAGAACTTGATTTTAATTGTGTAGTTTGTATGGCATATTTATGCTATAGTGGTCCGATGTGAACAAAACGTTCGGAGATTGTAGCGCTACTTTCGATAACAATATATGCTTAATTTCGTGACCATAATTTATCAAATAAAAAAAGTTTTCTGTACGAGGACTTCATTTTGATTGGCCAGTTTGCATAGCAACTATATGCTATAGTGATACGTTCTGAACAATTTCTTCGAAAATTGCATAATTGCCTTAGATAAAAATCCATGCTTAATTTCGTGAGGATACCTCTTCAAATGAAGAAGTTTTCCATACAAGCACCAGATTCCGGCCGTTCAGTTTGTATGGCAGCTACATATATGCTATAGCCGACCCATATTTGAAAAGATGAGCAGCTTCTTGAAATTCAGATCGATATCTCACAAATTGACGGACTATTTCGTATATATAAAGACAGACGGACATATAACACTAAATCGACTCAGCTTTAAGAATATATCGAGCTCGAACAGTTCAACTTTTATAATACCGAAAAAGCCATTAAACGAAAGTTTTTAGAAAAACTGTGAGTTTTAAGTTTTCATCTATTTTTGTAGTAAAAAAAATTAATATACATACTATATATATTTTTTTTAATTTTTTTAAAATATTTTTTTTAAGAACTAAGTTGCTGAATTACTATAAAACGTATGGGAAGCCTTGGAAAAAATTATCTATAATTCTTAATTCACTTTCCATAAATGCCTGCAGTTGATAATTTTCAAATTTTCAGCTGTCGAAAATCGTAAATGATTTCGAATGTGAAGGAATAAAATTTGAGAAAATTGAAAATCGTAGGCATGCAAAAAGTTATAACGAGACATTATCCGCATATTTGAGTATTTAATACATAATTTAAATGAAAATTTAAAATTGATGATTAATTAGAAAAAAAATTAATAAAAATGTAACAACTATTTACAATAAACGAGAAATTAGCAATGAAAAACAGGAAAAATAAATGAAACCAAAACAAATAATGTTAATAACAAAATCAAAGTAAACAAAACCGTTATTAAAAATAGAAATTAAAATAATACTAAAAAAATAAGATATAATTAAAAAAAAAATTAAATAAACTAAAACACAAATAAACTCGAAAACAAATATAACAACGCAAGCTCAATTAAAAACCAAAAAATACAGAAATAAAAAAATTATTTATAGTAAAAACAAAACGTTCAAACTAAACAAATAAAAACACATAGAAAGAAATTTAAATGAGTTTTAAAAAATTGTTCGATTATGTATTAAGTTTGAAAAATAGTGTTTAAGAAGGAAGAAAAAATAAAGTAACAATTAACAACAAAACAACAATACCTGCAATTCATCCCAAGGAATGGCGCCACATTCATCGCACGAAACAGCGGCCACCTGCAGGCGCAGTGAAGAAGCATTACCCTCATTTTGACGTATCAATTCAACTGTTGTTAATCTATCGAAATTAAAAAAAATAATTAACAACTTACTTTTCACAACTATTACACAAACTCAAGCGTCTTGCTGCACGCACCTAAAAGTTGCCATTGATACCAAATCGCGTCGCCGCCACGTGCTTGCCTCGGACGGCTCTGACGGTGATGATAAGTTAGTTTTGTTGTAACCAGGTTCCTCTAGCACTTCGCTGGCTACTTCGACGGGTGATGCTTTCAAGTTGGTGTCATTGGTGAAGGGATTTAATCTTTAAATAAATTGTTTAATATATTAATGATAGCAATAAATTGATTGAAATTTAATTGGCCTTCGCTGAAGTCATACCTAAACATTACATCAATGCAATCCATGGTCTTGTCGTCGCCCATAACAATGGCGAAATTTTCCGAATCGGAACTAATATCACTTTGTATGGAGAATGTGTCACTGGTGTCATCGTTTGGTGTACCAGATTTGATGGCCGAATCAATGGACGTCATAAAACTGGAGAAGCCTTTTTTCATAGACATCAGACCTGGAAGGTGTTAAATTTTATTTAATATGTTTTGGATTTAGAGTAGATCTAAAAGATTGCAGAGGCCGAACATAGTATAATTTTATTTTTTCAAAACTGTCAGAAAAAGGTAAAAAAAAATCAACCTTTTCATATTTCGATAGGTTATGCCATTAAAAATATCAAACTAACTCAACAACCGCTTCATTTTATCAGCTCCGCCAGTGATTGCTCGGAGACAAATGATCCGAACACTATCAAATTTTTTTCTACATGTTCACATTGTATTTTCCATGGAACTTTAGCAGGCCAAAAACGACCGAAATTTTGGGTAAAATTCATATTTTTTTTTTTTAATTTTAAAAATTCCCAAAAATCGCGTTTTTGAGGCCGTCACACTATTTGTACCATTTAAATATCGACTAAACTTCTTAAAATTGTTGTTTTTTTACAATATACAATAGTATCTAGTTTAAAAATATTGTAAAAACAAGTAAGGAAGGGCTCTTTTTTTATTCTCTTGCAACTTTCAAGAATCAAAGCCAGGGAAGCAACTTAATGTGTCAAACAGAGGATCGGAATCCAAGTAATTATATTTATATATAACTCAAATACTAACCAGCTTACATTTTCGACATAAGGAAAAACGAAAATCATTATATGAAGTGTCAACTCCCATAATTGGGAGTAGTATCGACCCAATACTAATTATATGGAGTAAAGTCAGCTGGATGTTGGAAAACCCTGACTTTAGTTATATGGAGGCTTGATCAAGTTTTCGCCAAACTTTCTGTAATTTAGACATAAAGATACACTCTTATGTGTAAAATACGCTCTCTAAATTTTATTAAGATATCTAACATATTGAGCGATATATGCGGTATAAAGTTACCCGGAATTTCGAAAATCTTTATATTAGATATATGGGCACTTAGGGAAGTATTGATCTGATTAATCCCATTTTTGACACACATACATATTATTATCAGCAAAGAATTTTCATATTTGAATTTCAATTATATATCTCGCACATGGACCAATATTTTTTTGTCTAAAGTCAACTATAGATACTGGGGTCGGCAAATTCGGTAGCTAGGGACTTGAACGGGTTTGGTTCGATTTGGATAATTTTTGGTCATAAGGTGGCATTCTTTAAAAGCACAATTCGGGCAAGGTTTTATCTCGTTATATTAATTTCTTCTAGAATTTAAAATTGTTTTATTTATTTAATTTCGTCCATTTTCACAATATTATATAGGAATATTGAAATAATGTCACGTTCCGACTTTGGATGAAATCGGTTGAGCAGGTCCTGAGATATGGGATTTCACCTAAATGAGGGCGGTGCTGTTTATTCTCTAATTTTAACCCCGCCTCTTATGAAGCTGTCTCATACCATCTCGGAGTTTTTGATTATTATCGTTTTTAGTAGTTTTTAACAATACCGTTATATGGGGAAAGAACGGAGTTATGATCCGATTTCAAAAATTTTCACACTGTTCGTAGGGGTTCTTATAGCATTTATCTTGAATAAATTTGATTTTGACTTGAACGGTTTGCGAGATATGTATTGGCGGGACCACGCTCACATTTTCACAATTTTTAGTCCACAGATGACCCTTGCTACAGTTATCAGTGATTTAGTGCTTAGTTATGGCACTTTATATGTTTTCCTTTAATGGTGTTTTGAGGACGTGACAGTGGTCCGATTACGTCCATCTATGATCTCGTCCTTACTTGTTTTTACTTGCCAAGAAACATATTTACCAAGTTTCATTACGAAATCTCAATTTTTTCTCAAGTTAAAACTTGCACGGACAGACAGACAGACAGTCACTCGGATTTCAACTCGTCTCATTATTCTGATCATTTACATATGTGTATATGCAACCCTATATATAACTCGATTAGTTTCCAATGAACCAAATTATTAAAGTTTGTAGCAACAAGTTGTATAAAATACAATGCCCTAACCTCCCTTAAATACATTTTTTATATAAGAAAAAATTGCAAAGTATCGACTAAATTACTTAAGATTCCTTATTTTATCTAGCCAAAAATTCTATTCTAACTTTTGTTTAAATAATGGGTTGTCAAAAAAGTCTTGCGGTACTTTAATTGAATTTTTTTTTAATTGAAATTGAAATGAATTTTTGATGAGTCATGCCCAGCTCTTGACCGATGCTACGGCTGCTACTATGCCGGTCTCTTTCGACCAATTCAGCGATTTTATCGCAATTTTCGACGACAGGCCTTCCGGAGCGTGGCGCATCTTCGACCACCTCTACACCAG
The DNA here is from genome assembly GCF_016617805.1 of Bactrocera tryoni. Lineage (NCBI taxonomy): Eukaryota > Metazoa > Arthropoda > Insecta > Diptera > Tephritidae > Bactrocera > Bactrocera tryoni. The sequence continues at coordinate 18,877,921 of NC_052500.1, forward strand.
AACGAAAACGTTAAAACCAATGTTGTGCGGTGGAAATGGAAACTGTATCAGGTCCATGAACTGCACAAATTTTATTGGCGGCTTGAGATGCATTTTTGCCTTTATCGTAGTAGTACTGTAAAATATGCCGTATTTTCTCTTTATTTTGCTCCATGTTTGCGACGCTATAACTCACGAACGACTTAAAAGAAACGACAATCAATCAAACACGTGTTAGCGCGTGAAATGAGCTTTCCAAAAAGGTATAGCATGACCCGATACGACGAATAAAACTAGAACTACGCGCTTTCAGCGCCAACTAGCGAAAATACCGCAAGACTTTTTTGACAACCTATTATATTTTTTTGACACCTAACCTGTTATATGATTTATCTTAACCTCACTTTTGCCGTTCACTGCAAAATACAACTAGATAATAATATAAAAAAAATTATATTTTCCTTACTAGAATTGATTTCCTTCGTTATGCTGGTCGCATCGCCCGCATTCGAAGTTCGTGCTGAGCGCACGCTCTTCGTCGATGCTGTAATGGACTGCGAATAAACACCAGTATCAGGACGTGAACCCTGACTGGGTGTAGAGGACGCTACAGTGGGTGTACTTTGAATTTGCACATTGTAACTGTAAAGCAAAAAGACAAAATTAATAATTTAAAACGGTTGTTACCGTGTAATCAACAACAGCAATTACTCACCCATGCGTATTTGGATTTGAAGTGTGCATAACACCATCAAAAAGCGGTTCATTAGTGACCGGCGAGGGTGTCTCCACACTACCATATATATTACTCTTCACTTGCTCTAACGGTGGTGTAGGCCATATAGTATTTGTACCTGCCAAAGGAAGTGATAAATTAGGTAATCCATTATACGAAATGCATGCAATATTTGCGCCAGTGATAAGTATTTCATAGCACGAGTAGTGATTGCTTGAAAGTTTATGGTTATATAGCAGTTCTTTATTTTCTTTTGAGTTTTAAGTGGTTTCTGGGTGGTTGGTGTGGCTGAATGGCATTGTGAATAGTTCAGCATCTACGTTGATTAGTGGTTTTAATGTTATTTATGAGGACAAAACATGCAGAATTTATTGGAGTTTAAAAAAATATATTTAAAAAAAGAAAAGTATGAATGAAATTGTTATTAAAATACGCACGCACACACACACACACATTGAGATGATTAGAAATAAATTAGTAAAATATTGAATATAAAAGAAGAGGCAAAATAGAATCGGACTAGGCTTTGCAGAAGTCTAATTTTAGTGATATTTAGTAATTATATAATCAGTTTTTGCCGAAATAAAAAAGCGTAAATTTTAGACGACATGCTACTATTGAATTGCATTGAAGATGTGCCAAATATATGCCTCGGAGAAGGAATTAACTCTAAGGAAGTTATTGATCCCAAATTAGAGAAAAGTAACCTAAAAGAAATAAAATACTCTGAAGGATTTTTTTTTGTCTTTTGCTCAACTTTTAGTCAATTAAAAAGGAGTTCTTTAAGATGCTATTAAGGAAGAAAACAAACTCCGAAAGGAAATAAAGTACTGTTTTTGGAATTTTTTGTTGGCATAAAGTTTTTGCTCTCATGTGTCATAAAATAATAGTTGCTTTAAAGTCCTATAAATCTATAAATAAATGTTTTCTAACAAATAAATTTAGAATTAAAAAATACCCCAGAGGAAATAAAGTACTCTTAAGGGAAATTTTTCATTTTCGATCAATTAGAAAGGAGTTTTTTAACTTTCTATAAACAAAGGGTTTCTAAAAAATTAAATAGTATTAAAGAACAAAAAATACTCCGAAAGGAAATAAAATACTCTTAAGGGGGTATTCTTGGCTAGGATTTTGAAAAAATCGATTTTTTTTGCATATCTTGAAAGTTTAGACTTTCAAAAATATGACCTTGGAAGGATTTTTCAAAATTCGACTTATTTTCGGAGATACAGCCGATTTTGTGACGTGGCGTCCGTGTTCACTAGAATTGTCTCCTAAACTTTAAACGAGTTTTTCTGAAAACTGACTTTTACGGAACGATACCCACGATTTCTCAGGTTCTAATGGACCGATTTACTTGAAATTTGTATAGAGTCTTCTTTATAGGCTTGTCTATGGTTGGAACTAGCCCATCCCCAAATTTTTATTTTTATTATTTAAAAAAAAAAATTCGAAAAAGTCAGAAAAAGTGATCCAAAAAAACTTTTTTTTCAGGCAGTCGCCATTTTGTGAAAAAAATTTGTTCCCACTTTTGCGTAGTTCCGGCCATTGCGACATTATTCTAGATTAGTAATCTTTTTTTTTTGGTTTCAGATAACTAGGAGGGTTGAAATCATGGGTATGGTCACGTGGAAATTTTTAGAGACCCCCCACTTCGTCAGCTCATAATTTTTGAAATTTTTTACTTTTTTTAGTTTTTAATTTTTTTCTGTACTCTCCTAAAATTAACAAATAACTAATAAAAAAATGGATAGTAAAAATATTAATTGCCTTTAATTTTTACCTGAAATTCATGCTTCTAGACCAGAGTACCCTCATAAAGGAATTTTTTGTTGGCATAATTTTTTTGCTTTCATGTGTTAATAAATAATAGGTGCTTTAAAGTTCTATAAATGAGAACATTAACAAAGAAATTGTTTAGTATTAAAAAAAAACCCAAAGAAAATGAAGTACTATTAAGGGAAATTTTTGCTGTTATGAATCTTTTTGCTCTCCTGTATCAAAAAATAAAAGCTTTAAAGTTCTATTAATAAAGGGTTTCTCAGAAAAAATATAACTACTATTAAAACAATATCTCAGAAGGATATTAAAAATTTATTTTTTAGCAGAATTTTTTATTAATACAAACAGTTCTATGAATAAAGTGTTTCTAAAGAAGAAATGTATATGATATTAAAAAATTTTCCCCAAAGGAAATAAAATAATTTTAAGGGAAATTTTTGGTAATGTTTTTTTTTCATTTTTGTTTTTATTTGTTAAGGAAATTTTTTGCTCTCATATATCAAGTAAAAGCTTTAAAGTTCTTTTGATATAGGGTTTATAAGAAAGAAATGTATCTAATTAAAATAATACTTCAGAATGATATTAAAAAAATTACCCCGAAAGGAAATAAAATAAGTTAAGGGAAATTTTTGGTAATGTCGTTTTTTTTCATTCTGTATTTTATTCTCATTTGAAACCAAAACAAATACCCCCGGAGTAAATGAAGTACCCTTAAGGGAAATTTTTTCAATAAATAAAATCTTGAAATTTTATTAATAAAGAGATTGTAAGAAAGAAATGTATCGAGTATTAAAACAATATCTCAGAAATGTTTCTATGGAAGAAATGTATGTATGTGCATTAAAAAAATACCCCGAAATTAAATAAAATAATCCTAAGGGAAATTTTTGGTAACTTTTTTATTTTAATTTTTGTTTTTTGTTCTCATTTAGAGCCAAAAAATCACCCTTGAAGTTTTATAAATAAGAAATTTTTCTATTAAACTAGTTAACTAATATATAAATAAAATATACTCTAATGCTACAAAAAAACCAGTATTTTCACTATTGCCCTGAAATATTAAGGAAATAAAGTTTAACTGTTACTAAATCAACTGTCGTTAAATAGCATGTTTTAAGTAATATCCAAAGAAACTATTTTCATATAAAAAAAAAACAAAAAAACGTCAACTTCAGTTGCTCTGAAGCTATAATACCCATCACAATTCAAAAAGTTTCCATACAAAAACTTAGTATTGATCGGTCAGTTTGTAAATCAGCTATATGTTATAGGGGTCGGATTGGAAAAAAATTTGTCGGAGTTTGTACCGTTGACTTGGATAATAATCCAGTCCCCACTTAGTGAAGATATCTAATCAAATAAAAAACTTGTTCATACAGGAACTTCATTTTCATCGCTTAATTTGTATGGCAGCTATGTATGTATGTACACTCTATAGTGGCTCTATCTAAAATATTTTTTCTGAATATATACCGTTGCCTTGAATAATAATCTAGGCCGAATTTCGTGAAAATATCTTATCGTTTTTAGCACAAAAAAATTTAATATTCTCAAATTTCCCATTTAGTCTGTATTAATGTGATTTTTTATGCTACCATAAACAGCTACCACAACATAACACCGTTACAACACTATCTACTACAGCAACAGTATTAATAAAATCAATTACTTTCACAATTAATAGAAAAATTATAACATTTTCATAAATTATATGGTTAAAGAATGGAATAAGTAAAATGAGAGTGTCAACAAAAGACCTTGGATGGGCAATTATGTGCATTCAATTATGGAATTAAGGTCAACGCGAGTTTTTGCGGTGAAATGATTTGGCATTAATAATGAAATTCAGAAGCATATCAACCCTTTCACCTTCAGTCTTGTGTTTCAATGTTATATTTATGCTATTGCCGCCAGCAAAAACTGCATATAGCAACTACGCAACTAAATAGTTAGTAGCTAATCGATGTGCCTATGCTTACAACTTGCTAAGTGTGTATTAGTAGCTAAGCAAAAAACAAAAGAGACTACAAAAATAAAGTAAAAGTAAAAGAAAAAGAGAAAAGCCAAGTATTGACTAAAAGGTGTGTTAGATAGACACCGATACTGGTTGCTATTTTTAGAATTTAGCGATTACTAAAACTTAGGATACGAAAAAAACGAAAATAAATCTTACTATTCATGTGTAAATCATCACCCAAACTAGCTGAATCGGGTAAGACACTTTCAGCATCACCACCACTCGATTCCTTACCAGGTGTTGGCGATGGCATCACGAGTGTCACTTCAATTTGCGGTATAACACAACCGAATATCATCGATTTCTTGGTATTTTGCTGCAAAACAATAACAAATCAATATTATTTATTAAAACTTTGTTGTAAACGCTGCATCATGTTTGCAAACCTTTTGTAAAATACGCTCAGCGTCCATTGATAGGAACATGGCCATTTCCGTCATCTCCTCAGCCAAACGCAATAGGAACAAGTATTGATAGTGATCGATTTGCACACTCACCAAATTGGAAATGTGCGCAATGGCATGCATATCGGCGGTACGTTCGCTATTTTTCGGGACCTTGTCATTAACTTTACCAGCAGTTGCATCAACGCCAGCGCTGGCGCCATTAAAAGAACGTTGTGGCTTCCAATCGCCCATACGTACATCCTCGTCACTAAGGAAGGGATTACGTGGCAGATTTTTACTATCCCCATTGGCAAAATCCATGCAATTTATATTCGTTTCGACGGAAGAGCCCTTCATGCTGAACGAGGCACACGAATTGCTGTTGACGCTGACAGCCGGCGATTTGTGCATAGCACCAACACCGGAATGTAGCCACAAAGTCACCGGCACAGCATCGATGAATGGTATAGATTTGTTGGGACCCAAAGAGCGTGCACCCAAGAAATCCACCCACACCGGATCGAGTTTAATACACCACACATCACGCGGTTCCGACCACATGGCATAACGTGACAAATTCTGTACCGAGGCGGATTTCGGTATTTGCGAAGACGTTGATGTTTGTGTCTGCCCCTGCGACTGCAAGGGGTTTTGTGGCGGCACGGGTGCGCCCACATCTGCGGCCGCTACATGTGATAGTATGCGATCGGTAACAATGCACATGTCACCGTTGACCGCTGGGAATTCCGTGCCGAAGACCAGTGAACCCTCCTGCAGTGAGTGCAAAGCCTGCGCCAAATCGGCACGCGACGAACCCATCTCACGTATATTGGTTATGGCAAAGCGTGAGATTTGTATTTGCATGATTTTGGGACGATCCTTTTGATTGGGCACATCCACAGTCGATTCGATAACCACGCGTGGCATAATCGCTTCAATCTTCACATCCATATACATGAGATTGGGCTCTTGTTCGGCTTGCGAAATGGCCGCCTCGGAACCGACGCGTGAGCCTTGTGAACCCCCGGTACCAGCTGCACGTTGTGAGGCATTCGATGAGATGGAACCGCGTGTGGTGGAGGAAGCGCCGCTCGCTGTGCCGACACTGGTGCGTAATAAGCTCTCATGTAAATTCAATGCAAACGAATTGAGCCAAAGTATGGAACTTAGATCGAAGTGCACTTGTAGGGGATTAATATGAACGAATACTTTGGACGGCGGCACTAAGCGTGTGGAAGAAAAAACGATGAATAAATTATCAAATGTTTTGTGTACGCATTTAGGGTATGAATGTATAAACTTACAAGGAAATATAAAATCACCGGGGTAATAAAAGTAAGTAAACTCAGCATGTACAACGGACATGTCAGCGGGAAACGAATAGCGCTCTTTATCACCTGCAAAGCAAAAAGTTTAATTAGTATACAAATATATAAAGTTCCTTTTTTTAATAAAATTTTTCAGGCATTGACGTAAGTCAAGATAATTAATTAAATGAAATTCTTGCCAAAGTCTAATGGGAGTACTAATGACGAGGTATTGAATAAGCTAAGATCTTTTTAATTAAAATATCTAATTTTTGAACAAAAACAAAAACAACCGTTAGCTTCTGCTGCGCTAAATTCATAACACCCTCCACAGGTGCATAAAAGGATATGAGAGACTTTTATCTTGATTTTAATCCATCAGTTTGTATGGCAATTATAAGCTATAGTGGTTCGATCGGAACAATATATTCAGACATTGTAGCATTGCCTTGAAGCCTTGAACAATAATTTTTGTCAAATCTCGTTAAGATATCTCATCAAATAATAAAGTTTTCCATACAAGAACCTAATTTTGATCGATCAGTTTGTATGGCAGCTTTATGCTATAGTGGTCCGATCAGAACAATATATTCAGAGATTGTAGCGTTACCTTGGACAATAATCTATGCCGAATATCGTGAGGAAATCTCGTCAAATAAAAATGTTTTGAATACAAGAACTTAATTTTGATGGATAATTTTTTACTGCAGGTACATATATGCTATAGTACTATAGTAGTCCGATTTGAACAATATGTTCAGATATTGTAGCGTTGCCTTGGACAATAATCCATACCGAATCTCGTGAAGATATTTCGTAAAATAAAACAAATTTCAATACAAGAACCTGATTTTGATCGATCAGTTTGTTTGGCAGCTTTATGCTATAGTGGTCCGATCAGAACAATATATTCAGAGATTGTAGCGTTGCCTTGAGCAATAATGTATGCCGAATATCGTGAAGACATACCGTCAAATAAAAAAGTTTTCCATAGAAGAACTTGATTTTTATGGATCAGTTTGTATGGCAACTATATGCTAAGGTGGTCCGATTTGAACAATACATTCAGAGATTGTAGAGTTGCCGTGGACAATAATCTATATCGAATCTTGTGAAGACATCTCGTCAAATAAGAAAGTTTTCCTTACAAAAATCAATTTTCATCGATCAGTTTGTATGCCAGCTATATGCTATAGTGGTCCGATTTGAACAATATATTTGGAGGTTGTAGCGTTGTCTTGAATAATAATCTATGCCGAATCTCCTTAAGATATCTCGTCAAATAAAAAAATTTTCCATATAAGGCTTCAATTTGATCGATCAGTTTGTATGGCAGCTATATGCTATAGTGGTCCGATTTAAACAATATAATTGGACAATAATCTATGTGGCATCTCGTTAAGATATCTCGTCAAATAAAAAAGTTTTCCATACAAAAATCGATCTACAGTGACACCGATAGTGACAATTCTGACAAATGAACAGTATCTTGCAAGAATTACAAATGCATATACATATAGGGCATATAGGGCTTCGTGGCAAACTGGTTCAGAATTTAAAAAAGAAACCAAAATGTACAAATTTAAACACCAAAAACACACTAGCATTAATTTAAGAATATGATTGCTTTCAGTACCTGAACGTGATTTCCGCTTATTTTGTGCTGAAAGTGCGAAATTTGATGATTTATATGTTTTGGTGCGTTTGTTTGTTTGATAATAACAAAGACAATAAGTTCGTATATTAAATATGACGGAGCAGAGCAACGAGAAAAGCAAATATGAGAGACTAATCAATATGCATTTTATACAAATATGTAAATTAATTGAATGCGTTAAGAATCAAAACTAACTAGTTGTATATATAAATGAAAATTATGCACATAAATTACCCGACACAAACTCCTTGGGCATCTGCTTTCTGCCAGAGGTGGTAACGCGATACAAGGTGAAATCTTCTATGCGCAACACAACACAGGCGCTCATTAATTTCGCCAAATTGTCCAGTGTTGCCTTTTGCTGTTGCGCTTGCGTGAGTGGATTGGCGAACGCTGAAGCATTACCACCCGAACCGCCACCGCTGCTGCCGGGACGATGTGGCGTATTCGCGCCAGAACTGGTAGGTGGTGTGCCACCAACTGTGGACGCATGCGCTACGCTTAGCGCTTGTAGCGCATTCACATTGAGTGCGACGGGTGAAGTTGGTGCAGTGCGTTCGAGTGGCGCATGTGTTGATGGGCGATTCGGTTGACTTAGATTAAGCACAGCTTCACGGAATGTATTAAGGGATTCTTTAAGCCACAACGCTGGTGATACGGATGCTTCGCGATATCTGTAGACAAAGAAGTTAAATAATGGAATCGAATATAAGCAAGCGAAAAGCAATACAACTAAAAACTATTACTTCGGCGACACTGAAGCTATAATACCCTTCTGGTCCTAGTGGTCCGGTCTGAACAATATTTTCGGAGATTGTATTCGTAAAGATATCGTGTCGAACAAAACAGTTGTCTATACAAGTACTAGATTTTGATCGATCAATTTATTCGACAGCTATATGATATAGTGGTCCGATGGGAATAATATGTTCGGAGATTGTAGCGTTGCTTAGGACAATAATCTATGCCAAATTTTGAAAAAATAATTTGTCAAAAATAAATGTTGTTCTTGAAGGACTTCATTTTGATTAATCAGTTTGTATGACATCTGAGTATATGCTATAGTGGTCCGATATGAAAAATTTGTTGGCAGAATGTAGCGTTATCTTCAGTAATTATATATACTCAATTCCGTGAAGATAATCTGTCAAACATAAAAGTTTTTCATACAAGGACTTCATTTTGAACGATCAGTTTGTATGGCAGCTGTATGCTATAGTGGTCTGATCTTAACAATTTGTTCGTATAAGGTTATGCTGGCTTGGACAATAATATATATAAAATTTCATGAAGATGTATCAACAAATAAAAAAGTTTTCCACACAAGGACGGCAATTTGATCGAGCAATTTGTATAACAGATTTATGCTGTAGTGCGATATCGCCGATTCCGAGAGAAGAAAAAGACCTGTCCAAATTTTCAGATCCATATCTCAAAACCTGAGGGTTAAAAGTTTGCGTATATATAGACAGACGTACAGACTCACATTGCTAAATCGGCTCAGCTTTTCAAACAGACCATTTAGAGTTTCCGACGTTTCCGACGTTGGGTTTTCCAAACTTCTTGCCTGGATTTAAAATATAAAAATATGTAAAAACTACTTACTTCGCCCAGTGCGCACGATCTGATTTGGCCAAATGGTAAGGATAATAGTCTATTTGGAATGCTTGCACCGATATTTGTAGAGCGCCACCTTTATCCAATTCGGGATAGCTGGAGCGGCCATCTAGTCGGATATGAAAATAAAACGAAAATATTAAAATATCAATATTAAGATTATATTCAGCCAATCAACTCACCTCCTTCATCGTCGCACAAATGCAAATCGATGCGTTGACTGAAAAAGTGATAGGAAGTCTCGCGCACATCGAAAGCGTTGAACATTTTTTGCGCTGATGATGTGTGCGCCGTGTCAGATTGGCGATTTTGTTGCTGCGCTATCTGTGCCTGATACTCAGGGAGCGTCTAAAAATAACAAATATATAAATTTAATAAATTCTAACTAGCACTACACACACCCACACATAGACAATTATATGCATAAAACAAAAGTCACAAACCACAGTATAAAATTAATTACCACAACATGTTGTCAAAGGCAATTACATACATACTGCATACATACAAATCAATTAGCGGCTGAGTAATTTTATTGAATAAAATAATCATGAAAGTAACCTGTAATTTTCTAGCTGCATTCTTTTTCTGTGTTGCATGTGTCGCCGCTTTGATGAGACCCGATAAGGAATCGACAAAATGTAAGGCCGCTTTCAGCTGCGAATCGGTGAGCACCCATAGCAGATCGTCCAGTATGAGCACCAGTCGTGAGGCTAATAATGTACAATCGGAAAGCCGTTTTCGTAGTGTAAGTCGACAGCGCGCTTGATTGGTGAGCAAACGGAGAGGAGTGAGGGATTTGTCCTGCGTTGAACTGGCTTCGATGCGCACCGTTTGCCAGGAGAGTTCTTTGAAGATGAGTATGATGCCTCTAGTCGGATCTTTAAGCCGAGTGAAACGTAAATCGGCGTGAGCCCATTTCGGGGTTTTTGATTCAACGCGAATGCGAGACATCTATAGAAGAAATAAAAAATGCAAAATTATTTATTAATAATGACTTAGCATAGCAAAGTTCTAACCTAAAAAAAATTATATAAGGCCGCAACATACGCTTATTTCGTGGGTTTATTACAAGATAAGATCCCATATATAAATAAATTCCTAAAATAAATTTTCTTTGCTCAGTAAGGAAGCAAATGGTGAGATGGTCCAACAGTCCAGCATGCAACGAGTACTCGCATGACTCTAACCACTTCTTTGCATGTAAGTATTAGCTAAGTTGTCGTCGACGTCATCTAACGGAAGACCCAAGAAAAGTGTTGTTTCGACGGTGTCGCACCAAAGGAAGAGGGGTTTTAGATGAGTGGGGTTGGTGGGGCATGCAAAGAGGTGGCCAGAGTCATGCGGAAACCATTTGCACGCAGGACATATATTGGATATGTCGGGGTCTATTCTTTATAAGTAGGAGTTTAACCTGCTACAGTATCCAGAACGAAACTGCGCAAGGGCCACTCTCGTTTCTCGCGGCATTTGACTTCAAGTACTTCATTCACTAAAAGGAAGTCGATGGCTCCACTGTGAATGGCGGTATGGATGGATGGATCTAACCCTGTTTAGATCGGTAAGTCGAAACAGCTCGTTCCCCTAGGCTTACCGCAAAACTTACAAGCAAACTGAACCTTACCATCCAAGCAACATCTTGCAGCAGAGTTGCTCCATATCTTTCTAATCTGTGCTGACCCGGCTCCGGAAGCAGAAAAATTGCTGCGTTTGTACAATCTTAGATCTGGTCATGGCTTAAAACTAAACAAATGATATCTGTCCGTTCCAACGATAGTTGGGTATACGTAATGCTAAATGGCCGGGATTTTTATCCGGTCGATAACAGCATTCCTAAAAAGGTTTTGGAATGTTTTCCAAACTACACAACAACAATAACAGGACCTAAAAAAATATGTCCCAATTTCGCTAAAGTATAACCCAGAAACTTTTGCAACTGAAACTAATACCGTTATATGAGCTACACTGATAGCATCTTCGATTCAATGTGACATCCACAAGGCAGTGGGTTTCAGAAAGGGTAAAAGCGATCTCAGCCTATGACATTAAGTCACTTTCAGTGGAGGAGTTCAGCCTTCAATCGCGTACACCTTATCTCTCTACAGGGGCAAAAATTGCTGGCTGACAAACTCGACCGCTCTGCTGTGCCTTCTAGGATAATAGGACCCGAACCCTGTATTGCCGTGGGAGCTGCTCCACAAAGAGGAGAGAGCGGACAGAGAAAATTACTAGCAGAAAGCAACAGGTTTGCGCCATGCAAAACTGCTAATGGAAGATTACAACCTAGCAAGGTTTAAAGATATAAATAGCCTCTCCAGAGACAAATTCCGTCTACTAGTCGCACCTGTTCAACTTGGGCATGGGTTCATAAGCAAACTGCCGGTTTTGCGATATGGAACTGGAAACTCCTGAGCCCCTGATTTTAGATTGCTCAGCAATCTGTAGATGCACGCTCGAGGGCCTTGAATCCATGGATATGGATCACATTACCTCAATAGTACCCAGCAAGTTTCATGAATTTATGAGAGTGCTCCTGAAAATACATATGTCATAAAGAAGAGAGCACAATATATGTAGTTACTTCAGGTAGCGGTCCGAACCTCTGTTAATTTCTATTCTATTTTATTTTATGGGTCGGTAAAACTTCAATTGTCAAAAATCCCGAATCAAAATTGCATTACTTAGTTCAGAAAAAATATTTAGAAGAGTTTAAGAATTTTGAATTAAGATGCAAAATGGAAAGAAGAGTCAGTTTATGCTTTTTTGGTCGATATTGATTAAATCTATCGATCCATCATCCAAAAAATCATTTCTTGGCCTTTCAAATCGCATAAACACAAAAATTAATATTTTACCTATAACTCCCACACTAAAAGCAACTAAAAATGTTCGCCTTTAAAGAAATAACTTTAAAACAATTATTTGATAGCATTAAAATACTAAAATAAAGTGAAAATTTTTCGAAAAGCCTACAGACGTAAGATGGCACCTTCAAATTAATTGCTTTGGCGTAGTAATTTGTTTGATTTCACACAATTTTCAACTGCACATTTTCCCCACTATTTACAAACAAATTGCTTTTTTGTATTAGAACAACAACAGGACACTTACCTGCACGGAGGCGGTGAACGCTGCGCTCAGGAATTTCACATTCACCGTATTCACAATGATTGTAATGCCATCCACCACTTTGTGTATGTAACTGTATTTGCCCTGCGGCGCCTGTGGCAGTGTCGGCTGTGCTGTTGCCCCGCCACCAGCAGCAGCACCACCTCCTCCACCTCCACCCGCAACGCCACCGGGTGAATTGGCATCCTGATTTCTAGTGCTCGGATCACAGGTTTCAACGCTGATATTCACCTCGTCCAGTGTCTGGTGGCATAATTTTGTGAGATGTTAGTGTGTGTTTATTGAGTCATGCAAAGGTAGAAAATAGAATTACACATTTAGCAAATACTAACAAGACATTTATCGACATATAGCGTACAAGTCGTTCGTTACTCACCAAGGTTATTGGCACACTTTTCAGTTTTGTCCAGCTAATGCGAAAGGACACATGATTGCACCAGGCCGAAGTGAGTCGCAACCATGAAGGCAACTCTAACAGTTCAGTGAGCACCGCTTCGTCCAGTTGCAAGTTCACCAGATCCCCCTCACCGCGAAATGTGCTCAAATTAATTTTGTCCGATGACAAATTCTTCGTGTAACTGTAAAAAAATCAAAAATTACTTGCAAAATTGAAAAAGAAATAATGGAAAATCAAGCAGTAGCATAGTGTGAAGAGATTTAAGTGGTAATGAGTGACCGAAAATACTATTTATAATTTACTCTCTTCATTAACGGCCACCAATGGCTGGCACTTAGAGCTGGCAGTAGAGTGTATAGCTCAATGGTTTGTAGTTATGCTCACCAATTGACCTGTTAAAAAACGATGTCAACTACAATATTCTGCGGAAAGAACTTTTCGCCTCGCACTTCAATGACTTTTTATTGTACGTTTCACTAATTGGTGCTCCTAATTGGCGTTTTTTTGTTTTCCATTTTCGAGCGTGTTGGCGTTCTGGAGCTGTGTGTGTTCTATTCAGCATTTTTTTTTGCATTTTCTGAAAGTGTCTGCCGCACAGCAGCTGCAATATTTAACTGTATCAATAATGCAATTTTCTGCACTCAGTTTCCGCATGAACGCTTTGATTTATGATTTTGATCGTTCGAATGGAAGTGGGTTCATAAATGCACCGTTAGCTAAAGTAAATTTTAAAAAGTGCATGTGTGTGATAGGAATTTCCAATATTACTCATGCAGAATTTTTTCGTTTTTATTTTGGAGGATTAATGAACGAAAGAGGAGGAGAGGCCAGAGATAATTCCTCCGGACCCCAAGTTCACAGGAGATCTCGGTGCTGTACAACGATTTAGAATGTATATAATATCAATAAAGTGATGGATCAAACGATCCGCATTGAATATCTTCCCCATGCCCCCGGATTTTTTCTACTGCCTTGGGGGGGAACATAAAAAGAGGGAAGCTTTATTCTTCCGAGTTTACATAAGCGCGCCAGTCGTTCTTCTCTTACTATTTTAGGCGCCAATTGGAGATACAAAGTGTAGCCAGGTCCTTCTAACCTGGTCCATCCAACGGAGCGGAGATCTTCCTCTTCCTCTGCTACCCCCGGCGGGTACTGACGGGAGGATGGGAGTGGCAGGAAAGTTCTCTGGGCTTCATTCACTTGGCAGTGCTCAGAAACGATTATTTTACATATAGCTCAAGCAGATCACGACTCCCGGTCTTTGACCAAGTATCCTCAGGGTAACCAAAAAAAAATCTGTTTGAAAGCGAGCTGAAGTGAAACGCCACGTGAAAAGGGCCAAAACAGCTCGGATGAGAGAATCCCCTTTTGAAAAAGAGCGAAGTACCAAAAATTTATTTAAAGAAGTATAAGTTTACTGCTAAGAATAACAGGTCTATTAAGTTTCACAGGAAACACGCACGATCTAATCACTTAACCTATTGACATCTTTATATTAAGCCGGTGCATATCAAGGAAGGGTATATAGTAGAATGATTACATCCTTACCACGTACCCATCCAAACCCGGTTAGATTGCCGAAATGAAGGCACGATTCGAGTAAATTACAGTGCCGCAAACCGGGCTGTCATGAGGATTAGAGTGTATGCAAAGGGACCCGGCAATCACCTAACACATTTCACCCCCTTTGGTCCGATCCATCGAAACAGCTCTTTACTTGTAACCCCCACATTAGCTGGCTTCAATAACAATTGGATTGCACTTTCCTGCAGACACGGTTCAGCTATCCGTTACAAGAACAATTTATTACATTCCATTTCCGACAACAATAGGCTATACATAACCAAAACGAATCCGATTTACATATAACCCGTCTCAAATGTCGCTATAACAAGAACAACTGATTTTAACGATTTTTTTAGAATAAGTTCCGTTAACGTTCCAAAAAAATCGTAAATTGATTGACTCGCATTGAATAGAAACATGAACGTTTTTAACAAACTTTGTTCAAATCAATGGAGTCATTTGTGAGATATTTAAAATCCCCTAACAAATATCCCGCACACGACCATAGTATAGATTTTAAACTCATCACATTTAACAACCCTCGGAAAGGGTACAGAGGCTCGCTGCGCTGTGCATATCGGGAGCTTTAAGAAGAACTCCAACGACGGCTCTTGAACTTGTACTAAACCTGTCACCTATAGACATCTTCCCAGAAAACTGGGCAGCAAAAAACGGCGGGATGACTATTGGCTGCAGAAGAATTTACACAAAGAACCTTCGAACATAGCTCGGTGGGTAATGGCAGTTGGGCATACACCGACTGCATGACCCCACTTTTCAACTGGAACTAAAGCTTCAAAGTAAACATAGAAAAAGATGCCGTAAAGGTAAGTTGACTACGCGCAACACTGTAAACATCTATACGGATGGCTCGAAAATGGACGAAGGAGATGATGCGGGAATATACTCGCCAGAGTTAGGCATAAAGCAACCGTTTAAGTTGCCGGACAACTGCAGTATAATTCAGGCTGAAGTCTTTGCTATTGTGAAAGCCGCGGTGCTTAATGCACCTGCACGCAATTTCAGAGCCAACATCTACGCAGACACAGCCAAGCAGCACTCAAGGCATATCGGCCAGAAGTGTCTTAGCAAGCAGGGCAGCTGTGGGAAAGTGTTGCCAGAAGAAGCAACTTCACTTCTACTTGGCGCCAGCCCACAAAGGTAACGAGGGTAATGAAATAGTGTACGAGATTTCCAAAATGGTGGAAGGCTAGCATCTGAAAACGTGATCAACATGGGAAAACCCATGCATTGTCTATACGATGATCAAATCAAATCAAAACCCGATGGAACGAGCTGCCTATGTGCAAAAGGCATATGCAAAACGTTGATCGGAAGTACACAAAATTCCTATTGGCACACGATAAAAGAGAATGAACCATCTCTTGTGCACTTTTCCCGCATTGGCAAAACTACACTGTAAGCATCTGGGGCCGCACGGTATGATACACTTAAGGTATCGATTGTGAGACCGCAGAGTCTGTCAAAATTCGCATCAAGCGCAGGCATCCGAAAGGATGACTACTTCTTTGGAACTTAGCAACTGAACTTCAGATTAACCTAACCTAGCCTAACAACACTCGGGTTAACCCTGCGACCACCGCGTATATATTTTCATTACATTTACTATCAAAATAATATTTATATTAGAGATAAATATTAAATATTTATACGTAATCGGAATATCGCGTGAATTTTCAATTTTTAAATTTACATTCTTTAATATATTTATTTATTTTTGTTGAACTACTGTGGCAAGATTGTTACACAAACACATTTCACTTCACTTGCAACATTTGTAATTACATTTCAAATTAAAATTAAACAAAACCGCAATTCGGTGCGGCTAAATTGTGTTTGCAACTGGCGCTTTGTTTTGCCATCTTTGTACACTCAAACAGCTGCGATATATACTATACATATGTATCAATAAATATGTATATTTATCAGCCTTGCACTGAAGTAAGACTGTAGTGAAAATAAATATTATTGTAGCATTCACTAAAAACTGAGAAATCTGATAAGTAGCTCATTTTTTAGCGATAATAAAATCGGTTTAAGATAAGATAAGATAGAAAGACGGGATTGCACCCGGACCATAGGTCTACTATGCCCTCTCCTAAATCACAAAATCTCTCCTAGCCCCAGCATATAGATAAAGTCTAATATAATATATTGCTAGGTGGTAGTGAGGCGATGTGATCCTTATTTGGAAACATGGATCCTAGGGTCTTAATCCTGAGTCTGCAGACTGCTATGCAGTTAATTATCAGGTGTTCTGAAGTTTCAGGCTACCTGTCGCAGAACCGGCAATTTGCGAAGGAAGCTAGGCCTATGTGCTTCTTCAGCTTACAAGTGGCCAGTGTAGAATGCGATAAGTGATCTAAATTTGTCTCTGGGGATGTTGATTACATATTTAAACCTGCTGAGGTTATAACCCCCACTAACAACTTTGGCGCATGCTTTGGAGTTATTGCCAAAATCCCTCTCTCTGCCGCCTACTACTTCTTCCTTTGCGACCTCATTTATGGTATGAGGACCACCGCGATGCAGTGGATGCTGTGGAGTCCTGCAACTCCTGCACCAATTCCCTCCGACGTTGTCGAGTCGTCGGTGTACCACTTGATTGTCCTATCCCTAAGCAGTAGCTCGAGAGTAGAATCATTCCATTCAGCCTTGCTGCTAAGGGTAACCTTGAACTTCTTAGTGATGTATATATGTATCAAAGACAGTTCAGGCATCGACATACATCTGTCCATATACATACATACATATATTTGGACCCTAAAATCATTCGCAAAGTTCAAGATAACATGAATGGTGATTTAACTTCAAGTACGCCATTCACTGGGAGGGAGCTGGGAAGGTTCTTATGGTTCCGCTGTGAATGGCGCTTAGTGAGTGTTTGATTGGAGACATCAAGAAAGAGAGTCGGTGAAGGTGTTGATGGCTCCGCTGTGAATGGCGGTCAGTGCTTGTCGGAAATTAGTTGCGACCGAAGCTCGATCGACTTATTGTTCAATGTCGTTGACGTAATTAAGGAAGGACCTCTTGATGTTCCTAGGGGGCAGAGGAGGCAAAAGGAGATATCCTGTCGTAGTTCGGAGTGCAGTGTTCTGACAAGTCTGAAGCTTCTTCATCTGCGTTCCACTGCATCAATCGCCTTGTAAGTTGCTAACAACATTATTTCACCTTTTCCCATGTGCTGCCGGCTAGCGACTTGATAATTTTGTTGCGGCTCTGTACTCTGCCGATAATCACGCTCGTATGAGTAGGGAAGGAGGATGAACTATCAAAAGTTACACCTTAAATCATAGTGTTATTGACAGTCGGAATCTTGACGCTATCGACTGCAATATTAAGCTCAAGTCTATACTTCTTCGTCCAGTTCGTAAATATGGTCGCTGTGGCTTTGGTGGGGGAGAGTGTTAAGTTCCGTGCAGTGAGCAAGCGAGAAAGGTCGGAGAGATAGCTGGTTACCTTTGAACACATACCATCTATTCCATTGCCCGAAGTCACTATCGTGCAATCATCAGCGTACGAGGTGATAAAAATTCATCTGGTGGTTAGACTGCGACTTCAGACTTGGAGTCATCATGCTAGTTCAGCTCCTTGGAACCGCGGAAGTCAGTTATGGACACTCGATAGGAGTGACAGCACAGTGTGCGATCTAGGTACCATTTGCACAGCCGTAGATGCTAACGTTACAGTTAAGTGCTGGCAGTATGTGGTCACATAACGTGTGATTCTTAAGGCCGGCTTCATCCATTGCATGTATTGCAACTAACCGAGATGGAATTTGAATGGAACCTTATAGCACAAAGGCAACAGAAAAATTCCTACAGATCCGAGTTGGACTCAAAGCCAGAACAGTTCAGGAGAATGCGGAGTAGCCTTCTGCTGCTAGCAGTTACTCCAGTGATGATTTGACTTATCCAAACAGGGTTAGATCGCCAAAATAACAGCCTTCGGACGGATAAAATCTGGATCAACACCAGTAACGTAAAACTGGTTGTGGGAGGGACTCAATACAAAGAATATGATCCAGCATACTGAACATACGTGTATCTGTACAATTCTAAGTAGATTAGATTGGAAAATGAGGGATGCACCGCGAGATATGGTACATTGTGCCCTTCCAACTAGCTTTCGCTTAAAACACTGAACAAAAGTACAAGTAAGAAGTATAAATTGAACACTTTATAATGCTTATTTCACTCCTTCTGCACATTTTAAATTCCCACAACTTTTTATTACATAATAAGTACTGACTTTCAACTAAATAATGCGTAAAAATTTACATAATAATACATTCCTTACAAATTATCTATGTTTGTAGAATTTTCTGCTTTCAACGTATAATCAGCAATTTAAATTAAAATTTTCTACTGCATTCATGAATCGCGCGCAGTCTACAACTTCATTTCCCAACCACCTAACCACATATTCACTTTCTATTCACCCACATTTTTGCAACCAACCCCCTCACTTTTAGTTGACTTTGTTGTTTCATTGTTGTTTTGCAGAGCAAACCCATACCTACACATACTAAGCTTTACGCGAATAGAGAAATTATTCAATTTCTTTCTTGGCCTAAACGCAATTTCAAACACTTCACCTCCCACTCTAGCACGTCACCATTGAAAACTTGATACACCAACCGGCGGCGATGCTAATATTCAGCACAGCTAACTGCTGTACTTGACAGTGTTTTAACGATAATTTAATGGTTGACTGTTGCGTTGCGCCACAAGAAGTGATGTGCGCGCGGTGTTGTCGTCGCATAACAAAACCTTGGAAGATGTGCTTACTGTTGGTGGCGGCTCTACTCGATGCTAAGGCGCCAACGCGATTATCTGTCTCAAATTATGAAATGCTACTGCCGTTGCCTGGCAGCCGTAGTCGCAAGCGTTAGGAGAAGTATTTTGTTGTAGTCGACAGGAGTAAAGCTATCAAAGCGCAACCAAATATACGATATACAAAAGTATTTTTATATAATATTTGTGTGTAGGTGCCAGTCAGTCTGTAAGCCCACGACTTGCAAATGGCCATCGCACCAATGTAGCTTTTCTCAGCCACAATGCAACTAGTTGAATGCTTGCAAGGAGTCGCATTAATAAATATAATGGAATAAATGCTACGACCGAATCCTTTACACTTCATGCTTTTACAGTTTTCACATAAGTTATAATTTTTATTGCACAACTTTTTACTATTCAAATCTTATTTATTAAATTAGAACTCGGTGACCTAGTTAAACTTACTTATATTTGCTTTGTAGTGAATGGTATGAAAATAAAGTTAAGAAATTTTAAAAATAAATTAAATAAAACCATTTTTGTCAATAATTTTATAAAAAATTATTGAAATTACATTGATAAGCATTTAGCTACAGACTAAGCTACAGTCAAACGTTAGAATAAAACAGTCAGCATGACTGTAGATACAGTTTTGAAAAATTAAGATTTTTTGGATGTTTGCTTATCTCTCAATGTTTAACTCAGTTTTATTATGAATTTCGTGTTAATTAAATTGCTAAGAAAATCAATATTTAAATTTGTTTATCATATAATATAAGCGTAAATAGGTTTTTACTGTGAAAATTTTACTCATAAAATATTGTTTACGATTTTTACATACATATATGTATTATAAAAATATACGACAAACGATGTAAGTATATTTTATCCAAAGTTTTAGACCAAGCAAGTTATCTACTTTGCTAAGCAAATATTTTCCCATACCGTTTTTTTGCTTTACCGCCTATAGTATTATTAATGGCATTAATAAGGAGAACAGTGTAAAATGTATTATCAATAAAGGGCAAGTGCACCTATGTACATATGATCGTATATAGGACATAGAGAATTCGTATGTGGGTACATAAGATTTATTGTAATCTATATACTTTCCTTCATGTTACATATTCGTTACACGTATATATATTTATGTAAATAAAGGTCAATTATGAAAATATCTATAACCCCATATTGATGAGCGCCTCGTAGAACAAAATTAAATTAATTACGGCAAAATCGAATAGTTTTTCACTTAAAAAGAAAATTGAGAACAATCACCACAAAGTCGTTATTGTTTGCTTTGTTAAAGTTTTTAATTTAATTTTAATTCGTATACTGAAATGGAAAAACTCATGGAATATTTTGGATGTAGCCAAGTTGTGGTATTGAAAAATCAATTAATTAGTGGATACGAAAAACTCAGTTCTTATTTTAGATTATAATCCATATCATAAAGTTATATGGATGTATCTTAAACACGCTGCTATCTACTTACATCGAAAGGTGTTTCAAGAGTTGATTCTTAATCAGCGACACCATCTTGACGGACTAGGACGCAGACGTTGCACTAACACGACGTTGATAATAAAACGCAATAGTTATCACTTTTTCTATCAATGCATTTTCATCTTTTTATAGGCTACTTCTTAATCAGCAGCTTTTATTATAAATAATTTACACTTTTGCTGCGTTGGAATTTTTGTTTCTTTTTTCTCTACTTCACAAAGAAACCCCAGCTGGTGAATGGGCTGTGCACTATTTCTCAATCACTTTATACACGCTTGTTAATCTTTACGCATTTTCGCAAACATTTCACATACAGCTTCTATTTAATCGCAGCAGTTTTCCTTATTTTCCTGAGATAATTTTACACGTTATTACTTTTTAATCACGACTTTGCAAATACCGTCATTTGATTTCTGCGAGTTTTTGTATTTATTATCGTTCCGATGCAAATGACAGTCTAACTTACTTCCAATTGGATTCTGAGGGAGTACTGTCAATGGACTATTTGGATTGCCATAGTTGAAGTTGCCAGCTGATATTCAAGTATTTAAGAGATGAAAAGCAATATCTAGGTAAAATATATATTTATTTAATAAAAACTACACGTAACCACAAAGATTTGGGTCCATGATATGAATATTTAAATATTTTTGCTATTTGTATGCCAATCAGAAATAAAGTTTCTAAAGAAGTTCTATAAAGAATTTAACTTCACATAAAAGGTAATATGGTGGCATCCCTCACATTTGAAAGCAGTTTTCTTTTGATTGTGGTTGTAAAATAACTAAAAATTAAAAACCGACATATTTGCTTGTTTTAAAACATTCATTTTAACTTATATAATCAGACAATTGCTATGGATACCGGCTGTATATGTTTGTAAGTGTCTTTATTACTGTAACTTGTGTTTTGATGATAAATTTCGCAAAATTGATCAATTCCATTGTTCTATTGGTGTCGATAAAGTAGTTCCGATAGATGATAAGAAATTGGATTATGGTAGTTTCATACGTATTTGTTATCGTTTGTGCTCGGATTTCGCTTTTTTTTACTTGTAGAATATTCTATATATTCTATATATTTTGTTATAAAAGCTGCAGAGTTTTAGAATAGAAAAAATTGTTTACTGTTAACCGAAAAAGTGTTTTTAAGTAACATGGCAGAATGTAAGCTTTTAATGAGAAACCAAAACTGTCGACTAAGCAGTATATCCGGTTCATTTGTTCACTATTATACCCGTAATTTTCCAACACTTTTTTCCTCATATATTTGAAACTTTCATCATTCATATTTGTATTTACTGCCAAATAAAATTATCAAACATATCTAAACACGAAAAAACCTCGTGACTTTCCGCAAAGCTTTATTATTTATCACTGGGAACGCAGATAAGCACAAGTTTATGTATTTGGAGTACTCTTTCGTGCTCATATTGGTACGGAGAGTGTGGATTGTATTCAGCCGGCATCCGCTCTTGTCACCTTGCACGAAGGTCATTGAAAGTTTTGCAGCAATACATACAGCACAGTGTGTAGGGAAGAGGAACTGAGGAGCAAAAGCGTATACTATACACACATACGCGACACAAACCGCATTCGCCGGCAATTCCAAATTATTGTGTCATAGGCAAACGCTTTAATATTCCAAAAACTTCCTACCTGTGTAATACTGCGCCTGACTCTGTCTCTTCAACTGTTGGGGGGTACTTTAAATCCACACAAGTAGGGGGTAGAAATAGGCTAACTCGCTTTCGCAAATAGCTGATGACGGATCTACCACGTACATTTCGGCGATTGCATTTGCGACTGCGACAACAATAACAACAACCGGGGGAAATACAAAGAGCTTTACACGAAAACCGAGTTATATATGCTTAAAATGTTCCTGTGGTCGTGTTCCACGAAAGCAGCTGCTGCTACTACTCGTAAAATCGTACTCTTCGCTCATCACTCAGTGTCAGTTGCTCCACAATCGCCGTTGGTGAATTTTGGTGCCAAAGTTCCGTCTCCGTTTGGATTACAATTCTTGTTAATTAAACGCTTAAAGTAAGTGCTCCAAATCTTGTGCAAAATATTGAAGTAATAAGTGCATAATTTCATTAAAAATAACAATAATAATAAGATACAATGACATTAAATACCCAAACGATTTAAATTAACATCTTAGCTAACTAAATTCAATCGATTTGTTAAACAATGGCGAAAAGTTAGATAACATTTTTCGAGTGACCGTGTGCTTAGTTCTATAAAAATGTTCAATATATATTCGTGTTTTTATTTTTTATTTTTAATATTGAATGCTTTTCATTTAATATGCCTTTATGATTAATATTTATATTAAAAAGTAAAAGTATTTTATAACCGGGTGAGATTTTTCGTTAATGTGGTAATTTCTTATGACCTTTATTCGCTACGTAGAGGTCATTTATAGCAAGAGCACGACTTTTATGTGTAATAGAAAGTAATGGAAAATAACTTCGTCAGCTTAGAAGAACTAGAACTATATGCACATAATTGCAAATAATGATAATAAAAACATGTAAATTTAATAATTGAATAACAGATACCAAGGAGGTCAAATTAATAATATAATAAGTGTAGATATCAGTTTTTATCAGATTTTCGATTTTGTTTAGATAAACTAAATAAATAAACAATTTTTTCTAATTTATCCTCATATCTATATTTTTCAACTAGCTCAAGTATGCCTATCAAGTCAATCTTCGCTCGTCAAATCTTCGACTCGCGTGGTAACCCCACCGTCGAGGTTGATTTGTGCACTGAATTGGGTCTTTTCCGTGCCGCTGTACCCTCGGGTGCATCGACCGGTGTGCATGAAGCTCTTGAATTGCGCGATAACGATAAGAACAGCTATCATGGCAAGGCTGTGACCAAGGCTGTCGACCATGTAAACAAGACTTTGGGACCCGAATTGTTGAAGGCAAATCTTGAGGTCACCGATCAAGAAGGCATTGATAACTTCATGCTGAAATTGGACGGTACCGAGAACAAGTCGAAATTCGGTGCTAACGCCATTTTGGGTATCTCATTGGCTGTCTGCAAAGCTGGTGCTGCCAAGAAGGGTGTACCACTATACCAGCACATTGCTGATTTGGCTGGCAACAAGGACATTATTCTGCCAGTACCTGCATTCAATGTAATCAACGGTGGTAGCCATGCTGGCAACAAATTGGCCATGCAGGAATTCATGATTCTACCAACAGGCGCAACCAGCTTCACTGAAGCCATGAAAATCGGCTCTGAAGTCTACCATCACTTGAAGAAGGTCATCAAGGATAAATTCGGTTTGGATGCCACCGCTGTCGGTGATGAAGGTGGTTTCGCACCCAACATTCAATCCAACAAGGAAGCTTTGGTTTTGATCCAAGATGCCATCGCTAAGGGTGGTTACACCGGCAAGGTGAGTTGTGTTCAAATTATGGTGTAATTCAATTGGAGAAAATTATTCAATTCAAAAATATTAAAACCGCTTTTAATGCACAACAAGTAATATATTTTTCCTTAAACTCTGCTGAATATTAAAACGAGTTTCTTCTTCCCACCCACAGGTTGAAATTGGTATGGATGTTGCTGCTTCTGAATTCCACAAGGACGGTCAATACGACTTGGACTTCAAGAACCCCAACAGCGACAAGTCACAATGGTTGTCGCCTGAAAAGCTCACCAACTTGTACCAGGAATTCATCAAGGAGTTCCCCATCGTCTCCATTGAGGATCCCTTCGATCAGGATCATTGGGATGCCTGGTCAACCATTACTGCCAACACTCAAATCCAAATTGTTGGTGATGATTTGACTGTCACCAATCCCAAGCGTATCCAGACTGCCGTCGAAAAGAAGGCCTGCAACTGCTTGTTGTTGAAGGTCAACCAAATTGGTACCGTCACCGAATCCATCAAGGCTCATTTGTTGGCCAAGAGCAACGGCTGGGGCACCATGGTATCACATCGCTCCGGTGAAACCGAAGACACCTTCATTGCCGATCTCGTTGTTGGCTTGTCTACTGGTCAAATCAAGACTGGCGCACCATGCCGCTCCGAACGTTTGGCCAAATACAACCAAATTCTTCGCATCGAAGAAGAGTTGGGCGCCAAGGCGAAGTATGCCGGCAAAACATTCAGAAAGCCACAGTAAATTTTTAGTGTTGATCAATGAATAATGATTCCAACATGCACAATTAAGGCGAATTCAAGAAAATTTTGAGAACAACATGTGGGTGTGGCAAATTAAGTTGAACTTAATAACGGGAATACAATAAATGCAAACCTAGTACCTTAAACTGTATAGCCACCTACTACAACAAACCAACAACAACAACAAATGTTAATGAAATTTTGTGCACAGTTATGATTTTCATCACCTTATCATACTTGTAAACCATTTTAATTGTTATATTAAACATACTTTATTTAAACTATATACAGAACTATTATTTCTTAATTGTTCTTTTTATATAAAAACTACTTTAAATTATTATTATTAATGAAAATTTCATTTCGGTATAATAAAATAGCATAGAAGATTGATAAAAAAAATAAAGAAAAGTCCAAAAACACAACGAATTATTTATTATTTCGAATATTATTTGCCCTTACTACACTGCTGTGCAAAAAAAAAATCTAACTAACTGGCTTATTAACAAAACATTTCAAAAAACATATTGCTTAATTGTTGAATATTAGTGTTGTTATGTAACATGAAATCATACCGATGACACTCTGTGTTGTCCATTACAATTGTATGTAATCGAGTATATAATTGTCTGGCAGCATTGTGCTAATAATTAATAATAAAAAATTAATATGAAAATATTGATTTCAACTCTGCGCTTGTTATTTGTTGTGAAAATTTTAATAGATATTGTGAACGCAATAAAAAAAATAATGCTTGTAGCTACCGCTTATTAACCAGATTATTTAAACATACGAAAATGAGGCTATTTTTTTTAATTATCAATGATTATTGTTTATCAATCATATTTGTAGTTTATTCTAAATTACTTCTAGTTCTGCTTTTTCTCAATATAGTCAATGTCAAGGTCTTTTGAGAAGGTTAAAGAGAAAGATTGAAAAAGTACATATATATCAGCTAGGTAATTTGTATTTTCGAAAATTTGTTCACACAAATGCACAAAAATATGTCCTTGGTGTTCTTAGTATTACGAAGAACTACATATTATCTATAATATATATGTATATAATTTGTGTATACATCTAGTATATGTTTATGTACGTATCAGCATACATTATTTATTTATGTACTCATGGCCGTAGAGTACAAATTGGGATGTTTTCAGTGAATGATTGGAGAAAAAATCTGCAAAATATTGTTACAGAGCACCGAACACCCTGAGAAATTCGAGGCCGGAAGGAATTGTCTTCCCTCTCACACTTTTACCGTATGTACCGAATAGGTATATTACACTACCTCGTAGGGTAGGTCATACTTTTTGCACATTACGTGAGTTATTTGACAGCTGTTAGGTTTTTATATATGTACATATGTATATATGCATACAAATCATCGCTTAGTCATTTAAATATGTATAATTGATAGTGTTTGAAAATTATATACATACATACACCTGTATTTCAGAGGAAGAATGATTTTTTTCTTATTTTACCTGATCTAATTGACGAAATTTCAGCCTTGAAGACAATCGAACTTTAGGATTTCAAAAATTTCCATAATTATGCGCAAAAAAATTTATGTCCTATATGTATGCATGTACATACATACATACATATATACATATGTATATAAGATGCGAGCACGTGATATTTGACGCAAAAAATTGCATGATTTAGTTCATTATTGCTACAGACAAAACCTAATTAACTTACATACATATATACAACTAAATGTCAATGTATTATATTTATTTGACATTTAGTTGTAAATTTGTATACACATACGTAATATAGTGTGTATGTGCGTTGATTCGAATTTGTCTGCGACAACTTTTTATTAGTTTAATGGAAAAATTTGTGCTGATTTAACATCAGGCTTAATTTGATGAAATTTATACTTAAAAAAAGAAGCGGAATTTAGTAAAGCCACTTAATAACAAATAGTTTGGAATAGTGAAAATGCATAATAATAATAATATTATTAACTCAGAATGTAAAATATATTCGCTCGAGTTTATTTCAATATAATATAGGGTACTAGAAAACGCACATACCATAGATTTCGATAAAGAATATCCGAAAATACGAATAGTAACATTAACTTAAGAAACTCTTATAACGCTTAATTCTAGGACCGTTTGTTAGACGGATATGCTGATTTTATCCGTGGAAACGGATTTTGTACATATGGATATCCGCAACTTCGAAAAAGAGGGTAGATCGAGCGCTAGTTTGATTATTGTAAATTGCAGATTGTTCATCATAAACATTTCCGAAGCCTTCCACTACAAGCCTTCCATCATAAGCGTTTTCCAAAATGCTCTTTCTGATCAAATTTTAAAACTATCGATAAGTAATTTGCAGAGCTAGAAATAGTAATAAGTTAAAAAAATTTTAATAATTCTGCATTTAATCCATGTCAACGAATAATGTGTGTTGTTGTTGTTATAACGGTAACCTAGTCGCATTAGGTAAGGATTAGATGAATTGTCATTGAAGTCATCCAAAGGTAGATAACAGAAACTTCTTGGAGAGGAGTTCATTATGCTCCTTAATTGAGAACATACCGGCCTCACACTTTAACCTCATTTGGATCGGTAAGTTTTAGACAAATAATGTATCCTCATTATTTGCGTAGACACCGCTTACGGAGTTATAGCCGACTTTTACAACCGCAAAGGCTCTTGTGTTTTTTTCCTTGCGTTTTTTCGTTTACGTGGCGAGTACCAAACCGAGTGCACAACCCTGGGGAGGGACAATTTGTCGTCTCACTTCAGCTTTCGCCATCAAAGGAACGTTTTTTGGTTATCCAGAGGATACTTGGTCTAAACCCGGAAGTCGTAAGCTGTTTGAGCCATATGTAAAAGAATCGCTTCTGGCTACTCCCAAGTCAATGTCGCTCAGAGTACTTTTTTCACTTGCGGGAACTTCTACACATGGCTCCATCCGCCGTTGAAGAATAATGTATGTATATGACTATAAAAATCTGCAACTTCCAAAATGCGAATAATCCAAGGCCTGTTGTTGTTGTTTGAAGTATGAGATATAATTGTTATCTCGCTCAAATAGGAAAATAATTAGATTAAAGTAAAGTTTTGACCCTTTGGAGACATTAAATGTAGCGAGTTTTTGTTTTCGTTCTTCTACAGCTGCCAATTGCATGTGCCTTGAACATAAAAATATTTTTTAAAATTGTTTTCGAAGCCTTCCATAAATTTTCCTACATATGTAAGTACATATACATATGCATATTTTTCTTTTTTATCAAGACAGACAGTGTATATACATATATACTTACATATGTTTAATCTATATTTACTATTTTCGCTTATTTTAACATTAATGTTACTTGAAATACAAATAAAAAGCATTTCATTTAACATTACATTTGCTGTTATTTCAGCAGTCTTCTTTATATTTAACTAAGATTTCCATAAAATGTGTATATTAACATTCGTCTGATTTGTGTTTTCTAATAAATTAATACAGCCAAAAACGAAACTAAGTCAATTACTAAAACTATATGTGAAATTCAATGAGAATATGTGAATACAAAAACAATAATAATGCAAACAGACATATGAAAAGTGATAACACTAAATTAGAGAATACATATTTTCTTTGTATACATTTTGTGTAGGAAATTGACTTTGGATTGGATAGTGTAAAAAATATATATATAAAATATATTTGGCAATTGCATTGTAACTGCCAGTCATTGTACAACTTCAAAACGCCTTCGAACATATAAAACGCAAATTCTTTTTAAGGCACAGCATTTGTCGCTATCGCAATGGGCCACGTTGTCGGTCCACGCAAGACAATGTCCTCCAATGATTCTTTAATTTTAATAAAGCGACGCTTAAACTCTAAACCACAACCTTTGGACAAACGGAAATCGACCAGAATCTTGCCATCCATCTCGATAATGTACGCCTTGAAGACCAAACGCAGTTTTCGGCGATCAATCGTTGATATGGTGACCACACCACCATCGCCCACTTTGCAGGCGAAACCCAAACGTTCGATGGTCGCGACCAGACGTTTTACCGTGTCATCCCAACGTGTGGTGACAAAGAAGCGCGTCATACGACGCACCAAACGATGGAAGACATTCTGCGATGCCGATTGTGTTTGATTCATTTGCGTGCAAACCAGCAAATCGTCCAGTAGGGCAGGTTGTGAGAAGCAGAAATTGAAGCGCGCCTCCTGTGCGGCGGCGGGATTGTTATTGGCGCCATCGGCGGCGCTGCCACCGTCCGTAAAATCTGGCGGTATGGTGGGCATCGGTTGTGAGCAGTAATTACGCGATATCGTGTCATCGACGAAGTGATTGGTGAGACGATGCTTGCTCGAATGCTGTCGTGAGCGTTTGGCTTTCGGCGAGTGTATGTCGAGCGCAGCGGCCGAATCAACGAGATCGTGTGAAAGTTCTGCGGAGAAAACGATGAATGAAGTTGGCAAATTAGTTGTGTTGCACACCACTTTTTTTTTTTTGGTTAATAATATTAAATATAAATAATATGTGAAGTAAAAATTATATCAAAAACGCACTTAAGAAAACGAAAACACACACACTGAATAAAATGAATTGCATTGGAAAAAGAAAATGCAAAAATCATTTGGTTTTTGGTAATAAAGCTCTATGGATTTCTAGTACGCCTACCATACAGCTAAAATCACCAAAGAACAAATAATATGCAAACGAAAAGAGAATGCAAACATAAAAACAAAACGAAATGCACAAAAGCAAAAAAAAAACGTAGTTTTTTGAACATAATTATAACACTTTGAAAAAAATAGCAACGCAAATAGCAAAAAAAAAATGTATTTTTTTGGACATAATTATAACACTTTGAAGAAAAAATAAGACAAAAAAATATTTTTTATATGGTTATGGTAATATTATGTGGTTATAGTATTATTTTAAAATAAATTTTTGATTTTTTTTCTGCACTTAGCAAAAATATATCATGGTGTTATTTTAAAAAATTACAAAAAAATATTTTCAATTTATTATTTCTTTTTTAATTTTTTTTGCGGTTATAGTATAATCTTAAAATCTTTTTTATATGGGCTTTTTAAATGTTATTTCACATTAAAAAATAATACATGATGTTATTTCGAAAAATTATAAAAAATATTTTCAATTTATTATTTAGGTTTTATTTTTTTTTATGTGGTATAATCTCAAAATATTTTTTTGTATGGGCTTTTTAAATGTTATTTCACATGAAAAAATAATACATGGTGTTATTTTGAAAATTTACGAAAAATATTTTCAATTTATTTATATTATTTTTATTTTTAATGTCGTTATAGAAAAATTTTATATTTTTTGTACATTATTTTTTCAAATTTATTTTGTTATTCTACTTTGCAATAATAATAGACCTGGTTAAAAAAAAGTTCCAACAAATATTTAGTGTTTTTTACTTATTTTTTTTATTACGGTATATTTTCAAATTGTTTTTTGTATAAAACTTTTTAAATTGTTTTCCTTTTTTTTCTTTTATTTTTTTACTTATTATTTTTAGATTATAATTAATTAATTTTATATAATTAATTAAATATTGTTTTAATTTAACTAAAATTCGACAATTTTAACTTGCGAGCATTAAAATAATTACTATTTTTATATTAATCATTTTTATTATTAAAATAATTTTTTTTTAATTATATTAATTATTTTTTCAACCCAGCACTTATATCTCTTACATTATTTTACACTCAGCTACACTTCAGAAGTATTTCTTCTCATTAATTTCTCTTGCATTTCAAAGAAGTTGAAGCAGACTCTTCAATGCTTTGGTAATCTAGCTTTATGAAGTAGTCAAATCTATCATACAGCTAAAGCGCCAAAGCGATGAAAAGCTGCCAGTTGGCGACAGACATGAAAATTAAGCTTTCGTGTATCTTAAAAACAAAAAAAAATATTTTGTCGCCTTGCTAATTGTAAACTAAGCAGAGAGCTTTTATGGGACAGAGCGCAACGTAAAAGTTGAAAGCTAGCACTGGCTTTAGCAGACTGTTAGAAAGAATTTATAATGAAAAAAACTAAAAGAGCTTTTTAAGCACGTTACATGATTTTGTTATTTATACTTTAAAAACGATTTATAATTATTTAAAAAAAATCGCAGTTTTTTTACTGTTACCAAGAATTGTTTTCGATGGCTTTAACTTCCAAAGTTTTTTGACGGCATTGCCTTCAACTTCACTTTTCAAACAACTTTTTGCACATAGCTGTGATTTTAACGTCCGATTAGTTGTAGTTATTGTAGAAACATTTGCTTAGGCACAAAATAACCCTCAGCGTTAAACGGCAATGCCTACTTGAGAGTCACTAAGTACCTGGACAAAGGGCTCATGTTTGTATAGAACGTTGCAACTTTCTGAAATAGAAGCTTCACAGCTTTAAGCCTGCTTTACCAAGCTTTTTTAAACACTAAAGCGCGCACTTTCCGTTTTTTGACTTATTTTGTCCATTATATATATGGTATAGAAGTATTTTATATTAGAGCTTTTAATTTTTCAAAAAAAAGTTCATTTTGTACTTACCATTCTCATTGAATTGCATGTTACACCATTTGTGGTCGAGTATCTTCTCTAGTGTCAGTCGGTATGTAGGATTTGTGGCCAAAACTTTGCGCAGCAACGATATCGCCAATGTGTCCAATTTGCTCCAAGGCGTCTGTGTTGACCAGCGTTCATTATCAGTCCAGTTTTTGAACTCTTGACAATTTGTCGAAGGCTGATCCCAGGCCAGTTCTATGTGGTCGAAAATAATTGTGTGGAGAAAGCGGAAGAGATGTGTTTGGAAATAAGTTGATTTGTCGGGAATTTATTTAAAATAAGGCTATATTAGTTAGTATAGCCGGCTGCAGTTTAATCTAAACAAGACTCCAACTAATTATGTAATAAATATTTGTTAGTAAAATAATTAAGTTTTTTATATTTTTAATTGAATGTATAAATAAAATTATAAATTTTAGGATAAGTTAATTTGAAATAGCTAATATTTTACAGCTGTTACTAGGTTATATAACACAAATATAACTACATACATATTTTTTAAATGTTATTTTAATTTTTTTTATTAATAATTAAATTTTAATTTTTATATACACATTTTTATTTTCTTTTAATTTTTTAAATATTTTTATATATTTTTTTTTAAATTTGATTACAATTTTTAATGCTTTTTAATTAAAACATAATTAATTAAAAAAAGTTTAATTAAACAAAATTTTTAATTAAATAAAACGTTTTTAATGTTTTAAAATAAAAAAATTAAAATATTTTTAGACGTGTGCTCTTCCGATCTACTTTTTATATTTTTTCCAAATTTTGTTATTATATTATTTAAATTTTTTATTTTTTTAATACATTTTAATTTTGGTTTAATATTTTTTCCAAATTTTATTGTTATTATTTTATTTTTTTGTTTATTTTTATTTTTTTTTTTAATTTTATTTGAAATTAATTTATACCTTGGAAAATTTTTTAATATTATACTAATTAAATTTTCTTCTTTAGATTTTTAATATTTTTTAACAGTACTAATATACATTTTTTAAATTAAAATTTTTTTAATTTAAATTTGTTTTAAATTTTTTAATTTTTTTTTAATATTTTTATTTTTAGTATTTATTATTTTTTTTAAATATTTTTTATAATTATTTTTATTTTTAATATTATATTTCAAATTTTTTTTTTATACTTATTGTTATTATTTTATTTTGTTTTTCTTATTTTTATTAAAATAAATTTATATCTTGAAAAATTTTTAAATATTATATTAAGTAAATTTTCCTCATTATTTTTTTTATATTTTTTAACATTACTAATATAGTGTTTTTAAATTAAAAAGTTATTATTTTCTAATATTCATACATATGTATGTACATACATATGTATATTTATTATTATTATTTTTTAAATATTTTTCCCAAAGTTTATTGTTATTTTTTTTATTTTTTTGTTTATTTTTATTCTTTAATATTTTTTTCATACTTTATTATTATTATTTTCATTTTTTATTTCTGTTAAAATTAGTTTATATTTTGAAAAATGTTTAAATATTATATTAAGCAAACTTTCCTCTTTAGATTTTCAATATTTTTAACAGTACTAATATACAGTTTTAAATTAAAAAATTATTATTAGATCTTATTTTTTTAATAATTTTTCTATTTTTTTTAATTTATTGTTATTGAATAAATTTAATAATTTTATTAAATATTATATTAAGTAAATTTTCTTTTTTAGCTCTGTAAAAATTTTTTTAACACTACTAATATATGTACATATGTATGTATGTATATACCGACGCCCAGAATTAAAGTTCTCTCAATTTTTAAGCAAAAATAAAAGCAAGTGTGGCAAGCCAAACACAGCTGTGGCAAAATTACATTTAATAAATTCGAAAAAAATTAAATAATTTTGCAAAATTAAATGAAAACATTAGTGCACAGTGGGCGAACATAACAAAAAACGCACATAATTTAAACGAAACACATTTCACACAAAAAAACGAATTATACTAAAGCAAAATTCAAACAAGACGAGCAAACACAATTTAATAAAAAATAACGAATAACGGTAAAAAATAATCTCAAAAAAGAAACCGAGCATTCAAACAATAACGAACGAGACAAAAAGTAAGTAAGTAGCGAGCGAAACAGACAAATAGCAACAAAACAACGAAAAAATGTGCAGCAAGCAATTTAAGCTGGAGCTTTGGTATAAAAGCTTTAGATGATAGCATATTTAAGAATCTACAGCTAGAATACCAAAGACACAGCAAAAATGATTTGAGAGATTGATTGGCTGGTTGGACGATTGATTTGTCGATTGATTGATTGATGATGAGTTTAATGGTGCAATTTTTTTATTTCTAAATCAATTTTTTAAACAGGCACGTACATAAACCCTGCATGAGCGTCGTTTTAAAACCGAATTTCTACCCGAACAATATGACACAAATATGCAACTTTTTTCGTACGACAAAACGACAATTTAATACGATGAATATGGGTAAGAAAAACGTAAAAACAAAAAACACAAAAAGACAAAACAAAAAACGCAATCCGCACTGCAGGCGATAATCTACGCGGCGTATGAAATATTACACAAAAAAATTTGCTATATACAAAATAAAACGGCACGTATGGCAAGGCAAGTGCAGCATGTAAACCGAGGCAAATAATGAAATGTGTTCGACTTGATTGATGAGGATGCGCGGATGTGACGAATAACGAGTTGGACGGATATTGTTACTAAAGCGCACGAGTGTGCGTCTATGTGTGTGTGTGTGTGGCATTATGAATATAACACATGCATCCGGATAAAATATGTATATAGTGGAGCACGGCGCTATCTGGGCGTGTCACCCAGCGATGCATGAGCGCCATAAAAAACATATGCGCATATTTGTATGTGGTTGTATGTGCAGCATGGAATTCAGAATTTCTTTCGCAGGATGTGTGGGCGTTGTATGGCGCGAGACAGCCTGTTGCGGCCAGGCGTGCGCCAGTGGGCAAGGGAATAGACGAAACATGTGAACAGTTTTTACGATATGTGCGTTGCATGTAAGCGCCATAATCTATATACAATATAGTATAACAACAAAAACAAAACAAATGCATGCATTCAATCAAAATTGTGTGTTGTTTGTGTGCTTGGAACGTGTTGTGCTATATTTTCACTAAGAACATTTCATAAAATAAAGTTGCATTGCGCGAATTTTAAGCGCACGAGCTAACTCTGTGCGGTTTTTCTTTGGTGTTAGTTAAAAAAATTCTGTGTAGCGGTCTATTTTTATTATATTTTAAATGCATTACTTACCACCAGCCAGCATAGTGACCAGTATAATGCCGCAGGACCAGATATCGGCGGGTTGTGCGTGGTAGGGTTTTATAAGTACTTCAGGCGCTACATATGGTAAAGTGCCGCAGCGGGTGTCCAGCAAGCGTTCTTTGCCTTTGTATCTGTGTGTTTGGAGAAAAATAGTGAAAAGCGAAAATGAGTAATTGATTTTAGTGAAACTCTGCACGTAAGCCGATTAAGCGGAATTTATTGCAAATAATTAGTACGAAATCAATAAATATTATATTGTGGTAACTGTAAATTGCGAAAATGCAATGTGGATTGAAAATGTATTAGAAGTATAGGTAAAAAAAAAAGAAACAGACGTTAACTTCAGCTGCACCGAAGCTATAATATCCTTCACATGTGCATTTCTCATAGCGCAAAAAGATACAAAAAGATTTTTATCTCGGTTTTGATCAGTCAGTTATATGCTATAGTAGTTCGATCTGAAAATTTTCGAGGAGATTACTACGGCAAATTAAAAGACAGCGGCCACGCTGGCTAGGTCATGTTGTCCGAATGGACGAAAACACTTCAGTTCTGAAAGTATCCGACGCAGTACCCGCCGGGGGAAGCAGAGGAAGAGGAAGACCTCCCCTCCATTGGAAAGACCAGGTGGAGAAGGACCTTGCTTAGCTTGGAATCCCCAATTGGCGCCACGTAGCGAAAAGAAGACGAGTGGCGCGCTGTTGTTAACTCGGCTATAATCGCGTAAACGGTGTCTACGCCAATAAAGAAGAAGAAGATGTCTCACATGATGGGAATCACTAATAAATTACTTGAGTAATTGATCGGTTGAATTGAAACAACTGTCGCAACGAACTAAACTAACATGATTTCATTTGAACCGAAGACGGCCACACACTTTACTCGGTCGTGATTGGCGAAGAATAGATTTTTCGGGTTGCATCAAATCAGTTGACGCTGGGCGGTACTTGACGCGACCAACAAAGTTGTGTATGATCAGCTGAGTCAATATGACTGTGTTTTCGGTACGAGTTTAATCCGACTTGATTTCGGATTGATATCTCAAAAATTGAGAGATTAGTTCGCGAATATACAAACCGATAGACGAACATGACTAAATCGGCTCATACAAGTCGCACTGATAATTTATATATATATGTATATACAAGCAGCGAAAAGGAAGAACGGCTGGTGCGCTCACGTAAACTCGGCTATAACCGCGTAAGCGGAAGAAATATATGCTTTATTGCGTCTCCGATGTTTCCTTCTAGGTGTTACACATTTCGTGGCAAGCTTAATAATATACACCTGTTCAACGCATAAATATGCTAATAATAAAAAATAAAATAAAAATTGTTGTACCTAATACCTAAACATTGTCGCCATGCCGAAATCCGATATTTTAATATTATCATGTTCGTCCAGCAAAAGGTTTTCCGGCTTCAAGTCACGATGCGCTATGCCATGTTGATGCAAATATTGTACGCCAGAAAGCAGCTGCAGGAAATATCTTTGGGCTTCATGTTGTGCCATGCCAACATCGGGTTCTGGAAATGAAAATAAATGTTGTGATTAATATTGTAGTGTAAGAGAATATTATTTTTTATTAGCTGACGGTAATTGTCGCTTTTTTTGGCAACCAAACCAAATAAAATTAAATTAATACTAAAAATAAAAAATTCACTCAACTTAAAACTAAATAAATAGAACTAAATAATAAAAGTCTTATAAAATATGAAAATAAATTCAGTTGGCAGCGCCAAATTGAACAGAGTTTATATTTTCAACAAGTTGAATACTAGATTTTAACACAAAATGGAAAAAATTTTAAATCTAACCTCAAAAATTTACACTATTTGGCATTCGTAGAGCATTGTATGAATATATAGAAATATATTTGTACTATATAAACTAAAATAAATGTATATATACATTTTATCGAAAATTCCTTCAACATATGTATATCCGAAAAAAAATTAGAACCTTCTTCATAAGCTTGAATTTAAAAATTCTAATTCTTTTTCATCCTATAGACAGCAATACATATTTGAAAAATTGTTTTAAACGCCATACGCTGTTAATGACTTCGTATAAAGTTTGGGTTGTTTGCTGCGCAGCCTTGGTAGCCGAGTCTATTGGGCAAACATTTGTGAAAAAAGCCAGCTTACCTTAAATTTTATTGAAAAACGATAAGGTAAGGCAGATACGAACGCGCTAAACGAAAAAAATAGTTCCGATTTGTAAAGCAAACACATCTTGCTTTCTATTTACAACACGGGGTTAAAATTTGCGCAACGAAGTCAAGAATCCGCACGACATTGAATATTTAGAAATATATTATTTCCACGAAAACACGAAACCGGTAAGGACGTTACTCGATTATTACAAGTATTATTAATTCCGAATAATATTCTAACTTTAGAACAACAGCTTAGAGCGAAATGCAACATTGCTGCAGTTTTAAGAACGTGTGCGAATGACTTTCCCCGGTCAACTGAGGTTGCGGAGTGAGAAGTGATGCCGAGGCACTGATAGCTACAGCTATGAGACTGCGTGTGTCAGGGGTCAGCATAGAAAAATTAGCAGGTAGTTTCGAATTTGTGTAAACACACACACTTACAAGTGTTAGCAGGCGGTAAACAGAATCGAGGATGAATTGCAACTTCTACAATACAGCTGAAATGTGAAAAAAACATAAAAGATTCGTAGGTAAAATGGCTAAAACCGAAGATAAAGAGGTAGAAAGGCAGAGGCGATTTGAAAAGTAACAGATTGTATAATGGAATGTATGTTAAGGCTGGTGGCGAGCGCATGTAAAACAATAACCAGTGATTTAGAAATTTGTAAAAGGCGGATTGAATTACAACAACTGCATGCATACAAACGACAAATTACCAGGTAGCCGTACAGTATGCAACCGAAGTAAAAGGACATGTAGGGATAAATCAATGTGTGCGCATGGAAGGCAGCTGTGAAAAACATACATAAATCATTAAAAATCACTAAGTTGCATAAAACGTATTTGTAGGTAACCCAGTAAGCATTATAATGACGCTTTTTGTTTTTGACGCGAAAATTTTCAGAATTTTGGAAAGAATGTGTGGCTTTCACTAAGTTTTTGCTCTCCGAAAATATTTTGATACATTTTATTAAGTTTTAAAATTAGATTTAAGACGGAATAGGTGAGTATGGAGTCTGGGAAAGTGTAAAATACGAAAATACCCGTTTTTACATTTTCCAAAATAGACGATCCACACAACGCATGGGAAATCAGATTTACAAGTATGTACATATATAGGTTTTCTTCGACAATATCCAGGAAAACGATTAAGAAAATAGTTTACGATTGCAGAAACAACAATAATTGATTTTTCTATTGAAACAAATCTCTAAGTAAACAGTGCATGGAACCTGAAATATTGACAGATCTTTCTTATGCACCCGTTAGAAGCCATTATAATAACAGAAAGGACATTTCAGGGATTATTTGAGAAAAAAAACTCGACTGTTTGGTTTAATATAACTTCTGGAATGTAGTGTTGACTTTTTGTGCACGAGTCGTTGTTGTTGTTAAAGCGGCAGAAAGAATTTCACAAATTATTGGCTGAAATGATACCGAGTTGGCAGTCTTCGTTAGAAATTCGGGTCCATTCCGTTTACGTACACCTGACAGTCGTGGGAACGGTAACAAGGCATTTAAGAATTAGGAACAATTTTACAACTACAAGGTAATATCTGCAAAGCAATAATATCCTTCACAAGTGCATTTCTTATAGCATCAAAGGGTATACAAAAATCTTTATTTTGATTTTATCAATCAGTTTGTATGGCAGCTATAGCATATAGTGGTCCGATTTGAACTATTTTTTCAGAGACACTCTAGCGTTGCCTTGAACAATAATTTATGCCGAATTTCTTGCAGATAATTTGTCAAATAAAAAACTTTTCATACAAGAACTCAATTTTGATCCGTCATTTTGTATGGCAGTTATATGCTATAGTGGTCCGATCTGAACAATTTCTGCGGAGATTACACCACTGCCTTGGATAATAATATATATCGAATTTCGTGAAGATACCTCTTCAAATTTAGAAGTTCTCCATATAAGCATTTGATTCCGACCGTTCAGTTTGTGTGACAGCTATATGTTATAGTCGTCCCATATTGGCGCTGCTGACATATGAGCAGCTTTTTGAGGAGAAAAGAACGTGTGCAAAATTTCAGTTCGATATCTCAAAACCTAAAGCTAGTTCTTCGCGTTTATACGGTCATAGTAGGCGGACTCAGCTCGACATGGCGAATAAATATATTTTATAATTTCTTTTGGGTGTTACAAACTTCGTGGCATACTTAATACAACCTGTTCAGGGTATAAAAATCAAATTTGAATTGAAATTAATTAAACATTTAGTAATATTTCTTGTAGCAATAACTAACGTAATTCGTTGGCAAGTAATTTCTGATTTGAAATGAGGCTGGTGCAATGACCTAGGCAGCAGCAATAAATTTACTATTTTCCTTTTACATTATTATCTTATGAAAGCAATAATAATTACTTGAAGTGGATTTGTGGTTATTTAAATCTTTTTTTTCTTAATTTTTCCCCTGCTTGAGGATGAAAATAAACCTTAAAACAGAAATTATTAAACTCACATGCAATAATACATACAAGTTATCAAGTATATTAGTGGATATACAAGTACATAACATATGTATATAAATGAAGTCTCTTTAACTATGGCACTAACTGTACATAATTACAACAAATTAACATTTGCAATCTCTGCATCGTTGTAAATAATTGTGCTGGCTCACTTTGTGGATGACGTTGCACATTCTGATTTATGGGATGCCTACGGACGGTTTTTTATTTTATCAGTTTCTTGCAACTTGCTGCAGCAATTGGACAAGTGAATCACCAAAAGGACACAAACATTTCGTTACATACGCACACAGCTTCATAAGCGTTTAGTATGAAAAGTGGTTGTTTTCAAAGCCAAGCAAAGAAAAACAAAATTATTCAATAGAGTAAACAGGTAAAAAATAGGAAAAAGAAAAAAACCGAATGCAGTTAATGGGACAGTAGTGAAAACAAAAGGTAAAGGAGGGCGCAAAATAATGCTGATTGTCAAGGTATACTTAAGCGCACACACACACGGACACACAGTTGCATGCAAACGCAAAGATGCTTTATGTGCGTATGTATGTGTGGGTAAAGGACTTTTTAACGAACATTTATGGCCACATTTTCAATACGCTGATTTACCTGTAGACAAACCAATACGGTACCGACGAATGCCGATGAAAGTATAGGGTTGTATGTGTTTGTGTTTGTGCGTATGTATCCAGTAGTAGGTAGTGGAAGTGGCAACAACAGAGTGTGTACTCACAACGTACTCGAGCGCCGAGAAATGCATCTGTAAGTGCACTTAGGAGGAATATGGCAAAAGTGAGTGAGTGAGCGTACGTAGGAGGCGGCAGAAAGCCGAGGATGCAGTCGGCGATGGCGTTGATGGTGGTGGTAATGATGGTGACTTGGCCGGTCGATTGATGGTTGTTGAGAATGTTTTCCACCAACAAATACATAAATAGAAGCAAACGCACACACATGCGCATACACTGGCATGCACACACACAAGCAAATGCAAATGGCAAAATATTTTACAAAGTAACGTTCGCTAAGGATGCTTCACAGGGCAAATAGAGCGTTGGAGCGGCAGCCAGCAAGCGGCACTGGCAAACAGTTAGTAATTCGGGCAGGTAAAACTGCATAGCTAGAGATACACATACATATGTATGTATTACATTTGTATATGTATGTACATATATATTAACATATATGTATGTATGTATGTATATCACTGTTTTTCGCAGCAAATGTAAATTTGCGCTTGAAGACAAGTCAATGGTATTTGTAAGCCAGAGAACACACCCATATACTTACATATGCACATATGCTTTCAGGTATGTGTACACATACACATATACATATACATATACAATCTTGTAGTGAAATGTGCGCGCCTTATAATGCATCTGCTGATCATTGAAAGTCATTCACACGAACGACCGCCATAAAACGAGCGTTAAAGTTGTATATCGACAACAACAACAATATAAATAAAGCAGCAAACATATGTACTTATATTGGGGTGCATAGCAACAGTTGTGATAGCAGTTATGGCAAGGTAATAAACGTGTAGCGCGCAGGGTTTACGGATTTCAAGCAGTCAAAGTAAGAGTATTTGCTTGGAATGTGTATATGTGGCAGATCCCTACAAATTACTATCTACATGTGCGCCTTAAGTAAGCCAAATCACGCAGTTATATATGTGTGGAGCTACATTTTGAATACTAATAAGTATGCAAATGGTTCATTTTGTACAAAATGCTTTCTTAAATGTTTAATTAATTATATGCAAAGTTTGAAGAAAGCAGTTGTGGTGAGTTGCTAGCAGAAGTGCTCTTGTTTAAAGCGCCATGGTACTTTGTGGTGGAGATTTTAGTTGATTGTCAATAAATACAAATTACTATATATGATTTTTTTTAAGCAAACAAAATACAAATCTCTATCTTGATTTGGTTCTGCCAGTTTGTATGACAGCTATAAGTTATAGTGGTCCGATCCGTAAAATATATTCAGATTGTAGCGTTGCCTTTTATAATAATATATGACGAATTTCATAATGATAATTTCTCAAAAAAAAAAAAAGAGTTCTCCATACAAAAATTTGATTACCATCAGTCTGTTTGTATGGCATTTTTATTCTATAGTGGTCCGAGCTAAACAATTTTTTGGGATATTGTGGCGCTACCTTGAACAACAATCTCCACCAAAATTCGTGAAGATAACTTTTCAAACAAAAAAGTTTTACATTTAAGAGTTTAACTTTAATTATTCAGTTTGCATGACCGGTATATTTTATAGTACTCTGATCTGAACAAAATGTTCGGAGATTGTGGCATTGTCTTGGATAATAATCTATGAAAAATTTCTCGAAGACATCTCGCCAAATAAAAAAGATTGCTTTGCAAGAATCTGATTTGGATGGGTCAGTTTGTATGGCAGCTTTATTATATAGTGATCCGATCTGAACAAAATCTTTGGAGATATTAGTACTGTCTTGGACATTTGTATATGCCAAATTTCCTGAAGATCGCTTGTCAAATAAAAAAGTTTTCTATACAACGACTTCATGTTGATCGGTCAGTTTGAATTGTATCTAAGTGTATCCTAAAGTGGTTCGATATCGACGGTTCCGACAAATGACAAACTTCTTGGGAAGAAAAGGACATGCACAAAATTACAGATCGATATTTCAAAAATTGAGGGACTATGTAACAATGTATTTTGCTAAGTTGATAGGACTGTCCTTAATTACTGTGCCAAATCTGTAAACCAGTTTGTTTACAGTAGCTGCTTAAGTCATTACACCTCTATAGTGCGTTGCGATTTTTACAATGGATAGTATTTGTCTCAAATTTTGCATATCTAACCAAATTTGGCATGCGGAATCGTTGCAAATGCTGGAAAAGGCTTAAGGTGATTCAGTTTAATTAATTAAAGACACTAGTTTTTAACGACCCTTCAAGTGATGAAAATATAAGAAAAGTGAAGTTAGAGCGATAGCAAAAGAGCTCGACATCTCTCGGGAATCCGTTCGAATGATTTTAGTGAATATTTTTCATATGAAAAGCGCTCTTGCTCGATTCATCCCGATAAAGCTGAATTTTTTCGAAAAATAAGTACCGTAAACAGGTTTCGACATGCTTGTTGTTGGGAATTGCGATCCCACGTTCATGAAGACCATAATAACTGCCGACAAGACATGGGTTTATGAGTTTGACGTGCAAAGAAGTCAATAATCATCGGAATGGAGAAAAAAAGCATCGCC
Organism: Bactrocera tryoni; assembly: GCF_016617805.1. NCBI lineage: Eukaryota > Metazoa > Arthropoda > Insecta > Diptera > Tephritidae > Bactrocera > Bactrocera tryoni. The sequence continues at coordinate 18,920,681 of NC_052500.1, forward strand.
GAAGCCAAAAAAACCTCGACAAAGCCGCTCAAAAATAAAGGTGATTTGGTTTTGTGCTTCATGAATTTGTTCCGGAAGGACAGATGGTTAATAAGAAATTCTATTTCGCCGTATTGTGGCGTTAGCGTGAGAACATCCGTCGAAAACGGACGATATTGTGGAAGAACATTTCATGGATTTTACACGTTGATAAATCAGCAACGTATCGAGCCACGATTGTGAACAAATTTAAAGCCAAAAACGCAATGAATACCATCAATCGACCACCGTATTTACCAGATTTGACTCCGTGTGATTTTTCCTTGTTCCCTAAACTTTAATTGGCGCTCCGTGAAAACCGTTTGCAGTCAATGGAAGAGATAAAATAAAATTCGCTAAAGCAGCTGAAGGCCATCCCAAAAGTGCTTATATAAAGTGTTTCGAGGACTGGAAAAATCGTTGACATAAGGGTATTACACATCTGGCGGAAAAGACTTTGAAGGCGACAAAATAAATAAATCTTTAATAATATTTTATACGCTAATATTACAAATGTTTCACTAAACATGAGTGTGTGTCTGTCCATATGTGAGTAAATCCACATATTATCAAGCAGCAGTAAATGTAAAATACAAAATTTCCACACTTTACACAATTACTTTTCAACTCTATAACTCACTTGTTGTCGTTATTAGCTAAGCCTTATTGGTGTGTGTAAAATATTACAGTAATTTTACAGCTTTTAGGCGCTTAAACTCATATGGAGGTCATATGAGCAAGAATTTACGATTCAACGAACGAATAATTTATAGGTTATGCATCCGAAAGAAATTCATAAGCCATAAAATGCTCACATGTACATACATGGTAGAATCGAAATTGGCCTAAGGAACGTAATCAATAAAGTCGAAGAAAATAATATATGGACATACATATGTAAATGCAAAGTCGAGCACAAAATATAAAATGATGCTGTAAAAGTTTACAAGTGAGGCATAAATTTTAAAATTTGTACAAATGTATGTACATATGTATGTGTGTGAGAAAATACGATATACAAACATTGATATGGATGGGAGGTTAGGGGTTAGATTATTAATAAATGCGACTACCCGAATAGCGGTAAGGATTATTCTTTGACATGGCATGGTATTCTACCATACATTGTGACAAAAAAGTACCCAGTAGCCAAATCTGGTGAATGCGGAGGTTGACCGATCGTATTCATTGCATTTTTGGCTTCAAATTCGGTCACAATCGTACTCTTTTTGAAAAAAATATTCAGCTTTATTGGGACGAGTCGAGAAGAACGCGTTCCATACCCAAAATATACACCGAAATCATTCGAACGGACTCGCGGGAGATGTCGAGACCTCTCTAACACTTGCCTAACGATTTTCAAGCACCATATTCTTCTCCCAACCGTTGAAGACTTTGTACCACTCGTAGGCTTGTGGGTTGATAAATGCTACTTGGACAATTATAGATTATAGTTGTGTCGACACATTTTCTCTGACCACTTAGTAAATGTGGAGCACAACACAAATCAGCCAGGGCGATATAATGCTATGTTGGATTGTTCAAGAAGTAAGAACCAAAATGTGTGATACTTAGTCTCATATAAGCTAAAAGGCGAGTATGAAAGCTAAGTTGATATCCGTTCTCACTCAGGAATATTTTCTGCCGCTCAACAACAACAGTTAAGCTGATATGAATTTGTCATTTTAAACAATTTCATCTATATTCATCAGAAGATCCGACGTTTCAAAATTTTGTTCAGCGATGAGACCCATTTCTGGCTCATTAGGTATGTAAACAAGCAAAATTGCCTAATTTGGGACAAAGAGCCACATGAAGAGATTTAACAGCTCCCATTTCAATAAAAAAAACAGCGGTTTGGTGTCGTTTGTGGGCCGGTGTAATCACCGGTCCACATTTCTTCAAAAATGATGTCGGTGAGAACGTAACCGTCAATTGCGACCATTATCGCACTATGATAACCGCGTATTTGATGCCTGAAATTGAAGCTCGTAATCTCGGCGACATTTTGTTTCAACAAGACAGCGCCACTTCCCACAAATCGCATCAATCAATGGATTTTTTGAGAGAACACTTCGGTGAGCAGATAATTTTACGGTTTTGGGCCGGTCAATTGTCTACCAAAATCGTGTGATATCACACCGTTAAACTTTTTTCTGGGGGATATATAAAGTCTAAAGTCTATGCGCACAATCCCGTTTCTATTCAGGTCTTGGAGCAGAACATTCGCGTGCCATTCGCCAGTTACCAGTCGAAATGCTGGAACGAGTCATCGAAAATTGGACTCAACGAATGGACCACCTGAGTCGTAGCCGCGGCCAACATTTGAAAGAGATAATCTCCAAAAAATAAATGCCAAAGAATGTTCTGTCGAATAAGAATAAACATTCCCATTAAATTTGAAGTCTCTCTTTTTTTAAATAGGAAACTTAGAAAGGGATCACTCTTTAATTGACTTCAAAATTTAAAGAACTCTTTTAACAAATTTACAGCTGACTATATAGTGCAAACGCACATGTTTCAATGCATGCTAAATTAATATTATAAATATTTTTAAATTTGTCGATTTACATATTTGTTTTTACTGTTGCTTCTACTCCACATTATATTATTTTGGTATTCAATCAAATTCAATTAAACTTATGAATATGCAAAAGTAATAGTATATTTTCTATTCTATCCATCAATATATACATATACATGTATGTCTCTGTGCCACAATGGCACAAGGAAGGAAGTTGTAATTCTTCGACAAAATAGCTGGATCAATATAAATTGCATACATTTGTACGAAGTGAATGATTGTCAGATTGAAAACTAATTTTCATTTAAATGCATCGTCAACAAGTAAATGCGAAATAAATGGACAACTGAATAGAATCATGATTGGCAAGTGCATTTGCAGACATCTACATGCTATATGCAGAATAAAACTGTAATTCAATATAGATGCAATTTGTCATGTTAAATATGCTTACGAAAAACGATTGAAAATATTTAATAATATTAAGATTTTGTGTTTAAAATTGCCATGGAACCAAAGTGGCGAATCGAACATACAACTGGCATAATGCAAATAGACTGGCATAACCAAGATTAGGAAGCTACATTGTGAAAAAAAGCAACCGGAAATTGTAATTAAATTCCCCAGGTAAATGATATTTCAAAAAAATGTATTTTCTAGGTTGTTTTTACTGTTCTTAATTACTATGCCAAATATGAGCGCGATCTGTCATCAGTTTGTTTACATCAGCTGCTTAAATCAATACACCTGAGTAGTGCGTTGCGATTTTTACAATGGATAAAAATATCAAACAAAGAATTTGTCTCAAATTTTGTAGTTCTAACCAAGTTTCCTGTGCGGAATCGTTGCGAGTATTGGAAAAAGCTTACGGTGATTCAGTTTTATCAAAAACACAAGACTACGAGTGGTACAAAGCCATCAAAGACGGTCGCGAGATCGTTGAAGACATGCTACGTTCTGGACGATCTTCGACCTCTTCAACTGATGAAAATATTAAAAAAGTTAATGATATGGTACTTGAAAATCTTCAGACCAGTGTTAGAGAGATGGCACGAGAGCTCTACATCTCGCGCGAGTTCGTTCGAATGATTTTGGTGTATATAATGGGTATGAAACGCGTTCTTGCTCGACTCGTCCAAAAAAACTTGATTTTTTTTCAAAAAGAGTACCTGAAACAGGTCTGGACATGCTTGATCGTGTGAATTCCGATTCCACATTCATGGAGAGCAATATAAGTAACTGCCGATGAGACGCGGGTTTATGAGTTTGGCATGCAAAAACAAGTCAACAATTATCGGAATGAAGAGAAAAGAACAAGCCGAAACCAAAAAAATCACGCCAAAGCAGCTCAAAAATCATTGCTCATTGTTGTTGTTGTTGTTGTTGTTGTTGATATTCTTACATCATGAATTGGTTCTAGAAGGACAGACGGTCTATAAGGAGTTCTATTTGGCGTCGAAAGCGGCCGAAATTGTGGAAGAACAATTCAAGGATTTTACATGACGATAACACACCATCGCATCGAGCCATTTGTGACAGAATTTAAAGCTACAAACGCAACAAATAACATCGATCAACCACCATATTTACCAGATTTGGCTCATTGTGATTTTTTTCTTGTTCCACAAAATGAAATTTCCGCTCCGTGGTGGTTTTCGGTCGATCGATGAGTTAAAACAAAATTCTTTGAAGGAGCTGACGGCCATCCGAAAACGTGCTAATGAAAAATGTTTCGGGGACTGGCAAAATTGTTGCCAAAAGTGTATTACATCTGGTGCGTATTACTTTGAAGGCGCCAAATAAATATTGATGACTAATTAAATATTTTGCGATTTACTTACAATTTCCGGGTACTACTTTGGCACAATGTGTATAGTATGTACTTGGCTAGCGAAGATTATAGAATCTACAACTTATATATTTTATCCTTTATCATATATGTATGTAAATATCCCCACATTGGACAAATGAAAAAAACTACAACTAATGGGTTTTCACGGCATTGTTTCTTTAAAATTCAATCAAAGCACACTAATGTGCACTACAAATTCCCACATTTCCAAGTAAAGTACAAAAAAAAATCTAAAATTTTAATAACAAGAATTAGCAATTAAGACCACCTTCACAACAGGCATTAGTAGCATTTTTTTTCCAAAGCTTTGTTTAACTTTTTAATATTGCTTTTTTAATATGCTCCTACTCCTTGACGGCAGCTAACCATAAAAACTACTCATAACTAACAAACCGCGGTGCTTGCAACAATAGTCACTGATGAATACACATCAGGATGTTGCACACACAAACCAAACACGCCGCACGCCAGTACGCCAACACGCCATTGCTGTAAATAATCATAAAAATAAGCCTACATATAATCAAACAATAGACGCGCACTGCCAGCCAGCCAGCGAAGCAGCAATGCATTCCCAATCCCAATGCCAATCTGGCCAACCAATCTCAACCCTATCGTTCGTCAGCGAACAATACCAACAAGCATCCACCAGGCGAGCTGAAGGCAGCGCCCGTGCAGAATGCGGCTCCTAGTGCAAAGCAGGCGAGGAAAGCGTACTTCAGCGACAGTAGTCGTCATTATAATGGATACCCTCACACTGCCTACTGCTCTGATACGTCCTCTTAATTTGCATTTATACACTATCGTTAATAGGTTGGGCGAAAATAGTGGCTAGGTATTATAGAATGGCAATCAATGTGTGTATATATGTGATAGAATAATAAAAAATCTAGTCGAATAATAAGCTGTAGATGGAATGACTAGTTATTCAAATATGTATGTATGTGTCTTATTTATATGCATGTACATACATATGTATATATGGTATATGAAAAAGATAGCATTTTGTAAATATAAATGTTTGTTCACAAATATTGCAGAAGCACAGTTATAATTACAGTTGTATGGTGCATAAAAATAGCAACGCTGTTATTTTTTCTTTTTTCAGTCCATAGTAATTAAGCGACATTCATAATTTAAATATAGCTTAATGAGAATTCAATTGAGCACAATTGATTAAATTTTTATATAAAAAAAATATATTAAATATATAATAAATAATTGAGCTTGTAAACCTTTTTTGAAGTGCAAACGTTTTCTGAATTTTTTTCGAACTCATAATGAGTTATAAAATTCATAAAAAAATAGCCTTAATATAATTAAAATTTAATATTTATTAAGTTTAGAATGGCGAGGTTTACGAAAACAAATATGGCAGACCATTTTTGTAGAGAACTGAATTTTCTACAAATATAAGAGACAAAAATTTTTTTTTTTTTCAAATTTTAGATACCGATACTACTTGGAGAGTTTTTTGTGGCAACTTAAATCAAATTGTTCAGAGTATAAAGTGAAAAAATAAGCATTATTTTAGCCACCCTAATGTGCATATGTATATACATAAACACAATTTAACTCATAATATAGAGCATGTGAAAAATATACGTTGTAAAAAAGTATTATCCACTCAAAATATAAAAAATTGTAGAAGTAGTTCATGTTATTCCCCGAAGAACGAAGAGATGACAGTCACGAAACTCGTACGCTCTCACGATAGTCGTATATACAGCGTCTGCCAATAAGGTGTTTTTGTTGTTGTTGTAGCAGCATAAAACATTCCTGAAGTAATTTCGAGGAAAGGTACCGAGTTGACAGTCCTTGGCCGGATAAAAATCCGGGTCCGTTCTGGTTACTTAGACCCGACTGTTGTGGGAAGAAATAAAAGTGATTTTGACAGCTTGTGGCAGCCATGTTTGTTTACGAATTTGTGTCAAATTTTAATGTTGTTGCTGTAGTGGCAGAATTCTACCGAGTTAAGTCCTTGACCGGATAAAAAGTCCGGGTGCGTTACGGTTACGTAGACCCGACTGTTGTGGGAACATATGTAAAATTTTATCATTATGTTCAGTAAGGTTTGCCATTTCATCATGTCACGCTTCACGCTCGGAAATCGTCCTAGATTATTATGCAAATTAAATTCTTCGAAAAAATATCTTCTCAAATGGGACCCACTACATCCCCAATAATTGACCGTTTGGTGCTGATTGTGGTATTGCTGCTTCATCGGACCTTATTTCTTTCTAAATATGGCGGGAAGTGACTTTATCATCGTTTTAATACATCGTTGATCGTCTTTTTTTACCGGAATGTGATGAAATCGACGCGGATCTCTTTTTCCAAGAAGACAGTGCGCCGTCTCATGTATCATTTCTAAGCACACACGCATTGCCTCCAAGATCATGCGATTAGCGCCTCTAGATTATTTGCTCTGTGGATATATTAAATCAAAGGTTTACGCAAATCAACAAAGAACGCTCGAGGAGTTCGAAATACTGCACCGGGTAGAGCTTTTAGATCGAATTTTTATCAGACCAAGATCTGTCAAATCGGTAGCATTCCTCAAACATATTTTGTTTACTACGACTACAATAACAACATTGGCAATGAGGAAAATATAAGGTACTCTTTGAAGAGAATGATAAAAATATTGATAAAACATTGACAATAAAGAATAAAATACTAACTAAATACATAAAAATTAAGCAAAAATTAAATGAAAAAACTTTATAAGAAGAATAAAAGTTAGAAAACAAAAAAAAAAAGAAACAAAAAATAATAAAGAAGTAAAAGGAATAAAATAAAAGAAAAAAAAAATAAAATAAAAAAATTAATATGAAATAAATGTTGACAAAATCAAAATAAAGTTTCTTTGCAATTAAATAATTCTCATATATGGCGGCGTTAAAGGGCTAATAGGTTTTATGCGAACTATGTGCCAAATTTGTAATATTTCCAAAAATAATTATGATTATTATACATAGCTCCGACTATTACAAACATAAATAATTTTACAATTATTAGCAAATAAATCACATTTATAAGACATTTAGAAGACTCGGACGGAAATATTGTTCTATTTTACAATTCCAGTTTATGATAGTCTACTTCCAGGCGCATATGTGGTAAGTATTTGGAAAAATATGCAACTTTAAAAATTAATTAATTAATTACAATTTAATTTATAATAATAGTTCAATAAAAGAAGGAGGAGTAAGACAAGTCTACATTTTGTAGAACCGTTGTTAGCCCACTTCCAGGCACTTAAGTGCGAAGTATTTGGCAAAATTAAGAAAAATTAAAGCAGAAAAAAATTAACAACCGAATAAATTTATAATAATAATTTGGAATTTCAAATAAAGTGCATTCATTAAATGGAGAAATATATAAATAAGTCTACAATTTGTAGAATTAATGTTATTCTACTTTCAGGCGCATAAATGCGAGATATTTTTGGAAAATTATGAAAAATAAAGAAGGAAAAACATTTAACTACCGAAATAATTTCCAAAAAAATGCATACAATAAATGGAGAATGCATAAAACGTGTGCATATGTTATAAAACCGATGTTAGCCTGCTTTCAGGCGCATAAATTCGAAATATTTTGTAAATTTATGAAAAATTAAATTTCAAAATAGAATTCCATACATTAAAAGAGGAGTAAGATGGGTATACACCTTTTAGAACAGATGTTAGCATACTTTCAGGCGCATTAATTCGAAATATTTTGGAAAATTATGAAAAATTAAATTTCCAAATAGAAATCTATACATTAAATAGAGGATTAAGATGGGTATACACTTTTTAGAACAGATGTTAACATACTTTCAGGCGCATAAAGGTCAAATTTTGCCATTTTCATCATAAAAACACTTTTCAATATTCTATTGAGATTGCAATTTAACGCTAATGATCTGCTGTCACATAAGCATTTTAAATAAATATTGTTCACTTATTTATAATATATAACTTTACTTTTGTATCTTACACTAGTAAAATAACACCTATAAGCCGACACAGATTAGTCACAATTTTTACGCACACTAAGCTATGTACCATATAAATATAACTCAAGTAAAGTTTTCTAAAGAAACATGAATCATTTCTGCTGAAACATAGCCATATTAGGATGTTGATTAATAAAACGAAATTAACGCGACTTTAATTGATACTAATTAATATTTGCTTTTGCATATAGAGAAACAAAGAAATATGTATTATTAATTGCGTACAAGCGAATTTTCAGATCTAACTAATTTATAACCGGTATATACATACATTTCTGGTATATACATATGTATGTATATCTCTTTATGTAAACATATGCAAAAAGCAATTAATCAGCCATCAACACTTTTCAATTTACTTACCAATTCTGTCAAATAGCTCACCGCCGGCTGCATACTCCAAAAACAAATACTCGACATCATCGTGCGAACGCTTGCCGAAATAGCGCAGAATGTGTTTATCTTGTAGCAATTTTTGTATGCAAACTTCTTTGCGTACGGAGAGCATAGCATCCGGATGCTTTTTCAGATCAACCATTTTCATGGCAACAGCTTCGCCGGTTTGACGATTAATCAACAATTTTACTCTGCGAAAAAAACGAGAAAAAAATAAACGAGTTAGAAGAGCGCTAAAGCCACAAAGATGTGTAGACATACGCACACACGCATACACAGATACAGGTACACACAGATATATGTACATATGTACGAAAAAGTGCTCCCAAATAAAATATTAGACAATAGAATTCGTTTGGAGCGCCGTATGAACCCAGTTGGTATGCATTAAAGTGTAAGACTGGATATGCGGACGGACAGCTGCGAATTTTTTACTGGCTACATATCGATGTGTGGTGTCGTAAAGCAGCACACCGCAGGTCCACGACCGACTGACATGCTAAACACGAATTGTTACTACAACTCTCCGAGCGTTGTGGGCTCTGACGCTGCTGCTCGTACGTCGTATAATCCCTGCTCGATGGTATTAATAACATACCAACAAAACTGGCAAGTTGTATGTATGTATGTATGCGCATGCATATATGCGTTTGTTTTCATTATTTTACTTTTGTTGCGCTTATTGTCATTGCGTGGGGGTTGCAAATGTTGAATTCCATAACGAATATCAAGCACTAACTATGCAGAATGGAGCAATCAATTTACGATCTTTTTGTTGGTTAAAGAAAGCATTTTCATTTAATAAATATCTAATGAGTTTTGCAGAAATATTTTGCAAATATTTCAATGAAATGCCAAGTGTAAACCGAATTTACAAACACACACACACACCTTTACACACATGTATGCACTTACACTCCAATAAATGGGAGTAAAATATGTACCGAAATTGATTCAGTAAATTATAGTACAAGAGTTGCATGCGAAATGCGGACATGCGCAGAACCGTACAATTTTTCGTATTTTTGAGAAATACAATATACAAACATTATTAACACACTGTTTTGGTACCGGAAATTATGTAGCATTTATGTTTCAAATGCTCGAAGTACGTTATTCAAGTAATCATGAAGCGCGCTACAAACGTACTTAACCCCACTTTTACTAATTAACCGCCATTAACTTGCCAACTAGCATACTTTCAGTTTTTAACTGTAAAATCGTAAAACAAAAAAGTATATATTAATTTAAAGTGCAACTAATAACGAAAATACAACAAAGTATCTACTCACTCGCCGTAGGCACCCTCGCCAAGTGTTTGCGCAAGTGTCCAACCTTCGACGAACTCGCGAGCGCCACCATCTCCATTGCCATCCACTTTTTGCGACTCAGACAAAGGCATTAGCGAAGCGGACATGTTGGCGGGTTGTATTTGCGACGGTGTCGTCTTCCTTGCTTCTCACCAAATTACGCTTAACGCTTCTAATACTTATCAAGGTATGTGGTTGTTTGGCGTTTTTTTTTTCTACGGCCGAGCCGTGCCGTTGCCTTCTTTGGTATTTTGCTGGCCTATGACTAACGTTCGTAATATGCCTTATGGTTGTTGCTGCATAATTGTCGACAACGGCATGTCGTCTGCATTTGCCGTCAGCGTCACTATCAGCGCCGATGCTGTCGTCGCTCTACGTTGTGTTGTTGCGGTTACTGTTATTAAATATATCTGTTGTTAGCATTATGTTTGTTGACTAAACTCATTTTCAATGCAATCATTAGATATTACACAATGAAGGCATTAATTTTGAATGCCGTTAAAGGGGGAACTGACAAAACTTCGCTAATATCATTGGTAAACAATAATAAAAAGTATATATTTAAACAATTTTAATATTGCTTTCATAGATTTTTTCAATAAAAAATAAGTACAGCATAACTAAAACCAGCCAGGCTAATATTTATGCTCCATTGAGACTGAGACTATAAAGTCTATTTGCAATATTTTAGGTTACGTCGAACTTTTTTAACCGTTTTTGTGGCGAAATTTTGTCAGTCCCGCCATATTTGTAAAATAGCCGCTACATACTCAGGTTGTAATGCTGAAAATAGAAGAGAAGATAATAATATATTAGTTAGCAAACATTATAATTTATTGTGGAAATTTAAAAATAATTAATATAACTGCAGATTTTTTGTATGATATGGATCTGAGATTTTGCATACGTCTTTGTCTTCTATTCCCCGAGAAGCTGTTAATTTGTGGAGACCGTCGCTATCGGGCAACTAAAGCATATAGCTATCAAATACTTTCCCTTGTATGGAAAACTGGTTAATTGACGAGATATCTTCACGAAATTTAACACAGTTTATGGTCCAAGGCAAAAGTACAATAACCGAAGAAATTGTTCAAATCGGAGAACTATAGCCTCTAGACTCCATACAAACTTTCTTATCTAAATCAAACTAAATATCTTTTTAAACCCTTTACCATAATACCTTACCTTTCTTTACCATAATAAAGAAAAGCACCTGTAAAGGGTATTATAGCTCCGAAGTTGACTTTTTTATCATCAGTGGTCGACAATCAGCAATGCGAAAAGACATTTTATTCGAAACAGATAACAAACATTGAAACATTCGAAAACAAAAATGCTAACACGATCACACTTGAAAATATCTTGAGCTCCCACCAACACCCCACCAACGTCAAATTTTGTTTAATTAAATAAATTTAATGTATGCTCTTGCCTTTTTTGTACGCTGCGAGATTACTCCTTTTTCAGTATTATTATTATTTTTTTTTTGATTCAAGCTCGACCACAATTTTTCAATGAAATTGAATTAAAAACCTAGTAAATACAATACAAGGGGAGTATTTATATTTTTCTAACACAAATATAATTAAAATTATGCTTCAATTTATATTATTTTTAAGCAGTTCGTTTAATAAGTGTAAGAAAAAAGTAAACATTTAGGCTTTGTTTAATAAGCATAAGAAATTGAAAAAGTAAAAAGTAAATTACGCTCAATAATATAAGAAATAAACTTATTTTATTTTTTCTACTTTCTGATGCGAAAATATTTCAACTTACAAATTTCGCAAAAACGAACTCTACAAACTTCTGCGCCACACTTCCATGTATGTAGATTAAATTATTAACCCAGCCGCTACATGCGATTAATCTTCGATGACTGAATTCTATTTTAAGCACGTAACGACAAAAAAATACTCAAAAACCTGATTTCTAGATTTATGTACGAATATAAATGGCGGGCAAAAAAAAATATGCCAGCAAAAGCAAAGAGGAACAAAAGTATCGGCCACGTTAAACACCTTGCATACGTGTATGCGCACCAACACAACAATTCCTGGCGGTAATACCATAAAATGGGGAGCTCGAAGCAGTAGACAACTATTTTCCAATCATGAAAATTGGGCGCTGGAGCAATGTACTAGGAGTCCGGTGTCTACATACATACATGCAAACATTTGTATAAAAAAGTAATCGTAAAAATTGGCGAACTAACCCGGAGCAAAATTGCCAAGAGCAAGAACAATGGAAAAAAATACAATTTCCTTTATTTGCAATATTTTTGGAGATTTCACTGTAACTTGTGCCAGCATTGACTGCTTGGCTATGGCTGTGGCTGCTGTCATGGCAAGCATTGCGTAGTTCCTGCTCGCTTGATTGCGATTCGTACTGTGCTGTGCTGTAATTTTTCATTCTTTGGCATGGTCATGGTTCACTTTACACATTTGTATCAGCAGACTGGCCCCGAGTAGCAGCAAAAGCAGCAGCTCCACTGCAGCAACACTCACTACGCGCGCGGTCTAGGCAAACGCATGCGCCGCAGCAGCTCATATCAGCTCACAGGAGACCAAACCGGCAACTCATGCTAATGCAGCCAACAAAAAAAAAAACCAAAAAGAATATGTGTGGGCGCATAAGCATAGTGAACGAGAGCAATACACACTGAGAGGAGCATAGTTGGAATCAAATTAAAAAAAAAGTGCGCCCGAGGAGTTTACCACTTCGTGCTACGAATTCGAGTTTACCATAAGCGCGAGCAGCGCACAAATCTATATAACAAATGAGGTATATTTAAGTTTGAAAAAGTAAAAAAAATTAAAATTATGCAAAAGCATACGAATTTGCGCAAAAAACGAGCTTAACATTTTTATACTCTCGCAACAATGTTGCTAACGAGAGTATTATAGTTTTGTTCACATAACGGTTGTTTGTAAGTCCTAAAACTAAAAGAGTCAGATATAGGGTTATATATACCAAAGTGATCAGGGCGACGAGTAGAGTCGAAATCCGGATGTCTGTCTGTCCGTCCGTCTGTCCGTCCGTCCGTCCGTCTGTCCGTCCGTCCGTGCAAGCTGTAACTTGAGTAAAAATTGAGATATCATGATGAAACTTGGTACACGTATTCCTTGGCTCCATAAGAAGGTTAAGTTCGAAGATGGGCAAAATCGGCCCACTGCCACGCCCACAAAATGGCGGAAACCAAAAACATATAAACTGTCATAACTAAGCCATAAATAAAGATATTAAAGTGAAATTTGGCACAAAGGATCGCATTAGGGAGGGGCATATTTGGACGCAATTGTTTTGGAAAAGTGGGCGTGGCCCCGCCCCCTACTAAGTTTTTTGTACATATCTCGGAAACTACTATAGCTATGTCAACCAAAGTTTACAGAGTCGTTTTCTTCAGGTATTTCTATATACAGTTCAAAAATGGAAGAAATCGGATTGAGTGGCTTCGGCTATTTTTTGAATGAACAACTGGTTCCTTGCTTTTTAATTGTTTTATCATTTTACGTTTTTCTGCGTGGGTAACTGATAAGTCAAAAAATTATAACGCTACTGTTTCTTCGGCGATGTACCATAAGTGGTTAGACATTTTTTTAATAATAGCTTCTGAAATTGTTGAATCTGTATCTGTATAATTGAAACAACATAACAATTTTAAGTCTAAACTGATCACGTAATAAATATATTTTGAGACAATAGATTGCTTTTGCCATCCACCGTGCGTTGCTGGTTGCACCTGGAGCACATAAATTAAAGCAATCTGCACCAAGGAAAGTTTAAGCAAGTTGTAGCATTTCTTTGTAGTCATCGCGGCTACGCGATTTTTTTAATTGGTCCTGCAAGAAGCTTACAAGAGCGTCCCGTTCCACTTGACTTATTTTTGAAGCCACAAATTTATCATCAACACTAGTTTTAATCAAGGTTTTCTTAAGGTTTGGCCAGGCCTTCACAAATCAATCAAACAAAAGTATTTCTGGAGCTGAGTTTGACATCATCTTTGATTCAAAAACGTTGCGCAAAATTATTTCGTACATATGATGACGGCATGGTAGGTGCATGAGATTGCGTTGCAGTTTTTTTTCCAAAAGGACTGCGGCTCCATTTTTAACACCAGTATTGACAGCAGTTGTATCATAAGATATGCCTTTAACAAGTTCAACAATGTTTCAATCGACTAATCTTTGATAAACAGTTTCAGCAATATTTGCACCAGTCGACGACTGTATCTTTGGTGCTTCAAGAAATTTCGATGTTCCATCGTAGCTAATTAAAACAGCAATTCTTTCCACTTTACTACGACCTTTTATATCTGTGAAGCCGTTGACGGTCTTTGCCAACCCACACACACGCATAGGCACATACATATGTACATAGAAAGACACAACACAAACTTATTTTTTCACCTTCTCTACAACTCATTTGCGACCTTTACTGTCTTCGTAACGCTCAGAAGTAACCAGAACTATATAATGTATATACATATGTATAGGCATTATTTTTTATATAGAGACAAAACTATACGAAAATAGTGCGGCAGTGAGATAACGTTTTAAATAGAATAGTGTGGAGCAGTGAGTGAGGGAGTCGAAAGAGAAATGAACTCTATTGCTGGCAGGCGTGCAGTGTGATAAATTGAAGTGACGGCGTAATGGGCTACGGAGGGTGCTGACGACCCAAGAAAGTTGATATTTTATAGACAGAGAGCATAAGCATAAGCGGCTTGGAGGCTGGCTGTGCAGTGCGACTGCTTGACTGCAAAAGTAATGTCACCACATTAAGTTTCACTCGAAATATATTTGTTTGCCATTTTCATTTCTCGCACAGCTTGTAGTTCGCAGCGCAACAACAAACAGACTGATCAGCTAAACTCACACAGCAGCGGTCTGGTTTGGTCTGACTGCGTAGGCTTAGTTTAAAATAATTGTTACTAAGCATATTTTTTTATTTCGAATTTATTTTTCGTTGAGATCGAACACTGAACGGGCCAATGGAGCAACGAAAATGTGGTCAAGAAAGAATGTGCAAAAATTTAGTTTTTTTTTGCTTACATTTCATTGAAGTCGCCTGTCCGATCTGATGCTGCTGACAATGAAGTACATATTAAAAATTGTTGTTCCTACTACAAGTCGCTTGCTTGCTATTGTGTTGGCTTGACTCTTCTTTTACTTGGCGTTTTCTTTTTTTTTTTTGCTTAATTCTTTGCCTCCGACTGCCTTTGCGCTCTACAAAGGTAGCGCAGTTACCAAACGCTGGAGAAGATAATGACATTGCGCGCTGTTTGCGTGCTATTGTTCCACACACACATATACATATATACATACATGCACACAGCACAGCTTCCACCACCAAGTATTGCCGCCCTCAAGCTTTTTGGTAGAACCTTCGCTCACTCACAAAAGCACTCGCATTGCACGCACGTTCAACAGGCCACCAATATACTTACATATGCGAGCACTATTAAATTTCGCCCTATCTTTCATTTGCTTTGGTCGATTTCGGCTGCTGTCCTCCTGCCATAACCTTCTGCATTGTGTACTCTTCTTTCCACTTGCACATTCGTTTACACATTCAACAGTGCGAAGTTATAGCACTTAAAGAATGCTCCTTCAGCCATTCTGTTGCGTCTAGTGCCTTGTTGCCTTTGGCTGACTGATGCTGCTGCTGCTGCTAGCTGCAAACGACAGCCGGTCAGCCATTAAGCATTGCAGAGCCTGATGTAGAGGCATCGCATAATGGTGCGAGTATGTGTGTATAGCGGAGTGTAGGCTCGAATTTGGCTATACAGCAACGTGCGCAAAAGCTAAATGGTTGTTTTAGTTGTTTTAGATGTACAGACATACGTACATACACACACAAATATATGTTGGTTTAAGGATATTACTGGATATTAAACGCACAAAGCCTGCAAATTTAAAGTCAATTGAATTGAAAAAGTGTCATCTTATATCTTATATTTGCCAGCTTTTCTGTTCTTAAAATGAATTTTTTAATACTATTTAAAAATTTAGAAAAAAGAACTATATCTTTTATAGTATGTATCGACTATCAATAAAAAAACGATTTTTTTCTGAAGAGACCATAAATAAATAAAAAGAAAGTATATTAACAAAATTTTATGTAGATTAATAATCGGCAATTTCGAATTCCCTTGATCCCAGAGCCTATCTCCACAAAAACCTACAAAAAAAAAAGGTTTGTGGTGGTGAGGAAAAGTTTTCCGCTTAAAATTAAGTCAAATTCAATAACCAAAATAATTTGTTTTTACAATAAATTAATATATGTACATAGGACGAAATAATCGAAGGACTAGGCAAAATTTTGATTTTCGACAAAATGGCGGCTAGTCAAAAAAATAGAGATTTGTGAGAAATTATTTTCGAAAACCTTATTCCTTTGAACATTACCTGACAAATATGTTTAAGAAGAACGTGCGAAAAGCTCAAGTCGATCGGTCCTGCCGTTTAAGGGATCGTCTCAGTCTGAACCTCCGAAAAGTCACTGATTTTCGTGAATTTTTTAATGTTGAAATGAACTAATCGGTCCGCTATCACGGTATGAAGAGTTTTTTTTTTTTGAAAATTGATAAAATGGCGCCGATTTAAACAAAAATATCAAATTTGGTCCTTTTTTCGACAGTTTTTTATAAAAAAAATATGAAGATTAAAAAAAAAGCTTTCAAAGAGCGATAGAGAATGACGTTAAAAATTTTCTCTCCAGATTGGAACTAGATATCGTCAAAACTTTTCTTATGAGAATGAGAATTGGAGTCGCTCTGTTCCTCACTCCGTTCCCTTTCTACAAGAAACGCTGTAGCGACCGTAATAATTTTAATTTCGAATTCAAAATTTGACAGAATGTTTATTACATTATACTATCCGAGAATCCAAAAAAAATCGATTTTTTTTTCGAAAATTTCACACTGAAACGATCCCTTAAAAGAAATCTCTCCGAATCTTATAACAGTGTTTCACGAAAAACGCGTTTAAAACTTTAGTGACCTTTTACATTAAGTTAAAAAGCATAAAACTTTTTATACTAGCGACTTTTTTCGTCAGAAGTCCTGAGCTGATCCTCTTAAGAAATTTTCTTATTCTTAGACTGTCAAAAATTCTGCAGAAAAAGCAGCGATCACAGATTAAGTCGGGTTAATTTTAATATAAATTACCAAAAAAATATGCGGAATGAATTTTTTTGCAATATTTGTATCAAAATTGTACGAACTTTACAATAAATCACCAATTATTTTGCAATGCAGCAGTTTGCTCAAGTATTTTATACATCACTTACTAACTAATTTTTTTTAGACTCTTTTACAATGTCAGTTCGGTAAATTATTTAATTAAAAAAAAACATAATAACAATTAATAAATTAATTAATAATTTAAAATAATAATTCATTTAATTAATTTAATTATGCAACAAACATAATATACCAAATAGAAATATTTTTTATTTCATTATTTACAAAAACAGCTGGTTAATATGAATGCTATTAACGCACACGTTTATTAAACAGAGCCAGTCATTTAACACACCCAAACCAATTCAATTAATAAACGTTAACTGAAATAGAAATGCCCGTTTATTTGCGATCAAATCATGGCTATTAATACAGAATATAGATAATAATAGTTGCTGCCTTAATATCTAAAAATAAATTTGGAATGCGAGTTACTTGCACATATGTATGTATAAAAAGCCTAGTTAAATGTGGAAAATATGACGACTGCATGAACAAACATACACAACTGATGCCAACACGTTTCGAAATCACTAGCAATAACTGGCATTCCCGGTCATTCCAAAAGAAGCCAATGAAGCCGAAAAGGTCGTTAAAAAGCGCGCGCACACGGTTGCATCTATGTACATATGTATGTATCGGCGAAAAAAATTAAATCGCGAAAAAGCGCAGTGCGCCGGAAAGATGCATTTCGTTGCGTTTGCTCTTGGCTAAAATTACTTGATCTATAAGAAAGCTAAGGCACCAATGCACGCAAAAGCGCCGGCAAACGCCTTGCAAGCATAAAGGTATGCCAACAACATCAATACAACACTACAAACTGCATATATACATATGTACATACATACATAAGTGTGAGTGAATGTAAGGCGCAGTCAGTGGACACGTAATGTTCAATGGCCGGTTGGTTGTTGGTCGGCTTAAAATGCCGGCCTACAACTACCGCTTTGGCTGAGCTACAGTTTGGTGGCAGTTGATTGGGAGCAATCTCGTTTTGAATTGTTGTATGAGACGGACGACAACAGCATCCGCCGCTGTAGCAACAAACATTGATGCAGTGTATTGCAGGCATAGCAACAGTCGCCGGCACAAAGCGCCTGCACAGCGCGGAAAAAGTGCATTTTTAGACGCAGCAACGCGCCACATGCAGCAACAGCAGCAGCAACGGCGACATGGCATTGGCAATCGCCTGCAAGGTAGCAAAGCCAATACAAGTTTTCGTTTTGCTAGCTGCTAGCTGCTTGCTTTATTGCTGTGCAGTTTCGAGGCACATTTCAATTTAACGTGTTTTTTCGCCGCCGCGAAGACTTGAACTTGTCGGCATCTATTTTTCAACCTTTTATTGTTTTTTTTTTAGTTTTTAATTCCTTTTTTTGCTTGTGAATTTAACGCTGTGACTGCTTTACTGCAGGAAAGACGTTCGTCTGTCCGTGGAATGGAACTTTTATATAGATAGGAATAGGTGCATATCGAAGAAGACGCAAACCAAAAAAAAAAAATGCCAAAGTGGAAATTCCAGCAATACAAGTTTTTTTCGTCTGTCTTCCGTTGCAACATTGCTGGTTGCTTGTCGCGGCTGTTGCTGAGGGTATGATATCCTTTTTAATCTTCAACAATACTTTATACGCTTTTTTTTGGAATGCTTTCAATTAAGGTAAGGAAAAGGTGAAGGGTATTAATATGTGCGAGTGTTTGTGTTTGCGTGTTACGCGCGTGTGTACATACATACATAGAAGCATCGTTATATGCCTTTCTGTACCTGTTTGTATGTGTGCATGTATGTATGTATGTGCACATATGTATGTATAAGGTGCATAAGAGCGCCGCCGCCGCCGCCATAGGGCGTGTATCCTCGAAATGTGTTCGTACAGATTTCTGTCGCAAACAATAAGTCTCATTTATGAGTACATAAAAACTAATTTGGAAAATTGTACGAATTTGTAATGTAATATATAACGGGTAATAATATTATTACAATATAATATAAAATTCGAATTGTTTTTTTTAGTTTAGGCATACAATACGACTTACGTGTTTCGGGTGCCAATTAAATAACCACCGGCTTTGCTCCATTACGCCGAAAATTTATCTGTTTTTGCGCAAAAATTATGTACCGTTATTAACTTTCCCAGCTAATGTGACCGTTTTTCCACATAATTTAACAGTTTATTAATTGTGTGGTTTTGCTCAAGTCTTATAATTTCTTTCCGACCACAAAGTCTGTCCACGCAACGGTACAACATCGACACTACGAAAAGCGAAAAAAACTAAACTTAACACCGAAAAGTGTACCATTTTATATTTCATCTACTGTTGTTGTTGGTAGGTATCTACACCACAAAATATCGTTTTTTTTTTTCTTGTTTTAATCACCACGCTCAAGTCTCATCAGTCGGTAAGTATTGTCTGAAAGCAGGCACCACGCGTGCAAAAAGCCAAACTACACTAGCACAACGGTTTTGAAAATCCAGCCAACAGGCCAAGGAGATAAGCAAGCAGCAAGCAAAATTTGCTAATGTTGGAAAAAAATGGAAATTTAAGATGATACCGATTCCTTTCGTAACGAGCAAGTGCCAAAGTTAAACTGCAAAACCGCCAACTGCCGCAAAACGAAAACTGCGTTCCGCATCATCATCTTCGTTTACCGTCACACTGTCGAGAGTCGGCGACCGCACGAACAGGCGAATGAGCAGACATACGAGCAAACGAGCAAGGAACTAAACAGCCAACCAACCAACCAATCGACCGAATCGCAAGCCAGGCACATCAGGCAAAAAGGTAAAGGCAGTCATATAAGCAGGCAGCAGCATCAGCAGCAGCGGCAGCCGCTGTCTCACTATTGGGGTCCAGCCAGCGCTGCAAAACAGCCATCCAGCCAGCCTCATAGGTATGGCAGGCAAAGCTGTATTAAAAGCACAGCCTTTGTAATCATTGCAGTTGTGTGCGTGTGCTGTCGACCGCTGAAAAGGCTGCGCAGCTTGCAGCCAGCAAGCTCCACTTCCACTTCTCCAAAGGCACATACGCATACACAGCTCAGCAGCTTCTCTAGCAAGTTCGCGAATCTGCTTGACGTTCGTTTTGCTCTTGTCGTCGTGTCATATTGTCGGTCGGGAGTCATCGCAGGTCGCCGTCGCCGTCATCAATTCGTGTCGTTTACGTTTCCTACACCACCTTAGGTATCTACCAACAACTATTCTATATTTTTAAGCACAGGAAGAACATTATTAGCAAGCAGCAGTAGCAACGAAGTCTCCATTTGATACTAATGTACTGTATGTACAGCAACAATGAACAATGTCAACTTCTCCAACCACAGCCAACATACCTTGGCTTTGTATTGTCCTCATGAGCATCTTAAACATCCACCTATGCGACTTTGCTCTCACAAGTTTATGCTCTCGCTGCGCTTTTGTGCGAATTTTCAGCTTATTTTGCTTTCGTTTTTTGTTTTTTTTTTTGTTTTTGCAGCCGAAAACGGTTTTAGAGCATCCAACCTGCCATGGCTTGGGGACGACTCCCTTTACCACCTGTGCTTTATTTAAACGTTGCTGCGTGATTGCTTCCCACTTTACAATATCTGCTTTGCAGTCGGTTCAATGCGGCAATAGCTTCAATAACAACGGCATAATGTTGTTGATCATCATCATGAGCTTCATCAATGTTACAGACATGGCTATATATTCTATTACGTTCGGCTCCAGCAAACTCAACGTGGCCGCTTGGAGAGTTAAAGGTGCTTTTGCAGCAGCTGTGCTGCAGACAGACGGTCGGTTGGTCGGTCGTTCGAGTCGAGAGCGGTTAATGCAGTCAACCTTTGACAATTCGCCGTTTGGCGAGCTCGTTAAGAGGAATAAGGCTGCATACAAGCAGTGCAGAGTAGAAAAAAATAAAAAATATAATAGATTTGACTTCAAAATAACAGGATAACCCAACGAACCAAATGATAAAATGTACTCAAAAGTCTAGCGAATATGAAAATTGAAAGTAAATTCATAAAAGAGACATTTTTATGCAATTAGTATAATAAAGTAAGAGAGGAGTATGATCGGGCGGTGTTGAATTGTTTGTTGCCGTTGTTCTTGGTATATCTTTTCATGATGAAATTGTAAATATTGCTGAATACAATGAAAATTACGGATCATGATATATTACAAATGGCCGAAACGACACTTAGAAATCATATTATCCCTATTGTAAAACCCTTTATATCGATACTGAATGCCACTTGTTACCAAAAACTTCATCTGAAACATGAACGTCAGGATATTAGTATAAATTTTGATTCAATGTTTCCGCAAGAGACATCGGATGTTACCGCTATCAACAGGCGAGGTGGGTAGAGTCGTTTTGAGTCTCATTATACCATGGACAGGTCTGTCTGTACCGCGGGCTAGTACCTCATTATTTAAGAAATAGCTAATGTCAAAAATAGTTTCGTCCCGGCAATTTCGATGTAGAGGATGCTCTATATTTGTCGAATGCGACCGCTCACATAATATCTAGGATTAATTTCGAAGCTAGAAATATGTTTCGTCGCATTGACGACTTTGATTTGCTTATCAAACCTCAAAAAAGAATACATTTTTGAAGCGCATTGTTACTGGCGATGAAAATTTGGGATGTTTACAAGAATGTTAAAGGCAAGAGATCATGGTCTAACAAGAAAGAACCAGAACAAACGACTTCGAAGGCCGTTAGCTGTTCCCACAACAGTCGGGTCTACGTAACCGGAATGGATCCGGATTTTTATCCAGCCAAGGACTGTCAACTCGGCAAAATTCTGCCGCTACCACAACAACAAGACCGATAGGCACCAAAAAAAGGTTATTTTGTCTCTTCGATGAGATTTCAAAAGAATCGTTTATTTTGAGCTTTGGCCCGACAATACCACGATTATGTCTGAAGTGTATTGTGATCAGCTGGACAAATTGAGCGATGCACTCAAACAGAAGAGGTCAAAATTGATCTATAGACCTCCTTGTAGAAGATAAAGAGAGACCTCATACAACTTTGATGACTCGCCAAAAGTTTTTGCAGCTACCACGTCTACCATATTCTCCAGACCTGGCACCTTCGGACTATTACTTTTTCCATTTTATCCTAAATATTTTGGATGGGAGAACCTTCATCTCAAACAAGGACTTCAAAAACCTTGAACCAGTTTTTTGGCCAGTTTCATATAATGTCTTACACAATTTGGGGACTTATAACTTGTGATAACGCATCGTTATTACATACAAAAATGAGTTTACGCAGTTACAATTCTGAGTTTTCGCTTCGTTATAACTTTGTCGAGACTATATGAAACCCCTAAATAAAAAAACGTGTTTAAATTGCTTCACGAAATTACTTAGTGAATGACCCAATATATGTAATTGTTAGTAAAGTGCCATCGTCCTTCCTTTACATTTCGCCGAAAAATAAATTTTTTCAGATATCATTTCTCCCTTCATTTTTGTTCATAATATTTTTCATTTATTTGACTTGCATTTTTCTTATTTTAAAGGATTCTTTCACTGTTTCCCTTTTTGCATTTTAATCTTCTTTAAATTTATTTGCTTCTTGCTGCATTCTCCACAATCCAACAAGGTTATCTTTTTTCTGTTGACAAACTGACGAATCCGCAGCGTAAATGAAATTAAATAGAAATGCAACAAATAAAGTTATATAATTCAATTTTATATGAATTTTTTCTCGGGCATAATGCATACACATTCCAAGTTGTGTAAATATACATATGTATACAAAGTGATGTATGCGATACATACATATGTACATACATACTATATGTACATATACATATTATACTAAACATGTATGTATGTAAATGCACATTTAATATATTTTTTTACTCACTTCCTTTCTTTCTACTTGTGGCCACTATGTGGTATACGTAACATGAAAAGCTCCATTTTCTGGGGTTAATGCACGCAGCGCACAAAATGCACGCTAACCAACCAAAAAAAACGAACAAAACAAAAGTGAATGAGTAACAATAGCGCGCAGTTGGAAAATCTGTATATGTATGTATGTATTTGAAAATAAAAGGAATGTTTAAATTTTCCTTAAAAATATGAAATTTAACACAATAACGGCCGCTAATGTCGAAATATACATACTTCCAAAAACAAAGCTTTTTGTAAAACATACTTGTATAGTCGTTCAGAGGAGAGAGAGTTTTCAAAACAAGTGTGTTACCGTTAATCGTACAGTCATGTACAAAGAAATAGCACACTTTGAACATGTAACAAAATTTAAATTTTTCATAAGCATAGCATAAATTGAGGAGTTACATATGTATGTACAAAAATTAAAAGAAAAATTTAAAATAAAATTTAAAAAAAATATTTAAAAATTTAAAAAAAATTAAAAAATTAAAAAAAAAAATTAAAAAACAAAATTTTTTAAAAATTTAAAAAAAAATTTTATCAATAGTTTATTTTAAAAAGAAATTATTGAGTTTTAAATTTTGGTCTGAACATAGAAATAACACAGTAAGCCGTTTCAGCGGAATTTAAGAAAATTTATAAGAAATCTTTTAAGTGTTTTTGCTTTTAATCACTCGCAACGTTAATATTTTGTAGTGTGTCCACAATTTTTCAATTGCTTGGCGTCGTCGGGGCAAACTCAGTCAGTGCAAAGTATTTCAACATTTTTCAATATTTTTTTCAGCAATCTGCAACTTATCATCGCTCCAATAATTTTAATGAGATTTACATCGGGACTGCGCTGGCCAGGCGAGGACGTCAATAGTTTCTGCAGTGAGTCAATTTTTCACATTTTCAACTGCGTGCCTTGAATCATTGTCATCGATAAAAATCTGAGGTGATTCGAACGCGAATGGTTCCATTGAATTTTTGAGAATATTGAAGTATGAAAATCTACCATCATGGAAAACATTCCCCAGTCCATCGTGTTTAAAGGTTTTTCTGGTGTTTCTGCTGTCATATACCTGACACCTGAGTCGATGGATTCAATGCGATTCTAATTTGTTTCATCGCTCCAAATTTTACGTTATTTTACTAAGTTCAGCCACTCTCGTATATTTCTTTTGGCTACCAACAAAAGGACCAGTTTAACGGTTTCTCTGGTGTATCTGGAGTTATGCGAATGCTTCTATAGTATTTTGGAGGATGTTGAAGTATGAAAATTGGTCCATTTTACCATTTACCCTCACCAATGTTACAATATCGTCTCTGAAAGAAGTTTCCCAGACCATCACACTACTATCGCCGTGCTTTACGGTTTTTTCGTGTATGTGCTGTTATATGCCTGACACCTGGTGCAATGGACTATTTGTTTGCCACTGAATCCAATACGATTCAACTTGATTTCATCGTTCCAAAGTAGTTTTTTCCGAAATTTTACGTTATTTTCAAAATGTTCTTTTACAAAGGTCCACCGTTTCTTTTAGACAACAATGTTTTTTCAACTCATTCGTCCAAACAATTGAGCATCATTGAGACGCTTTCATACAAGTCTACTGGATACGTTAAACCCAAATTACTCATTTATTTCGGCCATAATATCTCGGAAATATGTAAATGGACCAGCCTTCCTTTTATATATACATATGTATGTAATCAATACAAACTACATAAGAATAAATTGTGTGTGTAATTCAAATATTTATTTTCTTAATACAAAATAAACTTAAAAATATTCGAAGAATGTATTAATGTACAAAATAATATGAAATTACAGCAACGATAAATTTCAAAGTCTACTAACTTAACTTAAAGTATTCTAGAAAAAAATTTATTGGTGTTATGTTTTTGAGATATTCTAAGAGCAATTTGGACCTTGATTTTTGTACAAACACCAATAAATTAGAGTAATTTGACGTTTTTGAAAATAGGTACTTTTGTGAACAGAAATATTAACACTGTTAAGATTCAATTTTTGATTTTCACCTTTTTGTGGACATCTGAGCTGAGCATTTAAATATGTATAATAAAATCGTTCGTTCAGATTTTTTTTTTCGCTTTTAGTATAATACTTATAGGAAAAGTAATTTATTTTTAGACATTATAATTTTTCAATAGACATAGAAAATTTCAAACACTACTTTTATCAGATAGTTGATATAGAACGATTGAAAATGGGAACGGAACTATGTTCAATTGTGACCCTCTCACATCGTTCCAAATACTAGATTAAGTTAGACTTCTACTTATCCAGAGTAGACCCCGACATACCGAACTTTTTTTGTAGTTGCAATGAATTCCCGCATGACACAAACCACCTTTCTTTGGTCCCACACTCTTAAGGAGCTGCTCCGCACGGAGGAGAGAGTGGGGAGAGACTACTTGTCGCGCTCTATACAGGGCAATGCAGACCCAGGAAGCAGTTGTCCAACATAAGCATAATATCTGCGCAAACTGCCGTTTCTGCGACATGGAAAAAGAAACCTCAGAACACCTGATTCTTGATTGCCCAGCAATTTGCAAAAGCAGGCTAAACGCCCAAGTTCCATCTACGTGGACAGGGATCACATCACCTCAGTCGCGCCCAGCAGGGTCCTGAAATTGTTCAAGATGCTGGACCTTGGTAACCATATGTGATATAGAGGAGGGCATAATAGACCATAGGTCGCAGTACAATACCTCAATCTTTACTATCTATCTATCTATCTAACCACCTCTTTACATGCCTTTTTAAACCGTTCTCACGATATTTTGGCGTACGTAATATAAACTTGCCTAGATTTTTATCCTTCTAAGGATTGTAAGTTCGACAGTATTCTTCAAAATTATTCCAGGAATATCTTCTACAGTTACAACAACCACAAAATGCCCCATTAAACCAACTCCCTATAGATCTATCGAAACAACTTGTTTCTTGGACCTCCCGTTAGATGACTTCAATGACAATTAACTTGCGCTCTGCCTCATGCAGGGTCTAGATACTTTGCTAAAAAACAATAGCCTTCAAATAACTATGTTCAAGATGTACAGATAAAATGCATGGGTAAAATATGGTTTGTCTCAATCAGTATTAAAGATACTACATTTGACTAAAGAATATTATGTACGTATTGCAATAGTAATGTCGTTTTCCGAGGACAACTTATGTATGTATATTAGGTCCTAGGTTTGAATCGATGGATCTCACTTGGACAAATATTTGTCATTTGTGTTATACTTGTATATGTATATTACTGGCATATACATTTATATTTATCAAACTATACATATAGACAGGTCTTTTAGCGGTTCCTTATTATTAATAAAAATTATATTTTTTTTATTATTATATAAAAATATATTATTCGCAATGTACGTGTGTATACGTTTGAAATATATACTCTATTTTAGAGTAATTGGTATATTTAACAGTGAAATTCGGTGTTTTCATCTATTTTCCATATAACTTTCCTCGCAAATTAATCTATTGGCTGTTATAATTTAAATTTCAAACATATTTTTATGGATGATATTCGTAAAACATATGTTGCCCATAACGTTGCCATATATCATATTAAAATTTTATAGAGATTAAGCATTGACTGTGAAACGCAAACGATTCCTCAGTCTGCAACAATGCTTAGCTAAGGTTTTATTTGGGCACAACTTAAGTATGGACTGTGAAACCGGGCATAAGAGAGTCAAAAAAAGAGTTATGCCTCTAATATGTATGGATACCGGTATACAGTTCCTGATATATTAACCGAACCTCCCAAATTACTTATTATTGGCAAATTTAAAATATCTTCAAAATTAACAGTTTTAGACATCATCATAAATCTTTTCATCATAAATCAATAAATTCCTTGATGATGGTTAAATATAATGGAACACATGCTTTTGAATGTTAACTCTTCAATCAAATATGTAGTATCTTCACTTCATATAAAGTTAAATTTTACATTTTTTTGTACCCTTTTCAAGAAGTTAGTTCTGTTATGTTTATATCACGATCTAACACTGTTTAAACCCGTTATAAGTTTCTTATAAATGACGCCTATAACTTTTGGCAGTTATAATATTATAGACGTTCACTCCAAGATATTTCTTCATGTAATTTTTACCATAAAAATTTCAAGTACTGTTAATTTATTTAAAATCTACAGTTAAAACAATGTATTTTTCACAATTGCCAATTAAAAATGAATATTTGTACAAGTAATCAATCAAATTTTGCTAGAATTTGTTTTTAATTTTTAACCACTTATAAAATTATATTTATGCTGAGTTTTGTGTTTTCTGCGGTTTTTAAATCATTTGACGTTTCTTTTCATACAATTCTTTGGGTGAACATAATAAAGGTGGCTTCTTTTGAATTCTCTTCTCTTTACTACTTGGTTTATCGGCTGAAGAACGCCAATTACATACATTATTTTGGCTTTCTCTATTAATTCCATTTCTATTTGCGTATGTTGTTTTCGTACTCCTCCATGATTGACTCTTAATAAATGTGTCATTGCTGCGCCAATTTTGTGTAGTTTTTTCTACTTCATCTCCTCTCCAATTTTGCGGTCTGTATTCCTTATCACTTCCTCGTGCAGTCTCAAAACTCTCCTCATCACCTACAATATCAATTGCACTCTCAAATCCACTATTAAGGGTATCAGAAGATCGTTCATGCGCTAATTCACTTGATGTGGCGTTGCTGCTGCTCTTCTGTGACGCGCAGGAATCATTAAGGTTAGTCGCAGCATCTTCAATTACAGGACTATTGTTGCCAGAAGATGACGACGATGGGGAAACACGCGGTTTTAATTCAAAAAATTTCTCATCAAAAAATACTGGCATATGTTTGCGACCATTTCTATTTATTTTGATCTCCTCCGTTATGGGATGTGTGGCTATGGTGCGGACTTCGTCTAATGGTTGCTCCAAACTAGGCCCGAGACCAACATGTCTCATCAAAGCGATCGCTTCGCGTTCTACATTGTCATTGTCATCCCAATCATTGATGGTCGGTTGTTCACCCAACGGTTTAGTACCAGCAATACGCTGCACTCTTGCAATAAGATTCAATTTATGATTTTGAGAGTTTGTTAAAGTGTTTTCACGTTTATTTTTCGCAAATTTCTGTTGTGCTACAAACTCCAAATGTTCTTTGGGACGTGGATAAAAAGTTTGTTGTGTTGGTTCACACAGTTGACCAAAAATAAAATTATGTCCCGGTTGTGAATCAACAATTTCCTCTTCAAAGTCAGTTGATGGCACCCAAGACATGTTTAATTGAGTTTCTTATAATATTTTCGCACCAACTTTTATTGCATACAACTTCTGCAAATTAAAATTTGTTAATAAATGTACATATTCTTTAAATAAAAGATTGTAAATCCAATGAAATAAGAAAATGTGGTAAAACATGTAACGCAAGCAAAATTTTAGCGTGTCAATTCATGTGTAAAAATATTACCACATAGCTCAGTAAGTGCAATAACCTCTTCATAGATAATTATTAATAATTATTCTTATCAAGAAGTTGCGTTTACATTTTCTATTACTTCCGAAATTGCACTTTTTAATTTCACTGCATATACGACTTAACAACATATGAACAAACATACATACATTCACTTACGGCTTCTTTATTTTGCTAAAAGGCTGCGTCCAGGTATTTTTTCGAAATTGTCGAAATCACCAACATTAAATTGTGCGCACTTAATTTAAAAACAAAATATAAGTAATTTCAAAACGCGAAAAATTACATATGAAATTTGCAACTAAATACCGATACGAAAAACAAAAAAAATTAAATCAAAATGTCTGCTATTCTTTGCACGTTTTCGTTCGCTCATTCGTTGTTTCACAACAAAAGATTTGCGTGCGTTTTGAAGCAACACTGGTGAAACACAGCAACACTGTACTTTATTTCATAAGGACGTGTAGGAAATTGACTCGTAATCTCTAAAATTACTTAAAAACATTTTTTATGTTTTAAAATTATGAATATAGTTAATTAAAATATTTGACACTTTATTAATTTAATAATGCAAAATATCATACCTATTTACTATATTATTCACATATATATTTAGGAATTGAAATTTTAAACACTTAGAATTATCTATTTCCAAATAGGTTTTCACAACTTTATTTCATATTAATTGATACATATATTTCAATTGTTAATTTTTAATATAAGATAAATTTTTATGAAACCTTAAATATTATAATTTCACAATTTGTGCCGAGTTTAAATCGACTATCTCGTCGACTATTCAAATCCATCACCACCTACACGTTTTCACGACCGTTGTTTCTCGAGCTACTAGAAACGACAAATCAATTGACAATTCTTTCACAAACTGATTAAAAATTACGAAAGTGCGTGAAAAAGCACGGAATAAGGAAAAATGCAAATAAGGTTGATCAACCCGTTCTTGAAAATGTTAAAAAATCCACATTGGTATGTACACATATTGAAAAAACATGCCACATTGATGAGGTTTTACATTGAGAATATCAGTAACCACGAAAACGAAAGATACATTAATGAAATTGTACAAATAGAATTACTAAAAAAGTGTTCATATGTAGCACATACAGATTTGTGTATGTAAAACCAGTAAAGAGGTTCTGGCAAAAGCAATTTACAAAAAAAAGCGTATTAAAATAAGATACATTGAAGAAGAAATGAGTACAATGAGCCTCAACGTTTCCATACAAAATGTAAATGCCATTGACACTGAAACGACGACCAGCAGCCCAACGGCTCAGAACTATTACCGGAGGCATATTCAAGGCAACTTCAAGCCGATTTAATTTGTGGGAACATGTATACATGTGTACATGTGAAAGCATACACACACACAGACCCAAAGACACCAAAGCAATTGCTATTTAATTAAAGATACATTCGTCAGATACAATTCCGAATGTGTAATGAAAATGAGAACTTTTGATGTTTATTGATGTCTAGAATGCGGAATGAGAGTATTTGACCGGTGTATAAAATTATCAAAATCACTACAGAATTCTGTGAATGTTTTAGCGCATATCAGATACAAATCAAGACATATTTAAATATTGTATTCTCAAACAGTACTTTTGAATAACATATAGTTAATATTTAAAATGGTATACACTTTATATTAACTGGAGTGTTTTTGGTATAACTAAAATAATTACGTGCACCACATTTTACTTTTTACTTGAATTGAATAATTCAATATTCAAAGCGCGCGTACCTGGTTTTCTGCTGCTTTATAGGTTACTTCACCCCATCACTTCACAAACTAATCAAGGCTTAAAAACACGTTTCTTGAACTTGCTTGGTATTCTCAGAGGCAAATTTAATTGCCAGCCACAAATTTGAAAATGAAGGTGATAGTTTCCACCAACGCTGTCGCGCAATGATTCAATTTTTATACATATATGCCTGTGTGTACATTTCTTTTAACAACTGCGTACGTATACACAACCTTACAACATTGTAAAGAACCATTGAGATATGGTAAGAAGTACGACGCATAGCAAAATTGAGAAAAATCCCGATTAGTTAGTCGAGAAGACCAACAGGTAAGAGCGGGTTAATAACTCAATAGCCAGATTACTTAGGCAATAGACATTTTCTACCTACAGATTCCTCAAGAGAAGCATCAACACTGGAACCTCATCAAACAAAAGATGTTCAATAATCTACGCACTCGCTCGCTCTTTAGTACAAATGGCTTTGTTCATATGCATGTTATAATCGTCCCGTTGCACTCGCACATTAGTCAATCAATGCAATTGCGCCAAAAAGGAAAAAGTTAATATCCAACCGGAGACGTCAACTGAGATGGTGGAGAAGCCATCGGAATCCGCAATTGTTCAATAAAATACTTTCTTTTAGTGAAATATTGAGCTATCATTTTCAATTCAAATCACACAACACGATTTTAAAGCGTCTACTGCAGACATTTCTTAGTATGGATTTATTAAGGATAAAACGCATTGTTAGATAATTGTCGGCGAATTTTACGCAAAAAAAAAAGTGATAGGTAAGTACTCACCTTTTCGTTTGGGGTTTTCTAATTGTCCCTTCACCGGTTGATGATCTCACACACTTTCTACTCACTTCGCAGTCTTTCTGCTTGCTGAAAACACTTCGTGTTTGACAACTTTTGTTCATAAAGAAATACTAAATTTACTTCAGACAGGTTTTTTATGTTAGCCTCTATTTAAAAAAAATCACAATTTTGACAACACAGCAAACTATCGCTTGTGGAAGCAGCAAGAAAACTGAGGGAGAAATTTTTCGCACGAGTTTTGTTCAGTGTGTGAGATACACATTTTGTGATGCTGTCGTGAAAGTGTAGTAGACGATTGCAAAATAGTAGTTAAAGGTAGCCGTCAACAAGTGCTTAGTACTGACAGCAGCTGTAGGAATATGCCACAGCTGATCAATGACATAGGGCACACATAGTAAAAGTATGATTTTAAACACAAAAAATAGCATTGGAACATACGCCGCATAAAATGCTGCATAAAACTCATTAACATTATAACCAAATCTTGAATAATTGGAGATATATAATGCGTCAATCAATTAAATTCAATATCATTTTTATTAATTTTTATATTTCCATTGCTCGCATTTTCAAATAAATGCGTACGTTATTGTATCCATAAGATTCTTAGAAGCATATAATGACTCATATGCGCGACAAATTTTTTTTTCTTATTATAAGTAGTGGCCAAAACCAGTTTTCCAACTTTTCCACAATAAGAAACAACAAAAACGCAGTTAGGGCGAGTAAAAAGTACTAAGCTGACGTGACAAGTAAACACTGGCACTCTCTATATCCAAAAACCGGCTGGCATGTCCGTTGAATTCGAAATGTATTTGTGCAAAGGAGATAGCACTACTTACTCGTTGCTACCAATTGCTCTTTCACTTTTGACAATGCAATGAGTAGTTGCCATCCTATTGGAATGAGTTATTAATTTTTGTACTCAAGAAACACAATGGGATGAAACGAAGTATAATAATAAAAGAATATGCAAAAATCTTCAGTTATGATAATTAATTAAAGTAAATTTATCAAATTAAATAAAAATAACATAATTAATAGAAGTATAGATTTTTAATTACATTTTAAAGGTTAAAAAAGAGAAATTTTTAAAATTACATGAAAAAACGATTTTCTCAAATAAAAAAGTTATCCATACAAGAACTTGATTTTGAAGGCCAGCTTGATTGGCAGCGATATGCTATAGGGATCAGATCAAGAAATTTTTTCGGATAACGCAACGTGGGCAATAATTTTTAACAAATTTCGATAAATAAATAAATAATATACATACATACGTTTTTATAAAACACTTCAAGTTTAAATAATTTTTCTTTTTAATTCTAAAATGATATATGGCTTCACTTCTTATTTGATTGAAGACGGTCTGCTTAAGAAGAAAACACTTGGTACGGTTCTCTAATTACAAATAAGTAACATACTTTTAGGAGCATATTTGCTGCTCAATCAAACGGAAGTAGTTTAGCTGTACTTATATATAATTCACATAATGTGCCATACCATAAAATCTAACCAGAAGGGTATACATATATGACACACATTATCAAAATTTAACTCACACCTTTAAATACTGTCCGAGAGGGTGGTGGACAGTAGTGCATTGAACTTCCGCAAGCCAAAGGTGCAGCTGATGTACATACATATGTATATGCTCCATACAAATATATGTATGTATATATAAATATGTATGTATATTTCTCTCTAAATGGCGAGTTCATTGAGATATAACAGCATTGCTGCCGCTGTGAAAAATCAAAAGAGTACCGAACCCCCAACTAACGACAGATGCCGAATCGTCTAAGAGGGGCTTGCAACAACACAAATAAGTGTAATCATTCAGAAAATAGCACATGCAAGCCAGTGTACACATACACATATGAAGGCTGCTGAGCGTGTTTGTGCATTTGAAGGAAATGCAATAGAAATTATTTCCACTGCGCAGTGGAATAAAAATTCGGTCAACTTGCATGTGCGCTCGAGCCGATTACTCGAAACGATGGAGGCCAAATCAAACTGGTAGACTAGGCCAACACGGACATATAACGAGTAGGATAAATTCAGTTGCAGTTGCATCGCGCTGGAGGACAGTTCAAAAACTCGGAATAAAAAGGAACTTAAAATTGTTTTGGAAATTTAAAATTTTGTTGGTAGGAAAGTGATAACTGTGTGGTAGATACATAGGTAAAAATATTAGGAAATATGTATGTACATGTGTGCTTATATATTATTTATTTGGCAAGCTAATTATGCTTGCCGAATAAAATAATGAAGCAAGTGTAAACACAGTGTCAGTGTTGTAAAAGTGCATCGCGTTACTTTTTGACATTTGTAATAATACAAAGTGTGAGATTTGAACAGTTATGTGCAACGGCAAATAAATACTGCTGATTGGAAATCATTTGATTTTTTGCAATTTCAGCAAAGTAATTGTGCATAAAGACATGAGATATTAAAGTGAAAAAAAATGGTGAATTTGGAGTTTGGCTGGATGACATAGTGCTGTGAAGCTTCGTACATTTCTGAGCATAAAAGTACAAAACAAAAGCACAAATCTTTGTAAGGAGCATTGCAAATACATATATACATACATATGTATGTATGTACATATTTACCATATACGAGTATGTTGCAGTTGTTGGCCGCATTCGGTTGAGAATACACTTACACTCGTTGTATGGCGTGCATTTTAACGTGCTCAACATAGCGCATGGAAAATATAGAGTTGGTTTAATTTGGCACACATTCCCATTTGCAAGGGTACGCGATAATAGGTCAAATACCGCGCGTTCGCGCCCACTCTAGTTTATTGGCTTTCTTTGGCGCAGCAGCAAACAAGTTGGCCGCAAAGTTAACAGCGCTTGAAATTGAAGATTATTTTAATAGTATTATGTGACGCGTGAGTGTTGTGGGCGCAATCGAAAATTCGGTGGTAGTAGTCAACTGTGTCGCAGTGTTTCCGGTCGCGGAAGCTATTAAGTGAGCTCGTACTTATACATGCATTTGTAAAAAGTGAAGTATATACATACATTTTATATACGTAATTCTGTAATGTACAAGCGTTCATATTTGCGTGCTGTGAATTTGTGACATTGTAATTTGTAAATTGTGAATTTTGGGGAGCGGCAATGTTAACATAAGCCAATAAATAAAATTAGAAAGCAATGTGAGAAAAAAATGACGAAAATTGAAACGCGAAAGTTGGCGTATAAAATTACCTTATGTAGTACGTGTGTAGGTATTCTATTTTCAAAGGAAAACAAAAGTCAAGTGGCAAACCATATTTATGTATAAAATTATGTATGTGCTTTCTAAGTAATCCAGTTTTGCTATAAGGCATTTTATAGCCCTAGGAGCGTTTACATGCTATGTTACATACATATATTATACATTGTGACAAAAAAGCGCACGGAAATTATAATTAAATTCCCCGGGTAAATGAATGAAATGTATTTTGCTAAGTTGACAGAACTGTCCTTAATTAATACACCAAATATAAGCGCGATCTGTTCACCAGTTTTTTGTTGTTGCTTAACTCGGCAGACCTGAGTAGTGCGTTGCGATTTTTACAATGAATAAAAATACCGAAAAAAGAATTTGTCTCAAATTTTGTATTTCTAACCAAATTTCGTGTGCGGAATCTTTGCAAATGTTGGAAAAATCTGACGGTGATTCAGTTTTATCAAAAACCTAAGTGTGGTACAAAGTCTTTAAAGACGGTCGAGAGATCGTTAAAGACATGCATCGTTCTGGACGATCTTCGCCCTCTTCAACTGGTGAAGGATATGAAAATCGTCAGGCAAGTGTTAGAGAGATGACAAAAAAGCTCGACATCTCCCGCGAGTCCATTCTAATGGTTTTGGGGGATATTTTGGGTATGTAACGTTCCTGCTCGACTCGTCCTAATAAAGCTGAATATTTTTCAAAAGGAGTACGATTGTCACCGAATTTAGAGCTAAAAACGCAATGAATACCATCGATCAACCACCGTATTCAACAGATTAGGCTCCGTGTGATTTCTAGTTACCCAAACTGGAATTGCCGCTCAGTGGAACACGTTTTCAGTATATCGAAGAGATAAAATAAAATTGACTAAGGCCATCACAAAGTTGCGTGTGTTTCGAGGACTAAAAAAATCGTTGGCATAAGTGTATTACATTTTCGTTGAATGAAAGAATTGATGAATAATTAAATATTTTGCGCTTTATTTACAATTTCCGGGTACTTTTTCATCACAATGTATTTACATGACTTGGAATACCATTTTTAAATATCATAATAAATATTAAGGCGTATATTTATGTAACATAGCACAAACAAATGCTTATTAGTGCCCACATGTACAATTAGAATTTTCATTCATTGCTTTGTTTATATGCACATATACATTTATAAATGTGCATTTAAGTGTTTATCTTTAAACCAACGTATATTCAAATGTATATACATAAATATATGCCTAATTAAATTACATTTCGCATTTCAATTTGTATTTAGTGTTTACCAAAAATTCGATAAGCTCCCACACGCGCGTTACTCATACGCCTCGTACGACTGTAAAATTTTGAGTGGAAGCATTGCAAACGTAAATAATACGTTATTAAGAAGACGCAATAAAATAGTGAATTTTTTCAAAATAAAAAATTAGTGAAAACCTTATAAAAATTAAAACTAAAAGTAAAAGCGAAAATTAAAAAAAAAAATAAATATATCTGCTAAAAGCTAAGCTTCTATGCAGTAATTTTCTTGTAGTTCTACGATTTATTTGCATTTATATTAGCGCCTTACCAACTGCCGTGGAGGTCCTCCGACAGCAATCACGCTCAATAGCTGAACTTAAAAGAAAATCACAGCTCAAGGTAAATAATTTTGCAAAATTATTTATAATAATTAATACAAAAAAATGTTTTATATTATATACAAATACAATAATATAGCATATTGTGATTATGTAAGTTATTCAGGTAGATTTTTAGAAATCATGTCTATAAATTTTTTCTTAATGTTTCTGTTGGAAACAACGAACATTTTCTTCTTTTATCGGAGCACAGCAGAATTTATAATTTACTGTTTTTTATGGCTTTATATGTTATGATCGCGTTCAGTAATTTCGCCAAATAATGACTGATTATTATGAGTGTCAAAAATGCACTTCATAAATTCAATGCTCCTAAGATACTGCGCTGACTTATTTAAGTTCCGTTGTACAAAATAATTTTACAAAAATAAATGAATATATTATATGTTAACTTGTGAAGTAATAGAAAATAATAAATTCAGCTATTTCGAAAAATTGGTGAAAGACCATATCGCGAAATTGACTTAACCATTATGTATTATGTAATGTTTCTCAGTTTTTTATACCCCGAACAGAGTATATTAAATTTTCCACGATTTTTAGCTATGTCTGTCTGTCTGTCCATCCGTATATACACGAACGAGTCCCTCAATTGTGTCTAAAATTTTTACCCCAGGAAGCTATCCATTTGTCGACACCGCCGATAACGGGTCACTATAGCCTATAGCTGCCTTACAAACATAATGTTCAAAAACATGGCTTAGTATGGAAAAAAATTTCTTTGACAAGATATCTTTACGAAATTTGAAAAATAATCCGTCAAAAAGCATAATTATGTTATCTTCCAAAAAGCTTTTAAGAAACATTTCGCATTCGAAGACCTTAAAGAAATGCAAAATTGTCAAATTTTTGTTAAATAATACTTGTTTCTAAAATTTGGAATAAATTTCAACCAAATGTTTTCTTTTCTGTGTTTTTCGTGCAAATTTGCATCCATCAAAATATATTCATTTCACTTTGCATATTTTTCATGGAATTTCATTAACCTATTTGCATTTCATGTGGGTGTGTACGCGTAAACGTCAAATTTCGTGAACGTTAAAACGGATGTGAAATGCACTCTCAATTACGTTTCTTAAAAATTAAATTTCCTTGGCTCTTTGCTTTAGCATTTTACGTGCAAAGCCGTGAAATGTTAACCTACTTTTTGGAAGTGGTTTTTACGCTTTCTTTGGTTCTTTGGTTTTTGCTAAAGCAGCACACAGCCATGCCTGCACACATACGACGTACACACACACACACTTGCAACTGAAATGTGCGCTGTAGAAGTAGTAGATTTGTTATAAGTTTTGTTAAAGCGCCTACCCGACACATACATACACAAGCAGACATAATTTGTTGTCCAAAGGCTCGCCAGGCAACACCAACACCAGCACATGCTTCATTCTTATTTCGTAGCACTAAAACTACAAACAAGCATTTCACAGACACACCAACACAGTGGCCCTTCCGTTAACTTGTTTCCATGTTTACGAGTTTTTGCATATGTATGTGTGTATCTGTATTATAACTGTATGCATACATAAGCGAATTGCATTGAATGGAAGTGCAGTGCCCTCAGTACAATCGCAAGGACATCGACTGCCAAAGTGCATTTATATACTGCTGAATACACAAACACATATGTATATACGCACACACATACACGTATGCACACAAATTAAGTGCTGCCAGCATTGCCGGCCCCATTCACATCAACCGTTACGCACACATGCAAAAACACATCAGCGTTGCCTCACCCACTCAGTTTCGCGCAATCACTCAACCAGCTTTTGCCATTTGCTTTAAGCCTTTGCGCTTTTGACTTTCATTGCAACAATTGTTACGTTTTATACCCAGGCGTAACTTGTTGCAACTAGAACAATTTAATTTTGTCTTGCCCCTGATCGTTTGTAAGTGCCGAAAATAGATGTGACATCGTAGGTTTAAGCATATCTGTCCGTCTGCCTATGCTGAATTGAGTAAGATCAATGCATATTGATGAAATTTAGTACTTGGCAAATGGAGTATTCCAAAGAGAATATGGCACTTAACTGTAGTAACAAAAAACTCTCTATCCTAGATTCATGGTGTTTCATTTAATCGTTCTCAAGTTACCATCCGATCAAATTTGACTCAGACTGACCTTTTTAAACTCAAATCATCAATCTCATTAATCAATTTTGACTCAGACTGACCTTTTTAAACTCAAATCACCATCCGATCAAATTTGACTCAGACTGACCTTTTTAAACTCAAGTTAACCATCTGATCAAATTTGACTCAGACTGACCCTTTTAAACTTAAATTACCATCTGATCAAATATGACACAGACTGACCTTTTTAAACTCAAGTTACCATCTGATCAAATATGACCCAGACTGACCTTTTTAAACTCAAGTTACCATCTGATCAAATTTGACTCAGACTGGCCTTTTTAAACTGCGCGCGCAAATCGAAACGATAAAATAAATTTGTATTTTTTTGGTACAACCTTTTTTATATTCGTGTGAAGTTTAATCTCTATATGTCATTTAGTGTGTTTGGCAGCTGTTTGTTTACGACGCGAAAGGTTTGTCTGGCGGTTTTACCATGGAAAAAACCACACATAGAGGTTGTTTTGAACTTTGTGTTTCCAATGGAATCGCGAATACGGAATCATTGAAAATGTTTGCAGCAGTTTGTGAAGTATATTTTATCAGTAGTATTTGAGTGGCACAAAGCATGAATTGGAAGTCGTGAAGTCGCCTCATGCAAGCCCATCCAACTCTATTAACGGTGATAACATCGAAAAATATAAAGAAAATCGTCGCGTTGGTATTAAAGATCTTTTGGATCAACTCAACTCATTTTGGTTAATGTTTGGTTAATGTTTTGGATATGAAGGCTGTCAATACTAGACTCGTACCAAAATGCCTGAATCTGTTTCAAAAACGTCGCCAAGTAGAGGCTAGATAACTCAAGATTCATCAAAGATATCACTATTGGTGACGAGATCTGGGCTTACGAATAGATATGATATTGGAACTGTCCAATAGTCTAGCGAATGGTGGCACTCAGAAAAGGAACCGAAACCGAAAAAATACGATACAGACACTGGGTCCATCGCCAGATTTGGTTACCAGCGGCTTTTTTTTGCCCGACAGAAGATATGGCTCATGTAAAAAAGATAAAGGTCAACGTAGAAACTAACGCCTTTGAAGATTTCCAAACTTTACAATAACACTTCACAGCCCATCTAGTATTACGCATCTTCATTTTATTAAATGATTAAAAGGTCCATAGAAGTTTTAACTCTTTACTTCATAAAAAGTTCTTATGCAAAGCGTTTTCTTGTTAGAACTTGGTTATGTAACATTTAAGACGACTCTTATATTCTAATATAACCTTCATTCAGTATTCGACCTATACGTTTAACTCATTAACTCACCACTTTCTCGGAAACTGACTGATTAACAATGTAGACTTTCTCTCAACCTTAAAGGATATGTCATGCCTCCTCTTCCTTTGACAAAACGTTCCAATAGCAATATTTATACGCAGTTATGATCCAGCGCTAATTTTTCGATTGATCCGAGGACCTTTTTTATATCAATGAGCACATTTTTACCAGCTTGGCTACAAATAAACTTATTCCATGGAGATACACTATATACTTAGCCCTTACACTATACTCAATGTTACTATTTAGAAATTTTAAAGTAGCTCAAGAAGAACATGGGTGGCAATTGTTCGATTACGGCAGCACTTAGCGCTTCCTTACTTTCCTTTTTCGTTGTTGTTGCATGGTGTGCAGTACAAAATAGTAACTTATGTCCATGTGGTTGTCTTTACATTGCAATAAAATAGTTTATTTGTATTTGTAATGTAGTTTTTGATTTATTTGTAAGTGAAAGTTCAAAAAATCAAAGGAATATACGCCAACGAAGGACAATTACCGTTTACGAGCTATTTGTTATGGTATATACAAATACTTATATTATTATTATATTTTTATAGTTAGTATACTTGCTTTGCTCTCGCTGATATTATTCTTATACAAATAGAGTATTTATAAGGCAGCAAGATTTTACTTAAGTTGTTAAAGTGTTCTGATGACCCAGTGCACTTCTTGCGGTAAAAGATATGTCGTCCACAAGAAATACGTATATAAATTCGTCGAAAACTCTAAGTAAAGTGTTAAATTATATTTTTGTTCGTAAATCAGATTCGACACAATTTCGGCGGCTAACCTTAAACAATAGATCTCGACATACGATATCAAACAATATACCAGATAGTGCAGAGATCGGCTTTGAAATACGGAGGTATTTTGTGAAAAATTCGATTTTCGACCACATTTTTGACACTTTCATTGGTAGCGTTGGCAACAGATATGCTGAAAAGTTTTCGTTTGTAGAAACACATATTTCCATTTTATACTCTAACATAGCGCCTGACACCATACACCACTTATTGCGATTTTCCTAGTTTGCGATGAAATTTTTATGATAAGATTTGTCTTTCGTTCCAAAAAAGCTTCAGTTTCGGCGATTATATCTTTATTATTGTATGAGGGCAAGATACAATCCTATTCGCCAGGTTCGGAAAATATATTGGATGGGAAATCATTTAGTGGCTTAATGCATAATATCTTCTTCTTTATTGGCATAGACACCGCTTGCGCGGTTATAGCCGAGTTTACAACAGCGCGACAGTCGTTCTTCCTTTTCGCTCCATTCCAAGTGTAGCCAGGTCCTTATCCACCTGGTCTTTCCAACGGAGTGGAAAGACTCCTTATCTACTTCCCCCGGCGCGTACTACGTCGAACACTCTCAGAGCTGGAGTGTTTCATCCATTCGGATGACATGACCTAGCAACCGCTGTCTCTTAATTCGGTGAACTATGTCAATGTCGTCGTATATCTCGTACAGCTCATCGTTTCATCGACTTCGTAATACGTAAAGGACCATAGATCTTCTTAGTTTCCTTCGCTTCCTTATCCAATGTCGTGAAAGCAGAACTGGCCGCATCGGTTGTTGAGGCCAATTATATCAATATCATCGGTGTACGCCAGCAGCTGTACACTCTTATAGAATATTGTACCTTCTCTATTCAGATCTGCAGCTCAAATTACTTTCTCCAGGAGTAGATTGAAGCAGTCGTATGGTAGAGAGTCGCATTGTCGGAAACCTTGCTCAACGTCAATTTGCACAACCGTATTAGTTTAGCAAGTTTTACAGGCATTTTTTGTGCTCTCAAAAGCTGATTTGAAATCAACGAAGAGGTGGGGTGTGAGGATCCTCTTTTTACGGGTCTTTTCCAATATTTGGCGCAAGGTGAATCTTTGGTCAGTTGTTGATTTTCCAGGCCTAAAGCCACACTGGTAAGGTCCAATCAGTTTTTTGACGGTGGGCTTTAATCTTTTACAGAATACGCTCGATAGAACCTTATATGCGATGTTGAGCAGACTTATCCCACGGTAGTTGGCGCAGATTGTGGGGTCTCCCTTTTTATGGATTGGGGAGAGCACACTTAAATTCCAATCGTCGGTCATGCTTTCGTCCGACCATATTCTACAAAGAAGCTAATGCATGCTCCTTATCAGTTCTTCGCCGCCGTATTTGAAAGCTCGACCCCGCGGCTTTGTTGCTCTTTAGACGGGTAATTGCTATTTGAACTTCTTCATGGTCTGGAGTTAAGACCGCAAATATTGAATCAAAATCTGCGATGTGCTACCCACATTTTAGACCACTTATTCGAATTTTGTTTGATCAGGATTATAACTCTGATATTAATTCGCTTTAAAAAGCCTCCGAAAACAATTATTCTTTTTTGTTGTGGAAAATCCAATTTCCGTTTTTCACCTTTCAGTTAATATTTCCACTTTTGAATTCATATTCCCACCTTTGTTGGCCTGAACTTTGAGCTTACCTCAAATTGAATACATTTTTACTGTTATGATTAATTAAGTACTACAATTCACACTACAACAATAACAAAAAAAGTCAAAGTAGTCAACTCATTCACCTTTTGACTTTTGCTATTACACTTTTGTAACACTTTACCTCATGCCATTGTGTCCTTGCAGCTTCCTTCTGTTGGACGCATCCTCAACTCAGTTCAACTAGCATTGACCCTCGCAGACACTTACGCGCTCACACTCAGAGTCTTTGACCAATTTTGTGTGTGTGGCACAAACGGTGAATGAAGCATTGCACTTTGACTGACATCAACTATGTATATGTATGTGTCTGCGTGTGGGTATCTGCTTTATACTGGTAGCGGAATGACATCCTCTATTTTTGTTTGCATATTTATTTTTTGCACTGTGTGAGTTTTTTGCTAAATGCAAGTGCACCCCAAGGACAGACAGTAAAGGATGCTGGGCCTAGTTGCATTTGCTTACATAACTATATACATATATACATACGTGTATACACTCTGTTGGAGCATAAAGCCAAGGTAATCGAGGTCGCCCAGTCAGTCGGCTATTCAGTCGAGTAGTGCGAAACTGTTGCGATTCATGAAGTGTGAATGCGCCTTGGCCAGTGTCGGAGTGTACTCGTCGGCGGAGCTGCCTTAGGCTATGTCGCCTTGCTATTTGACTGCGGACGACACCTGGCACATATCAACATGCATACGCTACATCAGCCGTATACAACATACATACATAAATATGGTATATGGGTTTGTGAAATCATGTCTGGCAAGGACGGCTTGTTTATGTTGCATATTGGGATTAACCGCAACACCAACAACAACTACAAAATGTTGATGAAATTGCTTTTGAAAACAAGAATGACCTTAACTCCGGCAGCACCGAAGCCATAATACCTTACAAGGTGCATTTCGTTTCTATTTTGATCGATCAGTTTGTATGATAGCTATGTACATATATGCTATAGTGGCCCGATTTGAACAATCTGTACGGAGATTGTAGCTTTACCTAGGATATTAATCTGTGCCAAATTTCGAGAAGATGTCTTGGCAAATAAAAAAGTTTTCCATACAAGGAACTGCTTTTGATCGGACGGTTTGTATGGCAGCCATATGCTATAGTGGTCCGTTCCGATATGTTCGGAGATTATAACGTTCCCTTTGTCAATAATCTATGCCTAATTTTGTGAAAACAGACTGCCTATCTCGCAACGTTACAATCGAACAAACCACGTGCGGGATGGGATAGATACCGAGAGCTGAAGACGGAAGCGAGGCGTATTTGCATACAAAAAAAGAAAGAGGTCTGGGTATGAAAAGCTTGACAAGTTGGCCGACAGTGTTTCAAGACTGGAGTAATACTCTTGTAGAACCCCCAGAGGTGCTATATGGTGCAGAGCCATGGACGATGACAACATCTGATGAGTCGACGTTACGAGTTTGCGAGAAAAAGGTTCTGCGAAAGATTTATGGTTCTTTGCGCGTTGGCCACGGCGAATATCGCATTCGATGGGACGATGAGCTGTACGATATATACGACGACATTGACATAGTTCAGCGAATTAAAAGACAGCGGCAACGTTGGCTAGGTCATGACGTCCGAATGGGCGAAAACACTCCAGCGGTTTCTACGCCAGTAAAGAAGAAGAATTTCGTGAAAATATTTTGTCAAATAAGACATTTTTTCAGTACAACAAATTGATTTTGATAATTCAGTTTGTGTGGCAGCCTTATGCTCTAGTGATCCAACTTCTTGGGAAATAGAGAACGTAAGCAAAATTTTACCGATATCAAAAACTAGACTACTTGTAGTTCGTGTATATACAGTTAGACGGACAGAAGGACATCAATTCAGCTTGTCACACTGATAATTTATAGGTTATACGTTTGGATATTACAATCTTCGCGGAAAACTCAATACCATATATGTACCCTGTTCAGGGTATAACTAAAGACAAGCCACAATAGAGATATTGCCTCGAGCGCTCTCTCACTCTGTCAGCCAGTTTTTGATGTTGCACGGCGAAACCGCCAGCTGATGGCAGCGGATGCTGGCTGCTGTTGACCTTTGACCAAGGTGAATTATGCCTCAACAACAAAGCGTATGTGCTGTGGCACCTGTGGCTGTGTCAATGCCTGGCCTACTTTCTCTTCTCCATGAACCACGATACAGCAACATACACACCTAAGCATTACACCAGAACGCAATGTCGTTGAGATTCGTTGTTGCCGTGACGCGGCGAAATTAAATTATGCGTTTTAGACACACTGCGTTGTGAACTCTACATATTGATACGAAATGCTGTTACATGAAGGTCATTTGTGTTTTAAATGCAATTTTAGTTGGCTTCAGCGACTTAACTGTGTTAGACAACATAGAAGTAGGCGTTTCGCGCATTTTGATACATTATCTATGTTTGAAAATTTTTCGCGATCACACACTTAAAAATCTTAATCTAACCTCGATTGGAGGTGAACTTAATTATCTCCT
Organism: Bactrocera tryoni; assembly: GCF_016617805.1. Classification (NCBI taxonomy): domain Eukaryota; kingdom Metazoa; phylum Arthropoda; class Insecta; order Diptera; family Tephritidae; genus Bactrocera; species Bactrocera tryoni. The sequence goes on from NC_052500.1 coordinate 18,965,250, forward strand.
TGAAATTTGTTCAATAAACACAAATGTGCAAGGTCGCGTGATGATATCCTGAGCTCGAACAAATTTATATAAATATGTTATGCAGTTGGCTCTAATTATTAATTTTTATCCTTGAGAGCAAAAATTTATCATAATGAACCGTTTCAAATAACTTCAATATCTTCTAGTCAAATACTTAGACTTTGTTCATAATTTTAAACTTCTTAATTTTTTCTTCAAAATCTATTTCGTCCCCTTTAAAGGGATTCGGGTTTCGCGCGAAATTTACATTACAAAGTCTTACTATTTTTTGCTCACCGTAGTATGATCTAATGTCAATCTGAAGAGATTTAAAATCTTGCTTTGACTCTTTCGAATTTCAAAAAAATTCTCAATTTGGATTTTGCATATTTATCAAATGTAACATACTTTCATGTATTTAAAAATACTTTCCGAAAATTTCGATTTGATCTGGGAAATAGTTTCAGAAATAGGAGCATATTTGTAAGAATTTTTTTGTTAGAGGAAATCGGTTATACCTGTTTTGCAGACTTACATATATTTAACGGGCGATCTAAGTGCAAGTACTTTTTTCAATAGCAATTTTTAGACAAATCACGCGTGAGTCGTGCCAAGCTGTCATGTTATTTTTGTTCGGTATTGTTTGGCATTACATCATGGAAATACCTACTCCTGAACAACGTTTTCAAATCGTTCAACTTTATTACGAAAATTAACGCTTCGCTCAACTTATTATCAACATAATCGACCTACTGAGCGTACTATTGGCAACACCATCACCCATCTTGAGACCGATTGAATAGACCACATCCAGCTCGCAGTGCAGAGAATATAGCAGCCGTAGCTGAAAGTGACACGAAGACAGTGGAGAGCAACTAGGACTAAAGAATGGAACGACTTGGCGCATTTTACGTCGAGATCTTAAATTGAAAGCGTACAAAATACAGCTGGTGCAAGAAGTGAAGCTGCTCGACCTTCTCCAGCGACATCACATCGTTCTATGGGATCTTGAAAAGCTCCAAGAAAATCCGACGTTTTCGAGCCAAATCTTGTTAAGCGATGAGATCTATTTCTGGCTCAATGTTTATGTAAGCAAGGAAAATAGCCGAAATTGGGACGAAGAGCAACCTGAAGAGATTCAAGAGCTGTCACTTAATCCAGAATAAACAACGGTTTGTTGTGGTTTGTAGGCCGGTGGAATCATAGGTACATATTTCTTCAAAAATGATGGTGGTGAGAAAGTAACGGATTATTTAACCACTGAAATTGAAGCTCGTGATCTCGGCGACATTTGGTTTCAACAAGACGGCGACTCTTCCCACACATCGCATCAATCAATAGATTTATTGAGAGATCACTTCGATAAGCAGATAATTTCACATTTTGGGCCGGTCGATTGGTCACCAAAATCGTTTGATATCATACCGTTAGACTTTTTCCAGTAGGGATATGTAAAGTCTAAAGTCTATGCGGGCAATCCCGCTTCGATAAAATACCATTAAATTTTAAATTTTTTCTGTATTTTTACTTTAAAAAAAGTAAAGGAACGTAGAAATGGATTAGCCTTTATAATGGCGTTTTAAGCTTCATCCACAGCTCAAACCGGTCAAGTTGGCACAGTACTAAAACAGCTATAACTTCGGAAACAATAGAATTTTAAAAAATCATTTTAGGTGGAGATTTTTAAATATCTAAGCTATCGAATTACGAAAGAAATTAAATTTTTCTAAAATTTCTAGACTAGAATATCGCCTTAAGTATTTCTTTACGGATTACCCGGAGATACTACGCGATCTTACTTCTTCCCATCAACTAACCTCATTTTATTTTATTAATTTCCTTAGACTAAGCATATTTTAATATCATTACTATCTTCTTTTACAGTTGTCTAAATGGAACGATGTCAAAACCAACGAAGAAGGCGGTAAGTTGAAGTTATTTTTTTCACTTTCCTTATATATTACTGAATAATAAAAGAAGAAATTAACAGGAGGTTTGAGTGATATGAAATTTTAAGCAGCACTAGAGTATCACTGCTATAATTTTATATTTAAACAGGTACGGACATCCACTTCCTCGACATCTGATTTCACGTTTCTAACTTTACCCGTTTAGTAGTTTTGAGAAATTTTGCTCTTATAATGATAATTTCGCTTGCTGAAATAGCCGTTGAGCCAAAAATGAGTACTTCTAAGAATGCAAGCTGTTTTTAACATGAAAAGGGTGTGTTAAATTTGCCACGAACTTGCCACCTAGAAGAAAACTTCGGAGTCCCTATTAAATATACAAATACTCCAACAATAATAATAATATATATAATTAAGTAGCATAACGAGCGGAGTCGACTAGTCTTCTATTCTTCCTTACTGGGGTAGACACTGTTTACGAGGTTATAGCCGAATTAGTCTGTATGTTCTTTACTAATTCCTCAGGGTTTGAAATGTCAAACTAAAATTTCTCCAATTAGCTATTCATTTGTCCGAACCGCTGATATCGTACCACCCTAGCATACAGCTGCATTACAAACTGACCGATCAAAATCGAGATAAAGATCTTTTTATACCCTTTTACACTATAAGAAATACACTTGTATCGCGTATTATTTTGTTGTTTTTACTATATTTATATGAGCTTTGTCAGTTCAACTCGCAAAAAAGTCAATTAGTTCTATGTCGATGCCGACAGTTGATTAACAGAAAATCGTTGTCTTTCGATCTACTTCAACGGCCCGTTAGGGTGGGTTTCTTCAGGTTTTATCAATGGAAACCGCGTACTCACACCCAAACGAGAAATTGTCACAAAGTCTAGGGGCACTCTGAAGAGATGCTGACGACGGTCCTCAAAATTCAATTTCAGTAATTTCTAAACTTTTGACAAGTGTAGAAGTGTACAGAGTTGATAGTAATATCCTTAGCTCATTTATTTGTCATTTTTATACTCTTGCAACCAGTTACTACCCAGTAAAATTGTTTTGTTCACCTAACGGTTGCTTGTATCACCAAAATCGAGTTGGATGTGGGGTTGTAGGTATATATATAAGTGATCAGGATGACGAGGCGAGATGAATCCCGTGTGATTGTCTCTCTGTCCGTCCGTCCCTCGGTCCGTCTTAAGAAAAAAATCAGATACCTTACACCTGTGGAAAAAAAATTTAAAAAAATGTGCGTGGCTCCGTCCTGAAATAGATTTAATGTACATAACTCGTAAACCACTAAAGCTATAATAACCAAATTCTCTCAGAAAAATTTCTATGAGAACCACGCCTACTTCTCATAAAGCACAATTTAAATTCCATATAATTCTTTCACTTTCAATATACAAATCAAGCAACAATCAAATATTCGGACAAAACATTGCACAAATAGTGCTTTTAAGATAACCCAGCTGGAGTGTAAAAATTGTCAAAATCGGACTATAACTGTTCAAACCTCCACGTACCTAATACATATGTGGACCCCAGTGCGTTTGGCTGGCTTTTTACCAAAAATATCTGTGAATATGTTAGTAAAATTCGGGAAAACTTTTCTTAGATAAAAAATATACCTTTTTGTTAAAAATGGGTTTAATCGTCATACTCTCCACAGCTCCCATATGCCTAACATACAGCTTTTCGAACTTCTAGGTGACTTTATACTATATAATATATGTATATCCGCCAATGTGAGAATTATTTTAATGAAATTCAGGGAGCTTATTTTTCTAAAAGCAGTTAATCTCTGCACCTAAAATGGATAAAATCAGGTGAAAACTAGTCTAGACCCCATATAACTAATAAACCATATGCACCTTAAGGTATTTCGCTGGCTGTGATCTTGGCAAGTTGCAAGAGTATGAAATTTTCGGTTATACCCAAACTTAGCCGTTCCTTACTTGTTTTATTTGACTTTGTCAGCTCCTGAATTTGGAGTTGGAAACTCTCAATTATTATATTCCATAGAAATTTTTAACATATATAACGTGGAAGTGGTATCTTACACGGTTCCAACCTTATACATATGTATATGACAAAAAGAAAAAAATATATTTTTAAGCGATTATCTTGAGGGAACCTAGAAAATCTAGGATTCGCTTATTATAAAACAAAACGACTCCTCTCAAAAAATAATATCTACTTCCGTTTAATTTTTTTTTTTTTTTCAAATATAGACGCTAGTATTTGTTTCAGTATTCAATAATTAAAATGTGTTGAAAAATAAATTAAAATGTTACTCATACGCCCCACCTGCTCCCACACGTCTGCATGGAATTAATTGGTTGCAATCTGTGTGGCGATGTTTACTGTTTGAAATTGTGCGAAAATCACGTACCAAATGAATTATTTTATTCGAATTGACAGACACAAAGCCAGTAATATCAATGAAATGAAATCATCAGCGTTTGTGGATAAATCGTCAGAAAATCTAAAAAAAAAATGTATGAAAAAAAAATAGAAAAAAAAATATTTCTGAACGAAAATATCGCCTGGAATAGCAATAAAATTGAAAATAAACATTTTAAACTTATTAATGCTGTATTCGAAGGGGCAAGAAGACGTTATGGAAAGTGTGCTAATATATATAAAAATTCCAAAGATTTAAAAAAAAGAGAAGAAAAGAAAATTTGAAATGGGAGAATTATGTATATTGCATTTGTGCATATGTACTTGTATAAGTTTAAGTGTGGTTGTGTGCTAATGAGCTTCTTCGCTAAAACACGTAGCTGGAAATAATTCGCTTGCAAAGCTAGAAAGTATGCTAGAAAGCACGTGAGGATTTAGAGGGATTGCAGTTGCTTCATTGGCATGCAGCGCATGTTTTCAGGTCAATCAATAAAGCAAATATGCTATTACAAATCGGTAGCATAAATGCATGCTCACACACACACACACACACACACAAATAACAGTTAGTATTCCTGTTGTGTACAAGCCACCACTTGTGTTTCTACTGCATTGTTCGACTCCTTGTTTTGTTTTTTACACACACACACAAATACATACAACACTAACAATGAAATTATCGATCGAAGCCGCAACGAGAAGCCAGTCTTCCCTTCACATATACAAATATGCAATATATACTATTTTTTCATAATTTCATTCACCTAGCTGGCAACAAATTCAGCGACCGACTAGCGCGCGACCTGCCTCAACTGCTCGCCATGTGTCGTAAGTAACGGCACGGACGGCTAAAGAGGATTTGAACTCGGCTCGACACGATACGACCGATATCTCGCTTGAAGGTGCTATGCTCGTTGAGTTCAATGCACCCGTCAGGGGCCAGCGAAATAGTAAATTACTTATAAATATTGCACGAGATGGTTGCGTGCAGGCGTGTACTTCACCCTAGTTCATAGCTTTAGTAGGTTCAGAGTGGGGTGGGTATAGGTACCGTAATTGCTGGCGTATTTGTAGCAGTTTATTCATACAAAAATATATTTAGTATTTTGACTGCAACTAATTACAGTTATTGACAGCTATTTAAAGCTGAAATACTCTCACTTTCATGCACGTACATATATTTTCATTTCATTTGTTGCTATATTTAGTTGAACTGTATAAGCATTCATTAAAATTAGCATTCATTAATCATTTTCAACGAGAAATGACCCAATTTTCATTGAATAAGCCAATATGTAAATATAATAAATGTATGTGATGCGTACCCGTGTGGGATATGGTTACTAGAAAGCGCGATTGGCTCATCCTCTACCAATTAAATAAACTAAGCCCAGAAAAAATTTAAGTCTGGCTGCACCGAAGCTATAATACCTTTCACAGGTGCATTTCTTATAGCATAAAAGGGTATAAAAAGATCTCTAACTTCATTTTGATCAGTCTATAGTATAGCTAAGTGCTATAGTGCTCCGATCTGAACAATTACTTCGGATATTCTATGCCACATTTAGTGAATATATATTGTCGAATCAAAAAGTTTTTCCTACAAGGCTTGGTTTTGATCGATCAGTTTGTATGGCAGCTATATGCTACAGTAGCCCAATATCGATGATTCCGACAAATAAGCAGTTTTCTGTGGAGAAAAAAACATGTTCAAGGAACGTGGTATGCCGCGCGAGCTCACAATAGACCAAAAAGAATCGCGAATTGAGGATTTATATAAAAACTGGATGAAATAGAATTTTTAGCTTACTCTCCAAACTTCTTTTACCTGTCTGAATACGTTTTCTGCAGATCTGTAGAGTAAATTTCGATGTCAGCGATATCGTGTGAGGGTACGGACATTCCACTAAAATTTCTACTCGGAGATGCTTTTTCGAGCTTAGAAGCAAAAATAATCATATGGTATCAAATTTAGAGAATACGGTGGATGAAGCTTGAGTCCATAACCCAATTTAACCAATTTGGACGTGGTGACGGAGGAGATTTGAGCCGTTGCAATGTAATGGTAGAACAGCGTTTTTTCTTCGCCAAATATTTTTCTAGTTAGCTCAGTAATTCGGCTTAGCAAATCCCTCTGACCGTTTTGTCTTTTATCCAAATTCGATTTAGGTGCCACCTTAACCATGGACGTGCTTTGTTAGTCGATTCAACTAACAATCATCAACAATCAATTTGCAAACAGCGGCAAAATAGCGAAGCCCGTCCAGGGTTAATAATCTCAGAAAAAGGTAGCCTTTCCTTCCAATAGGACAGTCTTCGCTTTCTTCGAAGAAGGTTCACCGATTCAATCCACTGTTTCTACTGTTCCTTGAGCCCTGGCATGTGCCAGTGGATCCATGTTTCAGAAATCGATTAAGGTCCCACCTTAATAATCCTAGAAAACGGTAGCCTTTCCGCCAAATTGGACAGTCTTCGCCTTTTTCTACTGTTTCCACTGTTACTTAAGCACTGGTATGTACAAGTGGCTCCATGTTTCAGTGCGGAATGGTCTCAGCAGTTTTTGACCCTGATTAAGTACAATTCGTAGGTTCTTCTGTCATTTTGTGGCCGTTGACAAAACATAAATAAGCTCCCAATTGTGACAAAACTGTCTAAAAATCTAGCAAATGGCGCTTCAAAAATGAGTCGATAATTTTAAGACCAAAATTCGTTGAAGGCTATATCAGCCGAGGGTTATATTAGCGTTGGCATGCTTATATTGGCGCAGTAGCCTGCTTTAAAGACGTTATTATGTTTAAATACCAAAATTTTGATTTTTTGGCAGTCCGCGTAAATTTTCAGATCAGATGATTAATACTATGGAATAAGTAGACCTGAGAGTATTCGAGTCAATAAGCACCGGGGGAAAGCAGAGGAAGAGAAAGACGTCCACTCCGTTGAATAACAATTTTCAAGAATCCAACATGGATATGACCCAAATCACTTACGAGGTTATGCCGAAAATCATGAAGAAAAATTTGGAGGGTGCGTGCGCAAATTTCTTCTTAGCCCCGGAGGTCTAATTATTATGTCTTAATCTAGCAAATTCAGGCTTAGGTTTTATTATCTTCATTAATTTCTCTCCCTTCTACTATTCCTTTTTTCCTCAACAACAATCATTAATCTTCTTCAGCCTTTTTCTGCGTTTCAAAACACGCTTCCACACATACACACACACTTTTGTATAAATCGAATACTTTCTTCTCCTTTCTACACATATTCGTTTTGAACGCATTAAAAAATATTAAAGTCAAAGGTCATTTTTGCATTGTGCCGCATTTATCGAGTAACCAACTCAATGCCATTTCAAATTAAATGCCAAAAACTGACACACTTTCCACACATAACGAACGGTAACACACCACAAGAATGCAACAATTGACCCAGATTTTCAAACTTTCGCCATGGTGGGGTGCATTGACGATAGTGCAATGGCAAAACATAAACAATCCTTCTTACTCACACATGCATTCACACATACACATATGTACATACGGGTTTGCGTATATGACTGTGTGGTTGTTGTTATTGACTATCGATGTGATAGGCAAGTGCGCACAGCACGAGCATGTAATGCGACTTTTCGACCGTTAATCCTGGTATTCTGTTGGTTTGTTGACAACTGTGTGGCTATAGTCATCCAAAGAGACATAAGAACACGTGCACTTACGTCTAAGCTAATTCAATGTTAATTAAATAATATTTATATTTACATAATTTTGTAGAATCAAAACAAATATGTTTTGCACAGAAATTCAGAAATCGACAAGGTGACCCATATTCATAGGCATGGTTCAAGCTGATTGAAGATTTGTGGCCTTGTTATTTAGAGTAGAGTTCTTGGTATTGTTTTGGCATTTTATTATTGTTATTACATTATTGATATATCGTACGAAAAGTGACTTGTTTTGGAAGATTTTCAATGTCAAAATATTATATTTTTGTTTGTTAAATATTATTATAATGGGTGATCCAAGTAGAGGTTCTTTTTTCAATAGCCTTTTCTTGATAGATCTCACGTGAGTCGTGTCAAGATCTCGTGTTATTTTTGTTTAGTATTGTTTGGCATTTCATCATGGAAAGACTTACGCCTGAACAATGTTTACAAATCGCTCAACTTTATTACGAAAATCCACTTTCTCCAAAAACGTATTTCGCGCCCCATCTTGAGGCCCAGCATTCATTATTTGATCGAATATTATCAAATAATCACGTCCAGCTCGCAGTGATGAAAATATAGCTGCCGTAGCTGAGAGTGTACGCGAAGATCGTGAAAAGTCGATTCGGCACCGCTCGCAGCCACTCGGACTGACGTATGAAACGACTTGTCGCATTTTACGTCGAGATCATAAATTGAAAGCATGCAAAATACAGCTTGTGCAAGAACTGAAGTTGCTTGACCTTCCCAAGCGACATTTCAACGCTTTGTGGGCTCTTGAAAAGTTCCAAGAAAATCCGACGTATTCGAACCAAATTTTGTTCAGCGATGAGGCTTATTTCTGGCTCAATGGGTATGTAAACAAGCAAAATTGCCGCATATGGGTCGAAGAGAAATCTGAAGAGATTCAAGAGCTGCCATTTCATCAAGGAAAAAACAACGGTTTGGTGTGGTATGTGGGACGGTGGAGTCATGGATTCATATTTCTTCAAAAATGATGGCGGCGAGAAAGTAACGGATTATTTAACCACTGAAATTGAAGCTCGTGATCTCAGCGACATTTGGTTTCAACAAGACGGCGGCACTTCCCACACATCGCATCAAGCAGTGGATTTATTGAGAGAACACTTCGGTGAGCAGATAATTTCACGTTTTGGGCTGATCGATTGGCCACCAAAATTGTTTGATATTACACCGTTAGAGTTTTTTCTGTGGAAATATGTAAAGTCTCAAGTCTTTGCGGACAATCCCGCTTCTATTCAGGCCTTGGAGCAAAACAGCACGTATGTCATATGCCAGTTACCAGTCGAAATGCTCAAACGAGTCATCAGATCATCAAATTGGACTCAACGGATGAACCATCTGAGACGTAGCCGCGGCCAACATTTGAAAAAGATAATTTTCAAAAAATTAATGTCAAAGAATGTTCTTTCGTGTGATAATAAACATTCCCCATTAAATTTGAAGTATCTGTGTTTTTAGTTAAAAAAGTAGGGTACCTCGAAACGAATCACCCTCAATTTAAAATTATTTTATATATTATTTTAAAATTTTATTATTATTATTTAAACTCTTTTTTATGATTTTATTTATTAATTTTAATGTTCTTTTCAACTATCTTCTGGAACCACTTTTGTTTTAACCTCACTTTTTATTTTTTTTACCGTCTCTATTTAACAGATGCCCACAAATATGTTGAAATACAATATGTCTATATCTGCGTATATATAAAGTGTCTAACTTAAGCAGACCGCTTTAAAAATTGTATAACCGATCTGGTAAAGTACACAAATCATTAATCTTATGTCATAAGCTCTAACTCTCTCTAAATGGCTAAACTCGAATGTACTATAATACTAATATTATGCATGAGAAATATCAGTACTCTTTATATTATTACATATTTGGTTAAAGATCTTTTAAATTAAAGGAAGGGTTTCGTGTAAATTAATATTTAATTCATTTCGTAAATCAATACTAATCTCTTCGCTCATACTCCTCGTTTACTGCAGCTCCGTCGATGTTGTCTTAAATTTTTTATAACCTATTTAGATTAGGTTAATTTGGTAGGTTAAGGAGCCACTCATAGACCAGTTTTGCTCCAATGCGATACCAGTTGGATTTCAGTTATGAGGTCCATGAGGGTCTATTAAATTTCGAATAATTCAACCGACCCAGCTATTCTCATAATATATTTGAGTGGAAAATATTTCCATTCCATCGAATGTTCGAAGTTTTACACAATTTCGTCTATTTTAAAACAGGCAATAATACTGATTATACTGAAAAAATACAGTCTTGAATTCCAACGAAGCAACCTGCTTAGTACGAATACTCTTGAAATTGAGATCGAGTTAAAGTTCACTAACCTCTTAAACTCGGACCGCCGAGTCAACCGCTTATGCATCCAATCTCATTAGAAATTGGAGTTATCGTAATGCAATCGTTACTTCCTTTCGAAATTAGTGTCGAAAAAGAAAAGTGTTCATTTTATTCTTTTTACAAATGCATACGCGAGGGCGGTGTGATAAGTGCTTAGCGTAAAATAAAAATATAAATTTTGAAAGAAATTGAAATTTAATTACGTTAGTTTACAGTCATTTTGTGACTGCGAAGATGGAGACTGTTTCTTGGAAATATTGAAAATTTTTTGTGTTGTAGACAAAGAGTGTAGGGGGCAAACCGCCACTATTTACTAAAGTAACAAAAATGGTTGTACGTGATAGAAAATTTTTGAACTCAAATTCGTAATCAGAACACCTCTAATACCCCACAGACCTTTTAGCACATCAGTCGCAAATATCTCCGTCAGATTTGTTGAGTAGTACTACCAACATAATCTCTTTTTAGCTGGCATGGTGAGAGAGCACTATTTTCTGCGCAACATGGATTTTTTTTTGCTATCAATTCGATTTGGACTATTGATTCGGCATTATAGAGCCCTCTGACAATTTTGCCGTTCTCCAGGTAGTCGATGAAGATCTAGCCTTGCGCATCACGGAAAACTGTGTTTATCACTTTTCGGGCCAATAACACAGACTTTGGCTTCTTTAGAGCAGGTTCGTCGGGTGAAATCCAATATTTACAATGTTTCTTGGACTCTGGTCACATATTCCGTCCACGGACACGAAATTATCTAAGCGATCGATCACTGTGCGATTTGACTTTCAAAAAGAAGTATCGAATCACTCATCATTTACTTAATTTTCATTTTTTTTAAAGTCCTCAGCCACATCAGCTTCCACACGGAACCGAAACAAAATTATGTACCCGATTTTTACAATTACCTTCTACGAGAATTCCAAGTACTTATCGCATGGTACACCTTCTTTCGGTAAATACGGGTCTCAACCTTTCAAGATCCAAGAAGCACGATATTCTAATCCGGTAGCCGTAAACTTAATGATATTTAAGGCAGTCTTTTTTGCCTGGTTCTTTGGTTCTGATATGTTTGAAGAGCGGCCAAAGTTAATTAAGTCAGTGCTACCCACAGAGCTTTAGGAAGTAGCCTTCCTTGAAAAAAATAGGGCTCCAGTACTCAAGCAAAAAGGTTGTAAATAATATTTGATTTGATTGAATACTAATTGAATCAAAAAAAAAAAAATTATAAAAATAATAACAAATTTATATTTAATTTCCCATTAATTTTTATCTGCAGACGAAGGAAAAAAGTTGCATTTTGTGAGTCCGGCGCGTAGAAAATCAGTGCTGGCGCCAATTTTGAGTAAAATAAAGAATGGTACCGATGCATTGGATGCTGAGAAAAAGGGTAACGGTGGTATTGGCGGTCTCGGTGGTACAGGTGGCGGCGGTAGTGGTGCCAATAACGGGATTGGCGGCCTTTTGAGCAGTGGCAACAGTGATAACAGTCATGTGACCATACCAATTGAACCGGCTAAAAAGGTCAAGGTGAGTGTGTGCGTGAATTTATTCACATAAATAAATATATACATAAATACATACATTAGTACATATGTATGTTATATATAAAAAGTCCATATACATAAGTATGTATGTACATATGTGAAGTATTAAATGAGCAAATGTGTCAAACAAGCGCCGAAGCACGTGCAAAATCGTGCTAAATGCAACATCAAACAAATGTCAAACATTAAAAGTAAACAAACATGCACAGCGAGTACATATGTATACATATTTGCATATGTATATATGTGATGTTACTTATGTGTAAACATATGTATGTGCTGGCTTGTTGTTTGTTTTTAATAATTTGCAAGCGCATTTGGCCTTGAGTTTACGAATTGAGTAACCATAAAAATGATGGCAATATTTCACAGCGTCATAGCATACACGGCATGATGGAGGAGGAGAACATTGTGCGGCCACATCAGGAGATCCGTCAGTTAACCTTGGAGGAAAAGAAGTTTCTGCTGGCGGTGGAGCGCGGCGACATGGCAGGAACACGAAGGTAAGTCGATTAATTCGATATATAACCGAGTATAAAAACAAATACACTATATTTGGATAAATGTATATATGTATATGTAATAATCATATATACGTATAGTAGGGTGAGCCACAAAAAAAAAATTATATCGAATTCATGGGTTGAAATAACGTACATATGTATATATTAAAATATATATCCCTGCTTTAAGAAAATAAATTAAAATTTTGATTTTTTTTACTTTTCGAAGCTTTAAATATTAGAATTATTTAATTTAAAAAAGATATACCCCGATGAAGATTGTTTAGGTAATTTGGTATTTGATACTCTACAAGAATTAAACATTTTCATCTTAAAATCAAGCTAAGCCATCTCTTGGCAAACCGCATATAATTATAGCCCAATATATTAGGGTGAGCAAAAAAAAAATTAAGGATATTTGATTAATTTTGTATATTTTGAATTTATTTCGCTTTTCAATATACAAATTTTTTATTTAAAAAATTTCCCTTAATTGAAAAAAAAATTGCCCCTATGAAGATTGTTTAGGAAATTTGGTATTTGATTCTCTAGAAGAATTAAACATTTTTATCTTAAACAAAGCTAAGCCATCTTTTGGCAAACCGCATATAATTATAGCCCAATATATTAGGGTGAGCAAAAAAAAATTAAGGATATTTGATTAATTTTGTATATTTTGTATATTTTTCGCTTTCAAAGCTTTTAAATATACAAATTCTTGAACTGAAATAAATTTCCCTGAATAGAAAAAAAATTTCCCGATTAAAATTTTTTTAGTAAATTTTATGATCCACAACACCCGCACTGTAAAATTTTTTTTTTGAGTAGTTCAAAAGCCATGGTATTTTTTAATGAAATTTGTGACATGTAAATGGGAAATTTTAAATGCTCACCGGCACCTTTAAAATTTAAGCTAAAAATTCAGCCTCGCAGGGATATTTCTTTCTTTTTTGGCTCACCCTAATATACATATGTATGTACATACATATTTATTTTACAAAAATTCTCACATACACTTCTTCGCTCTTAGGATGCTACAAAAAGCGCAGGATACCGACTACATCAATGTAAATTGTGTCGATCCTTTGGGACGCACTGCCCTACTCATGGCTATCGACAATGAGAATTTGGAAATGGTCGAATTGCTCATCAGCTATAATGTTGATACGAAGGATGCGCTTTTGCACTCAATTTCAGAGGAGTTTGTGGAGGCCGTGGAGGTGCTTTTAGATCATGAGAATGTCAGCTTTCACACGGAGGGCAATCATGCAAGTCCTTTTGTGATAATTTAGAAGTAGTAAATATAATTATACTCACAATCTCTGCTTGTAGAGCTGGGAATCGCAATCGGAGGATACTTCAACATTTACACCCGATATAACGCCACTTATTTTGGCCGCACATCGTGATAACTATGAGATAATCAAAATTTTACTAGATCGTGGAGCTGTACTGCCAATGCCGCATGATGTAAGGTGTGTTTAACGTACATATCTATGTTAAGATGGGTAGACGGAAGGTATTCTGTATTCTTTGAACGAAGCTATCATTGGTATTGTTACACCTTCGTCCTTCTTTCTGAAAGTAGAGCGAAATGACAAGAACTTGCGTCGCTCCCACAACAGACGGCTCAACATTACCGGAATACATTTTTTACAGACTTTTTTCTACTTGGCGCTGGAGAAATCCTTCTAAGCCTAGAAGATGAATTATTTCACCAGGACTCTCTTCACAGCAACTATTCATTTCCTTAATTTTTAATTTCTTCACTTTAATTAGAAATTATTCCTAAAGCTCTTCAGAGTTAAAACCATTTTAATATATTGTAAAATGCCTTACAGATGCGGCTGCGACGAATGTGTTCAATCACGCCAAGAAGATTCACTGCGACACTCACGTTCGCGCATTAACGCTTATCGTTCGCTGGCCAGTCCTAGTCTCATAGCATTGTCATCGAAGGATCCTATTTTAACTGCATTTGAATTGTCATGGGAATTGAGACGTTTAAGTTTCCTCGAACATGAATTTAAGGTAAATACTTCAGGAGATGATAATACAACAAATTTACAGAACATTTTTTGCCAGAATCTATCGCAAGCGTAAACTTAATTTCCTTGCTTTTGCAGAATGAATATCAGGAATTGCGTAAACAATGCCAAGACTTTGCCACCGCTTTGCTCGATCACACACGCACCTCACACGAATTGGAAATTCTACTAAATCATGATCCCACCGGACCAATCTATGAACATGGCGAGCGTATGCATTTAAACCGCTTGAAATTGGCTATCAAATTGCGACAGAAAAAGGTGCGTATTGTCAGTCTCACATAATGTTTTTGTTTTACTTAATATTATTTAACGTCCGGTATAGTTTGTGGCACACTCCAATGTGCAACAGCTCTTGGCGAGCATTTGGTATGAGGGTCTGCCAGGATTTCGACGCAAGAATATGGCACTGCAGGCATTGGATATCATTAGAATCGGTACGTAGTATTTTTCTGGCTTATGCTATTGAGCCAACATTTCTGAATCTCCATTATCTTCAATCATTGCAGGTATAATGTTTCCGATTTTCTCATTGGCTTACATCTTGGCACCATATTCCAGTATTGGACAGACAATGCGCAAACCATTCATAAAATTCATATGCCATAGTGCCTCCTACTTTACATTTCTATGTAAGTACTATCAAACTAAAGCAAGACAAATTATCATTAAAGTATGCTCTATTTAATACAGTTCTGCTGATGCTCGCTTCACAGCGCATTGAGACTTTCATTGGTGGCTGGTTTTGGAGCGACTCGCAAAACATAATCGCCGAGGTGGAAGAAGTACCCACCAAACGTGGCGCAAAACCGACTTTTATCGAGTGGCTGATACTGGCATGGGTTTCCGGGCTCATTTGGAGCGAAGTGAAGCAGCTGTGGGATGTTGGCCTACAAGAATATCTCAACGATATGTGGAATGTTATCGATTTTGTAACGAATTCACTTTATGTAGCCACAGTGGCTTTGCGCGTAGTGTCTTTCTTTCAGGTGGTTTGCTTTTACTTTCGACTTGTGCTTAATTTCTTATAAATTGTTAATTTTTACACTCCCACGCCCACAGGTGCAAAAAGAAATGATCATTAATCCGAATGCCACCGATTTGCCGCGTGAGCGTTGGGACACCTGGGATCCAATGCTCATCTCGGAAGGCCTCTTTAGTGCGGCAAACATTTTCAGTAGCCTCAAATTGGTATACATCTTTTCGGTGAATCCACATTTGGGACCACTGCAAGTGTCCCTGTCGCGTATGGTTATGGATATCATGAAGTTTTTCTTTTTGTACGTGCTCGTTTTATTCGCCTTTGGCAGTGGCTTAAATCAGCTGTTGTGGTAAGTGCTCACAGAAAACTAAATTTCTGAATTGATATTTATTATTATAACAATAACAACTTCGCTTTTTGCAGGTATTATGCTGATTTAGAAAAGAAACGTTGTCCGGAAGTTTCGCCCTCAAATGTGCTCATCACCATGAACGGCACCACGGATGCAAACGCTTGCATTGTTTGGCGTCGATTTTCAAAGTATACTGAATGTGGTATTCGCAAGAGATTTTCAGTGAAATAATACTTTTTATGTTTATGTTTACCGTTTCAGTCTTTTCGAGACCACTCAAACCCTCTTTTGGGCCGTTTTTGGTTTAATCGATTTGGATAGCTTCGAGTTGGATGGTATTAAGATTTTCACGCGCTTTTGGGGAATGCTGATGTTCGGCACATATTCGGTTATAAACATAGTTGTGTTGCTGAATTTGCTCATCGCAATGATGAATCATTCGTATCAACTAATCTCGGTAAGTTTTTTGGAAGTTTGGTTATAAAATCTGTCAGTAAGGAACAAGCTTGTGACACTTAGAATATTAATTATATAATTAAGGAATAGACAGACACGGATGATGTGAGTCGCTTTATTCATGTCCGTCTGTCTGCATATGTATATGCGAACTAGTCCCGCAGCTTTTGAAATATCTATTCAAAATCTGGCATACGTCCTTTTCTTCACAAGAAGCTTAGTGGAAACTTTTTTATTTGAAGAGATATTTTCACAAAATTTGGGAATAAATATTTTCCAATACAAAGATACAACCTCCGAAGAAATTGTTCAGATCAGATCACTATAACATATAGCTGTCATACAAACTGACCGATCGCAATCAAGTCCTTGTATGGGAAGCTTTTATATCAGAAGAGATATTTTCACGAAACTTTGCATGTATTATTTTCCATTACAAAAATACAATCACCAAATAAATTTTTAAGATCGGACCACTATAGCATATAGCTGTCGTACAAACTGAACGATCGCAATGAAGACCTTGTATGGGAAACGTTTTTATTTGAAGAGATGTTTTCACGAAAATTTGCATGGATTTTTTCCCAGTACAATAAAACAAACACCGAAGAATATCTTTAGATCGGACCACTATAGCATATAGCTGCCATATAAAGTGAACGATCGCAATCAAGTCCTTATATGGGAAACTTTTTTATTTGAAGAGATATCTTCACGAAATTTTGCATGGATTATTTCCCAGTACAATAAAACAAACACCGAAGAATATCTTCAGATCGGACCACTATGGCATATAGCTGCCATACAAACTTTCCGAAGTCAGCCGAAGTTCACGTTTATTCTTGTTGATAATTTCTTTCTCAAATCTTAGGAACGCGCTGATGTCGAATGGAAATTTGCGCGTTCTAAATTATGGATAAGTTATTTCGAGGAAGGTGGCACCTGTCCACCACCATTTAATATTATACCGACACCGAAATCCATATGGTATGTGTTCAAGTGGGCGCGTAGGGTGTTCTGCAGTGGATCGTCAGCGGCCAGACGCGAGCATCTAAAGACAATAAGAGTAAGAACAAGATAAAAAACACGAATAAGCATATTGAGATTAAAAATACAATAATTTTTCTATTTTAATAGCGCAAAGCTCAACAGGCAAGTGATCGCGATTTCAAATATCAGGTATTTCCAAAAAAAAAACATAAATATATAGAACACTTATATAATACATACATTCAACGCTTCCAGCAAATAATGCGTAACTTGGTGCGTCGTTATGTAACTGTCGAGCAACGCAAAGCCGAGTCGCAGGGTGTCACCGAAGATGATGTGAACGAAATCAAGCAGGATATCTCTGCATTCCGTTGTGAACTTGTGGAGATTTTGAAGAATAGCGGCATGGATACAAATGTGACAGCAGGACAAGGCGGTAGGTGGTGGCTTACAAAAGGTGTAGTATATTAATACCTGCATTTTGTTCTTCTCTCGCTTTCTACAGGTGGTGGCGGCAAGAAAAATCGGCAGAAGGAGCGACGGCTTATGAAAGGTTTCAACATTGCTCCACCCGGCTCGACGGGTTCGCTAGCGCCGGTTGCCGAGTTTTCCACCTCGTTAGATAATTTCGACTCACAACACGAAATACTCAGCTCTACGCTGTCGAATCTTTTCAATTCAAATTTTATACAGAAGAATCATCAGAACGGTCATACGAGTGGCAAGGAATCACCAACAAATGGTGCTACTCCGACAACAACAACCACAATCCAAACAACAACAAAATACAATAAATCAGCGCTGAAGCCGCACAACAAACGCATTGCCGGTCACAAAAAGCGCTGGGGTGAGTAAAAATTCCAATCACCATTCATTCATCATTTCAAATCATCATTCAAACACCAGTTACTTAAATGAAAAGTTCAGAAAGTGTTGACTTAGCAAAATAACAATTTTTTGGACCAAGTTACTCTTTCTCAAAGAATGTTAATCTTATGACGAGATGCTGAACAAATAACCTACTGGAGATCAGTACAAGGCTTTTTTACCATTCTATAGAAAGGACTTACATTTTTCTAACAGGTCAGATAATTGGTTGTCCACCTGTTGTATGTGTAGCGGCAGAATTCTGCGAGTTGGCAGTCCTTGACCGGATAAAAAATGCGGTTCCGTTCCGTTACGTAGACGTAGACCCTACTGTTGTGGTAACGGCAAGCCACCGATTATGCTGCGGTCCATAATTACCGGACTCATATCAATTTACTAGTCTATCTACTAGTAATGAATCTCTATGTATTTGCTATATATTTGTTCGTCACTGCATTAAGCAAGACTCCGTTAAGTTATTGTTATTGCTGTTGTTGTAGCATAAAATATTTCCAAAACAGTTTCTGGTAATGCTACTAAATGACAGTCCTTTGCCAGATATAAATCGAGGACTTACATATCTGGTTACGTAAACTCGAATATCGAGGTAACAACAGACTCCGTTCAGTAAATCTCTGCTTTGAGGTGGATGTGTCTATTTTATCAGCACTTTAATTACATAATGGCTATGATTAGTAGTATTGCATATTCAATATCATATCCAACTCTTCTCTTGCAATTCTTAGGCACACTAATCGAGGCTGCTAAGGTGGGAAATGTCTCTAAAATGTTGGGACGTTCAAAATCTGAAGATTCGGTTTGCAATTCTTCTGCCAACTCATCGCCAGTTCATGGTCAAGTGCATGTCACATACGCACAGAACTCCGCACAGCATTATATAGCCAATGGTGAACCGACAGCCGGCAATCGTCACGCCAACCACCACACACCAACACACAATCCACTACATGCCGGTACATTTATGAAGGAACACAGCAGCAGCTTGAATAGCGGTAGTGGTAACAGTGTCAGCAGCAGCGGGGGCGGCGCATCACACTTCTTTCATACAACAACCGGTGAGTATGCATTGCAAAATCCAATAACATACATAATTTGTTACATCTTAAATTAAACCAACAGGTCTAACTGCCATAGCCGCTTTGAAAAAGAAACGCAAGAAATTCTCATCGAGCAAAAATATCTGCCCCGTCAACGAATCCATGTCCACTGCCAATGGAGTAGAGGCGGCATTGAACGACAAGGTTTTGTATATTTCTACTAGATAGTATTGGAGCAACTGTACTCGTATAACCGAACGAACGAACCGGACGAAAGCAGCACATAAAGTCGTATGTGCATATAGTGTTGTTAATTTACATAGTTGACTTTATTTGTAGTTGGAAAGGGGCGGCAAGCAATCATTATTTACTTGTTCAGAAACTAATAGAGTTTCGAAATTATTTTATTCTACAAAAGTTGGTATTTTCTGAGTTGAACAAGGAATATAGTTTTTTGCGACCATAAGAGTGGAGATTGGTCGAAAGACATGTGAATTTAAAAACAATGTTGTTGAGAATATTTTTGAGCTAAATTTTGAAGTTTTATTCTTAAGTTTCTTCTTAAACTCGTTTGTAGCTGTCAGCCAAATAAAGTAAGGTTGGGTTAAGAGTCTGGATAGTCTAAACAGGGTATAATAAGCTAACCACAACGTTTATAACATATAGAAGGAAACGTGAGAGACCCTATAAAGTATATATGTATGTATTCAATTGATCATGATAAGCTGAGGCGATTACGTGAGGTCCGTCTGTCTATCCGTGCCTCTGTTTGTATATAGCCGTATTAGTTCATCAGTTTTTTTTACACACGTCTTTTTATTCGCTACTCATTTGTCGGAATCGTCGATATCGGTCTACTATTACAAATTTTGCCATACAAACTAACCGATCGGAATCAACTGCTTGTATGAGAAACTTTTTTATTTGATGAGATATCTTCAAGAAATTTGATGTGGGTTATTATCTAAGGCAATGGTGTAATATGCCAATAAATTGTTCATATCAAATCACTATAACATATAGCGTTCATACAAACTGAACGATCGGAATCAAGTACTTGTATGGAAAACTTTCTCTATTGACGAGTTATCTTGAAGAAACTTAACATGGCTTATTGTCTAAATCGATTGTATAATCTCCGAGCAAATTGTTCATATCGGATCATTATATCATATAGCTGCCATACAAACTGAACGGGGAATCAAGTGCTTGTACGGAAAACTTTTCATTTGACGACATATCTTCAATAAATTTGCCATGGGTTACTATCCAAGTCAACGATGAAAAACTTCGGCCATATTTTTCAGATCGGACTACTATATCATATAGCCGCCATACAAATTGGCCGATTAAAAACAAGTTCTTGTAAGGAGAATAAATATGAAGGGTATATAGCTTAGAAGCTCACGTTTTTTCTTGTTTTTAATTTCAAATAACATCAATACACACTCCAGAGGGGAGCAAATACAAAATAATAACTATATTTATTATTCATCAAACCCAGAAAACAAACAGTTTTTTAGACGGATACCACAAAAATGTATAATGATTGCTGCCCCTGTTAGAAGTATAGCATATATTGACTTTTCTATTAAATGTTTCAAATTGATGATAACATATATTTGTATATATATTTTTTCTAAATTATAGTAGATATATATTATAAATTCATATGTTAAAATCATATACCAATCGACAGACCACCGTTATTCCTTCAATTGGCGCAGGCTATATCTTTATTCATAATTACTACTAATGTACATATGTTTATTTATAATAATTTATATTTAAGTATAACTTCTCAATACTAGTTTTTCTCTTTTTCTGTGCTCCTCCACATCTTTCAGTCGCTTAAACGTGTCTCCAGCTATCCAGCATCACATACCGATGGTGTCACGCCAGGTGGCAAAGATGCCATGATCATCGCCAAACCGCGTCGTCATGAACAGACACAAAGTCAACATGACTCTGTCGAAACGTCGACGGAATTTACACTCTCCTCCAGTGAGGCACATCATTTGGATCCATCCAATACATCCGTCAATTCACGCGAACCCCTAATAAGTGGCAGTTATGCATCGACTAGTATAATGGGTTAAGCATACATACATATACGCTAAACCCCATCAAATATATTGTATCCATAACGGTACATACTTAAGCAAAACGAATTATTAAACGAAAACAGTATAGAAATTGATCTCATACATTTTTGGGAAAATCAAATACCCTCATACAAGTAATCATATACATATACTTAGGAGAAATAACCCACATAGCGGTTCTCATCTAATCATTCATACATACACGCATACATATAAAATATGGTTCAGCATATTCGCATTTATAACACTCCTCACAAATGTACGCACATTCAACTCGTTAAACATATCACAATCAGCACTAAATCACCAAACCGAAGCTCAAGCTAAAGCACAACATCAATCAAACAAATGCAGCAATCACATATTAGCTAGAGTAACTTCAAATGGATAACTATATTCAAACATTTTCATTAAATAAGGTGAGCATTGCAATACTCGCTCGTATAAAATTAATGATTTAGTTATTATTATGTCTACTCTTACGTTAGAACTCACTCTTGGTAGATAAAACTTAATTACAGATTTTCAGCCAACCCTTAACGGGCACACCTAGTGTGAGAGAGAGAAAAAAAATTATGGTATCCATTATTCTTAAGCGTATTTAAAAAAAAACGATTTTTTTCG
This sequence comes from Bactrocera tryoni, assembly GCF_016617805.1. Taxonomy (NCBI): domain Eukaryota; kingdom Metazoa; phylum Arthropoda; class Insecta; order Diptera; family Tephritidae; genus Bactrocera; species Bactrocera tryoni. The sequence goes on from NC_052500.1 coordinate 18,987,176, forward strand.
CTTGGTACTTCGTAAAATAGATTTTTAGGCACCTCTAATGAAGTCTCTCCAAGCATGAATATTGTTGTAGAGCATTAAAAATCCTTCAAAACTATGAGTTTTCCGATTTATAATTATTTTTTATTGACTTATAAAATTAGAAAAAATAGACAACTACAAGCAGGACCTTCCCGCATACTTGGAGAGACTTTCTTAAAGGTGAACCTATTTTTCAGGGTACCAAGCGAGAAAAAATATTCGTTTTGACCCACCCTAATATTTATACATATTAAAAAAAATGGTGGCTTTTCGATCCGGAGACAGCCATGTGCTTGGTTAATTTTCATATGCTGGAATCTAGTACTTGTTATTAGATGCCATATTTCGGGTCCCGACGAAGTCGATCAGCCTCAACCTCATGGCGGCTGAATTTACCGTCCGTTGTGCCAAAGATATCTTCTTTGCCCACCCTGGTGTAAAGATCGCCAAGCACGATTTTGACATCTCCGCTCCAAGTGCTCATAGAAGGCATCTTTGGTCACATCGTCATTCTCTTCCATCGGGGCGTTGGCGCAAATTAGCGATTTGTTGAATAACTTCGCATTGATGCGGAATGTGACTAGACGGTCATCCATCTGGGTGAATGCCAGGGCTCAGCGACGGAGTTTCTCTCCACCCACGAATCCCACACCGAATTATTGCTCCATTATATGTCCACTGTAGTAAATGTCACAAGGACCTACTCGCCTCAGTCCTTGTCCCGTCAAGCCAGATGCATGCCCTTAATTCGTAATCCTTAAAGCGTTTGCCATGGCCGTCATCAAAAGAGGGGTTTTTCTTCCGACGTTGTTGTTTCACTTTCATTTTGGACGTTTTTTACGGGACGGGTCCCAAACCCAGCGCACAACCCTGGCGAGGGAAGGTTCGGGTTCTTATTTATTTTATTTTAGTGATATTGTGGATTTTATGTAGGTCGAATGATCTATTAGATTCGATAGATAGGTAATATGACCCAGAAGGAAACTCCAAGCCCACAACAAATATATATAAATGATCAGCGTAACGAGCTCAGTCGATTTATCCATGTCCGTCTGTCCGCTGAGTCGATTTAGCTATATATGTATACGCAAACTAGTTCTTCAGTTTTAGATATATGTATGTATCATCCCTTTCTCTTAAAAAACTTACTACTTTGTCGGAATCGTCGATATCGAACCACTATAACATATACTAGCTGCCATACAACATGAATCGGAATCAATCTTTAGACGAGATATGTTCAAAGGATTTGGCATTTTTAAGGCAATCGTGCAATCTTCGAAGAAATTTTCAAGATCGGACAGCATATACATACTTGTATGTACATAGGTGCCCTACAATCTATCCGATCAAAATCAAGTTCTTATATGGAAACTTTTTTTATTTGTGAAATATTGATTCAAGTCTTACCAAAAATTTATTTTTTTACGAAGAAATGAGTCAATTAGTTTTTAGAAGAAGAAGAAAAAGAAATTCGTAAATTGTTTAAAATTTCTGTTAGATAAAAGAACTCAATTTTTATCGTTACATATACATATGTACATATATGTATTTGTAAATGTAATTTTTTTAGCATTTAATTCAATCGTCATATGCTAGCAAAATATTAGGTTGTCAAAAAAGTCTTGCGGTATTTTCGCTAGTTGACGCTGAAAGGGCGTAGTTCTAGTTTTATTCGTGGCATCGGGTCATGCTATACCTTTTTGGAAAGCTCATTTCAGCGCTTACACGTGTTTCAAAAATTCATTTCTATTTCAATAAAAAAAAAATTCAATAAAAATACCGCAAGACTTTTTTGACAACCCATTATGTTATAAATAGTCAACAGGGCGTATAAGTAACATCAAGATTGTACTTTTATTTTCGTTCATTTTAACCTGCAAATGATTTTCCCTTAATTTTCAACTACTTAAACTAAATAGGCTAAAATACAAAATTGCATTCTGAAAACCTTGACCTCTTATAACAGCACCTTTAACACTGAAGTCTGTATACCCACTGCCCACCCCACTTCACGCATTTAAAATCATCATAATGTTGTTAGTGTTAAACGCCTGCACGAAATCACAATCATAATCAGCAAATTATACATAATCGTACTTGCATACATACATACATAATCAAGCATAAATTGGAAAACTACTCATATCAATGTTAAAAGTTGCCTTAGATTGAAATTTTTTATAAAATAATAATAAACAAGTAAGTTTTGGATGAACATTTATGAAACATAAACAAAAATCAAAATAATTTAATAATAAATAAAAAAAATACATTATTGAAATTCAAAGCGAATACAGCATTTAGTCGCAAAACAAATTAGCGAATGAGAAAATAGCAAAAAGTAGTAGGAAATTGTAGCAAAATATGTTATAAATATTATTTAAAAAATAATATATAAAAAATAATAATTTTAATATAGATTTTAGAAACGAATTAAATATTATCAACACAGTGTGACGGCAAAAATAGTTTTTACGGCTCTAAACAAGATGAACATTTTTTCGGCTATGAAAAAATAATTTTCGTTGTAATGAAAATATAAGTTGCAATAGTAGCGGTACACTCAATTTCACATCATGAATTAGTTGGCACAACGGACCTTTGTTCTAAGCTGTCCAAGTGAGCTGCTTCTTACGATCGACGTTTTAATCTAACCTAATGTCATATTTGGTATTAATTTCATACGTCAAAATAGCGGGAGTATTTTTGAAGAGGTACCCAAGGACATTAACGTAATGTCTTCTTTCATGTTCTTCTTCTTGATTGGCGTAGACACCGCTTACGCGGTTATAACCGAGTTTTTTTTGGGGGGGTTTTTTACGTGACGGGTCCCAAACCCAGCGCACAACCCTGAGGAAGGATGTTTCGCCTTCTCACTTTAGGTCACCTTTAAAAGAATGTTTCTTGGCTACCCAGAGGATACTTGGTCTTAATCCGGAAGTCGTGAGCTGCTTGAGTCTTACTATTACTGACTCCCAAAAAATTCACATTAAGTGCTTGTCAAGTTTCAGAATGTTTTTAATTAAAATAGGGGCTACCAAACATTTACATTTCACATTAAATGTGCGAAAAATTTCAAAACTTTTTTAAATTCATTTAAATTAAGAAAGGCATTCCCAAAAAATCACATTTAGTGAGCGACAAATTTCATATCCTTTTTTTAAATTAAGACAGTGGTTTCCAAACAATTTCACAATAACTGAGCGAAAAATTCCATACACTTTTTGGAAATCAACACAGTGGCTCCCAAACAATTCACAATAAGTGCGCGAAAACTTTCAGTTTTTTTTTAAATTATTTTTTAATTAAGACAGGGATTCTCAAAAAAATTCACATTCAGTGGGCACCAAATTTCATAAACTTTTTTTAACTAAGACAGTGGCTCTCAAACAATTTTTCGATAAGTGAGCGACATGTTTCAGAAACAGTTTTTTAGCTAAGGTGTCCCCAAATAATTTAACATTTAATACGCAAATTTTTTTTAAATTTAGACAGGGTTTCCCCAAAGAAAAACACGTTAAGTGGGCGAAAAATTTTATATTCTTTTTTTTCAGACAGCGACTTCCAAACAATTTCACAATAAGTGAGCGACAAGTTTCAAAACTTTATTTTTTAACTAAGGCAGGGGTTCCCAAAAAAATTCACATTAGGTGGGCATACATATTTCAGAAACATTTTTATTTAAGGCAGGGGTTCCCAACCAATTTCACATTAAGTACATATATGACAAGCTTTCAGAAACTTTTTTCATCCCCGACCTAGGGCTTGATTAACACTATTAACACAAGTTCTAATAACACCGAGTTGCAATAACGTCTGTTATTTTTGTAAAAACCAGGTCATCCGGGACTCTTTAACTCTTTTTTATAAAAAGGTAAAAAGGTGGGCATAATTTGGAAAACGAAATATGTACAAATTTTTTGAGATACCGTTTGTAAATCAAACTTATAACGGTATTAACAGGGATTTTATCGTGATTTTTATATAAAGTGACAAAATGGCGTATAAGTACTGTTATGTTGCAGCTCATCAAGCGTTCTACGAAGTTATAGACAAATCGATTCTTCTTCTTCTTCGACTATTATTAATTCTCACAAATGTGTACCGCGTAAATAAAAAAAAAAAAACAAAAATAGTTGAAAATGTAGATTGAATAAAAATACAGAAAAAATACCAAAGCTATGTAGTTTAAATGCAGCAAAAATACAAAAATATAATATAAATAAAAACAACAAAAAAAACAATATACATATATACATATTTATAAATAACTACCTGCATACATATTCGTATGTGTGTATACTATTGTTGCAAGCCGAGAAAGCACAAATGGTAAATTAGTAAAGAATACAAATAATAACTAATGTATGACAAAAATTGTTATTTGCACACAAAACAAATAAAATTACAACAAATGAATAAAAATATGGAAAATTATGTGTTTTTGTAGTTCTTTTATATTTGTTGTATTTTTTTTTTATAAATTTCTATTTAAAACATTTTATTTTTATTTATTATTTTTAATTTTATTTTGTATTATTTTTTCAGTCAAATTTATTAATTTTTATTTTTTTTTAATTTTTTATTATTTTTTAGTTCTTTCAACCTAATTGGCATTTATTTTGAAAAAAGAATTGGAAAATAAATTTTTCTACGTGGGTTGCTGAACAACGGGTAAGTGAATTTAATACTTAATCTTTAAACTATTTGAACATCGTATTCATATGTCACAAGAGCAAAATGCAATGACAAAATATGTAGGTATACATACGTACACTTTAATTTTTATAACGGCCTGAACTTATAACAGAACTTGTTACTGTTGTCTGTTTGACTGTATCGAGCAAAGTAATTTTTTTAAAGGGTTACATGGGCTTCTTCTGGTATTTTTTCAACAATTTTTTTTCATATAAAAAATGAGATATTTTATTAGAATTTTTTATTGTTACAAGTACATATACGCTATTAACAATAGAAATTCTGAAAATTTTGAAAAAAAAATATTTTAAACTTGGCCGTTGCGACGACATTTCCGGTGACCCCTCGGAAAAAAGATGCAGGCAGGATGACTCCTTACAAATTCATCTAAAGTGAAAAAATACGTGTTATAGTTACAACTTGAACGAAGGAAAAGGAAAAAAACTGAAAATTGAATTTTTGACGGAAATTTTTACAAAAAATTAAAATTTGAGTGAAAATTTCGTGACATTTTTTTCAAGTAGTTGTAATTAAAAAAATCCATCGTCCAAGCCTTTAAGAATTGTAGATCAAAGACCCGGTTGAGTAGTTAACGAGAAATCTTGCCAATCGACTTCAAGAACACAGTTTCGAGAAAAACGCGTTTAAAGACGGCGCACTTGGCCTAGCTAGCTTCGAGAAGTTGTCAAGGCTGTATCTCAGAAACTATTTCTCGGATCAACCCGAATTTGGACAGTATTTTAGAGGTTTTGTAATTGAATAAGTTAATAAGACAATAAAAAAATTGATTTTTTTAAACCCGTAAACCCATGTAACCCCTTAATATATTCTACTATATATTCCTCCTTGATAACCATGCATAATCAATCGTTACATTTCTACGTTTATATTTTTTTCTAACATCATTTAAAAAACAATTTATATATTTAGAACTCAATTAAGAATATATTTTATAAATTATTTTTGAAATTCTGCATTTGATCGTGATGACTCGCCCATTATTTTCTATATTGTTTCTAAGTTTATATGTCGTTCTTATTAAGCATCGCTTTTCTTTTTTGCTAAGGCTTACTATTTCATTTATTATAATCGATCAAATAGTTTTTACCTACATATGGGCAAAAAATAGTAAGACTTTGTTTAAACTTTTAAAATTGTAAATTCATTCATTAAAATCTATGTCGTCCCCCTCAAAGTAATCCACTTAGCCCCAATACCGTTGTGCCAACGTTTTTTCCAATCCTCGAAACAGTTTTTAAAGTCAATTTCCGGAATAGCCTTCAATGCGCGTGGCGATTAACGTTGAATGTGTTCAACTAACTCAAAACAGTTTCCTAAAAGCGGTCGTTCGAGTTTGCTGAATAGCCAGAAGTGATAAGGAACTAAATCAGGCGAATACGGTATTTTGTGGCACAATGTTGGTTAAAAATTTGGCGAAAAACTCACGAAGACTCAGTGTAATATGAGACTGTGCATTATCGTGGTGCGAAAACCAAAAGTTATAGGCCCATAATTCCGGTCTCGTCGCGCAAACCACGCATAACATTGGAAAAGTATTCCTTGTTGACAGTTTAGCGGGCCGGAAAAAACTCAGAGTGCACCACACCTCGATAATCGAAGAAAACTGTTAACATAACCTTTGTTTTTGACTTACCAAGACGTGGTTTTCATGGTACCAATCGTGCTTTCACTTTTCTTAGGCCCAAATGACATGTTAAATCATGAAGACGCTATTGCGCAAGAATCATACTGGCTTCTAAAGCTCTATCAATGCTCTTCTACTCATATAAATTTTGCTTTCAACTCAAATCATCACTCACCGGGAAGAAGTAGAGCTTACTATCTTAGACTATCCAATTTCCACGACAGCCTTACCGGAATGAAACCTGATATTAACCGGTCAAGGGTTATTAGTTCGATGATGTAATCCTGTTTGAATCGTTTTAGGTTTTTCTTAGTTTGGACTATTCATCTAACTTAGATTGTATTGTATGTCACTCTGTCCGGCGTTTGTAGTATGTAGGGTCAAATTGTTCTAGTGTATTTCGAAAAGTTGTTATTGTGCACTAGCCCGAGTATTTTCAGCTTATTTATCGTGGTTAATTCCATGTTTCATCTCAATCGATATTGTTACATCGTTCAAGTAATAAATTGGCTAGACATGAATTTGGTGAAATAATTTAAGCTTGATTTCATCAATTTGAGATCAATCATACATTCTTAAAAGTTTCGAAAATCACATAGCTTAATCACAGAGATGGAGAAATTGGCAAAATTGTTGTCCCACCCTCTCTGTTTCACGGTCTCGCATCTTTTTACTGAGAATTTCTAAAAGTCGTCTAGCAGACTCGCTAGTTACCGTTATATGTATGAGCGATACTCTTTCCATCCTTTTAGTTCGAACTGCATATTCATGACCTTGTTACAAATGAGAACACAACAGTTTAATATATATATCTAAATTATTTTCTTGCGAAAATGTTTTACTTTATTGTTAAGCGTAAACGCTCAGCTCTTAATGTCTATAAATGTTTATTTTTTTTTTAGATAATTTCTTTTTGTTTTTGTACAATCACTTTTTGTTTTTATCAATTTATAAAAACAAAAAAACTTACAACAGTGGACTATTTATTAACTGAATAGGTGGCTTTTTATTATTTGCTGTTGAAATCGCGGCGAGCTTGAATGTCAAACTACATGAATACATACAAAGTTTACTTAAAACTTAAAAAAGATTGTAGTATAATAATATTTTATATTTAAATGAAATGTTCGCTGTGGTTAAGTTGGAGTTGTTTTTGTTGCTATGTTAGTTTTTCTTTTGTTTTTTTTATTGTAGACGCGCTTATAAAATTAAAATGGATATTTAGAGTACTAGTTGAATTGGTTGCTGTTTCTAATGCGGTAGTTGTTGTCAATTTTAAATCTAAAAACAAATATTTGTAAAACACGTGCGCCGTCTGCACACTAATAGCCAATGCGCGAGCGTGTAGACTTCGAAGTATATAAACGCTCCTCACGTGTGTTGCGATCGCGTTCGAATTTTTCGTGTGAACGTTCACGTGTCTCGCTGCGCAAGTGTGGTGATTTTTCCTATAAATGACAAATAAATAAGTAAAATTAATTATTGAAATTAATTAATCAAATTAATTAGTAAAATTAATCAAATTAATTAGTAAAATTAATCAAATTAATTAGTAAAATTAATCAAATTAGTTAGTAAAATTAATTATTCAAATTAATATTTTTTTAATTAAAATCCTAGCAATAAAAGTAGCATGTTTACCCTCGTATGATATTTATCACGCTCGCGCAAATCATCATCGCCATTTTGCACTAAAAAAAGAGTCAAAGTAACGGTATTTAAGTTTTATGTTCAAAAATAGTTTTCATTGTTGAAATATCTACCTTCTCTTCGCCGCTTATGCTCTGCAGTGGAATTCTCCTCGAGTCGCTCGCGTTTACGTCCCATTTTGCGTTCTTTGCGTGCATCTTTCTCCTCTTCGGTTAGCTTTTCCTTACGTTCTTTATTCTTTATGGCGCGTTCTTTCTTTGTACTCTCAATCAAATCTTCTGTAATCTGCTTCTGTAATTAGACAAAATTAAATTATATCATATTTTCAGAAAATTCCGCATACACGACTTGATTTTTGTGTTGTGGAGTGTATTTTATTTTTACTTTGTTTAAATTTTTTTTGTTAGTAAAATAAACCTATTTTTGGCTATATCAATATTTAGGTTAAAGCTTTTTTTATAAACTAAACTTTTACATTTTATCTCTCTCTCTCTCTCTCTCTCTCTCTCATAAATTGCTATTTGTTTGCTCTTAATACAATTTCCACCCACCCGCTACCCACTTACCGCCCATTCGATCACCTCAGCTCGCTTATAACCAACGACAAACAACAAAACTGCACAAGAAGAATTATGTAAGCAGGCAACGGAGAGAAAGACACTTCGAAATGTTTAGAAAATATATGATGATGTTTGGGTTAGGCGCAATAGTAGTCAAACAAAATGATTTGCAGCTAAGTTTCACGTTGTCTCAGGTCCATAAAACGGACGGCGATTTGATTATTTGATAGAATGTTGTCTTTTTCGTTGTTTTGACGATCCATACTGTTTGAAAATATTTTTGATTTGGCAATTTGTACTTCTTTTTCAATAAATTTTAAATGTTGCACACGATGAACCTTCGGTTGCTGTGACGATGTTTATAGTGTTGTCCTTGAGCTGTCTGCATGAACATATTATTGTAGTATAAACTTTAAAGATGACATATAGGGAGTCACAAATATAGAAAGTCGTGTTCTGGTATTGAAAAAATAGTTGCAGCTTGAAATTCCGGTCCACTTTATAGATGGCACATGCTCAGCAGCACATTACATGCGTCCTTGTCACTGAGAAAGCAAAAAAGTAGCGTTGCTGAAGTTCTCAAATTTTAAACGTTAGGCTTTGGTGATGTACTAGAGGGGGTACACTTGATTACTTGCTGGTTGAAGCTCTTCAATGAATGTAGTTTCCTGTTGTCTCCATAGCCTTCTCTTGGGTTGACCGGGATAAACCGTGAACTACTAGTATGTTGAGTTCATAATGTTGGTCTGCCATATTCATATTCAGTTCAAAATAAATGGAACGACGTTGTTAAAATACAGGCTTCCTTCTGTGATCCAAGAAAAGAAATGTTGAATGCCCATAGGAATATTCGTGGTCTCGAGCGACTTATGGTAAGAAGTTTGCAGCGTCAGTAGTTTCCAAGTCCACAGAAATTAGTACCGTGTTGAAGAAATTGGTAAATGCTGGTTCATCTAACGGGTTTCTCATATTTTTTTCTGAATGATCTAATGACGCCAAGCATATTCACTTTTAAAATAGTGGTTGTTGTTGTAGCGGCAGAATTGACAGCCCTTGGCCGGATAAAAGTCCGGGTTCGTTCCGATTACGTTGAGCCGACTGCCGTGGAAACGTGTCGACAGGGTTACTTCTCAATTCAAGGTCGAAGATAGAAAAGGTAGAATTGCGATTCATCAGTTTATTGATATTATAACATTATATATTATTGCAGCGAACTACGGACGCAGAGGAATTGTCCCCGATCTCCCATCCACCCTCGTTCACTGTCTCAATTAGGTGGGCTTGAAACATTGGTTTAAGTCTTCCGAGTTTGAAACGAAACTTTACCGGAGACTAATGTTTGTTGCTCCCTCGTTGTCTAGTGGTCTCCAATTGCTGATTTATTACTTGTTGGTTATATTTTTAGTTGTTTGTTGTGAAATTCAACTGCTATATTATTATGATTTTTAATTTCACTGGGCAACCAAATCCATTTGTCGCAATTTTTAAGCATCAGGGTCATCTGTCTTTTTCAATGTAGAAATTAATTTCGTGGATGTTCACCTCAGCATTTGCAGCATCCAGTTTGTGTAGTTTTTTTTGCATCAGAGGGGTCTTAGTAGTTATCAAGATGTGTCTTCTTCAAAGTAGAAATGAATTTTTTGGATGTTCATCTCAGCATTTCCAGCACTCAAAATAATCACACAGGTTGAAATTATGCTTCAAAGTTCAAGCTCTAAAATGCGTTGTATTCGATGTATTTTCTGCTTCATAACGTTGTAGGCTCTTTTGCTCTGCTAACCTTACGCTAGCATAAGATGGTTCCATATGGTCTCCAATTACATAGAAATCTTAAATAATAGTGAAGCTCTGCTGTGGTGTCATGCATATGATTTGCTTCGCGTTTAAAAATGGTTTTCCGCTTAGTTGAATGTCCTTCAAATGGCCCACTGTTGTTTTAGGTAGAGTTGCTCGTTGTTTTCGTCTGACACACACATACATATACTAACTTAATAATTAACAAGTACCCTAACTTTACAGCTAAAGCTTATGCTTAAGTGCTTAAGTACAAATTTGACCAGTTTTTACATTTTGTTTTTCAAAAATAACTATAAATACACGTATTTTTTATCACATTTGAATGCATTTAATGTATATTAGAAAAAACATTAAATTGTAATTTTTTTTTTTTTTGCTACAAGATTTCTTCAAAAATTGCACTCATTTCAAAATTTTTAATATTTAAAACTTATTTAAGAATATATATTTTTTTCAGCTTCTTTTTTACATATTAAATTCGTGCTACTTATTTAAAAAAAAAAATAATAATAACCTCAACATTCTTCTGTGTAGCATTTTAAATGCAGTAAATTAACTTTTCGTTTTCATACAAATAATCAGTCATTTTGGCAAAGTTTGCTTTGACGCCGCGTGTTTGACACGCTACTTTGTATATGTATGCATGTACGCGGTAGTGTTTCTTATTAAAAATGCAATGGTGCATCACTTTGGGTTGTTGTTGCAATATTATAAAAAATGGCAAAAGAGCTTCGTCGATTTAATCGCACATTTTGGTTTGCATAGTAACTTTTTGATGACGCTGTTGAATTGATTGACAGTTTTTTGTTGTATTATTTTATTTTTTGTTGTATTGTTTTATGTTTTGCTGTATTATTTTATTTTTTGTTGTATTATTTTATTTTTGGTTATTATTTTTTATTGTATTTGTTTACTTTTTTATTATTTTTAGTTTCGTTTAAGTGCGAGTTTACTTGTTGTTAACACGTTTTCGCCTTTTGCACTTCTTCCCCCACTGGCATCACTTCAAAAATATTGCTGTTGTTGTTGTTATAGTTGATAAAAGCGTTAGCATTACACAGTGGTGGTTTAAGTTGCGATTTGTTGTTTTGTTTTGGCTTAAATTTGTATTTACAACTGTAGTGTCAAATGGCTGGGCATTGTCACATCTGCTGCACTCCACAAAATGGCCGCCTCTCTGTCTTAGCAACTACGTTTGCATCAAAATACTAACCTTTGAATTGGACGAAGAGGTTGTCGTGGCCTCCACTTTGCGGCGTTTTGTATCTGTAAAGCAATTTGCAAGGTTAGAAAGTTGTATTTGAGAACTTAAGTATGTATGTATGTATATTTTGTGGTTACTAGCGCTTATCCTAAAGCGATATCAACTGTCAATATTTTAATTTTCTCCACAAGAAGCTGATCATTTGTCAAAACCAGCGCTATAGGACCACTATAGCATATTTGTACATAGATATTAAAAACTAACCTCAAAAAATCAATGCCTTGTATGGAAAACTTTTTTATTTGACGAGATATCTTCATAAAATTTGGCATGGATTGTTATCCAAGATCACGCTACAAACTCTCAATATACTGTGCAGATCGGACCACTATAGCGTGTAGCTATCATACAAACAGACAGATGAAAGTTAAGTTCTTGTATAGAAAAACTTTTCATTTTACAAGATATCTGCAGCAAATTTGACATAGATTATTGTCCAAGACAAGGCTAGAATCTCCCAAAATATTTTTCAGATCGGACCACTATAGCGTGTAGCTGCCATACAAACTAACCGTTCAAAAGCAATTTTTTTATGGAAATATTTTTAATTTGTTAACGGCATTACAGCTTCGACGCAACCGAAGTTAACATTTTTTCTTGTTTCGCTTTTACTAACCTTTATCATATTCAATAATATCCTGACTGCGTCGATGCATCGAAGAACCATTGCTTTCATTCGAAACTGAACTCAAATCCCTGGCACGCTCTCGCTCACGTTCTCTATCCCGTTCGCGTTCATACTCGTGATGCTCATGCTTGCCCTCCAGCACTTCGATGTGCTCCAAAGCTGGCGACTCTAGCCGATAACGCTCATCGCCGCGTCGTTTGTCCCGTTTGGAACGTGTGGAAATCATAGTACTCCCGCCGGCCGAACTGCTACCAATGGCGGCACCACCACCACTACCGCCAACAGCTAAATCGATTTCATCGTTGTGACTGCGATGTTCACGATCACGCTCGCGTTCACGCAAATCTCGCAAATCACGTTCCCTTTCTCTTTGTTCACGCTCTTTTTCACGTTCTCTTTCACGCTGATCACGTTCACGTTCCTTTTCGCGTTCCCTTTGCATTTCACGTTCTCTTTCACGCTGTTCGCGTTCACGCTCACGCGTGCGCTCCTCCTTCTTGACATCCTTCAAGGTGCGACTGCTGCTGCGGCGTTCACCGTGTTCGTTGCGTTCACTTAGCAAAACCGTTGTAGAACGCGTATCCAGCTCATTTACTGTGTTATTCGAAGCAGGGCTTGTTATCGGTTCACGTTCCATTTTAATAATCTGCTTCACTACCTTTTCCTTCTCGCGTTTTTCAGCTAAAAATATTGTCATATTTAAATAAACAAAATTATTTTTGGCAAAGACGTGCAGAAACTCACCACTCTTCACATCACCGTTGCTCACTTGTCTTGTCGCGACGGGCGTAGCTTCGTGCAGCGCAGCGCTTGTCTGTTGCACCGTTTGCTGCGCAGTTTTAGCCGCAACATCGACCAAGTTAATGACATTTGCGTTAACAGTGGCGCTATTGCTTGCTGCCACCACTGTCACATTAGCTTGGGTGGCCCCACCGACGGCGGGTGCAATTGCTGCGGCGCTCGCTGCCACCGTGGCTGCAGCCGTAGCTGATTCGACACGCATCTGCCGCTCGGTCACTTGATGGAAATCACTCTCTTTAATCATCTGCGCGGCTTTGGTTTTCAGCTGCCCAATGTAGCTCGAGGCGATGACAAACAAATCGGGACGTTTATTCTTCTCCTCCTCACGCACTTTCTCCACTTTTCTTTCGATAATTTGCGCCAATTTCGCGAGCACAGGATAATGTGGTAGTATACGCATGAGTATGATCAGCGCATTGCGTATTTGCATATAGTCTTTGGAGTCCAAACAGAATACAATGGCTTTGGTGATTTTATAATGCCACTTATGACAGACATGACGATAATTCTCATAGCCGACATGATCGTTCGCTTCGGAGAATTGATTGCTTACACGGAATTTCGTAACAAAACCAGGGTAGTTGGCGCATTCTTTATTGAAGACCGCCTGATCGGCATGCCAACGCATTACCGTCTCCAACATGGCGCAAAGGAAACGGCCATAACGTGTGGCCTCGTTTTCGGTGCACGAAGTCACCGAGTAGGTGATGTCACAGAATATCTAAAAACAAATTTATTTATTACAAGAAAAAAAGTGAGCTTCGACTGAGCCGAAACTGTAGCAAACTTCAAAAAGAAAAAGTTTTCCATAAAAGAACTAAATTTCCATTTTCGGTTTGTATGAAAGCTTTATGCTATAACAGACCGATCTGAAAATTTTTTGGAGATTTTTAGCGTTGCTTTGGACAATTAGCCAAGCAAAAAATATCTCGTCAAATAAAAAAGTTTTATATACAAAATTTTTATTGACCTGTTTGTATGGCAGCTACATATATGCTATAGTAGTACGATCTGAAAATTTTGTTTGGAGATTATTAGCTTTGCTTTATATAATAAGTCATGCTAAATTTGATGAAGATATCGTGTAAAATAAAAAAGTTTTCCATACAAGGACTTCATTTTGATAGTTCAGTTTGTATGGCAGCTGTACCCTAGAGGGGTCCGATATCAGAAATTCCGACAAATGAACAGCTCTTTGGGAAGAAAAGGACGTGTGCGAAATTTCAAATCGATATCTCAAAAATTGAGGCACTAATTGCAGTATATATAGACAGACGGAATGGCTAAATCGACTCAGCTCACCACTGTGACCTTTTATACCTATTATTATAGTCTCCAACGTTCTTTTTTTTAATTTGTGGTAAATTTAAATCATTGCAACTAATTAGTTGCCTACTAACCCGATCATAACAAAGTAGCGTGGAGAAATTGGCAGCCTTCAGGTTGTGTATGGTGTGCACGAATTTGGCACAGTAGAGGGCATCGAGGGCAGTGAAGGTGCACCTATTACATAAAAAAAAAATTAATTTATTTATTATCAAATATAGAAATTAGTTTCGTAAAAAAAATGCTACCTTGGAAACAGGCACAGCTGCAGAAATTGTGTAATCGTCTCATTTTTCGCAGATTTTGCCGAACGCGAAAGGAACCAATTGTCCTTTTGTTGTTGTAAGCGTTGTAAAATTTTATCGACATGTTCCTGCTGTTTCTTGCGTTCATCTTGTAGCTTATCCATTAAAGCAATGTATCGCTCCTGCTCTTTCTTGTTCTTAGAGGCGTTCTGTGGTGAAAAAAATATTTAATTTCTTTAGTTAAATATTTAGATGGTTTCTTTCTTTATTTTTTTGTTTATATTTTTTTATTATAACAATTTTTTCATATTTTTTTAATCATTACTATTTTTTGATTTTTATACTGTTGCAACCTCTTGATACAGAGTATAGATATGTGGTTATGTATATACATACATACATATGTATAAATGATCAAGATGACGAGACAAGTTAATATCCGGGTGATTGTCTGTCTGTATGTCCCTCTGTGCAAGCTAAACAACACAACAAATATTTTTGTTTTTATTTTTATTATTTTGTTATTATTTTATATTTTTTTTATTTTTTTATTATTTTTTTCTTGTTGTTAATTTATTATTATTTTTATAATTTTTTTTGTTTTTTTTGTTTTGTAATTACCGAATCTTTGGATTTTTAACTACATTTTTGTTTATGTTTTTATTTTGTTTTTTTTTTTATAATTTTTTATCTTTATTATTCTTATTATTTTTATTATTCTTTGATTTTTATTATTTTTTATTTTTATTATGTTTTTAATTTTTTTATTCATTTTATTTATTTTTTTATCTTTTCAAAATTTTTTTTTTTGGTTAAATATATATTTTTTTGTTTTATTTTATTTTATGTTTTTTTTTGTTTTTTTTGTTATTTTTTATTAATTTTATAATTTTTTATTTGCGAATTTTTTTCTGTTTTTGTTTTGTAATTATCGAATCTTCGGATCTTTAATTACTTTTTTGTTCATTTTTTTATTTGTTTTTTTATCTTTATTATTTTTATTATTATGTTTTTAATTTCTTTTATTTTTTTACTCATTTTCAACTTTTTTTTATTCATTTTAATTTTTTTTATAATATTTTTTATTATTTTTTTATAAATTTTATTTGTTTACTTATTAATTTTATTTATTTTAATCTTTTAATTTTTTAAATATTTTTCTTTTGTTGTTTTTGTTTTGTAATTACCGAATCCTTGGATTCTGCTGCTTGCATTGACAGCTGTTTCAATTTCGAAATTTCTTTCTGATAACTCTCGGCGGGTACTTGCAAATCGTACATACTAAGCGACCAGAAGGTCACCAAAAACTGTGGACTAATATCCTCCCAAACTTTGGGACCATGTAACGGGCGCACAGACTCGACAATAGGGTTCATAATTAAATTGGTGGCTTCTAGATATTTTTGCAATTTTTGATTGGTAGTCAACTTTTTCGCATTGGGGTCCGCCTTGCGCAACTGATCGTACTTTTGCTGTTTTTAAATAAACAATAGTTTATTAATTGAAAATGTAAACAGAAAAAAATAACTATGTTTGAGTTTACATTGATTTGATGTGTGAACATTGGACGCGCCAAGAAGAAGGCCACATCGGCATTGATGTGATACTCTTGCAACATGGCGATGATCGATGGCAAACGTTCGACATATTCATCCACCGAGTATGTGGAGCCGAGAAACGTGCCAAATTGTACTAAGGTATCTTGACATTGATCGTACAGCTTGCCGACAAGCTTAAGATGGCTTTGCGCAGTCTCACGATAGATGACACAGTGTTTTTGTTGAGCCATTAGCAAGCATATGGCAACAGCCAAATCATTATTGGCGAGCGCATCCTTCAGACGTTGTGAAGACTTCTTCGTGTTACGCACCTGACTGAAGTAACCAGCCTGTGTGTTGTATAAGATATTTTTTTAATACAAAAATTGTTTTTTTTTTTAATTAACCGCGGTATACTCACCTCACCACGCAGCAATTCACCACCGCACATGGCATTTAAGTGTTCATTCGTCATTTCTTCGGCGGATTCTACGCCGGCCATTTTTTGCACAATTTCTTTTAGAATTAACAGATCCAAGCTTGGAAAAATTAGAAAAGGCGTATAATTAAATACTCGTTTAACAAAAAATTCACCACAACACACCTCTTTTGTGACTTTAGTTGATTGGCCACATATTGCAGCAAGCCACTGAGCTCGATGTTATACTTTTTGAATATCGCACCACAGAAAGAAGCCAAACTTTGTAGCCACAGTGAAATCGAGGTACCGTCGTGCTTGAAACGATCTCTATCCGCCATTGCTAGCGCTTCGATGAGACAATAACCCAAGCAATCAAACGACAGCGACGTGAGATATTTCAATGAATCGACGACAGGTCCAATTAAGTTGTCGTAGATTTGAATTTGTAGTAAGATCTGTAAAAAATGTAAATTATTTAAAAATTTATTTAATAACACATATAATTATATGACATACATAGTCGAAGAGAAAGCCAGGCGCGCAGTGACTCAATTTGCCGATAAGACGCCCGACAGGCTTCACATTCTCCTTACTGACGCGCTTCATTAAAGCCTTGATATTTTTGTGTGCCAAACCACGGCGTCGTATTAGCACCGGATGCACCAAGTATGTGTCGTTCTTCCAACGCGCATACAAGCTATAACTGTTGTCACGAAAATAATATTCAAATATTAACTACAAACATAAAAAAGCATAATTAACTTTGCTACATACCGAAAATGGTACGGAAAGAATTTCAATACAGTCCAAATCTCTTCAGCCATAGGGCAATTACAGTCTAGATAGGAAAGTGCCGGCAATATTGCTGCGTCCATAACAGTCATCACCTCGAAGTACAATGTCTCCGATTCGGTGTTCGGTGTGGGCGCATTCAGACTATCCACGCCCATATCGGTCATTATGGTGCGCAATATGCGTATAAGTTTATACATGAGCACTGTGTCGAAATGCAAGGCCGGACCTAGCGCTATCACCATCGGTATGGTATAGTTGCGTAGTTCGGAAAATTCACGTGCTTGCAATTTCTGCAACAATTTCTTATCGTCAGTCAATTTCGAACGGCGTGAATTCGCTTTAAAGCATTTTTCCGTGTATACATAATCGATGGAAATGTGAATTAGTTCGGCGAGCGCTCGCGCAATGGCCTCATGCACAACAACCGATTGCTCTGGTAGTTTTTTGATAATTTTGTAAGCATTTTCCCAGTCTCCAACTTTGAGCAGACCCTCACACAAACCGAATTTCTGGTTGGCATAGTACTTTTCCTGAGAGTTAAAAAAATTTTTAAAATTATTTTGATAAATTTTAAAAATTATTTCGATATTTCGATAATTTAAAATTTTCAAATTAGTTACCTCATCGTAAGGTTTCTCCATTTCTGGCTCCACATGTTCTTTATCTTTATTTGTTACTATTATATTTAGTTTGCGCACAAATTCTTTGGCCTCCGCTAGATCATTTTCCCATTCGCTTATAATATTTTTATCGACTGGCGTAAGCTTTAAAAAAGATATTAACGTTCAGTGTCGCGTTCTTGTAATAAAACCGCAACCATACTCACCCATTGGTATATATCATGTAGCTCAATTACGCCATATTTCAGAAGAAGTGAACAAACATGAAATAGCGAACGCGGCGTTCTTGTGTCAGCAAAGTAACGAAATTTGTAACCGAGTACTTCACATATAATTGAACCATTTGGCATGTACGCGCGTAACAGCGGTATGAAAAGATGCCGCCGTTCGGGACGTGTTTCAAAAGATTCAATAATTATATCAAGTACGCGATTGGGGTCCAAATTGAAACAGCCTATAATAGCAAATATTACAAATACATAGGAGAACATATTTGATACACCAATGTTATAATTTATACCTATAAGCGATTTTATGATATCCATTATGCTTGTGGCAGTCACACCCTCCTCGAAATCTTGATTTAGTTCGGTGATTAGCTTGGCATAGCCTTCGCTCTCCTCTCGAAAAAGATTAAAGCGACGCTGTTTGTAACTGAAATTTCAAATAGTCAGCATGCTAAACGTAAATTTGTTAAAACAATAAACTCACTAAAGTTTGGTTTTTATCTTAATAAATTTGGTGTAAAACACCTTGTTCTTTACAATTCCTACATCTTGCAGCGTATCGATTTCCAACCGCTCTTTTATTAGTTTATCCGAGATCACCTTGTCCAGATCTTTAACAATCTGACTAAACATGAGCCGCTCTTCTTGTATGCCATCGGTCATTAGAGACGTCTCCGCATCCAAGATATTTACAATGTCCAGTATAACCGATGGAAAATCAGTATGCAGCGTCTACATTGAATTATAAAATTTTGCACATTTACTTCTCATTCAATATAAAATTTGCACACATTGCCACATTTTATGTGTATATAAGTATACATTACACGCGTTTACTTACCACAACATCTGCTAGAGTATTCAGCACTGTATCTTTTTTCAACGTGCAACGTAGTCCATGCCATAGCAGATCGTAGATAGCCCTGGAGATTCCGAATTTAAAT
This sequence comes from Bactrocera tryoni, assembly GCF_016617805.1. Classification (NCBI taxonomy): domain Eukaryota; kingdom Metazoa; phylum Arthropoda; class Insecta; order Diptera; family Tephritidae; genus Bactrocera; species Bactrocera tryoni. The sequence continues at coordinate 19,006,356 of NC_052500.1, forward strand.
TCGTCATTTTTGCCAAAAATCGGATTATCATTTTCCTTCACTTGTTGTTTTAAGAACTTCAAACTAAAATAAAAATGTTTCGTTTAAGCAATATTGTAATGAACGCATTTCACTCCGTTTTTTATTTCCGGTCACATACAATTCACTCTTTCCAGTCTTTTCAAAGTTCTTAAATACATCGCCACTCAGCTTAACGTCCATGCTGTTGTGTTTCTGACGTACTGCACCTGCTGTGGTGGCTCCTGTAGCACCACTGCTACTGTTGCTTGTTGTCAAATTATTGCTACCACCACTACCGCTGAAACTGCTATTGTGGCTTGTCGTTTTACTATCCGCATGCGGCGTTATTCCGGTTGACACTGTTGATGCACCACCACAGCTACTATTGCTGGCAACACCACCTTTCGTCGTCGTCGTTGTCGCCGTCGCTGCCCCAGCCGTCTGCGCCTTCGTTGAAGTCCGCAGTCGCCGCATGCAGTAATTACTACGGAAAATGCAAAAATATTATTTAAATAGCAGCGTTAACACACGCTACTCAATTTTCTTCACTTTTCACGTAAATTAAGCACAAATTTAGCGCGTTTTTTGCAAGTTTAACGCTATAAATTCGAGCAAATACCACAAATTAAAGCGTTTTATCTGTCAAAAGGAAATGTCTATATTCCTTGACGTTTGTCAAATGACGCAAGAAGAAGCAGAGAACGCTGAGAGCGTAATTTATACGTTCTTTGTCAATGTTGCTTTTCACAAATTCCACCTATAGATGGCGTTCAAAAGTTTTTCTGATGATTTTTCTAAGTAATTTTTTTATCATTATAAAATTTTGCGGCTTTAATTCTTGTTTTATATCGGAATACATATTAATACGAAGCCTATACCAATTTAATTCATAAACCTGTAATTTTCTTCTGTTATAAAACGCGCTAATAATACTAATTTCAACCCTTATTGAAGTTGTGTAAGTAAACTGTTTTAATTTTTTTCTATAAAGAGAATATATATCTGATTATTGTCAAATATTGACCACGAATTCATTTTTCAAACATCTATTTTTACAATATATTATTTATTCAAAACTTTTCACAAATATTTTATTTTCATTTTTTTTTTTTTTGAAAATCCAATTACTAAAGTTAAAATAATATATTTTTTCAGTTTATAACTATTATTTATTATTATTCCCGATAAATGGAAATTAAGTCAAAATGTACTTTTGCGTAAACAACGGCTTAGAATCTATTGAAAGTACATGCATACCTTTCACACACATATAGCATGCATATACGCATTACAACAAAAAATCATTGAGTTTACTAACGATTGATTATTAATTTTTATACCCTGTACAGGATATATTAATTTTATAACATCCTGAAAATTATCGAAAATAGTATAAAATAAATAAATAGCGTGACGAGCTGAGTCGATTTCGTCTGTCTGTATGCGAACTAGTCGCCCAGTATTTGAGATGTCAATCTGAAATTTTACATCACGATTGCTCATTGCTCGTAACCGCCGATATCGGACATTTATAGCATGCCATATAAACTGACCCCCAAAATCTAGTTTACATGGAAAGTTTTTTTTATTTGTGAAGGGCATTACAGCTCCTTTGCAAGCGAAGTAAACGATTTTCTTGTTTACTATATGTACATATGTATGTGTAGCCATAATTTGTTATGTAAATAAATAAACATGTTAATAAATAATGTAAATACATCAAAACACAATAATATTACCAATTATTGTCGATTTGGGTGTTTTGCTCATCTATTTTTCATGATAATTTATTTTTTCATGATTTTCCTTTATTTATTATAAATTACGTTATAAAAAAGCACGAAATCGACATTATATGAACAGAGCAACTTAATTTTACATGCATACATATCAACTTCAGTCAATATGGAAATCGATTTATTCATGATTTATTTTTTATAGTAAATTTTTGTATGATTGAGCATCAAATTAAGCCCACTACTTTACTACTTCCCTACTTTAGTCATGATCGTCACATTAGAGTGTAGATGCTAAATTAAAACTTGACAAAAAAATCGTTAAGCGGCACAAATACATACATATGTATGTATGTATATTCTTTCGAAAATGTTTTTACTGGATTGCGAAAAAAATTTAAAATTACATACATTTCTACGCTATTTTCAATTAAATACATTACAAAAAACATGTTAGCTTTAACTAAAGCAGTAATCGCACTATTAGGAACCACGCCCCCTATGAATAATATCAATTTTCTGCTCAGTTTGCTACTACACCAACTTGCCAATTTCGCAGCCATAATTACTCCCCCTTTTATGAGTTACTCACTGTTCATTGTTGTTGCGCAGCGTATAGAGGGGTATACAAGCGAAAGCGAATATCAAACATTAGGCCACACAGAAAGGCAATTTGTGCTAAGAATACAAGTATATTCATGCATGCAGAGAAATGTATCCGTCAACACTAACCATTCACGTTGATTTTCCATGCCCATCAGCAGAGGGGTGGGCAGAGCAGTAGCCATTCAATAACGTCTTTGGTTTCGTAAAGCGGGTGAGAAACATCCACAGCCGTGTTCATTCGCATTCACTTAGTGGGTAGGTAGTAGGTATGACGATTGAAAAAACGATTGTGATTTCATTGCCATGTCTCAATTGGGGTTTGGCACGACACAAAAGAACAAATTACCGCTTGTTATGCAACAACAATAACACGGTGCGCAGTGAAGACACACCACCAACGGACGCCGGTTGGATTTGGGCTACGTTTGCCGTGCCTTAGTGGCCGAGCCAACTAGCGAGCAGCGAATAGACAGACCCCGCCAAAAGAGTTTCGCTTCCCTCTTTTCTACCAGGCGAACAGAAAACCAACACATGTCTTGCCGGCAACAAAACGGAGAGAATTACCACGTGTTGTTTGTATACAAGTGCAAGTGTGGCCAGATGTTGCGTAGCAAAGTGGAGGCTTTGTTTTGGTGGCGTAATTTATGAATTACTTTTGTGAAAAAACGCTTTATCCAGCTAGCTTTCTCGTCAAATGAATAAGTGTGCGAAGCCAAAATGTCTGGAAGATTTTTATGAAGCTGAAGACTAAGTTTATATATTTATTAAATGTGAAATTTAAGGTCCTATTGATTTTAATTAATCTTTTCTGTTTTGTAATTCCAAAAGTATGAATTAGAAATAATATTAAAATTTCTATCCCAAAGTACCGGATTGAGAAAAAAATTTAATGCCAACTTTATATTTAAAATTATAAAATATTGTTTTGAATTTATATTTCTTAAAGCCATCATATTCAACAATGTAGGGTACTGGTCTACGAACTTACACATTCAAACGATTATAAATTAAATTTTTAACTTTTAATTCATACGGGAAAAAATATCTTTTATAATTTTTTTCTAACACTTGGGTATTTTTGGAGATTTACAATATGTTTAACCCTCTACATGACTCCCATCTGGCATCACATAACGACATTTGTCTGGCCTTTCACACCGTTTGTAAGAGTGAGAGTGTGTCGAGACGGAAAAGGCGTTGGCAAAAGTTTAGAGTGAATGAGATGACATGTGGGGCAGTGCTACACGAGCACAGCATAAACAGCTGAGTTGTTATTGTCATTGCGGCACGGTAAGCAGGGGCATTGAAAAGAATTATGTGTACATCACAAGGGGTTTGGTTTTATGTGTCTAGCGTTAGGGGTCGTCGAAAGTAGTGTATTTGGTAGCAAATGAACGAGGAGAGTGTGTGAGTTGCAGGTTTTGAGGCGGGGAACATGTGCGCACGTGCTACGCTGATAGTCATCAAAATGTATGAAGGAGAATGAATACATGCATACATATCTAAAAAAACCAACTGTTGCTGATTGCGGCGCTTTGATATGTGTAACCTTAAATATTTAAATTTGTAATGAGCGGCCAAGAGAAACAGAAAATATTTTTTTTTGATTTTAATATTTAGAAATATTTAGTAAATTTTTTCCAAATATCGAAAATTATTTATTCACCCAGAATATTTTTTTTGCAATATATGGCAATGATTTTTCCCCAGTGTGTAAACATTACATCTTCGTAAGCGCTCGTGTAAACACGTGTAATATCATTTGCCTAAAACCTCTGGTCACCTGCATATTGATTTGTGCATTTTTTGCTTGGCAAACAAAACGCGTTAAACAAATGGTTGCCACCGTCCGTCCGTCGAGTTGTTGGTTTTTGAAGCATATGCGGTGTATTCGTTTCACGCGGTGTACACAACGCCATTATCATACGCCGGTTGTTGTATCGCAACGACGACGAGTAGTCATTTTGTTTGTTCGCTTCACAGGCGTGCAGAATGAATTGCATACGATAAATTCTCGGTGAAATGAAAATGTGTAAAAAGCTCGAATACCGCTTTTTAATGTAGTAGGTAAGCATAGTATCCACACGCGTGTGTATATTTCGACTCGCAATGCCTGGGAAAATTATGTGCAAAGTTTTGTGTGTTTGTACGATTCGCCCGGGCAAAATGACGTTTACGGCTCGAGCAAGCGGTAAAAACAGCTGTTCCAATTGGAATTTGCGTTTATATTGAATAACTTGCAATTTATAGCTTAATACCTACAAAGTAGTGTTGCTGTGCATATTGAGTGTAATATTTCATTATTTATCTATTGCTCTTGAATTGTTTATAAAGTTTAGCAGCCGCGGCTTTGAAATTTCAGTTTAATTCGATTTAAATCCGCCATTGACGGATATCGCTCGCGTTCATGCGCGCTAAATCAGTATTGTCTTGCATTAGGCAAATGGCGTCTGCTGTGTGGCATGGCCAGCTGTAAAAATCATTTTGCCATACAATTTGGCGGCCGCCGCAGAAGCGGAACTATGCGATTCGACATTTTGTTTTGTGCCGTCATTTTGCTTATAACACAAAATTCGACTAGGCAAGCAGCTGGCAGCGACAAGCAGCGACCACACAGTGGCCATACACTTGACTTGATGATAGCTTTAGCGCGCATAGTAGTAATCGTCCACTGTATGGTAAAATTTAGATTTTATGGCAACGGAATTTCTCGCGCAAAGCACAAACAACAAAGAGCATGAGCAAGAGCACGGGCTGTTGCGATAACGCTTGTGTATTTTGATTCATTTACCGAGCAAGTTTATTAATTTGCTTGCTTGTCCGCCGTACTGTTTACCTGCTGCCGCAGTACCTATAACCTAAACTCTTCCCAGTGAGCATACTATACAGTGCGGTTGCAGTGCTTTTAAACAGAGTGCTTGCTGGTGAAATATGCTCCACTTTTTAACAGACCAACAACTAATTCCATGTTAATGCGAGTGGTGTGCTTGTGTGTGCCAAAATGGGTGGAGTGTACGGCATAATAACAAAATAACCCATAATTATTATACCAACCAAAAGCGCGCTGCGGTTAAGAATGAACCAGCGCGTACCGTATTGTGGGCGTTTAACACTTTTTCATAAGCGCTTTAACAGGCACGCAGCAAAAAGTGTACGACTAATCGGCCCAACAGCGAGAAAAACTGTGAAGAAACTATAAAACTGAATTAAAGAAGAAATATTTTCGTATAACAAAGCACACTGCACTAAAGGGGCATAACTAAATGTACATACATATGTATGTGTTATTGTGCATAGTAACATTTCTGAAGATAGGCGTACAAATGTACGTACTCATGTTTTATATGTGATAGGTATGTTTGTATTAAAACTACATTAAATGCATTTCAAATGTTAAGTTGATCTCGCCTTGTTCTTTTGCCATCGCGCTATAATTCATAAGAATGCGTGCATATAAAATGAAAAAGTGGTGTGAGTAGTTCATAAGTCTGAATCTGAGTAACCGGTTAATCAAGCGAGTATTTTTGAATTATATGCTAAATTAATTTATGCAATGCTAATGATATTGTATTTTTTCTTTCCATTAACATAGATTTGAGTATTTTAACTAAATATTCTAATTTTACGCTGCTTTTAAATATGTTTTCGTTTGATTTTATAGTTTTTTTTTTACAATCAAGTACCTATGCATATCGGATCAAATTTGATCCGGACTGAAAAAAAACCATTTCACGTATTTAATACAAATCTTTATTTTTACCTAAAATTGGCTCATTTCGAGCCTAAGTAGGTATGCCAAAGCTTAATTCAATTTATTATATACATATGTACTTTGGCTAGAACCATCAAGTACCTAAATATGTACATATTGGGTAGTCAAAAAAGTCTTTTCGTATTTCTAATCAAACTTCATTTTATTTTCTTATATTTATAATAAAATTTAATGAACCAAACATGTACCATTTTGGTCGACCACTTTTTGCCATTTTCCATCAGGAATAATGGATTATAATAATAATAATAATTATTCTATCAGGAATAATGGATTTTCGGCGAAAAACTGCGACAAGTAAGTTTCAGAGGCTTCTCTTGAAGACAACTTTACTCCATTAAAAGAGTTCTGCATTAACCCAAACAAATGGTAGTCCGATGGTGCAAGGTCAGGGCCATATGGTGGATGCATGAAAACTTCCCAGCCAAACTCTCTCAGTTTTTGCCGAGTCATCAAAGATCTTTTGTTCAGTTCTGGGCGTTTTTTTCGATTGCTTGCTTCAATGTCATCAGTTATTGACAGTAAAGTGTAGAATCAATCGTTCGACCAGGCTGGAGCAGCTCATAGTGGATGATTTCTTTCCAATCCCACCAAACACTCAGCATAACCTTTCGAGGCATCAATCCTAGCTTTGCGACCATTTATTGAACTTCACCACGATTCGACCATGATCTTTTTCGCTCATTATTGTCGTATTTGATCCACTTTTCTTCTCCTGTTACTATTCGCTTCAGAAATGGTTCGATTTCATTTCGTTTCAGCAAAAAATCGCAGATGTTAATTCGGTCCATTAAATTTTTCATAGACAATTTATGTGGTACCCAAACATCGAACTTTGTTTTGTAGCCAATCTTTTTTAAATGGTTCAAAACCGTTTGATGATGAATGTTAAGTTCCTTAGCGATGTCATGGCTGCTTATCTGACGGTCCTGGTCAATCTTTTTTTCATAATTTCATCGACATTTTTAACCGTAGCTTCCAGAACGGAAGCGGGCGAACCATTGTTGTGCTACATGAACTGATAGAGCATCGTCTCCGTAAACTTCACAAATTGCACCCTTCTATTTTTTTTGCTTGAATGAAGTTCAAAATCTCACCTTTCCAACACTATATGGTATGACACAATGTGATTGCTAGCACTGGAGATAAACGACTGCAACATCTATGGACAAAATGCGAAAATACTTTTTCGACTACCCAATATCATTCCCATTCACAGTAACGTACCACCTCATTATTTGAAATTCTGTTAATAAATTAAAGAATCAGCTTATATGCTTTATATGTTATATGTTAAGATTCCTTAAGCTTAAAGCCGTATCCAAGCGATACCTTTTTTGTGGCATAATTTTTTTCTTAAAATCCATCAATTTCATGAAAAGCTTTTTCAATATTGCCATCGACCTACATACATATGTATATGCCAAAGAACTCAAAGAAAAATACCCATTTTTAATTAATCTACTAGAAAAAAGAGATTTTCTATAATACATAAACGTCAATTAAACAAATTTCTTAATCATTCAATATTCCGCTGATTTTATATAAATTTAATGAAATGTCTGTCTTTTTGTTAACCAAATTCTTTTTTAGGCTTCATTTTTAAATTTTCTGATTTTCACCTGACTGTTGGTTGCAAATACGAAGCTACAGAGCAAATGGACACTAATAAACCCGGTTATCCATACAAGATTTAGCATCACTAATGCAATTATAACGCTACGCTGCGTAAGGGCGTACGCCGACTGACCAGCAATCAGGTTTTATCACCCTATTACAAATGCTCTCCGCCTTGTGCCTTTACTGGTCACTTGCTATACGCACTGACCGACACTACTATTCTGTTTAGTCATTTATTTATGCCGGGCATGCGTCCAAATATTGCTTGTACAACATGTTTCTGCCGCTACTGGGCGCCCCAGAGCAATCAAGTAGAATATCTTGTTGCTGTAGTGGCTATTTGTGTGTTTCATCTCTCGCAGCTATCCGACGAGAATCGTTGGAAATGACCAAGGCAAGGCAACAACAGCGAACATCTTTGATAGACACGAACACACGAATGAAACAAACGAGTATTTGGCAGCTCCCCAATCGAAGGGATACATGTTGCTTGCTTGTTGATTTTGTTGTTGTTGTTTCTTCAATTGGGGCTGCCTGACTGCCTCTTCGGTTGTTGTTTTACTTTCCACTTATTCCTTCATGTTCTAAATTTCGTTGTTTTTGGCGTAAATTCCCCTGATTTTATTGTGTGTGCCCACTGAACAGAGAGTACTTGTCGGACATTTTGGTCGCCTGTTAGTAAAACTGGATTGTGGGCCCGACTGACCGCACGAACACGTTACCTTGTAGACCAACAACAAACAAACACAACATAAATTGCGGAAATGTAAGACCAACAAAGCTTTTTGATGGGCCATTTAAGTGCTTTATTTGTGTCTAGCTCGGCAAGGGCTGGGAGCAACAGTGGAAATTAGTAGCATAAATAAGCTTGACCACTCGACGGCCGGCCCGCACTTGGCTGCTGTGTTAATAAAACGTAACAGAAGTGAACTTTATGTTGTTGCTTTTACCATTCGTCAATCCAACAACAACTCATTCACTCTTCAACTCGTCATTTTTCATTTCTCCTACACTACACTTCGTATTTGCTGCCTCCCATATGCTGACATCGGCATATTGCCATAGGTCAGTTACAGCACATCGTGTCTGCTTGCCAGAGCTAAAGTTTAAGTAAGCGGTGCAATGCACGCGTTAAAGGTCGCGTGTTCGCGTTGGCGTTGGTGGGTCGGTTGTTGAGTTTTTTATGACGCGCGGACGGACGGCATACGAATAACCTTAACCTTAGCTTCCAAAAAAGCTTAAACTTCAACCTGTGCTACAAGGCGCTCACGAAAAACAGTTGGTGTATGATAAGAGCGGCAAAATCGAATTCGTTTCCACAATCAACTACCTCGGCGGCAACAGTCGAAATTTCCGTCAACGAACAACAATAAAAACAAGCTCCACATGTACATTTGAATGTGTGTATGTCGACAGGGGCAAGAGTTGATGAGGAAACATCAGCAAACAATGGGCAACGTAGCACATGGCAACATCAAAGTGGAATTTCACAAGAGTAACAACAACAGCAGCAACGAAAATGAACGCGATCTCCAAAAAACTTGTGTGCACAGCAGAGAGGTCGTTGACCGTTGTTGGTATTTTGGTTGTGTCGCTAGCTGACTGCTGTGCTGTCATTGCGCACTCGCTTGTTGTGGAGATTGGTTTGCCACCACCGAACTACATACATAATTGGTACTTATTTATACAGCAAGTAAGTGGTATATGACATTTACACGTGCACGTTTTTATGAAAAAATATTTATAATTTATGGTTGTATCTACATGTGTAAATATGTGTGGATGTGAGTAACTGAAATGAAAGGTAAACTTATTACCAATTTCTTTTTTAACATACCTGCGTAATACATACATATGTATGTATGTACATACATACATACATTAAGGGTGACCATACTCATGAGTTTTATGTATACTATACATATTTACACTTGCGAGCAAAATAATAGCAACTCGTATAGAAAATTGATTTTAAGTTGATTAGCAGTGGCTTACAGAACCTTTTTTTCGTAATCGGTTGAAAACTTTGATTTCACAAACAACAAGGCTAATATCCCTCCGGAATGATTAAAAAGCCATTTTCCCCGGAATGGTCGTTTGGGTTTTGCTGAATAGCCAGAAGTCACACGGAGCTAAATCAGGCGAATACGGCGGTTGGGGGACGATATTGGTTGAAAATGTAGCGAAACTCACAAAGAATCAACCCAGTACGCGACAGGGTATTATCGTGGGGGAAAAAACAAGAGTAGCGACCCTATTCCGGCCTATTTTTACAAACAGCTGCGCGCAAACGACGCATAACACTCAAACAGTATTTCTTGTTGACAGTTTCGCCGGTCGGAATGCACCACACCTCGATAATGGAAAAAAACTGTCAACATAACTTTGATTTTGATTGCTTATTCGTAGCTTTTTCGGTTCCGGCTCACCTTTGCCACGATATTCAACCGATTTATCTTCTGTTTCTGAGGCGTAAGCATGGATCCAAGACTAATCGCCAGTAATAAAACGTTTCATGACATCCTTTTGATCGGATAGCATTGTTTCACAGACGATAACGCAACGCGGTTTTTGAAAAAATTTAGTGATTTTGGAACCAATCTTGCTTTCACTTTCTTTAGACTTAAATGATCTTTTAAAATGGTTTTCATTGATCCTTTCGATATTCCAAAGATGCCAGTAAGATTTCTGCCCGTTAAATGTCGATTCTGAAGCCCCAATTTCTTTATTTTATTGACATGTTGATGATCAATTGACGTTGATGGCCGTCCTGGACGTGGTTCTCTTTGAATAATTTGTACCTATCAAACGCACTTGCTCTCGACAAACAATTATCACCGAAGGCCTTTTCCAACATTTTGAACGTTTCGGCACCAGAAATTTAATTAAAAAACACAAAATTTAAATAAACTTCTTTGTTAAATAATTTCACTCACCAGAAAATTCTCTCTTGGGTAATTAGACCGTGATTTAAACGATATGTGGCTTACATGAACTCTGATAGACATGGGACAGACAATTTACACACGTTTCTCTTGAGGCGAATTTTTCACCAGCAAAATAAGCAGTAATCGCTTGGACCAGCTCCCGACTAAAGTGGGATGCATAAAAACTTCTCAACCAAGCTTCCGAATTTCCTGAGGAAACACTTTTGAATAGTTTCTGTTAAAATAGCGTTCCTTTCTCAATATGTTAGTTAGTGATTGCTTACTTCAGGCAACTCGCATTAAATCGCATTAAGAACCATTTCTTATCTGCCAATCCTACAAATCTAGCCAATCAGTCAATCCTTGCTTGGTGACTGCTTGCGCTGGCGACCACGACCGTTTTCGCTAGACGTTGATTCGTTGCGATTCAGCAGCAAATCGATGGAAACTGGGTTCATTATGCCGGGAATAGCTATCCGGAATCCGCTAATAAGGTGCAAAACGGTCTGTTTATTTTAACAGCTGGTTTATGAATTATCCATGTGATAATTTAATGTCTATGGATTTTACTACATACTATCATTATGGGAGTCCAAAATATCAAAAATATAAAATACTAAAATTCAGGGTTTACGCTGGTCAATTCTATAAATATTATGAGTCCGAAAACCACTTCTAACCAAGAAGATGTATACTAATTCTGCTTAGATTTGCATCAACTTAAAAAATCTGAAATTCTGCTATTATTTCAATCAACAGTTTACTAAATATTGAGTGCATTGCTATAAAAAAGCTCGTACTGTAAGTATGTACATATGTATGTAAAACAATATGTGCATACAAACAAACATATCCATGTACATATGTACGTTCATCAATCTACATATCTACAATAAATATTTTGTAGCCTCCAATCATTTAATATCCATTTTCAACTTGCTCTAATGATCTAATCATTTTGCTAATCTCATTTACAATCATGCCCGCATACACACACGCAAACATTAAACTAACATCGCTCAGCAAAAAAAGAACAAAAAACATTTCATTATAGCTTTATACAAGTGTGCTCATGCCCCCTCCCCACATCCGTTTTCGTTTCGACGAAAACGATTTCGCATCGACGATACTCGGTTCGCCAGCATGTTTGTTTGCCCTTGAGCGCGATATTTGCGAATTTGCGAACTTGCAAATTTTTATTAACCTTCAAAGCAAGGCCAGCAAATTTTCGCAAACTAGAAATCCTTGAAACTCAAGGTAACGTCCTTCAGTCAGCAAAATGACAATGAACGCGGTCATTCTCGTCTCGTTTCGCGGTCAAGGCGAACACAGTCGCAAGCAACAACCTCGTTTTCACTTTTTCCGCCAGTCGCCGACATCGTCACACCTAACAACAACATTGCTAACGTACGTACGAGTATGTACATATCATCACCTGAAATGCAAAATAACATAACATGACTTTTCATGAATTTACAGACGAAGGAAAAACGATATCATAGAAACCACTCATAATGAAACATAATTTGAGTTTTGCTTATGAAATGGTTATACATAGTTATGTATATTGCTTAGCTAATGCTACATACATATGTACATACATATCATAAGATATAGTGAATCGTAAGCAATAAAAAACTCAATTTCCATTTTTTGTAGATACATCGTTTTACGTTTTAGGTGACGATATGTTGTATGTCTATTGACTTTGTATCTGGCGGGGTTTAGCAATAACAGTGTTGAAAAAGGTAAAATATTTTTCAATAAAAAAGTACGTCAAAAGAGACGTGTATTTTTTCTAGTATTACTATTTTTTAAATTACATAATATATTAATAAAATACTTAAATTCTTTTAAATAGTATTCTTTTTAATATTTTTTTTAAATAATTATTTTTTTTTTGTTGTAATTACAAATAAAACTCTTCTTATGATAATTTTAGTATGATATATTGATCATTTAGTATCTATTAAATTTTATACATACATACATAGTATGTTAAGCTAAATTTTTCGCCGTTATATTATTTTTTACTTTCGGACAAAATAACATTATACAATCATTCATTTAAAACATATTTTTAAACGATTTTAACTAAATCGAAAAAAATTGTATTAAAAAAAAATGTAAGTTCTAAATTATATAGGTCACAATATAATTATTATTTCCGCTTATCAACACTGTTTTTAGCAGTCGGCGCGATTGCTATTAGCACGACACAATTTTTCATACAGAACTCAAATACAGACGACCTTGGCACAACTATATTGATATTAATTGGTTAGGGTTGCCATCTACATACATATGTATATACCCAGAGCAATGTATTAATATAAGTTTGACACAAAGTTTTTAACACCCAGAAGCATACGTCGGAGGCTGTATAAAGTATATACATATATATGTATGTACCATATACAGCTGATGATTAAATTGAAAGGTGAATTTTGAACACTTCATCTCTTTCAAAGTAATCCCCTCCCGCAATACACTTATGCCAACGAATTTTCCAGTCATCATAACACTTGGAAAAATCCTCCGTCGTGGCGGCCATCAGAGCCTTCTTTCATTTAGCTTTTACATATCCTCAATTGAGTCAAAACGGTGTCCTCGAAGTGGTCATGTGAATTTGCTGAATAGCCAAAAGTTAAACGTTATCAGGCGAATGCTGTGGTTGCTGCACGAGATTAGCTGAAAATGTGGCGAATTGATTACGAATAACCAATCCAGTATGGAATGGTGTATTATCGCACTTCTTTGCTCAATAAATTCAGGAATAGTAAAAATCGAAGAATTCACTTTTATAGCCTCACAAAACAACGTGTATCTCAAATAACGACAAACGAATGTTTTGTCGTAAAATTTAGCATAGATGTCACTAACAGTACCACCAACGTACAGAAAAAAAATTTAGATTCGAAACACCCGCGAAAAATAAAAAATTCACCTTTCAATTTGATCACAGTAGTAAATGAATAGCATGACGAGCTGAATCGATTTAGCCATGTCCGTCAGCTGTTTATACGCTTACTAGTTCCTCAAAAGTTAAAAAAATATCAATCTGAAATTTTGTATACGTCTTTTTCTCCCAAAGAAGCTGTTCATTGGTCGGAACTGCCGATGACGGACAAATATAGCATATATGTAGCTACCCTACAAACTGAATGATTAAAATCCAAGTTCATGTATGGAAAACCCATTTATTTGACAAGATATCTTCAAGAAATTTGACATTTATCATTGTTCAAGTCAAAGACACAATCTCTCAATAAATTTTTCAGATCGGATCACTATAGCATATAGCTGCCATATAATGTGACCGATCAAACTCAAGTTATTTTATTGTTTATTTATTTTAAATAAAATTTCTCACAGCAAAAATTGTCAAAGCAATTTTTAGCGGCATGATAAATAGTTACCTAGCAGTTTAAAGGCCAATTCTTCGTAAAAACTTGATAATTATGACGAAAAATATGATTCCAATCGTAATAGCACTATTTGCATAGTATATTCATAATATATTTCGATTTGATATTTTTTGTGTATTGACATTGCTATTTCACATGTTTTATTACATGCATTTGGCAACTCTGCCCATCTTGAACTCACTCTTCTGCTTTATTCCAACAAACACACACATTTTGAGCTCTTTTTGCTCAAGTGCTAGAGTTTTTGTTTTGTGCATGTTTTTTTTCGTTAATTGGCCTAGAAAAAACAACAACAAAACTTATGAGTATGCGCAATATGGACTTGGAGCAAATCTGCTGACATAATCTCACACTTTATTCACATTTTTGTTTCGTCAACATGCACACACACACACCTACAAATGCCTTTTGGCTTTGGTTCCACCTACGAAAGAGGATGTGGTGCCGGCAGACAAACGGCGCTTATCTCATTTTTCAATTTGTGTATGGTGTTGAAGCGCGCATAATATATATACATTCACACACACATACGTGTGCATTGACTCAAATGCTCATACTTATTTACACATTTGTATTCGGATAGTACGAGTAGTATGTTTCTTTCTTGCCTTTTGTGTGAACTCAATTTTAGTTTATTTATTTATGCATATTGGCATTGGCGCTTTGTCGCTGGTGTCTTCTTGCGCCGTTCTGCTGGCCTAATCGAAATGTTGCTGTTGTTTGGTTTTTTGTTGTTGACAGACAAGCAGAAAAATTGCTTACGAAATGTGCTGGCAATGTTTCTTAAACATGCTCGCTCACTCGTTTGTAGCGCTTGCAAGTTTTCAAGCTTTTATTGTATTGCATATTTGTTGTCATGGTGACCACGCGCGCACTGTGTTTGTTGCTTCGCAGGCGGAGAACGCCTTGGTGCCGTTGCTGATGACGCAGCGCAAACTTGATTTTCCGCAAAGCCACCATTTTGTTGAGTATGAAAATTCAAACGAATACGCGTGGTGTGTCTACAAATAAGTAGTTGAGAAATAGTGCAAATTGTTGATTGAATTCGTGAAAATCTCTGCAACATTTTGTTGTGCAAAATATGGCATTGTGAGTTTTGCAGTTTGGTTCTTCGCCGGCAATTTTGTCGCCTCTTCCGCAAAGCAGAAGAACTCTCAAATTCTTTGTTTGTTGGCCGCTTGCAGTGCGTGTGTGTGGAAAAATGACTGGGCCACCACCACCATCGCACGCCTTAACGCTGTCGTTGTGTCGTCGTCGTATCTGTCGTCGTTTTTGTGTCGTAAAGGTGGGTCATTGTGAAATGACAGCGCCGAACTAACCCGGCAAACAGCGGGCACAGCACGTGAAAGGTTGCTGATGAAATGCCTCCGTGGCGGCACAAAGTTGCGGATGGTGAAAAAATAGATGGCTTTTATATATTGTGCCACGAACATTGTTGTAGTGTAGTGGAAAAACAGCAGTGAAACCAAAAATGAGAAAACAACGAAACGAAACAAAAACTGTTGTAAGACCTTGAGACTTTTATGACGCACCGTGGTGTACAACGCGCTAATATGTGTGTAGATAAATGTGTGTGGAAAATTTTATTGATAACAAAAATTAATTTATTTCACTTTTGAAAAAATACAACAACGCATGTTTACATAGTGTTTATGAATACAAGTGCTATAGTATTAATTTTTTCTGAACAATGGGTAACAGTTCAATTAAATTCTTCAAAGGTAAATAATAATAATCCAAGTAAACTATTATTGGCGGCAAAAACTGCCAATTACTTTTAATAAATAATTTACAGTAGAGCAAAACGCAATATTTTCAAAATATTCTAATTAAAAAAAAAATCGAAAGTAGTTTATTTTTTATAAATAATTTTTTTATTTTTAACTTTTTTTATAAATAATTGTTTTATATATAATTATTTTATATATAATTATTTTATATATAATTTTTTTTATTATTTTACTTCAAAGATTACTTAATAATACTATTTTAAATGCTATAAAATTTAAATATCTGTTCATTACGCAATTAAACTTTTCATTCAGAATTTTAGACGCTAACCACAATATACTAGTTTAGCGGAACACTTAAAAAGGTAGGACCTGTGTACTGTTCTGATCCATTTAAATTTTTTTTATTAGCTCTCACGAATCGATAGGCAATAACAATTCATATTTTGATCATTAAGAGGCTTCCCCCACGCTATTTATTAGTCATCGGGTGTTTGCTTTTAATATATGTAGTTTCCTATATTTGCCGGTTAAAATCGATTTGCTTAGGAAAAATTATAAAAAAAAAAAATACCCAAAGTTCAGTTTTTTTTACTGGAGCTCAATTTCATAGTAAATTTCAAAATATGAATGTAATGTAGACTGTTTGAAATGTATTTTATGTTTTTTGTTTTTTTAATTTTGTGGACTATAATTAAGCAATTAGCTTAGTATAACTTCAACAAATTAAATAAAAAATTTAAATAATTTTTTTATTAAAAATTTATTTTTCGAATCAATACATAAATATTTCTATAGTTATTTCCATCTATACATACAAAATACATACATATACAAAAATATTATTTTTTTTTAAGTATTTTCTATTTATACTTAGATTTTTATTATTTTTTCTTTTTAATTTTGTGAACTATACTTGAGCATTTCGCTTGGTATATCTCAACATATACATATATAAATAAAAAAATTAAATTATTCTTTATTAGAATTTATTTTCTGAATAAATACATAAATATTTCAATATTAATTTCCGTCTATGCAAATTTTAAAAAATATTTATATGTATACATATGTATTTACTTTAAGCATTTTCTATTTTGAATCTAAATATATTTAAATACTTACAGTTTTCAGTGCTATATATACAGAATCTATACAAATATATCGTTTTCGAAAAATTATTAAAAAAAGTAGAATTAATGAATGATTTCGATTCCAATTTCTACATATTCTCCAAGTTTTTCATGGCTTTATTGAAAAAGAGTAATTGCTATTAAATTTACAAAATCTGCAATTCGAAAAAAATTGTTAAAAATTCGAAATTGCTTGGTTTACCTTTTTGAACAGAGTCGGAAAGTACCTACAGTCGATACCAGCGAGGTTAACTTTGAAAAATATTTAGAAAAATTATTAAAAGTTTGAAATAACCTTTTCCCACAGGATCGGAAAACTCTATTGGTCGAATACTATCAAGGTTTACTTAAAAAAATTGAGAAAAATGGTTAAAAATTTGAAACTGCTTCCTTATCCTTCGAAAAACTCCTTTGGTCAAATACTTTACTTCGAATACAGCAGAAGAAGAAGCAGTATATATCTACGTACAAATGTTTATATTATTTGTCTATAAACAGATCTAGATTGTATTTTGGAATCAAATTTATAATATTTTATATAAAAAATAAAATTAAATGTATTTCAGTAAACAGAACACAAATGTTTTACTTTATTTTAGCATATGGTATTTTTATTATTAAATATACAGATATAAATTTCAATTAAAAATTAATGTTTTATTTTAGAATTAAATAAGAGGTAAGTAAAAACCATTTATTTGCCTTTTTCCCATAGAAATATTTGAATTTATCTACCTTATACATAAACGTGTCAAAAATCATATTTTACTACTAACAACCCACTGTGGAATGAGCATACGGCTTATCACCCTTTAACTGGTTAAGATAGCTGGCGGCGCGCACGATGCTTTCTCTACACTGCTGCGTGCCTAGTCGTGCAGTAGTGTTTGAAAGAAACAGGTTGATTTTGCCTTTGAGCGCACACGAGCGGCACGACGCCGCGCACACACGGCAACGTGTCGCACTGCCGGCCGTCATGTGCCGCGCCGTGTCGCTGGCGTGTGCGCGCGACTACGATGACAATGGCATTGTTCCATCACGTTCCGAATCGCCTGCATGCGGCGTGCGTGTGTGCATGTGCGGAGGTGTCGCGGATGTCGACGACACGCGGATAAAACAAGTCCGCTAACGCTGAACATAATAACAGGCAAACAGAAACGCGAAGGCCGACGATATTGCCGACGGCTGGCAAGCAAGTATATGTGTGTATGCGAAGTAGTGGAGAGAGAAAAGCAAACACAAAATGGCTGTGTGTTGTGTGCTGAACTGTTAGCGCCGCCCACATGCCATTTGTGTGTACATTTGAGTGCAACAACAAGACAACAACTACACAAGGAGGGTTGTGTCTCTCGACAATTTTCGCGTCGCTTGCTGTGCGATTTTGTTCGCCTGGTGCATAGTGTCATATTTCGCACAGAATTCGGACTTTTTGGTTGCGGCGGCAGTCCTCGTCGTATGCGCTCGCTCATCATTGCGCCGCAGTTGTCTCCAAAAAGACAAGATGCATTGCTTTGTCAGCGAACGGCGCCGCGTGTGCGGCGGATTTCGAAGCGCTCACAGCTGTCGGCGGAGCGAACGATTTTCAACCGCCGGTGGCTTGTCGTTTGCCACCTATCTACTACCTACCAGCGCTGATTGCTCGTCACGGCGTAGCTCGCCGCCGCAACGACGTTCCAATGCAGCAGCGTTTTGTTTCACTGAATTGCCGGCGTGCGTGCGCCAGCCTTTTCTTTGCCGTTGCCCGTTCGAATTCTGTTTCAGCTCGCATACCTACCGTCGCCGCAAGGTGTATATGCAGCTGTCGCATCCGCTGAACAGCGCACAGAGCACGTGCGGCCGAGCGAAAAATAGTGGTGAGATGAGCATGTCCGTTATAGCAGATGGTTCTGCTGACGACGTCGACGACGGCAAACCGACCAATCGGCGAAGCCAAAAACCGCATTTGAGCCGTCGAGCACGTCTATTGTTCCACATGGTAACAGGCGACCAGCGCTCTCAGCAGGCGGCGCACAACATTTCTTTGTTCGATTGTTTCGTTTGGAATTGCTGGGAATTTTCGTTCAGCCAATGGTCGTGCTTTGGCTGACGCATGCACACACACGTAAGTTGGCGTACGAGTGTGTGTTGCATAAAACGCATTGTGCAAACAGTAGCGGCTAAGAAATTTGTATGGCATAATATTTGCTTTAATACACACTGCAAGGCTGGCGATGAGACCTCGACGTCGTCGTTGAGAACTAGCTCCGCTCAACTTGAAAATACATTTTTGCTAGAAAATTGTATATTGAACGTTTTACAATATAAATTTATTTCTAAGACATGCTATTTTGGGACACGCTCCTACATTTTGTTAATACTCTCGGTTAGTCAAAGTCAATAACTACGACATTTTGATCGCTTAACAGTTAGTTTTCACACGTACTATATTTACTTTTTATTTAATTTTCTTTTCAATAGAAATATTAAGAATGCTACAAATCTTATCATGATCGTTTTTGATAAAATGTTTTGTTTATGTTACGTCTGTCAGAATCGAGTAGTGTGTGTGTAAAGCAACAATGCAATAGTGCATTTGGAAAGAAATTAAAATAGATTAGTCCAAATAGTTATTAGTTTTTGTTACATATGAATGTAAGTACGCTAAAGATCAAGGAAAAAATAAAATTACTTAAATTAATGAAAATTAGAAAACAGATAATTTAAATAACAATTCAATATTGCTATATATGTTTGCATGGAGCATTGAAACTGCATAATCATATATATATACATTATATATCTTTTTGCGAAAATTGTGTGTTGTTAGCTCCATTTCTTAAATTTACGTACACGTTTTACTTTTTTTTAACTTTTGGAAACACTCCGCGTGTAAATAACGTAGTTTTTGCATATTCAATGCAAATTAAAAACAAAACTTCTTTGTTATACATATTAAACTATGAAATCTGATCAAATGTTGACCGTTGATTGTTTATGTGGTGTGTTGCTGTTGTTTGTTGTATAAAATATTGCTATGAATATTACGCCTCCAAGTCGTTGACAAAGAGTACCTCACGATGCTTCAGACCGGCTTCAGCTAAGGTTGTTTGATTGCCATTACCATTGATGGCGCCATTATTACAAGAACTGGCGTAGAGGACGCGTTTAGGGAAATTCGTTGTGATCTCGAATTCATCGGGTGAAGAGGGATGACAGAACAGATAGTTATACACATCCTATTTGGAAATAAAAAAAATAAAAACAAAATTAGATTTAATAAAAAGAAAAATGTTAGCAAAACGTTTTAAACTTACAATTAATGAATTGGAATTGAGAAAACGTCGCTCCAGGCGTGCGCCGTTTGGCAGTTTAAAGACGACACTAATGGCGTCCGCTGTACCAGCTGGTGGCTCATTTGGCACCTGCTCAGCTAGCTCAATTTTGAGTTGAGCAATTTCCTAAAAATTACATAAACAACCATTAGTCATTGTAAATAAATACGAATACCACTTGATTTGCACTACTGACCTCTTTTTTGCGTGCCTCTTCGGCACGTTCACGTTCAATAGCCTCCTGTGCTTGTCGCACTGCATCACGTTCCAACTGACGCAGCCGTTCCTTCTCTTCATCGGCACGTAAACTAAGTTGATAAGCTTCGTCTTGCTGTTGACGCAGCGTCTGTGTGAGATTACGTTCTAAACGATCAGCACGTGCTTGACTAAGCCATATTTCATTTGCTGAGATCACTGTTTGCATGCGACGTATCAACTCTTCTGGTGTGCAATCGCCTTCAAAGCGACCAACAACAATCATACGATGATTACGTTGTGCAATTAACACCATCGTCGGAAATACGTGCATATTCAATGTATGCGATACTCTATAACCCTCTGGTGAGGATACGTCACAGCCCCAGAAAAGCATATTGCGATTTATAAAATCAATTGTTGATTGATTCGAAAGCGTTGTACGGCACAGTGAATCTACATCGGGATTATTTGTGGGATCCTTGTGTAGATAGATGAGTAGGAAGCGTAGTTCCTGTTTAGCATCATTTAACGCTTGCGCGTATGTGCCCTGATAGAACACTGGGTGTGATGGATAACGTTCGTTGTAGGAACGTATAAAACTCATGACATCGCCCACAGGATCGGTAACGACTGAAAAAAAAATATTAATATTAATAAACAATTAAAAAAAATAAGAAATTTGCATTTTACTGATACGTACTTCTCTCATCGTTTCGTCCCAAACTCAGTAAAGCAGTTAGTACGCTGGAGAATGTCGAGTAGCAATACTGAAATACCATGTTTATGACATAGCCAATGATACCCGTAAAGCTACGCGGTATAGGACCCATGCCACCTCGTGCCGATCTTCCACCAGGCATATTTGCAGAAAAAATCTGTTGTAGAAAACGATCATCGAGAACAGCGGGTGCGCGTACATCTCTGGACGCGGCATATGTTGATGGAATGCCTTCGCGTATGTTCATTTGCTCTTGAAAAGCAACCTGTAAAATACAAGCGTTGTTAATTATTTAAAACAAATCAAAATTTTATGTATATACCTCAAGATCCCACTGATGTCTTATCAAAACATCTCGACATATATTCATATCCTCAATGCCTGTAATGTCTTGAAACTGTAGGATCTTTTCGGTTTGTTCATTTGAAAGTCCATCCTCCATGACTGTGTGTCTTGTCTTTTTTGAGGTGTAATACAGTAAGGTAACAAATCAAAGGTGATGATTCGTAATTTGTTGTTCGTGTAATCGTATGGACGGTACAAAGAACGGAGGCCTTGCTGTCGTTGCTGCTTTAGATAGTGTGGAAAAGTCGTATTCCCTCGACAATATGTAATTTTGCAGTATTTGCATTCCCAAATTATTTGTGTCTTCCAGCCTTTTTTGCACCCGCTGTTTGATATTGAGCAAACGTTTTGGGGAAAATTACACGTTGTCTCCGTGTTTTGTTTTTCCAGAAAAACCTTTACAACCTTTGAATAATAAAACAAAACTGCTGTGACAGACTCGGATTACGATGAATTCTCCTTTTTATATGACTTTTCTTTCGTGACAGTTCAACGATGTTGCCAACGCATTCCACAACTAAACAATGCAGAGTTGCAAGTAAAATTTGAGTGTTAGAAAATTAATGAATAATATTTTTTAAACAAAATGTTGATAAGATAAGAGTAATAAATAAATAAAGAGAAAAATATTATATAAAAAGTAAATAACAATTTTTATATACGAAAACTCGTTGATTGTTTAATATAAAAGTGTATGGTATAAGTATTGAAAATTAATCTGATATTTTGCCTGCTTTATTTAAAAAGTTCACATAAACAAATAAAAAACTTGATGTTAAACTTTTTAAATACTTATATTAATTATCTAGAAACAAACGATAATCTCTTGCTTTTCGGAAATAGAAAAAACGTATCACTGCGTGTCAAGACATTTGCGCACACTGTATTTCGGTCTTTATATTGTTTATTGGCAGCACTGGTAATTTAGTTTCCACATTTTGACATTTCTGGGGAAAACCTTTATTTACGGATTGTAAACAAAAAATTCTTTTACAAAAATATTGTAAATATACTTAAATTTTATACTGTACTGCTCAAAATATTATTAAACAATAAAATTTAACTCTTTAACAGTCAGTAGCGGTATCAGAATGTCTTACTTAGTGAATTTCAGTAATGACACTGCCAAGCAAATACTCATTGAAATCATACGCACAGTGAATCAGCCAGAGAACTCCAAGAAATTGTCTGAAGCTAAAGCTTCAGCTGGGAAAGAAATGTTGCTAATGATGCAGCACGTCTTTCCACTGGTTATGCAATTGCAAACGGATGTAATTAAAACTTATGGTTTTCCTGGAAATCGTGAGGGACTTGTCCAGTTCTCGCAATTGGTGCGCGAAATGGAACGTGAGGATGTGGAAATCGCAAGATTGCGTAGCCAAATTAGAGCCATCTACTTGCCGCCCATAGCTATAAATACAACTAATGATATATTGATATGAGCAAAGATTGTTTCACTAACAAGACTGAAACCAAAATATGTATTACCTAAAATTGTACGCTCAATAACAAGCGTTAAGCACAATAATGCATTTACCTAAAGACACCTGCTTATATATATAACTTATATAATATATACAAGAAATATTAATATAGTTTAAGTTGTGACAAGCTTTTGTAAAATATTATTTGTGTAAAAGCAGCTTAATAAATAAATTTTTACATACCTATGTATATAAATATAAATCGGATTTGTACCAAAATTAATATTAAGCTTTGAGACTACATGACGAGATCGAAAGTTATCCGTTAAAGAGTTTATGACGACTTGCAAACAGTAACGTAAATTCTTTGAAACCATGAGGACATCACTTCCGTTTAGCATACCAAAAATAACACTGAACTAGAGGAAGAAAACCATGAAAACTACGAATACGGATTTTATTATAGTTTCGCGGCAAGTTCAATCTTATTTTTTTTGATATAATTCAATCACGTTTGAGAGATGCAGTCCAAAGGACAAGTCTAAACCATAAGTTTTACAATTATTTGGTTTATGACACTATGAATATATAGATTTTTTAGAAGTCATCTCAGAAGACGCTTATGTGTATATTTCTGCTCCGACAACTGGTAAGTTTTTTCTGGGTACTCGGTACAGTGGAGGTAATAACACCTTTCGTTATAACATACAACGTTTCTTTTGATCAGAATGGGAGTCATGCTGCCTGTTTGATTTCGTATGGCCATTCTGTTGCACTGGCGGCGCAGCGCGCGAACTTGAGGTTAATGTAGCAGTAGTGCGTTGACAGCATGGGGCCACGTAACTCGTGGTCCACTCCCGGTGTGACCTGCTCAGGCCTTAAGATGGCTCCATGCATTGTATGTAGAGAATCTATAGTCCCCACTGGACTATAACCACCTCTTTACATTTCTTATCAAACTAATTTATCTAACATATCTCTCCCTATGGTTCGACTCCGACGAAACAACACGTTTCCTGGGCCTGCCATTAGATGACTTTTATGACATTTAACTTACACCTTGCCACGCAGATAGGCTCTGGATGACCGTTAAACAAAAACAACAGCACATGAAGTAGAAGCTGGGCTATAACTGGTACTTTCAATTGAGTAAATGGCTGGCGGGCCATTCTGAACTCGATAAAAATCTTTGACCAGATTAAGGTCCGATGCTGACCATTAAATTTTCTTCGACAGGGTTTATTACACAATTAAGCCAATGCTCCGAACATGTCAACTTGTACAAATCAGTTTGACGAGTTGAATCGATTTAGACATGTCTGTGTTTCTGTCTGTCTCTCAGTTTTTGAGATATCGAGCTGAAATTATGCACGTTCTTTACTTCCAAAGAAGCTGCTTATTTGTCGGAACCGCTGTTATAGGGCCACAAACATGCAAACTGTCCGATCAAATTCAAGTCTTTGTATGGAAAACTGTTTTATTTGACAAGATATCTTCACGAAATTTGGCATGGACTATTCGCCAAATCAAATTCAATAACAACAATTTCGAATACCTGTATGTTTATATGACCTACTCCGAATATGGTGTTCAGATCGAATCTTATGTGGGCAGCAAAATGACTGTATTTGCTGCATTGTAAGGCACTATCGAAAGTCTACTTTGGTTGTATGTATATGTATGTATATGCAATAGATAATCAATTTTAAGACCTTAAGAGATGCGATTAGATTCCAAAGCATGATCGAATTCGAATTTTATTAGTTAATAGGTTGAAAAGCATATTAATGAGAACCTTGAAATGTACCGTTTTCAACTTTGCCACCGCCAACTTATTATTCTTTAAGCTTCAGGATAAAGGAATAATGGCACTGAAAATATTAAGAAAGGACCCCCTTTGCGAGGGAATTGACTTCTCAGCTAAAGCAACAACTACATGCTACGACACATATAAGCCATTCATCTTTGCCATGTGCGAATTGCCGCTTTTGGCGTTTTCTTTGAGTTGCCCAATGCCTACAAAGTCATTTGCATATACATTTGTACATATTATATATGTACTTATAAGTATGTGTGGATAATGTTAAAGGCAGTGCGTGCATTGATTATCATTATCGCGAGCGCATTAACAGATGTCGGGCGGGAAGGCCGCTGGCATGCAAATACTGGCGAAAGAACTGACAATCGCAAAAAAAAAAAAACAATATTTTATGGAGAAGAAATGCGAATGAATACATATACATACAAATACATATGTTTGTAGGTATTTGTAAGAAAATTTAAAAGCTGTTAACTATGTATGTATGTATGTATGTGAGTGCAATAAGCAGCAGGACTAACATGCGATGGCATTACGTTTCATTTCGGCGGCGTTTGTGACATGGAAAAACCATTAAGGTAGCTGGGAAAAATCAACCTGAAAGTATGCAAAGGAAAAGTCAGCAAACACACGCAAATACAAACATACATACACACATACAATCATATATAGCCAAATGCAAATGCCCATATGCAAAAACAGCTTAACACATGCATATACTACATATATACAATATATGACTGTACATACATATGTGAATGTGTAGGTATGTAGGTCCATATATCTATACGTGTGTGTGTGTACATATGCGTATGCCTCGGAATACAAATGGAAAAACTGTCACGGCAGCGCAATAATTTCCTACGCCATATGAATGTACAAATATATCTGATTTTTGTAACACATACATACATACGTATATACACAGTTAAGGTTAACTTCGGCTGCACCGTAGCTATAATACCCCTCACAGTGGCATTTCTTATAGCATACAGGGGTATAAGAAGATCAAGATAAATATTTTGATCGCTCAGTTTGTATGACAGCTATATGCTATAGTGAACCGATCTGTACAATTTCTACGGAGAATGTATAATTTATTTAGATAAGAAGCCATGCCAAATTTCGCGAAGATATCTCTTCAATTGACAAAATTTTCCATACAAGCACTTGATTCCGATCGCTCAGTTTGTATGACAGCTATATGCTATAGTGAACCGATCTGAAAAAATTCCTCAGAGACTATATAATTTCTTTAGATAATCATCCATGCCAAATTTCGGGAATATATCTTTTCAACTAAAAATTTTTGCCATACAAGCACTTGATTCTGATCGTTCAGTTTGTACGGCAGCTATGTATGTACATATATGTTATAGTGGTACGATAACGGCAATTCCAACAAATGAGCAGCTTCTTGAAGAGAAAAAAGGTGTGCGCTAAATTTTAGATCGATGTCTCAAAATCCAAGGCACTATTTCGGATATATAAAGACGGACTTGGCCAAACGGACTCAGCTTGTCACACTGAACATTATGTAGATATTTTATAGCATCTCCGACGTTTCCTTTTGCATGTTAAGAACTTCGTAGCAAACTTCATACACCCTATATAGGGTATAAAAATAAACCGCACACATCCAGGCACATACATATGTGTGCTTGCGCTTCACTGTGTTTGTTAACGACCACGTTTCCTGTATTCAGCTGGGACAGTCTGGCCATTATCGTGCGCTGTACGCTTTTTCCTTTTCATCTTGTTCTTCTTATACTTTTTTGTGCTTTCATTATTGGAATCAGGTTTTAAATATTGAAAAATCGCAAGCCAGCGAAAGCAGGAAGGAAATGAATATGGACGGGAAATTACTTATTAATTGAGTAGGAAAATGAAATACGAAATGTGAATCTTCGAAGTTGGAAAAAAATGAAAAAAGCAAAAACGACAATAAAAACAACATCAACAAGAAAAGCAAATCAAACAAAATTATAGGACAAGTAACAAGCAGCAAGGAACAATATAGTTGAAAAGTACGTGTGTGCAAACAGGTCTGCGGAGGCGTATGAGTTATAATAATATTATATGCGTACGAGACACATATGTTCGTATATGGGGCTTATAGTTATGTTCACAAAAATAGTAGTGTTCATTTAGGAATGAGAAAATATAATATATTATTTTAATAATTTGGATATGGGTCCTTTTCTTGCAAGCTCATCAGCTTGTCAATATCCGACGATTCTGTTATGGCCAGCGACCTAGATAAGTTTAATATGAAAGTAGCTTTATTCTGGTGCTAGTGAGGTTATGCACTCTTTGACTTACTTTGAGGTCATTGTCACCAAGCTCAAGATCTGAATAGCTGCTCTGCTATTGGAGTTAATGCATACCTCCACTACAGTTTGAAAGACACTAGAATGGTCGAGCGGTCTGATGAGAGCTGATCGTGGGCTTTAGACTCCTACTTCAAGGTTGACCTTGACTTTTAATCTATCAATGAGGTAAGGTCCGCATCTCTGCTACAGAGAATCCGCCGCTCCCAAATATATCTCGGAGTTATTTGCGCGGAGATGTCTGGATGGTTGGGTTTTACATGTTTCTTCTTTACTAGTATAGAAGCCGATTACGCGGTTATGGCTGAGCTAACAACAGCGCGCTAGACCTTTCTTCTTTTCGCTATTTGGCGCCAATTTGAGATACCAAGTGCAGCCATTGCCGCTTTGTTATTCTTCAAGCGGGTAATTGTTAATCGAACCCAATCATATTCTGGTAATGGAACATCTATTCCATCGTCATCGATTTGAGAGTCATGTTTGCACCCCAGATGTTACACTTTCACTGTCGTTCAGCAGGCTGGAGAAGTGTTCCCTCCATAACTGCCGTAGGCTCTGAACATCAGCCACTAGTTCACTACTTTGGGTCCCACAAGAGTATGCACCGGTCTTGAAACCTTCCTTTAATTGCCGCATCTTTTCGTAGAATTTAGGAGCATTATCGTTGTCGGACAGCTTTTCAAGATTTTCATTTTTCCGCATTTCGGCTTCTTTCATTTTTGGTTTCTCGGCATTTATCCCACTGCGCTTGTGTTGTGGTCGACCCGTTTCTCTCCCATGAGACACGACAACCCTCATCGTAACAGCTGTTCTTTCGACGTTTCCAAAAAGCAGTGGCTTCGCTTGCAGCTGAATGTAAGGAGCTTGAAATGCCGTCCCACAGTTCCCTCATACTGAGTTGCTGATGACTGCTCTCAAAGAGCAGAAGTGCTGGTCATGGAGGCTGAGCCATGTGAGTTTCAGCGTACAACCTCGTTATGCCACTCCCGTTCACAGTCAGATCACTGGTGAACAGATACTGTAATTAGACTGCAGCAAATCCTTAATCCAAATATGCATGTCGGAGTGGTTCCGCTGAAGCTTCCTCTCTTTTCCAGGCTCCAAACGGGTTGGCTGTTATATATTAATTTTCACGCGTATAAAAATAAGGACACAACTGCTATTTTTATGAACACCGCTGTAGATGTTTATAAGTGCATACATACATATGTAAAAGCATATATGTATACCTGTATTCCTTGCAGCTCCTCTGCTTCAAGTATGCTCATATGGTATGTCTTGCTATTTGCAGTGATTTCCTTGAGGAGCTGCTCTCTTCTTCTGCTTTTTCCGTCTCTTCCTTATTTTTTCTGCTCTTGGTGCCTTTGCTGTCGCAACTTGTTTTGCATTTAGTTAGTTTCCTGTTTTAGTTGAAACTTTAGCGGCTTAGCTCATGCACATGTGCTTTTGTTGTTCTTATTGTAATTGTTAATGTTGTTGTTGCATGTTTTTATGCAAAAAACTGTAAACTCTATTGGTTGTTTTGTTTAGTGCAACTAACTTGAAAAGTTAAATGGCTCAGAGTGGAATTCGTGATTTATGACTGGCGGCGAATGTCAAGGACTGCACAATGCTGTCGCTTCGTACGCGGTCTAAACTGCGGTTTTCCGAAGAGTTTTATTTACAATTTCTGCATGCAAAACGCGGGTACACGCAAAAAAATCGGAACTAAAAAAGAAATTTTTGGTTCTACGCCGGAGGAATTTGGCTTCTTCGCCCACATGTTTGGAACTGATCGACTTCTTCAGGTTCTAAATATGATTGTTTGTACCGAAAATCTCTCCCCCTTTAACTGTATTTCAGAAAACTTGGATCACTGCCTCTCATCTGCCGCTAGTGGCGGCTTTATCTCTGTGCGCATACCGACGAGAAATAAGTGAATGGGAAGAAGTCGCTGTAGAAGATAGAGAGCTTTTTCACGAATCAGTCCAAGCTAAGAGGGAAGGTTGGAGGGGTAGATTTCTCTAAAAAGTTCCCCTTCAATCTTAGTTTTAGGCTACAGGATCACTGTAATATTTTTCAGGCGGAAGTGGCTACTATCAAAGTGGCGGTAGACGTACTGCTACGAACTGTAGCCTCTTTTAGGGAGGTGTGCATTCACTCCGACAGAAGAGCGGTAAAACTAGTGCTAGGCTCGCTGACTGTATGCTCAAAGCAAGTCAAAGAGTGACTGTTATCACTAAAAATATCATCAAGGTACTTCATCACCAGACTCCTTTGTGTATCGAGCCATAGCGGCATCACTGGCAACTGCAAAGCCGAAAAGTTAGCCAAAGAGGACATCCTTGCACCGTTCACGTCAGTATGGGACCGAGTTGAGTCTCTATTGGCGGTTTTCCTTCTTGCTTTGGACCAATGTACCTTGATTGTACTTAGTAGGCGTTGGTCGACGACTAGTTCCTGTGAGAGATCCTTTTGATCTACATCTACCGACCTATTTGCTCTTAAAAAGTTCATCTTGCCGCAATCGTTGGAGTT
Source organism: Bactrocera tryoni (assembly GCF_016617805.1). NCBI lineage: Eukaryota > Metazoa > Arthropoda > Insecta > Diptera > Tephritidae > Bactrocera > Bactrocera tryoni. The sequence continues at coordinate 19,035,970 of NC_052500.1, forward strand.
CTTGCTGAGCCCAATAGTCATTCAAGCAGTACGGTCGAAAATCTTGTCGAACGCTAGTAGCCAAATTTGTATGTAGGAGGGTAAGGTGGAGACATTATTGCCCTTTCTCTTCCATTGTACGGCTTTTGCGAGACTGGGTATGAAATATCTCAGCAGTCTAATCTTCGGCGAACCAGGAGACATAGCCAAACTGGCATAGTGAGATCCTTGTTAGGATTGACCTCTTAACTCAAGTTGATCTAATTTAACCAGATTCTAGTAAAAAAATGTTCGAAACGTTACTGACCAGTTTTCGGAAGGGAACCTCTGAAACAAAGAGATATCCTGTTGACATACCGAAGGTACACTTTACGTGTTAAGAGCATTCATTTAAGACACCATTGCAGTTAAATGTGTGGAAGATTGGTTAAATCAGAGATGCGGTTGTCGGTACTGGAGATGGCCAGACTGCAGTTCTCACAGACAGAAGATTACCCACTGTGTTATATAACCATGAAAGCCTTTGCATGACTAAATATAAGGAGGTTTTTTATGTTCTGTACTGAATTTTAATATAATAGGGTTTCCTTGAAGATCGTGATTTTTTTATACTCTATAAGTCACTCATAATTTCCGTCCTGCTATATGGTGCAGAGGCATGGACGATGACAAAATTTGATGAGTCGACGTTACGAGTTCTCGAGAGAAAGGTTCTGCGGAAAATTTATGGTCCTTTGCGCAACTCCCCAACTCCCCAACTCGAAAGGTATTCGACGCAGTACCCGCCGGGAGAAGCAGAGGAAGAGGAAGATCTCTACTCCGTTGAAGAGATAGGTGGAGAAGGACCTGGGTGCCCTTGGTATCTCAAATTAGCGCCAAATTGTGAACAGAAGAAACTAAGATTAATCTTATTTTCTTACCAAATCATTATACTTTTCATAATTTTTTAATTTCCTGTGCATTATTTTCCACCGTGCAGTGAAAATGTTTAATATTTTCACTACAAAAACCACAAAAATAGCAATGAGACTACCAAAAAGAAAACCAAAAAATGAATGAAAAATGGAAAAAATCACTCCGGCAACATTTTGAGGAAATGCGGAAACGCGAAAGTCACAGCAATGCCAACAATGCAATGCGGACGGAAGCGCAGCAATATGTACAAAGAAATCGAAAGAAAAATGCAAGCAAAAAAGTCGAGCATGCCACGAAGTGCAGAAATTCGCAAGTGACACGCCAGCGAAAATAACAGCCAAAATGAAATTTAAAAAACGTGTGGCATGCAGAATGCGGAGTCCCACTACTTGAAAACTTATTTGATGCCACTCGAAGACTGGAAGGCGAGTGGCAGCGGTGAAACATTGTTTTCATTGCAACTTTTCAATTTGTTCTGCACATTTTCAAATTCATTCTGCGCGTTGTTGTTATTTCATTTGTCGAATTGCCACACTTGCCACATTATTTTCAAGTTTTCCGAATTTATTTATTATTTATTCCGAATATTTGAAGGAAAATAAACATTTTATTTCTTCGTTGGAGAAATATTTTGTTTTCACTGCGTTGGTTTACAAGTAGATATTGTGTGATGTAGTAAGGTTGAGTCGAAGCGCGAAGAGAGAAAGTATAGCAATATGGGATATCTCATTTTCAATAAGGCAGGTGAGAAGTTTACATGAAATGAAAGAAATTACAATATTTTTCAAATTTGAGGGAAAGCAATAGGATCACATTGTGAATTGTTTCATCAGTTATTCAAGTCCATATGGCTCCTTTCTTTTGTTTTCTCTTATATTTCTCTGTCTATCTGACTCCCAATGTCAGACAGACTAGGTAAAGAGAAGTACTCCGATGTTCTATTGAATAACCAAGGGAGGATGCAGAAAGTAACCATATAAAGTATAGCCACTGCCGCTTGTCAACGCCAAGGATTAATTTCAACAACAGGAGGAAGACTTTAAGATCAACTCCACTTGTACCTTAAATTTTTTTCTTGCCACATGATCATTTTCGGCAATGATGAGTTGCTCAAGGAACCTCTTTAGATGAATTCGAGGCGAACGATCTAAAGAGACCTTTACACTCACTTTGAACTCTTTTATAGAGGTCGTACGATATACGATAGCGCACCAAAATGTCGCATTGAGCCCAAAGTGGCAGCACTTTTACCTACTTGTCTATATTGATTTCCATTTCGGCTTAATATTCGCAACAACCAGGCACTTTTTAAGGGATCTAATTGGATCTGATGGAATTTGTTTCGGTTACTGTAGTTATGTGTCCACTAATTATGTCAGATAATGCAGTTACTCATCTACTCTAAGTCATCCGAAGACAAGTTCTGGATGAGACGTACCTGCTGATAAAGTCTGACGTCTGAATAGAAAATTCTTCATGGTGGCGAAAGTCGTGTTCTTGAATTAACTCTTTCTCAAAATTCCAGAACATTGTGATGACTTAGATAGAGCCGGTGATGGACTGAATTGTCGATGTTGGTTGATTGGTTACCAAAAACAATTATCTTGAATTTATAATTCAAAATCTTGACTCAAATAGGGGACTATATGAGTGAAGCTCTCAGGAAGCTAAGGAACGTCCTACATCTTTCATGATGGATGCATGCCTTTCATAAATCACATTAGATTTGACCCAGCCAAATATGAAAGCTCCAGAAAAAATTTTGATAAACCGTGTCTAAAACACATTAGATAGCATTAATCTTCAACAGTAGTCCTGACAACAAATGTAGCATTTCTGATGCGTATTTAAAGAATCTCCCTTTGAAGTAAATCCTAACATTATAAGTAAACACTTTTCCACAGGTGATATGCATTCAAAGTTACCAAATCGTATGCAAGAGTTTTGAAAAGCTTATCAGCCACATAGTCGTAGGTCAACTTCAGAGCTCTTTTCTTACCTAGATCCCCAGTAGAAGGTTAGGTTATCTAATCTAACGATCCCTCGGCAGGGGATGATCACACTTTGACTGTTACCTTTGTGAAACCATACGATGAACTTCTGTGAGTGGGTATAAGCTATCGGAAAAAACGACCTGAAACTAACACAAATATGCTTAGGTATTTTTTCTATAACCGCTATTTCAACTGGATGTCAAAAAATGTGGGATCCAAGCACAATTGAAAAGGAAGTGTTGACATTATTTTATCTCATCTTCTTCCAAACAACTGATGCAGCTGGTATCGGATAAGATATTAAATTTTACTGCATGGATCTCGATAGGGCAGCGTTTAGTTAGAACTCCTACTACCATTGAAAGGTGGACCTTGCTGAGAGCGAAGCGTTCCCTATACCTCCTACTATTTATTCGAGGCCAGAAGGATCTAGCGACTGCACAGCTGTTGATAGCTGAGCTGTTCTGAGGCGCAACAGTGAAACAGAATAAGCCAACGGAGCAGTTATTGGGGCTGAGGTAACTGTCCCAGCAAGCTCGTCAGCTTTACAGTGTTACCGCTGTGGCCAAGCAGCCTAAGCAGTATAATCGTCAAATGAGTTGGTGATAAATATAAGGAGTCTAGACATCCTTTGACTAGTTTTGACAGTCAGTCAACGAACTGAAGGCTAATATACCCTACAATCGGAGTGGATAGTCACCACTCTGAAGGAAGCTACACTACGGAATAGTAGTTCTACTGCTACATTTATGGCAGCCACCTCCGCCTGGAAGACAGTGCAAGGGTTAGGAAGTCTAAAGTCGTTAAGAGAATCATGAGAGAATTCCAGTAGCAAGCTGAAGAGCTAGCAGATAGATCTCCGTTACACATTAGATCTAGATATAAAAAGCCGTGAACTAAATTCAACGAGTCAAGGAAAAGTATACATATGTATTTGTACATATCGTGGTCTTAGCTACTTATTATAGTGAGTCTTGTGAATAAAAGAGAAATAAGAAGAAGAAATATCTCTCTCTATAGATAAATTTATCGGTAATACTAAGTGGCTTAAACACAATGATGAATCGGAACTACAGAATATAGTGGGCGATTCTTCAGAAACTTCTATAAAACAACTTTTTTTAATATTTCCATTTGCTTATTATTTCCATACTTTACTCACTAAGATTACGGTTAATTTACGTGCGCACAAATGTATGCAACAATAATTAAAAATATTTTCTGGACTGAAATACAAACAAACATACAAAGACTGTTGAAGTAGAGCATCGCTTCATTATCATTGAATCACATTCGACTGTCTATCTATCTCTAGCTAAAATTCCGTGATCCCTTATAAAATCTGACTGACCGGAAAAATAAACAAAACAACAAAAGCTAATAATGGAAACAACAAGTGAAAGTGCGAGTGGCCAACTGAATGGACTCATTTCAGTTAGCATACATTTAGGCGGCAAAACCAAACAAGAGTGTAAGACACACTGCAACAGAAGTAGAAGTAGGAAGAGGGGCAGAAACGGTGCCTAGAGTTTATTTGGAAATTCAAATGAAGTTAAATTTTATGACACAGCAAACCCTACGTGGACGCTCGTCCTCAGAGCTGAGCGAAAATATTACTAGTCATGCTGACATACGCACACGCTTGTTTAGTCTTCCTTCCTAACGCCACCGCCACTCTCAAGCTGGAAAATATGTTGATTTACATTTTATTAGATTCGCAAATTTATTCTATGAATTTACTGTCGTTTCGGCAGACCCCAGCAGACAGAAGAATACGACGTTGGCGTGAAGCGGAACAAAGCTTGTTGTAGTTACGTTCTGCGGAGGTGAGACGGTGGTGATGGTACGACTTGTTGGTTGTTTGCTTGGCGGTAATGATACGAATAATGATGATAATGAAGAGGAACATCGCTGGAGTAATGATGAAAATGTCGATGATGCTTATAATGAAGAAGCTGTTCTTGGTCTTGTACTGTGTTTGTGCCGCTTTCAGACATTCTTCATAACCTCCAGCCTTCATTCCACCATTCTAATGATGATGTTGATATTGTGGCTACACTTTGTTTGCGCTTGTGTTGGTCATGATGTAAATTTTTGGTGTTACACTTGTTTGCTTTGTAAATATATATATGTATATAGTAAATATATATGATTATACGAGGCTAGTACGACTTTTTCATTATTTTTCTATTGGTCGTAGAAAATATTCCTCGAATTGTTCGCACTGAGGCATTAACAACCTTCGGACGGCTACAAATTTGGTTACATTCCATTTCCGTAGACCCGACTGTGGTGGATATGTGCTCAATGCAGTCTTCTTACAGCTCAAAACTCACGTCTTATATTTTCTAAATTTATATTTTTTAAGCCAAACGTTCTCTTAAGATTCTTAGGCGTTTTTTCAATGGTAGTATATCAAAAAATCCTCTCTCGACGAACAAAGACCAAATTCTACAAGTCACTCATCATTCCCGTCCTGCTATACTTGTATAGTACAGAGGCATGGACGATGACAATATCTGATAAGTCACACTACGAGTTTTCGAGAGTAAAGTTCTGCGAAAGATTTATGGTCTTTTGCGTATTGGCAATGACGAGTATCGCACTCGATGGAACGATAAGCAGTACCTGTTATACGACGACCCTGACATAGTTCAGAGAATTTAGAGACAGCGGTCACGCTGGCTATGTCATGTCATCCAAATAGACGAAAACACTCCAGCTCTGAAAGTATTCGACGCAGTACCCGCCAAGGAAGAAAAGGAACCGGAAGACCTACAATTCGTTGGAAAGACCAAAAGAAAGAACGACTGGCGCGCTGTTGTAAACTCGGCTATAACCGCGTAAGCGGTGTCCTCGCGAATAAAGAAGAAGAACTGTCACAGTACTCTACCTCTACCATTTAATTTTTGAGGGTTATATCAGAAGAATATGCTAGTTAATGGAATTCTCGAACAAACATGGGTTTACCTGTTTAATGATCTTTCGTTTTACGAGCCGAATAGGCTCTTCTAACTGAGTCTTCCTCTGGTGGTAGAGAAAGCTTCGGGAAACCGATATGCTTTAATTTTTTTTACAAATCTCTTCCATCCTTTGGACATCGGAAATTTAAGAGTCTTCTAGAGCTAGCTTTTAAGACGTTGTTTGGGTTTTTATATAAAAAATGGCATTTGAATTATTTGGGATGTGTTTGATGTTGTCCGAGAAATGGAGGAAAGAAAGGAAAAACACGTTTTTGATATTGATGCGAACAAAGATCGAACCAAGGCTCAGTATTACGGAGCCTTCTTATTATGCCGACTTTTTTTTAAAAATTCTGACTCTTGAGTTAAAGACTATCACTTTGTCTTTAGGGGTTCCCATAAGATCTATTCTAACTATCCCTAGAGAGCAGTGATTTCAAAGCTCAAAAAACTTTGGGAAGATCAGAAAAAAGTTGCTAAGAAATATTAACTTTAGTGTTGCTGATGGATGAAGAGTATAAATTTGGTTTTTTCGACTGCAAATTTATGATTCATAAATTTTTTTTCATCGACGATTTCTGGCATCAAAAAGTGATACAATAAATAAGGTAGATTACTCTAGTCTAGGAAAAGATGGTTGTTGCTAGTAACTGTATAACTCTTAAATATAACGTACTTTTTCAACTCTCCTCGTATTTAGCAATGCGTACTTCTTCTGAGGGACAAGAAATGCGGTGCATTTAGTGTGAAATGGGTGTAAGTTGAGGCAAACAGTGAAAGTGTTTGCTCAAGCTATGAATGAGTGGCAACGAACTATGGCAAATAAGTAAAGTTTAATGACATAAATCATGCAAACAATGCGGCGGATATTTTGTGGAAGGCAGTGGGGGTGCGGGGTTTGAAATGATCAACAAGACTTGAGCATAAATTGGGTCGTAAGAGAATTACAAATGAGAGAATATTTGAGAAAGTAGAAGAGTTTGAATGTTAAACGTATTTTTTTTTCTTCCAACGAAGTATTTCTCAAAAGCGGTATATATAAAGTGTGTCCTATAATTAAAGCAAGATTTAAATTTGCCACTATTTATGTAGTGAAGTGTTGATAATTCTAAAGAACAGTAACGGAATATGGATCTCTCGACATAACTAGATGTCTTCAGCTGCTTAAGTGCATCTCTGTAATTGTCAGCACATATTCAGCTTAAGAAAATGATAGCTGAAGAAAGAGCTGAGGCCAAAGTGGTAAAAGAGTTGGTGATGTTATTTTTTGGTCTTAAAACTACAAGCTCCAAACTTTCTAAAAATGTCTGGTTAATCGGAAAAAAGACAGTTTAGCGAAAAGCGCGGTTAAAGTTTCATGTACTGACCGAGTCAGTTTGGATGTCGGTTAAGCAAAAGACCTATTTATTCGAAAATAACTTGAATTTTTAGAAATTCTCTTGAAGACTTTTTCTTGTATAGTTAAACTTTTAAAATATAAAATAAAAAGATCGTTTTTTTCTAGATTAGAAACACCCTCTTTAAGTTCATCGGTCTATACCCAAAGTACCATTGCGTGTAAAGTTCACAGAACTAAGGCTCTACCCTGAAGTAACCCTTCCAAGGAGGGCGACGGTCCTTAGAGGGCATTTTTAGTGGACTGCAAGTGGAACATATCGTTGCTGCGATGACAGCTCTGATGATGCGGAAGCATTTTCCACCCCCTCAACCGCCAAAAAAAGGCTTCTTCTCCATTCCATGGCTTCCAAGGAACCTTGCGTTAGTCATTATAAATCCACTGAGGCCATCGTGGGAACCCTTCCAAATTTAAAAGCCTTATATTTCATATAAAAATAGCTCCATTAATCCCATTTATAACATTAACAATCCTCTATTGAAAATAATATTCCAAAAACGCACTTGATCCACTAGAAATATTTCTTTTTTAAATAAGGAATTAGAATAATTTGTTGAGCTCATGCAATTTTAACGCTCTTTGACTGCACGCTCAGCTAATTACTGCTTCAATTGTCTTGCATTTGCATTTAATTTTCAATTTTAGTATCTTAGTATGCCACAATACTAACTAGCTACTCATGTGGACTTAATGCTGTGTGTAGTTGAATGTATGCATATGACCACAGTACTCGTGTAGAACAGTGTATTAACCCGCATATATTTTCCCATTCAAATTTCACGCTCATCGAGCCGAAGAAAATGATGATGGTGTAGCTCTTGTTGTTTTTATTTCTTTCTTTCCACCGCCGTGTGGCAAAGGAGGGAATGAAAGAAAATGATGAACTCATCCCGAACAATAAGTGCGGCTATACAAATACTATAAAGGAAAAACACGTTTAAGCTTTAATAAAATGTTGACGAAGGGGCGAGGACTTTGTTCTAGAGCGAAGACGAGTTGAAGTGCAGAAGAAGTGAAATGGGTGAAAAGTAGTGGAAGAAAATGCTAAATTCGTCGATTTTAGATTTTTTTTTACAAATAAACTGTTGCTTCGGTGTATAGTACATACTTGGAACAAGCAAATAACAACTTTAATAAGAATGAAGTAAGGACCCTTCAAGTACGAGCCGATTAGTTTGAAATATTTTAAATTAACCATACCGTACTTCATTATAGTCAGAAAGACCTTAAGTCAGTTACCAGTGCCGTCAAAACTAGTTTCAAAGACAAATCTGCAGTTGAAGCCTCCGAGTTCAGAGTAATGCTTGAAAGAAACCAAGAAGCTCTATAGAGATCTTGGTAACCTCAGCTTTAGTGTTTTAACACTATAAGAGAATCAATGTAAAAAATAAATTGTAAAACATATCTGGTCTTCACTGTGACTTCCGTATTGTGCCCGGGATTTCTTCTTAAAATTCTCTAAATACTTGGTATTATTCAGTTATATAGACTTGGGTCTGAAGTATATCTACTTTTGGAACTTTCAAACGTCGACATACTTGTATAAAGATTCGTCATACTTTTGTCACCGAAATCTCTCCGTTTCTCGCTATAGCTAATATACCCTCTATGTTTTACTATAGTATCTCATGAGCGGTTGTGGTCCAATGACGTTACTGACGACAAAAATATCTGAGGCCATAAAAATTTACAAAGGTAAAGCTTTGAATTTATTTGCGAGTCAAGACAATCAATTTACTTCGGTGAACTCAAAAAGCCATACATGATATTAAGATTCCTAAGCTCAGTACTTACTAAGACAATCTGATGTGTTTGTTTCCTTTGGATGAGATATACTTGAGACCAGTTTCTCTTATAGACAACAATTTGAAGTACCTAAAACTCCGTTTTTTTATTCCTGTTCGTATAGGCGTTGAAAAAGCTTTGCGAAGGCTTGATCAAAATAACTTGGCCTACTGAGCGTACTATTCGCTACTGCATCTCCATCTTGGGTGGAGAGTCGATTCGGCGCCGTTCGCAGCAAATCGGACTGACGTATGGAACGACTTGGCGCATTTGACATCGATATCTTAATTGAAAGCGTACAAAAGCTTATGCAAGAAGTGAAGCCGTTGGACCTACCCAAGTGACATCGCTTCGATCTATGGGCTCTTGTAAGGTTCTAAGAAGATCCGAAGTTACAAGGATGAGGCCAATTCTGGCTCAAGGGTTATGTAAACAAGCAAAATTGCGGTATTTAGGAGGTTCACGTATCCTGTATTACATTCTTTTACTAAGTCAAAGAGAAGTTTTCTGAAGCCGAGGTTTAAGTACTTTGGGTCGTATTCCTTTACTAGGCCAAAGAGGTTGCTTACGGTTTTTCGTTTCATGCTCAATTTCTTCTGTCTTAGGTCGTCACTGGATATAGTGAATCAAAGCACTACAGACTTCGAAGATTATGTGTGTGGTTCCCTGGTTGTCACTTAGTAACTTCAGCTAAGGTAAACTACAAAGGACAAGACTATAATACCCTTCCAATAAATGATCCTTGCATGTAAAAAAGAAGCTCCAGCAACAAAAATACTTTCAATAAATACATCACTACATCTACCCAATGAAGTACAACTCAACAACAACAATGGTATTTGAGGAAATGAGCAGCAGAATTTTAAGTTTATTACATTTGCTGTGTTGAACAAGCGGACCTGCCCCACTAACGGCAAACCCAAGCACAAGCAGCGACGAATGAAGCTAAGAAGCAACAACGGAGCTGCACGGCGAGGATTTATGACTTTGCAAAGCAAACAGAAAATTTAATGAGACGAAAGTTAAATGAAATTTGTGTCAGTAGCAAAGAAAGAATGAGCTTTGGCAGGATGCACAAGCGGCGGCTGGGGTGAGGGACTGGCAAAACGTGAAAGATGATGAACCGCTATGCAGCAGTGATGGGAGTAACAGTTTCGTAGGCAACACACCGTTGACCGAATTTCGTGTTATTTACATTTTACTTATTACAGCCACCACTCACCGCCTAAACCGTTTCTGCTGCTGCAGCAACAGCTGCCACGTTGATTGGACTCATGGGTCTATGGGTTTTATGGTTGCATGCTTTCTTGCTTTCTCGAGTAGTTTGGTTAGTTTACGATTATTATCGTTGATGTTGTCGCCACGCAATCGCATTTGTTGTTGTTGTGAACCGAAAAGAATGATGTAGCACCACAGTAAGGTAGCCTACAGAGGTCCACAGCATCGCTTCCCTCCAGGGCTATACTTCAATACGTGTACTCTATCATCCAATTGCCGCATTATTTACCTTTTGTGCACAAATTCGTCAGAGTTTCGTTGGATGCGGCTTGTACAAGAACAATGTGGGGTCAATATGCTTGTTGCTGCTTGGTCAGTGTGTCCTTTGAGAGATTTTACGATTTTTCAATTACGGTAAAGATACACTTACCTTACCTTCGACGGACGAATTTTACGTTTTACGCTGATTAATTCGATATCAAAAATTCTTTTTTTCTCCGTTATAATTCGAAAATTTTATGCTAATGAAGTCAGGAATTGGAAAATTGCAGCAGGTCGAAGTCAATAAATGAAAAGGAGCTGTATTAAATTAGAAGTATGATGTGGAAGGCAATGCATTGTTTGCCACTCGGCCATTGGGGCAGTTGACCAGGTGCACAAATTGTGGGCGCTCAGAAGCCGTGTGGCAAGTAGCAGCTGCTTACTTGGGTTTTATGTTTATTAGAGAATTTGATGAATGGGCTAAGATGGGCGAATGGACGAATGGACGAAGAGTGCTGTTGTAAGGGGAAGGAAAGTCTACAACTAAGTAATAAACTCTAATGAGGTTAAACGATTTGGCTGCGTATTTGTGTGTGTGTGAAAGGAGAGAAAGACAGAGAGAGCGGGAGGTGAATTTTAATTGAATTGCTTGGTAATCAGCAATTAATTTTATATAAAAGGGATTAAAAGGCATTTGTGAGTGATTTGAATGTTAATTTGTGTTATTAAATTCGAAGTCCCCGGGCGAAGTGGGCGGCTATAGGTGGTGAATAATAATTGAACTTTGATAACACTTTGATTTTTGCTACTCTAGTGAATTGTAGTATGCAGAATAAGTAAGTCAATTGTGCAATTAAAGTGCTTGTATAATTAAATTCCTTAATTATAGACAGAATTACTGGAAGCAAATGGAAAGCAACTGGCTTGTTTATAGATAACTGATTATAATGGGTTGTCAAAAAAGTCTTGCGGTATTTTATTTATTGAATTTTTTTTTATTAGAAATTGAAATGATATTTTGATGACTCATGCCAGCTCTTGACCGATGCTACGGCTGCTACTATGCCGGTCTCTTTCGACCAATTCAAGCGATTTTATCGCAATTTTCGACGACAGGCCTTCCGGAGCGTGGCGCATCTTCGACCACCTCTACACCAGAACGAAAACGTTGAAACCATCGTTGTGCGGTGAAATGGAAACTGTATCAGGTCCATAAACTGCACAAATTTTATTGGCGGCTTGAGATGCATTTTGCCTTTATCGTAGTAGTACTGTAAATATGCCGTATTTTCTCTTTATTTTGCTCCATGTTTGCGACGCTATAACTTCACGAACGACTTAAAAGAAACGACAATCAATCAAACACGTGTTAGCGCGTGAAATGAGCTTTCCAAAAAGGTATAGCATGACCCGATGCGACGAATAAAACTAGAACTACGCGCTTTCAGCGCCAACTAGCGAAAGTACCGCAAGACTTTTACAGTAAGATTGAACATTTCATCGGATAACAGCTGAATCAGCTGTTTCAAATAAGATGAGATAGAATCATCTTAGCCCTTTCTCCCCGAATGTTCCGCTTTTTCCAAACACCTCGGTTCTCATAGACATCCAAGTGGAATAGCGGAAATATTAAGTAACCTAAGAATACTTTTGATAAGTTCAGAGAGTTTTTGCCGATAGCTGATATCCAATTACAGAAGTTTCTTTCGTCTGGCTTCACAAAGGACTATACATAATAGTCTAAGTGATATCCATCGCCACGCCGAGGGATTAGTCATTAAACTTCAGTCTCAGTCTTGCAAACGCTGGACAATGGAGAAGGATGTACGCGGAAGTTTCCGCCTTACCTTCCTCCATGCAACTGTGACAATTAGCGTCCGACAAAATTTTCCTTCCTATTGAACTGTATCCACTTATAATTTCTACAACTGGAGAAAGATGCACAGATTACGGAGAGCAAGTAAGTGAGTTACATGCGTCCTACACTAGGAAAGAAGATTCTCGCAGTCGCACAGGAACTAATTGTTGACCAGTGTCTATTAAGCTCACGCGATGTCAAGAGATCCAGCGCTAGAACACAATAGGACAACGGAGTCCCAACTCTTTGCCAATCCGATGTAATCGGAACAAGAGTTTCCTCTCTTGCGACCTCAACGGCCTTGCAGTTTTCAAACACCCAACCGAGTGCGATAATGAAATAGCTTGATGATATCGCTAGTGAGGACAGACACTCTTTGACTATTTTTGAGCATACAGTTAGCGATTTCAAGGCTAGTATTGCCTTTATACTGTCGAAGTGAATGATCCACTCCTTGAGGTTGCACTTCGGAGCAATACATCTACTGCTTTCTTAATGGCAGCTATCGCTGCTTGAAAAACGTTATAGTGTTCTAGTAGTCTAAAACTATGCACCAACCCTTTGTCTAAGTTTCGACCTAGTCAGAAAAAGGCTCACTGTGCCGCTTCTCCAGAGACTTCGCTCCACTTACATATCCCTCCGCGGTATATGAGCCAAAAACTCTTTAATGTACCCAGCTTCTTTGAGTGCTACAGCAATCTTCATAGCAATGCATCCGCCGGCTATATAATCGTATGCCATGTAGTAGAAAGTATTCATCGAAGATCTTACTGTGGTTTCTTTAACGCAAGTGGTCGGTGTAATAATCGGTTCTGGAATTTTAGTTATGTTTTTAGGCATTACGCCATCCCCTGACATCTATGTATATATAATGACCTTAGTGCTCATAGGTAGTTTTGAAGATAACTATATTTATATGTATATCTGTCTGCTAATTTAACGAGTTTCAGGTGATTTAATTTAGGGTTCTAAATCCTTAATTGCAAGATCCAAGCCCACTGCGACGAATCTAAAAACTAAACTTTGAATGATGTCACTTTTCAAAGTTTTCTAAAAAGAGATAGAAAACTACTTCACATATCACTTCAGATATCCGGGCGATTGGCTGGAATCGTTACTTACCGACTCCATAGGCTCAAAAGGCTTTGTCGATACAGGAGAATATTTTTGTCCTTTCTGATAACACAAAAGATGGAAGTTTCAGCTGTCCAAGTATGATCCTCCTGACTTTTGCCTCGGGGAACAGCTTCGAAACCTATCTCTCTCTTTTCAATATACAAAAGAGAAGTTACAGCTTCATAGAAAGACAGCTTAGAAGGGGATGTAAAGGCTAAGAATATAATAATGAGTTTTAAGAGAAGCATGTCTCAATAGTGAGTTAAGATTGAAGTCGGTATTGTAGTTCAACATCTTGCGAGATAAACAAAATATCATTCAATAAAGTAATAACATAGAGGTTTAACTTCAAATCGTTTTATGAGACCAGCTTTTTACAGCCATCACCGATTACTGTCAAAAGTTTAACATGAGAATGAATTTCGCAGCTTTTATTTTCTCCTTTTATTCTTTTTAAAAATATTATTTCTGAATAAATCGACCTGCGTCTCCAATAATTGAACTTTGTTCTTCGGCTAGGGGAAGTCGTTGGTTTTAATGCCATTTATTTAACGAAATTCGCGTTTATCATTCATATGCTCTCACGAACTAATAAAGAAAGGAGAGACTGAAATAATTGTCGAGCAAGCGATTGTAAAGTAGTTGCCATATTCCTTTTAAATGGGTCCAACTTCGTTTTGTGCTTTACATGCTCAATATACACACGAGTATATAAGTATTATATATCTGGATATGAAGCAGCCACATTTAATTTCGCTATAAATTCAAACACTTTGCAATAAATTGTGAATTTTCGGCAGCCTTTCGGTAAGTGCAGCCACGATGCTGTGGAGAGCCTAGACCCATTATTAAGGCGCAGCAGGGCACTCGGCATACGCTTTGGAATTCGAACGATTTTCAAAAATATGGTGGCACTTAAGCGGCCATACTCGTATATATGTATATATAAGAGAAGTAGTAAAACAAAATAAGAATTGCCTTAGTGGTGAATAAGAAATTGAGGCAGCATATAAATTGTAGTTTCGCAGCGCTCGAAAGCCAAAGTTTAAAGCAGCACTGGGAGCCATATTGTACGAGTATACGAAATAAAGCACGAGTAAGTTGGCTCTGCAGCACCGATTTCATTGTGTTGAGTTAAGAGCACGTGAGTGCGACAAAGCATTAAATCGTTTGGGCAGCGCCATTGGGTTCTATAAACGTGATTTGTGGCAATTGCCTGGGAATTGATTTTAAAATATGGAAATTCACTGAACATGGTGTATATGCACACATAGCTACTTACTGTTGACTTATGAATATTAAATTATTATTGGGATTAGAATAAAAACAAATAAGAAAGCGGCAAATTAAAGCGAAATCGAATACTAACGGGTGATCCAAGTAGAGGTACTTTTTTCAATAGCCTTTTTTGACTAGTCACGCGAGAGTCGTGTCAAGCTGAGCGTACTATTTGCAACACCATCACCTAAATTGAGAACCAACATCCAATATTGGATAATATTCGATCAAATAGACAACATCTAGCACTCAGTAAAAAAATATAGCAACCTTAGCTAAGAGTGTACACGAAGACCGTGAAGAGTCGATCCCGCGCCATTCGCGGCAACTCAGACTAACGTATGAAACGGATTGACGCATTTTACATCGAAATTTTTGAAAGCGTTAGACTTTTTCCTGTGGAAATATGTGCTATCTAAAATCTATGTGGATAATCCCAGATAAATTCGGTGGTTGGTGATTCACGGTAAATGAAAAATAAATAAAATAATTATTAAATAATTAACATTCTCGTTAAGATTCAACTGTCATCAGAGCATTTTATCGACAACTCTGTAAAAATAACCCCTAATCGTCAAATTCTATTCAAATAAAATGCAGAAACACAGATTTTTAGTATATATTATATACCCTTAATGATGATGATCCGGTCCAAATTTAAAAGAATGTTGTGGCCAGTCAACCAAACAACGTGAAGTGGAGCCGTTTCCTAGGAACATCAAGAGGTCTTTCCTAGATTACGTCGACGCCATAGAACGGAATGTCTACCAGACTTCGGACTTCTCTTTCAGTGAATTGCGTATTTCCAGACAAATCACCTCTCATTACAGACGAAGAGCTCTACTTGCCACGATAATTTAGAGTGTCTCTTGCGCAAATTTGTTCTGGATACTATAGCAGATTAAACTCCTATTAATCAAGAATCGACTACGACATACCACATACAACATATCACTAGCGTGCAATTAGTCAACGCATGACTTTAACAACATCTTGGCAAACTCAATTCAACTAACACCTCTTTCTCTATCGACCAACCCCGTCGAAAGTGTACGTTTCCATGACTTTGATGACAACCAACCCGAACCTTACCAACCATCCGGGGATTAGATAATCGCTATAACAGCAACAGTACACTAAAGTCTCGAGAGTTTACGTCCACCAAAACTTTCATTTATATTGACTTATAGTGTCTCCCAATTTTACGATAAATGTTCCTCGGTACTGGTTTTTCATCACTAGAAGCTGTAATCTAGAGTCTATGGTTTCGTACAGTCTAATTGAATTGATCTAGTTAGAGCGCCAGATTATTGCCAAATTATTGATGAATAAGTTTTCCGACGATTTGCTCACATCGATTCCGATTGCTTTCTTGTATGGATTATTTCGTTGCAGAGCGCTTTTAACTTCATATATCAAATTCTTTTAATTAAATATGAATTTGAAGGTCATAGGTTGGGTTTTTGTGTTCGGGTAACAGTTTAGTGAACTTCATACTAAAACAATTTTACTTCTTGAGATGACGGTATTTTCTAAGGATCCAATTTTCCGAAAAGGGCGCTTTGTCTTAGTAATTCTTTTATGAATTTTAAGGTTTTCCATGTTCTTGACAAGTTTCTTCATAAAAGCTCTAAATTGCTAAAAAAAATTTCTTCAATAATAATCACAGAGCTTTTTCCTATCCCAAATCGATTAATTTCGCTATCAGCAAATTGCCATTCCACGTTTATCGCATCAGCGCGGATTTATCACTACACAGCATATTGAGTGACTGGTTGATATGTAGGAGGGTAAAAACTGTTTGAAGCTACGAAGAAAAAGAGCGAACTAGTTGAAAATCGTTAAACAAGTCAATAGACTTTAACACACCCTGCAGGAACTCGTATTATTATTAAGTCTTAGTTTGTACATTTGGAAATGGCAGTAGTCTTCCCTTAGCGAAATTGCCGAGAAATATGTATGTATATTTCGAAATCTGACACTGTTGCTATTTCAAATATGAGTATAATTAGGTCATAAGTCAATATCCGATCGGTGGGGGGGTTGGTTCTATTGGGGTTATCCAGATAAGTTCTGCAATGTTTCCGGTCCGTGAACAAAATAAGAGTTCTAAAAAAAGGAGCATCACCGCTCTGAACTTCAGAGGATGGATATGATAAAATTTGTTGGAAATGAGGTTTTCGACAGTTTTGGTAACAATTAGGAGTTAGGTTATGAATTTCTCACCTATAAGGTATGTATGTACGGAATTATCGTTGGTTTAATTATTAGCTTGACAATGAAGAATATATATGTTATATTTATCTAGATATTTCAGAAACATATTTTTCGGAAGAAGTTGGAAGAAACATATTCACAAAGACTAATTTCACCTAACCGGAAATGTCTTTTTGTAAATACGCACATTTTGACCTGGTAAATGCTTAGACAAATCAAAAAAGATAGTCTCCATCGTGTCTTTTTTCATCTTTCGACAAAAGTTTGGATCAAATAGGCCTCAAATCGACAATTTTTCATCCGATTAAATAATAGGTTTACAGGGCGTTGTAGTTAAAGCATTACCGAGTGCGCTTCTGTTCGGCCGTTACTGAAGTGCTGAGAGCTGCTTTGCATAATATCGATTGTCATGTCATCATGTGCAGCCAGAAATCAAAAAAGGAGAAGACCGCGATACAAAAGCCACCGAACGGCTCCCCGCCCACGCATTAACGAAAGCGTTGAAGGCAAAAGTGAAACGTTCATATTGCATAACAACAATGCCTATTCTATGCTCACACCCCGCTGAAATGGATTTCAGATTTCGGCGCAACGCTTCGTTGCTGGTGCTTCATTGAGCTGTGAATTTCGACGCGCACGTTCACGCTTTCACAGCCGACAGGCGTTGGCGAAATGAGCAGAAAGAAGGCGCGGGAGTGATTGGGAGTGATGGTGAGTGGGGCCACAATGCTGTAACGGCAGCAGCAACAACAACAAACACAGTCGACATTAACATAGCTACACGAGTGAGTGTGTAGATGTGTGAGTGTGTATGTGTGTGTAAGGGTGCCGGGGTGGATAGAGCAGCTGCTGCTTCGTGATATGCTTTAACACCTGTTGTTATTGTTGTAGTTGTTTGTTGTTGCTGCTGCCTAATCGCACAGATAATGATCCTTTATCTTTGGCACTTACATATGCGACGTTTTATTCCGCGCGTTTTCGATTTTTTCCTTTTTCTTGCGTTGAGCCCCCACTTGAGTGCTGATGCTATGAGATTTATGCGGATTTGCAAAGCGTTGTCGCTTAAGCATTTTTCTGTGTATTTCTGTCAAGTTGTTGTAGCTTGTTTTTGTTGCTGATAGCACCACTTATACATGCGGAAAATGTAATGAAATCATTAAATTGCGTATCTAGAGTGAATGTTGAGCGTTTCGAAAAGCTTAAATTCATGTTTTAAAGGAGCTTTACAGAAAACTTTAAAATGTGCACATTATATTAAGGAAAATCGTGTTTAAGATTATAGAAGCCAGAAAAAGTACTGAATATTCATATATCAAAACTCTCATACTAGTCTAAATGAAGGTCAACTATAGCAGCCAAATCGATTATTATCATTATCGAAATTAGAGATTTCGAAACGTTAGGATTATAATTTTTGGTATTTATAACCAAAATTCGTGTGAGGAATCATTGCGAATGTTGGAAAAGGCTTCCGATGATTCAGTTTTATCAAAAAAACACAAGCTTACGAGTGGTAAAAAGCCTTCAAAGACGATCGAGAGATCGTTGCCTCGTTCTGAACGATCTTCCACCTCTTCAACTGTTGAAAATATTAAAAAAGTGAAGGATATGATAAATGATATGAAGAAGCTCAATATCTCTAGCTAGTGCGTTCGAATAATTTTGGTGGGATAGTTGGATATTTTTGGTATGAAACTCGCTTTTGCTCGACTCGTCCCGATAAAGCTGATTTTTTTAAGTCAGGCCTACCATAAACAGGTCTCTTTGGACACGCTTGATTATGATTCCGATCTCATATTCATTAAGAGCATTAAAACTGCCGATGAGACATGAGGTTATGAGTTTGACATGCAAACAAGTCAATAATCATCGGATTTGAGGTAAAAAACGAGCCGAAACCTTAAAAAACTACGCAAAAGTCGCTCAAAAATTACGGTGATGCTCATTGTTTTTTTCGATATTCGCGGTTGGTGTATCATGAATTTGTTCCAGAGGGACAAACGCCCAATAAGGAGTTCTATTT
This sequence comes from Bactrocera tryoni, assembly GCF_016617805.1. NCBI lineage: Eukaryota > Metazoa > Arthropoda > Insecta > Diptera > Tephritidae > Bactrocera > Bactrocera tryoni. The sequence goes on from NC_052500.1 coordinate 19,054,973, forward strand.
GGCCATATTGAGGGGTTTGCGTGAGAACATCAGTCGAAAACGGTCGGAATTGGGGAAGAACATTTCAGGGATTTTACACGATGATAATACCCCATCGCATCGAGCCACGATTGGGACCGAATTTAAAGTCAAAAACGCCATGAATACCATCGATCAATCAGCGTATTCACCAGATTTGGCTCCGTGTGTTTTTTTCTTGTTTCCCAAATTGAAATTGCTGCTCCGCGGAACCCGTTTCAGTTGATCCCAAAAAGTGCTAATGAAAAGTGTTTCGAGGACTGGTAAATCTGGTGGGGATTACTTAGAAGGCGACAAAATAAATATAAGTGAATTATTAAATATCAAATGCGAAGCAGGAAAGTTTTCTTTAATGACTTTGAAGAAAAAATAACTTGATATACTCATGGTTTTTAAAGTAGTACTTAATAAGATCAGCTAAGATGACATAGTAGTTCGTCCCCATAACAGTCGGATTCACGAACAAAATCTACGGCCAATTACAGTTACATAACTCCACAACAATCACGAAAAATATTTCGGGAATATTTTATGAATTTACAACAAGTAGAAGTGAAAATAGCAGAAAGCTCAATATTAAAAATTATGATACAAATTATTTATCACTCAAACTATTGTGCCGCTTTACCGTTATATATTTGAATAGCTGATATGGTAAGGTTTTTTTGTAAAAAAACTCTTCTTAAATTTTTTGGAATATTTTTTGCTTGACCCTTTATTGAAGATAGAAGATCGAAAAAGCATTTTTGTCATATTTTACTATCAAAAAGGTAAAAATGAATTTCAAGCAATTCCAAAAATTGTGATGTGTACGAAGAAGAGGTTCGCAAAATTTCGTTTGAGAAATTTCGACCTTGAGGATGCACCACGCAGGACTTTTGAAGCCGATGTAAAATAAAGTCGTTGGTCCACTCAAACCACTTTGAAGACCGATAAGCACTTTTGATGACTCGCCAAAAGTTTTTGTAGCTTTAATGGGATATGCCACCACATCGACCATATTGTCCAGACTTAGTGTTTTTTGAATTATTGCTTTTCCTGGTTTCGGAAAAATATTTAGGTTAGGAGAACCTTCACCTCAAATCAAGACGTCAAAAAAAACTTATATTGTCAAAGCGGAAACAATGTCGGATAGAACTTGATCAAATTCTTTTTTCTGTTAAGATTAAAATTTGCAAGAATACTGATTTAAATAAGGAGATACCCATAATTGAGAGGTGATGCACCACAATTTGCAAAATATTTTTGTTCTTCAATAGTTATTAATTTAATGACAGTTATGCCTCTGAAGCAACCATGTACACATTTCAATTCATTCATTTTTGTTTACGCTTATATTTAGATAAGTATTATATTCTCAAATTACATTTTCACATGTGTATGAACATACATATTCATAAGACCCAAGGTGATATTTTTCATCCCATCCCTCTTCCGGTTTTTCATACTCTTGATTTTACATTTTAGCCACTGGGGAAGTATATTTAAATTGATGCGTCATACACGGCGTATACGCGATTTTAGGTAATACTATTTCGCAAACATGAAGCGTTCACTTTCATTAGCGCCAGCAGACGGCGACAACATCCATATCACTAGCTCTAAATGGGAAATAAATTTGCCAAAATGTTTGTAGATATGTATTGTATATGCTTGCGGCAGCTCTTATATAGTTAAGGCTTATACATATATGTACCATACATATGTATGTATGCGCCTGTTTGCACATCTAATGGCTTCATGTCAAACATTCTAAGCCACACTTGCACTTGTACTTGCCATTCGTGTGTTCTCGCGTACGCAGATTTATTTTGCTTCCATTCAATGGCACAAATCCCCAAGCGCATGCACTCACGCAATGTTCGATGTTGAAATGTGCGTTGTTGTTGTTTATTTGAAAATATTCGTGTCTGCTATTAAGTTGCTACTGAAACGCACTGTTTTAGTTGTTGCTGCTGTTTGGCTGTCAAATCACAGACGCACTGTTGCATTAAATCTGCCGTGATTGCAGCATGATGTTTGGTCGATTTTGATTATGCCCCATAAGTCCTGCGAGAGGCGGTGTTGATGAAATTAAAGCGCAGACACTAGTTGAGTCAAAGCGCGACTGAGAAAGGGGTGGAGCTTTGAAATTCTAAAGAAAGTGTATATATAATACTATAATGACTAAGTTCTGCTTCGAAGCTCACAGAATTGATGCTTTAAAAGTCATATAGAATAACTAAATATATGTGTGTGAGTCCACAATGGATGGATAGATCCTTGTGGAGAAGTTCACGCAAGTGAGGAAAGTTCTCTGACCGCCATTCACTAGGGAGTGGCCAGAAACGATTCTTTTACATATGGCTCAAACAGCTCACGACTTCCGGTCTTAGACCAAGTATTCTCTGGTTAGCCAGAAAACATCCGTTTGAAGGCGAGCTAAGGTGAGAAGATGAAACATCCTTTCCCAGGGTTGTGCACTGGCTTTGGGATCCGCCACGTAAAAAACACTCTCAATGAAAAGACGACTATAACCATGTAGGCTGTGTCTACGCCAATAAAGAAAAAAGTCGATATATCTAACCCGCCTTATATGTGGAATGACATCTTAAGTGGCAAGAATTCGAATCGACTAATACTCGTATGAGCAGTTTCCAAATATCTTATTCAGATTTTCTGAACGTTATACGATTATTATATAGAAGGAATGACAGATTATGTTCATCGTTATTTCTTGCCGGACCTTGGTGTATTGTTTTTCGTCAGCGATGGCCAGTTCTCTACAGAAAGCTCTAGGTTAGGTCAGCTGGCTGATACCTCAGCATGATATAGAAATCACACTAAGACTGTTCATCCTTTGTGAAGCTAAATGAAAAACTTCTGTGGCTAGATATTAGCTATCCACAAAGCACCCTGCACCTATCAAAAAGCTGGTACGGTGTGTCCTATGCACTCTATTTTTGCTATATCACATGGCTGTCCTTCTAGCTCTTACAAGCTTTCATAAGCTCTATTTGACTCCCATGAATCTTACTGCCTCTGACCGGTGTCTTTGTTTCTCATCAGCTCTCTTGTATAGTCATTTATTCTCTGCGCCCTTACTGGTTCTCTACCTATTGACCCTTACGGGTTCATGCAACTTCTCGTTGGTTCCTTCCGATTCGTACTGCCTCTATAGCTTTCATTGTTTTTTTATCTACATCTCACACTTGATCTTCCAGCGCTACACCGATTCTCACTTTCCCTCAGCGATTAAGCTTACTATATTATCCCTAGTGGGTCTTACTAGTTGATACGGACCCTCATTGGATTATTTCGGTTCGTACTGACTCCCAACGATACACTGTAGCTTCCACTTCAAAATACAGAGTGTGCAAGAACTGAAGCCGCTCGACCTTCCCAAGCGACATCGCTTAGCTCTATGGGTTCTAGAAAAGTTCCAAGAAGATTCGACCTTTTCGAGCCAAATTTAGTTCAGGCGAGGCTCATTTCTGGCTCAATGGGTAAGTAAGGAAACAAAATTGCCGCATTCGGGACGAGGAGGAACCTGAAGAGATTCAAGAATTGTCATTTGATCCACAAAAAACAACGGGTTGGTCGTCGGTCACTTCGGTGAGCAGATAATTTCACGTTTTGGGCAGGCTGATTTTTTCCTATGAGGATATATAAAGTCTAACGTGTATGCGGATAATTCCGCTTCGATTCAGGCCTTGGAGCAAAACATCATGACATTTGCCGGTCGAAAGGTTGGAACGAGTCATTGAAAATTGCACTCAATGGATGGATCATCTGAGACGTAGCTTCGGTCAACATTTGAAAGATATAATCTTCAAAAAATAAATTCCAAATAATGACCTTTCGAATGATAATAAACATTTCTCAGTAAATTTGAACTTTCTGTGTTTTTCTTTAAACAAGTAGGGAATCTCGAAATGGATTACCTTTTACATAATACGTTCAACTTTCTTTTGACTTTAAATTGTCTGCACGCTTTAACCAATTTGTGTACATTTTCCCCCCATCCAACAAATTTATTTGCCTGGCGCCTCTTTCTTTTTAATTTTGAATATTAACTTGTTCTTCCTGATCCGGGCACTTAATTGTGCCTAATTATAAGAGTAATTTACGAATTTGTTTCAAGACACTTCAAACAAGTTGCAACGGTTTTGAAATCTCAAGAAAAAAAACAAAAAAAATCCGGCACAAAAGTAAGACAAAAAAGAACTTGCAAAGAAACGTGAGTAAAATGTGAGGCGCTAAACGCTAAGCTAAAAGCAGCAAACAAAAAGAAGAAAGCAACATTCTAATGCTACTCACTTAACTTAATTAATTTAATTACATTACAACTCTGGGTAGTCAACCATTCGACCGGTTGTTTGTCGGGTTGTGCGCGTGGCGCTCGTAATATTTAAACGCGCGTGCTTTTTTGACATTTAAATGGCATATTAAGGAGGGATATTACGCGAAGACTACACTCATTTGGGCTATTTTATAAGCGTTTGCTCTCCAGTGACCCATCAGCCGTAAGTCAAATCGCTGCGCTCAAAGAATTTAAAGCGAAAACTTCGCGCGTTAATTTGAGTGAAATAGCAGCAGTTTTTCAAAAGAACTTGCTGCATTTTTTTCTAATTCTCTTTGCTTGCCTTTTTTGCGGAAAATTATGCCAGAGCAAAATATCTTGGTTGAGGTTAGTGCCATTTTTTCGTCAGGGTGTTCATGGATATATTTAGCTTAGTGAAAACCAAACGACGCATATTTTTATAACTCTAAGACACATACCGCTAACTCTTTCTTACAGGTGTTACTTTGGATTGAGTAGGCAATTGAGAAGTAGACCTCTCTTGGCGAACAAAGACCAAACTCTATAAGTCATTCAACAGCCCCGCCATCCTATATGGCGCGGAGGCAATGACGATTTGACGCAGTACGCGCCGGGGTAAGCAGAGGAAGAGGAAGACCTCTACTCCGTTGGAAACACCAGAGGGACCTGGCTATAATTGAAATCTCCAATTGGCGCAAAACAGCGAAAAAGAAGAATGACTGGCGCGCTGTTGTAAACTCTAATGCGATTGTTATCCTTCAAAGGGTGTGGAGAGAATATTGACTAATGGCCATCTACAGGTCCAGTTACAGAATGTTTAAAAGTTCCTGTGAGTCTGAAGGAAGGAAGCCAGGAGGAAGAATAAGGATACTGATTCTTCCTCCTGGCTTTTCGATATTACCACAGTTCATCCCTGAACGCTAATAAACGTAGGCTAACGTCGTTTAAAATAAAGAAACAGCCTTCAAATCGGAGGAAAAGTTCATAAGCATGATATCTAAATCTCTTTCCAGTGAACATTCTCATTAAAAGCAAAAACAATTCGGAGATCACGGCGATTGTGGAAGTAATACGAAGCTAAATACGCGCCATTTTGCTATCGCTTTCATTAGTTCCGGTTCTACGCGCACTTAGCGCTACCTTACAAATTTTCCCTCATTTAGTTAATATAACTCACTTTAGTATTTTTTTTCCATGAAAGCTGAAGTTTTAATTTATTCATAAGCACCGATGCGTACTCGAGAGCATCAACACGCCTTTTATATTTAATCTCGCGCACCCTCATCCACATTTACTCAGGTCCAAGCAACTGACGCTGCTTTGAATACAAACATACAAGTCAATGTAATGAAAGTAGCATGAAAGAGGCTTGAAAAGAAAATTTCTCATATTTTTATACAAATCTATATATTTGTACATACATATGTATGTATATGGCGTGGCGTTGAGCATATGGCCGGGCGAAAACCTTTCCTCCTTAGCCATTTAATTGCCGCTACTTAAGTAAGATAAACAGTTATATACAGTTGAATTGAGTTGAATTGCAGCATTTTTATATTTGTTGAATTTTCCTCTCACTATTTCCATTTTTTACAAATGGTCAGTTGTTGTTTTTGCGGTAAAGCAATAAAATCTTGTGTTTTGTAGTGCTAAATACACTTAACACCCTTCGATAGCTTCGCGTTCCAAATAGAGGGCTGTCTTTAAGTTGTTAAATACTGACTCTTTAAATATTTCTTCATCAGTGGAGGAATGTTTTTTTTTATTGGAAACGAGTTTGTTCCATTGATCCCAAAAAGGTGAATCCCTTTTAGACAAATAAAGAAATACATACGTATATGAGATCATCTAGAAAACTTAAAGAAATGTTAACTGCCACTTTGTATATTGAGAATACTATTGTTCCAAAAGGTTAGCAAAAGGAGCAGTCCACGAGGAGTTCACGTCCACGAGGAAAAAATTGTGGACAAAAGACAGTTGTCCGTTCGTTACAAAACAGGCTAGTCAGATGAACAACCGAAGATAATGCTGTAAATCCAAATGTTACGCTCGAAAAAAAACCTTCAATGTCCAGTAAGGCTGCAATGGCCAGCGAGATACCAAAAAAGCATTTCATCGTCGAGCCCATTGGCTGGAGCAATTGCCTGGGGCAAATTAGAAACAATGGAAAACGGTGTAGCTGAAGCTGCAAGGTGCGTTCTTCCCAAGAATGGATGAAGACCCGGGCACGCCGATGGCAACTTTCGTTAGTGTGGACTGGCTGAATGGTGTCCAAATCCTAAAATATACATATGACATCGTTTTGAAAATAGTGGACTGTAGCTGTAATCCGCCATTTTGAAAGCGAGGGTGTTCATACCTTGTGGGTCAAAACCGGAGTATGCACTGCGGCTTCTTCAAATCGAGAACATTTTATACGGAAGGTTGGTTAAAATGGCGTAAGGCGCCACAAAAAGCACATTCCGACCGAAAACAATGAGGACACGGTGGGGGGAGAGAGGTGGAAAAGGATTAAGGAGAGAACCCTGAGACCGCCTAGAAGCTCCAAAAAGCAGGGAATCGCGCGCCAAGATTCAAACCAAACTCGGGAAGAAGCTTGAGTTGTGACGGTTTTTCAGATAAACCTGCATAAAAGTAAGGTCGCCTCTGCTGAACTCCTTCTCAATTTAGAGAAGTTCAGATATTAAGCGCTTTTAGTTCAGGAACCATTGATGGGGTCGGGCAATAAACAAGGTAAGCTATACTGGTAAAGAAAAGCATGCACTCATATATTTATCTCAATTTTTCCTCAAAATACCTGATTGTGGGGGCTGTAAAGGATGAAAAAGTTGAGACACTACTCCTTGAATTTGAAAGTAAATAGACTAGTGCAGAAGCTCTCGAAAATGATAAATATTCAAAGAAATTCATAGTAGGTTAAAACCCATCGGAAACGAAAGAAAAAAACAAATTTGTAAGGAAAAGAAATTTACGGGCGATCGGAGGTCGAAAAGAGAAAGGAAAAGGGTGTGGTTGAATTTCTAAGAGTTAAAAACGGATTAGCTGTGGGATAAGCCTCCTCAACAGCACATATAAGGTTCTATAAGGCGTACTGTGCGAAAGATTAAACCCCACCGCCAACAAACTGATTGGATCAGTGTGGCTTCAGACCTGGAAAACTAACAACTGACCAGATATTCACAAAAATATATTATACGCTAAATCTTGGAAAAGGCCTGTGAAAAAAGGATCGGCAAACACCACTTCTTCGTCAATTTCAAAACAGCTTTTGATAGCACGAAAAGGAGCTGTCTTTACGGCTGTGTAAACTGACGTTGAGGATGAAAACACTCCAGTTCTGAGAGTATTCGATGCAGTACCCGCCGGAGGAAACAGAGGAAAAGGAAGACCTCCACTTCATTGGAAAGATCAGGTGGAGAAGGACCTGGCTTCGCTTGGAATCTCAAATTGATTGGTACGCTGTTGTAAACTCGGCTATAACCGCGTAAGCGTTGTCTACGCCATCAAAGAAGAAGAATTACGGAGTATGTAATAATAAAAGAAACATCACTCGTATCAATAGTTTCTATTGCAAAAAATTTCAAAAAAGTGCTTAACATGAAAATCATTGAAAAGCAATCAAATCTCAGTGTTTTTCACTCAGATTTGCTCATTTCATTTCAGCTGCACTGCTTTCTTTCTCAACACTACATCAAACTCACTGGCGAAACTCCCGAAAATAAATGACTTGTAAAATTGTTATGGATTTGTATAACTTGCACTGTGTGACTTCGAGTTGTGGTTGCTCTTGCGATATTTGCAGGAATTTCGACTGAATCAATGCAAAACATATGGATGGCTTACTAAGTACAACAACAGCAATAATGGATGAAAAATATTGGCTGAATAATAGCAGCACTTCATCAATGTAATTTATGCAGTTGCGCTCGCTGTGTGAGTGCCAGAGAGTTGAGTGTGATAAGTGCTAAAGCAGCGGGAAACTCTTTGCCACAAGACAAGCAATAGACACACACACCCACCCTTTCACACATAGCTATATGTATATGTATGCGAAACAGCTGGAGTGGCGTCATTTAAAAACCAAGCTATGTTGCCTTCGTTTCCGTTTCCGCTGCGAGCAACAGCTACACAACGCCACAGCTTCATTGCTCTCTAGCTGTGTTGAACACGGCTCAATGATTTCAATTTGACTTTGCTGCCGCTTAGTATGCGGATTCGCCCTCACCCACTCGCCAGCTTTAATATACTTGCAGTATATATATACACACTTATTTACATATACATACATGTGTCTGTATTTATAAATATTGCATGGCGTCTAAAGCCATTGGCTGCCGGCTCACTTTCAGTCTAAAGAATTTGTGGAGGCGCCGTGTTTGTGCGCGGCTGTGTGTCTTCCGTATTTTCACTTGTGAAAATTCCATTATGGAAATTAACGCATCGTTACTCATTTGATGAGATAATTCGTCTGGCAGACGACCACACGCAGCTTCTATGAATGATGGTGAATTGTGTTGTGTTGTTGCTGTGCTGCTTTTGCCATTTCCAATTCTCAAAGAAAAAAGTTGGAAAGGGTGTGCTTTTGACTGACAGCCTAGTCTATGCAGCATCAAACTCATACTCATACATAAACGCACACACTCACAACTGTGAAGTTGACAAGGACACCAAAAGATTTCCAACCAATTTACGTTGATTTCAATAATTTCCATATACAAATGTTTGGTTTGTGCTCGGCTTAAGCGACTGTAAGCTGTCGGAATTATCTCGTGAACTTTTTACTCACTCTCATGTTGCCGTTATTTAAAAAAAAGGGAGAAGTATTTGAAAAAGTTTTCTCCTCGAATATCTCAATCAATTTCTTTGGGTATTTTAATTCGAGTCGTGAAATAGTAGATGATGCAGGAAGCTAGGATAAATAACCAGTTCCTAAGCCTATCGAAATATTCTTCGAGCGAAATTTGAAACTAAAAATCTGTTCTGTAGAAACTTGGGCGAGTACTATTCCCTTTCAAATGAATGAGTCTTAAAGTCATCATATCTGTATTTGATTACTAGCTCCGATACTTCCATGGCCTTTGCGATACTTATTTTGAATTGGGCCGCCATAACCGATTGGATTAAGATAATGGGATGCAAGGTGGGTCGATTCCTGGGGGATTCATCCTGAGTAATGTTAGGACTGAATTTATTTGGATCTGAGTAAGTCCAGAGTAGTTAGCCGAGGCGGTCGTTCATCACCTGTCTATACGGAGTGATATCATGTAGAGATTAAGTTAATGTGGTAAGTGTAGATTGAGACGACTCCCTCTTTGGACTCTAAACGAGTATATAATTGGCATCAATAAAACAGAGGTGGGTGAAAGTTGGTCAGAGCGAACCAGGAAATTTGGCACTGCATGGGGACGGACATGACGGAATCGTTCGCCGCGAAAGACAGTGAAAAGGCCGCTTTGAAAAGCAGAAGACAGCACACTGAAAATGTTAGTTGGGCTGTGATGCGAGGCGGAATCGTCACCACCACTAGAGGAGCTGCTGCTAGGTTCATAATGGTTCCGCGAACTTCATGTAAGCTAATGGTACCGGCAGGAAGCAGACAATAACAATAATGAAGTGAAAATCAGAAAAACACTTTAGTGTGCTAAAAAGGTGATAAGTGGCGGCGGGGATGTTAGAGCCAGTGCAAAGGAATCCCAACCTTCACTCAAGTCGAAAAGTTTACATGGAGGGAATCATCTTCTGTTAAGATACAGAAGCGGTTTCAGTGAAATCGCTAGATGGGTTGGCTCAATAGAACTGGGTTTGTGTGACTGCATTAAGGAATATGGAGCCATTTAGTGATGTTTTGGAATGAAGATATAACTCTCGACAAAAAATTTTAGGTGATACCACACTTAGGTGTTTGAAAGCTAAAGCTTTCTCAAAGATTTATGAATCCATAAGTTGTAGTTAACTTCGTTAATGGTAGATTGCGGAGCTCTTTAAGTTACAATAAGGCAGCAATTCCTCGTATTATGCGAATGAACCCTGATGATTTATCATATATGTAGATATTAAAGCATCATAAGTGCTTAACTACAGAAAATGGTTAGGAGTTCAGTTTTTTATTCATATATTTTTATAATAAATTGTTCTAAACATTTTACAACTCTGTTGCAATTTGGTCAACACTATTAGGCTTCGAGATATTCTAAACGCGGATATACGTGCATACATCTACATGTAAAAATATTACTTACATACCTACATAAAAATATAAACGGAAACAAGCCTACGAACCGTGCAACTGTAGGTGCTGTGGTATCGGTTTGATGGATGATATTTTGACATTTGACTTTCGGTCTCTGTACTCACTACTCACGACTGCTGAACTGGCGCAGCCAAATGCCAATGTCCATCATTCGTCTTCGTAAGCCAGACGTAATTATTTGACTTTCGCTGTCAGCGACTGTCCAAAATGATGTGGAATGTCCAATAATAAATTCGCATAAATGTATGTATGTCTGTCCATACTTTTGTATATAGGCATTTTCGTATATAATTATAGAACATACAGTTATATGCATTCAGTTTGCACCAAAATTGTATCAGTAGCCATTCTCTTTGTGTTCTCCAATATTTTTGACCGTTGCCGTCTCTTTGTAATGCCTTTATTTTGACACATGCCGCCTGACAGATAACTGACATTTATGGACGTGACGCACGCCTGCTTGTGACACAGTCGTTCGTATTTTATTATCATTAAGATGTAGTACATGTACATATGTATACCGAAATTGCAACATACATATATATTTTTATAAATACTTGTATATAAAAACATGTATGTATAATATTTATGTTTGTTATTTTTGAAATACTACTCGTGTTTAATTTTCCTCACTCTACTGAAGCTCATATAAACTTTATAGCCATTATAGGTTTGTTAGAAAGAGCAGAATATATTGTCTAAACTTATGAAACAATACACCGCTATTTCTTTGGCATTAGCATAAGTTCGGTCGATAGGGACTAATTTTATTTTTGAATACAATCTTCTAGCAAATAACCAAGTTAGTTCATTATATATTTGGTTTTGATTTGTTCTATATATTTCTGCGGCAATCGGGAATGCATAGATAAGTTCCAAGCAAATGGAAAATAAAAAGGTTTAACGTCCTAAACAAGACCATCGTCCCGTTTACAAAACGCAAGTCCCGGCCTCAGGAACATAACCTTGAAGAAAAATAGATAGAAATGACTAATATGGTCAAATACATTAGTCTCACACTGGATTCCATTCTGCGGCGGAAGTAGCATGTTGACCATGTCCGACGGCGGTACTTGAAGTCATGCTGGATATCACACCGCTTCACCTAGTAATCGGTCAAGTAGCCAAACACACATTGCTCCAAATGACAGCAGAAGAGTTTGCCAGAGGTAAGGTAATCTCTTCCCAGCGCATGAAGGACTTAAGTGGCGAAATACACTGGCTCTTCTCCCAAGGGCCAGCATTACCAAAGTGTAAACTTCATTGGGAAGTTCAAGGTTACTCTCAGCAGTAAGGCTGAATGTAACGATTTGGCTCTCGAGCTGATGCTTAGAGATAGTACAATCATGTGGTACAAAGTCGGTTCGAAATTGACGCAGGAGTCGAAGGACCATGCACCAAACTCGCCATACCTGTGGGAAGTTTTCTGAGCATTTTCCATGCAGAGATCTTTGCTATAAGTCGGTGCGTAGAGATAAACCTTCAACGCAACTAGCGTAATAAACGCCTAGTTATACTCAGCGACAGCCAAGCGGCACTCAAAGCGATCTCTGCGTATGAAATCAAGTAGAACGGCTAAACAGTTTATCAGATCGTAACCAAGTGCACCTTATCTGGGTGCCCGGTTACATAGGTATAGCTGGAAATAAACGGGTTGATGAGCTCGCGCACTCTGCAGCATCCACCAAAATGGTAGGATTCGAATCTTTCATTACGATTGGTCCCTGGATACCATAAAGGAGCTGATCCGCAAGGATGAAGAAGTGCGCAGGGAGGGGTATTGGCAATAACTCCAAGGCATGCGCCATGTCACGCTTCTAATGGGTGGTTACAACCTTAAGGGGTTATATACAGTTATGATTTAAAAAAAATCGATTTTTTTTTAATTTTCTTCATATATGTATATCTGAGTATACACACACAAAATTTCAAGTCGATACGACGAATACTTTCAAAGTTATAGACACATTAGGGAAGGCGCGCCGACTACATGTAAAATGCTTTCAAAACTTTAAGCTCGTTTTTCTCGAAACGGTGTTTTCAAAGGCGGTGAGCAAGATTTCTCAGAAACGGCTGAACCGATCGGTCTGAAATTTTTACACAAGCTTCTTAACTATAGTTTTTAGTAATTAATCGAAGGATTTCCCCATCTGATGAAAATTTATTATTTTTATAAACAATTAAAGACCCGAATTTCGGTCGAAAATCGAACCTTTTGTTTTGAGTAACCGCCATTTTGTCAAACAATTTTTTTTTGCTAATTTCTTCGATCAATCACTAGAATAATTATTATATTAATGAAATTTATTTGGTTTTCACATTTTAGATGATCCAGTCCAGAGATATCGTGCTCACCGCAAGAGGCCTTTTCTTGCAGACCTCTGCAAAATTGGCAATATCAACGTTCACGATAATTATTTTTGGCAGTAAAAAATATGTGAATATAGTTTAAAATTGTCATAATACACCTGCCAAGTTTCAAATCAATCAACCAAATAGTTTGCTTAGAAAAAATTCTTGAAAAATGCCTTTTTTCGACCTCCTAACTGTATATGACCCCTTAAAAGGTTTAAAGTTGACTGCATCGCAGTCTATAAAGGCAGGTAAAGGCCCTTGAATCCATGTTTCCAAGTAGGGATTACATCGTCTCAATAGCACCTAGAAGTTTATTGGAATTTATCAATATGCTGGGGCTAAGTGAGTCGTTGTGACTTAGGAGAGAGCAAAATAGACCTTATGTCGCGGTGCAACCTCATTCATTTATCTAATCTAATATTAAACAAGACATTAATGAAACGTCTACAGATTCTGGATAAATTATAAATCGATGGTAGATAAACGATTTAAATACCTAACTCAAAATAAGATACTGTGAATACCAAGTGTTAGGCTGAAGAAAAACCTGGCAATCTAGTCTAAAAAATGGTAAACATATATGTATATTTCACTGAATTCCTGGAATAAAGCTTTTTCTTTCAATCCCGAGTTCGAGCTCTTTAACCAAGTGATAGCATTTTCTTAACTTTCTTATTACATATTTGTTGTGCATAGTTTCCAAGGCAGAACTGTATCCAATTATTATCGGTGAATCGTCCCAAACAGCAGCCAAGCCGGCATTGACGGTCAGGAAGGGTTTGCTATGTTGGATTGGAAGTGAATCATCCACTATGAGCTGCTCCCATATGTCCAGAAGCTTAATTCTACCATCTAATGCGAACAACTGGACCGTTTGAAGCAGGCGATCGACCAGAAGCGTTCGTAATTGGCCAACAGAAAGGGTGTTGTGTTCCACCACACACTTCGTTGATGACTCGTCAGAAGCTACGGGAGCTCGGATGGGAGGTTTTATCGCAATCACTATGTAGCCCGGACACAGCGCCAAGTGATTACCACCTGTCCATGGATTACCTGTTTCTGTCCATGGCGAACGCCCTTATTGGTGTAAATTTGAACTCAAAAGAGGCTTGTGAAAAGTGGCTGTCCGAATTCTTCGCATATAGGGAGGGTGGCTTCTACGAGGGGGTATTATGAAGTTGCCGTCTAGATGGAAACAGATCATCGAACGAAACTGCGCATATTTGAACTAAAAAAACGATATTTGACAAGCTAATATAAGGATTGGGGTGTGTGATTTTAGGCAAATTTTTCTTTTAATTAAAAATCGGACTAACAATTTTCAAAAAGGTAAAGAAAGAAGATAGTAAAAATTACATGAAGAAAAACTGTGTGTGTTTCTTTTGATATCATGACATTTCAAAATTGTAAAAATTAATTTAAAAATTTTTCTGGCAAAAAATTGTACGCTCCATGAAAAAGCTCTCATAAAAAAAAAGAAAAAATAATATTTATATGGAAAAAGGAAAGGCGGAATAGGCACCTTTAAACATTGACATTGCTTTTAAGAAGCATTGAATAAAGAGCAAAAAAGCGATATTTGATAAGCTAATATAAGGATTGGGGTGTGTGATCTTAGGCAAATATATATCATTAAATAAATTTATTAAGAATATAAGAAAATTATTTCTGTAACGATTTTTCTACGACAACAAATAGAAAAGGCTCTGGTTACACACTTTGAAGTCACACAAATTGAATGCGCTGAAGAAACAAAGAAGGAAACTATCAAGAAAACGCACAAATTAATTCATACCTGCAAATTATGGTTCTAATCAACGGCATTGAGGAAGGCTGCTAGCAACAACACGGCACATGTGCCTCGTCGATGCTACTACCTGACGCTTGCGAAACTCTTCAGAGATGTTGGTAGAACTACATACATTCGCACGTAAATACTTCTGTTTGCAGGCGTCTTAAATATGTCCTTGTGTTACACTTAGTACGCCTGATACACACATACTCATATTTATATAATTGCTTGTGTTTGTTTGCAGCTTCGAGAGCGTCAAAGGACATGTGTAAGATGCAAGCAAGCGCCAGGCATTGCAAATATACAAACACAGGTATATAAATGTATATATGTATGTGTGTGTGCATAGCATGCGAATGGACGTGCCAAAAAAGGCACTGCACTACATTCGGCTGGACGGACAACAGGTGGTAAAATATTAGCAATATGTCTCGCCAAATGTTTGACTGCCTGTCTGGCTGTTGTTTTCTTCGTCCTGTGATTTGCGCCAGGTATACATATTTGTTGCTGCCTGTTATTTGCCGACACAGGCGGATTTGGTTAAACAATATGAGCAAATCTTCAGAGAAATTTATATTAAATTCTTGCATTCACTAAAATGTAGTAACATTCTAAACATAATTGGTGGCAAGACATTTACAAAATGCAGACAATAGATGTCTTGTTGAGGGAAGTGTTTGTATGAACGCCAGCGCTTTTCAGTTGTTTGGAATTAGAGTATTCAAATAAAAAGGATTGCCGAAATTGAATTTGTTAAATTGCTGTGCTGAAGTTGCCATGAAGTATTTGAAGAAAGAGGTATGTAGTGATCGTTAGCATGCTTTATTAACATCACCCAATGAAGCCGTTGTTCTGTATACTCTTCGTACTTATTGTTGACATCTTAAACTGCTAAAGATTTGAGTAAAAATGAAAGAGAAGTTATACTACTATGAGCAAAAAATTTAAGAATTTTATAATAATTTTAAAATCCTTAATTTATTCATCAAATCTATGTTGTCCCCATCAAATCGCCTTTGACCTCAATACACTTGTGCCAACGCTTTTTCCAATCTTCGAAACAGTTGTTAAAAAGTAAATTTGCGGAATTGCTTTCAATGCGCGTAGCGCTTCACATTTAGTGTCTTCAAATAACTTAAAAGGGTTTCCCGCCGTTGCGTTTCATGACATCCTGGTACAAGGAAAGCATTGTTTCACAGACGTTAACGTGACGGTGTTTTTCGAAAAAATTTAGTGACTTTGAAACTAATCGTGCTTTTAATTTTCTTAGGCCCAAATGATCTGTCAAAATGGTTTTTACTGATTCTTGCGTTATTCGAGCGATGCCAGTAAGATCCCTGACTGTTAATTGCCGATTTTTGACGTGTTGATCATCAGTTCGTCGTCAACGCGTTCTCGACCCTCTTTGAATAATTTTTACCAATCAAAAACACTTGCTCACGACAAACAATTATCACCCAAGAAAAATGCTCTGGAAGGCCAATCGTTGAAAATAACAATAAAGAAATGAGAATTCTTCGACTCGTTTGGAAGCATTAAGAGAGAGCTGGATTCAAAAAAAAACCTCGATGTATAGGATTCATGCAGATTAAGGCAAATACACCACAGATGTGATACTTTAAGACATCCAGGTGAAATAGCGGAAATAGAAATAAAACATCTAAAAAAATTTGTGTTAGTTTCAGGACGTTTGTGCTGAACTATAGGAGTTTTTCGTTTGCCAGCATATAGGACTGTACTTGGTAGTATAAGTATGACTTTACTTCACCGAACCTAAACTAAGGGGGCCTCACGAGTTAACGCAAAAAAACTATCAAACAAATTCTATCTGTGAATCGCTGCTGAATCGCAACAAAATTTATTCATTTACAAAGCCGATAGTTAAAAGAGGTCCCTTCCGACAATGTCATGCGAAAACGGTCGTGGTTGAATCGTGAGCCAATGCAAACTGTAGCCAAGTCAAAATTGCCTGTCAAGAAAAGTTTTCTGTGTGTTTCGAGGGATTAGCAAAGATCCATCCACTATGAGTTGCTTACCTATAGACAAAGTCCTAATTCGGATCTGCGCTGTCAACAATTTGATCGTCGGAAAGAAGCAATCGCATGGAAGCGACCAGATTTGGGTAATAGTAGAAATTATGTTTCATGAGGTTAACTTCAGATCACACACACTGATAGTGATTTGCCAGAAGATAGCGGAGTTTATCTATTGCAAACAGGAGAAGCTTGTGAATATCGACTGTTCTAGTTTTTCTCAATAGAACCGAAGGCTTATACAACTGTGACATTATAGCAAATTAATGAACAAAACGGGACATAATATATTTACGTAAATCGGTTAATTCCAAAAAATTGATTCCTTTTTACCGAAGTTGCTTTTTATATTTTGAGATTACAGAACAATACGTTTGAGTGCGTTTAAACCATTTTTGGAAGCACTTCTGCCACTCTGATTGAGGTATCTCCAAAACATGCTTTTTAAACGCAGCAACTGCCTCTTTAAGTGCCGAAAAACATTGTCTGTATTTAAGATATGGAAATAAAAAGAACTCATTTGATGATTCATCACCTGTCGCGATGTCATAGACGTGTTTTGAAACACCTTTCTAGTATTTTTTAACATTTCTCTACACTAATCGACACCAGCCTTTTTTGAGCTATTGACTAATTGTTTGGGATCCAATGTGTACAAATTTTCTTACAGCCAAAAGTTCAAGCAATATTGAATGTGTACTAGACCATCTCACGAAAGTTTTCGGAACAACAATTAACTTTGGATGACCTTTACGAAATTCGTCTCGGAGTGATCTACGACATCTATTGATCGTACCATCGGATAAACGCTGGTCCTTCATGGCATTTTATCGCCAAAAATTTAATTAATTTCATTGTTGCACTGTGTGTGATCCACGCGATTTAGTTAAATTTTTTGGCCGAGTTGAATATTCTAAATTACGTAAGCCAAATTTTACGATAAAGTTGTGAGTTGACAGATTGCAACATTAGGGTTGCCAAATCCAGACAATAAAAGGCAGCTCTTATTCTAGGACTTATTTGTATACCTTTAATAAGAGTGGGTATCATCGTGAAAATTAATAAATATCGTCACCTAAAATGCAAATTTATGTAACGTCACTTTTCATAAGTTTACAGGCGAAGGAAAACCGATATAATAGAAACCACTTACATTGAAACAAAATTTGAGTTTTGGATATAAAATGGTTATATATTGGTTACATATTGATTACACAAGTATATGGAGGATGAAGTCATGTGTAGAAGTTCACGCAAGTCAGGAGAGTTCGCTGATCGCCCTTCACTTGGGAGTGTGCGCAGGGCATTTTAGGTGACGATATAAAAAAAAAAAGACAAAAACTAGACAATTCGGTTTATATACGGGAAAATATATTTAATTTATTTCATTGTATCATTACTCGTTAATACATATGTTTACTAAGTTTGTTAAGGATTAAATAATGTCTACTACTTTTAATGAAGTTTACGCCTACTTTCTTGAATCTAATACAAATCGTTTTATTGTAGCTTTAACATAAACAAATTTTCACAAGGTATAGACGAATTACAATAACCTTCGCGCAATTGTGTTCTGCTTATTACTTAACCACACCTCACCCCGACAGTATGACCCACATGCAATGAGTAATATCCCCCTCCAAACAGATCCAAACTATTTTCATGTCTTACATAATTTAATACTGCGACTAACCACACTTTCTGCTTTTGCTCACACGCATTTAGCCCTTAGGTGATGAACATATTTTGCTCAGTGAAAAAAAGTGCCATTAAAAATCGCCCACATATTCAGCCAGAAAAGTAATTAGAATTTATTTAAGTGCATAATAATATCTTAATTAGTCAAATTATTATAAAATATGTTAATTTACAATACATGCTGGTCCTTAAAAAAGTGTGGCATTATACATATAGTACATATGTAGGTATGTATGGTATGTGTTAGCCACCCGCAGCTCTCGGCATGTGAAATTATGTGGTTTAAAACTCATTAAATATGGCCAAACAGGAAATTCCAACAAACATTTTGAGCGACAAAAATACTTAATTAAAATGCAATAACGGAAATGCGGGCATTAAAATAGCAATAACAGCAACAACAGCAAGTTGAGAGATAGCAGCGCCAATAGAAATAATTACAAAACATATGTACGCATGTACAACAACACTAATTACGACTAATTACAAATAAATAAACATAATAAGCTGCTTGTCGGTCCCAGCCCTTTTTCTCCGCCCACTTTTCGTTTCCATTGATTCTTCGCAGCTCGGTAGTAGCGCTGGTAACCGGCCGCGATATCAACATTTATGTTATTAGTGGCAGCATTAGCGGTCGAAATTCAAAATAGCTGGCAGCATGACACTGCATTACCGCAATTACTTACTAAAGCTAGTCGAAAATGTTTCGAAAACAAGTAGTTAGCGGAATATAGACAAGTATGTGTGTATGTAGTTGAATTAATATACAGCCGTTGGTTAAGGATACACTTTGATACATACGAGGGCTGTTCGATAGCAGAGTGATAATTTAAATAACAAAAGGTTAGGTTAGTTCTTAGTGATTCCTGTGGTAACTCTGTTAATGGGAAAAGAGAGGAAGGAAATGAAACTTTTTGAGAAAGATATAGAAAAGACTTTTAGCCTTCGATTCGCCATTTCACTGCTCGCTATCTTTGCTTGCTGCTATCTCAAAAGTAGACACTTGAGTAAAACCTAAGATATACTCGTATTGATGACTTAAAACCATATAGATTGCCATGACTAAAGCCGCAAAATAGGATACAAAACTTTATTTGGAGCTACGAATTGCATTACTGAGAGACACCTATGGGCCAATTTTTTTTCAAAAGTGGGCGTGGCTCGGAACATAACAGGTTTAATGTATATATATATCTCCCAAACCATATAAGCTATATCACGCAAATTTGCACAGGAATTTTAACATCTCCTTCGACAGTATGAAAATAATAATCCCCATATAACGGTTTTGTTTAAAAAGACTAAAAATGAGATAAACTAAAAAATGTGTTAGAGACATACGGTTGGTTGCAACACAATGGTTGAAGTGGGCTTAATAGAAGCCGGTATCAAAATTGGACGAGGGGACAACCTTAAGATGAAAACCCATATCTCCGGACCTACTCAACCATTTTCACACAAATTCATTGGTGCCATTATCCTGACATTTCGATGTTGGACACAAACTATGCCCATTTCTCCATTAAATGTAAATCATAAAATGTAAACAAAATGATCATTGACTCCCAAATGTTAACTTTGCTAAATGTAAACAAAGGTTTTGAACTTGGCTAATTGTAAACAAAAAGGTTATTGACCTCATAAAATGTAAACAAAGGGTTCATTTGCCGTATAAAATGTAAACAATTGTTGACTTGGCTAAATGTAAACCAAAGGGTCATTGACCTCATAAAATGTGAGCAAAGGGGTCATTGACCCAAAAATGTAAACAAAGGTTGTTGACTTTACCAAAGGACTAAAGGACGATATCAAAACCATTTTAACTTTAGGTAGAAAGTGATCGATCTAAGTCTAGCCTTTGAAGGTGAATCGAAGACAATTAATATAGGATATAAAAGTTAGAATTTTATAGACTTTTAACATCATCGGAATGATATGATATCGGAATTCATGGAATAAAAAGATATCCACCGACAAAACAAGTGGATAAGTTTGAATTGAGGAACTCCGATATCTCGGACTCAGTATCTAGATCTGCTGTTTTTGTTAATGTCAATGGTGGTAGACTTCACTTCACTTCTTTACAAAAGGTTTCGGCGTCAGTTTTCTATACAAGTCGCTGTTTAACTACTTTAATAGACAAAATGTGCTCGCTTAGCTCTGAATACGCCTGATAATGAGACGAGTTTCGGATAGAATCGGTAACTTCATTTCCTAGTAAATGATTGAGGGTAGGCTCATGGAGACCATATTAAACCAATCACTCCGAATGACTAAAAGACTTTGTGTACCGAGGAAAAAGTTCTAGGTGTCTATTCGGCAGACAAGTACCAGATACTCGAAGGTTTATAATTCATTTATAAAAGAGGGGGGGTATATCTAATCGAATAAACAACACATGAAAAAAACTCTGCTACTTTTAGATTTTTAAATTTTTTATTTTAATTCATACATTATTCAAGGGACATTTTAGTTTTAAAGAAATTCTGTTGCTGCAGAACAGAACATCATAAAAAAGGATGATTTTTAGTCGCGAATATCGAATGAGAATTTTAGAATTTTGAATCTCTTCTTTGACCTTCATTTTTGACCTGCGGTATAAGGGAAAAATATGATTGAATGTGCTACCAAATTTTGAGCAGATTGATTTCTAAGATTCAACCAGAGATTATTCTTGAATCTGATCGACTAAGATACTTGAATATACTAGAAAAGGATCACAACTGAGAAAAGTAGAACTGGAAGTAGCTATAAGATGTAAAATATATCGCTCCACAAAGAATTCCTTTGAGTGGTGAAGTCATAGTTTCATCAACCAACCCTTGTAGCAACAAAACATGGTGCGGGTGAAAATTTTAAGTTTCTCAAAATGGATATTTTAGTTCTATGCAAATAGAAATACTCCCCAGAAATGAAAGACAAACAGAGAAAACTTACTTACAAACACACAAAATTGTTACAACAGAAAATAGAAAGCAGCAAACAGCTTTTACGAAAGCGGAAGAAGCATTGTGTAAGATTTGAACACAAAAAGCAAAGCACTGAGTGGTGGCTGCCCGGCTGAAAATGGCCTTTAGGCCATATTTTCACTTTGTAGACAAAATGCAGAGACTTAGGCGAGTTGGCTGAGAAAACTCACAGCTGTAGAGCACAACCACAAAGGCGAATTTGCACAGCACGCATGCAATCATTGAAGAAAGCGAGCAAAAAGGTAGAGCAGAAGTAGCGGAAGTTAGAGCGGAGGCAGGTCAGCGAGGCTGTGGCACGAAGAAACAGTTGAATTGTTGAGAAAATGTGTTTGGTTGCTTTCGTTTTTGCGCACGAAGAAATTATATGAAAACATTTTCATATTTGCTGGGCTTGCAACGAGCCGCCACACAGCTTCACTTGGCGCAGTTGGCATACGCCCAAAATTATGCAACGCATGTAATGCGAGAAAACCACGTTTGGAAAAATATCGCTGACCTTAGATTGAAAATGTATGTAGCGTGCATTATGCGAAATTGTCCTGGTTGCTGAGCGAAAAATTGTGCTTTTAAAAATTATTTCCTCTGAAAAAATTGTTATAACATTTTTTGTGCAGCACAGCTGTTGCAATCTCAGCAGGCAATTTACATGCGCCTACTTTTAGGCGTACAAGCATTTTGCCCTAAAGTGCAATGGAAAATGTTTATTTTAATAGGCAAATTTTTAAAATGCTTGTAAACTAAGACGTACGGAAAAAAAATTTAAAAAGTTCAATTGAACTTGTTGAACAGTAGCGTAGACTACAAAATTTTACGAAAGGGATTGTATTTACGAAATATTATCTTAAAATTAGGTACAAACGGTTTAGATGCATGATGGTATTATGCATGATGGTATATTCTTAGATATATTGTATACTGACTGTAACTACATTTTTCAGATCGAAATCTTCATTGCATGTCAGTGTCAATAATCGGAATTTGTAAGCGCCTATATGCTTCGTTATCGCTCCTTAGTTAGAGTCTTAGGTCGAAACTAATAAAAATGTTATTTGAAGAAATATACTTGTATCTACGGAAGTAAGTGCATACTCAGAGGGTGGGATTTTGATAAAAATTTTCAATAAGTGATTTCATTGATCTTATTTGGATCTTGGTCAAAAATGAGCACTAAAGTGTTGTTTACAATTTTCTATACCCTGAACAGGGTATTTTACGTCTAGACATAGATGGAAAGGTCGGAGACCCTGTAAGTATATAGAGGGGTTTTCAATAGCGCACTACAAAAGTAGACCTATAGGGACAGCAAACGACGTCATATTTTCCCCTCTCGTTTGACATTTCTCTTATGTAACGTTTGCCATTTTAACATGGAAAGATATACGATCCAATAACGAGTCGAAATTCTTAAAATTTTCTACCGAAATTCGGAGTTAGTGGCCTCAACTTTAAGAGAGCAACGTCCAATTTATGGTCGTCAAAATCGTCCTGTCAGACCAACAATTGAGAATGTAGTGGACAAATTTTAATACACAGGCACAGTACAAAATGTTGTCGTGCCAGTGGGACGTAGAAGTGATCGTAGTGTCCAGAATATTGCTGCCGCTAGCGCATCAATTGAGGAAGACCCAAATTAGTCTCCTACACGTCGTTCTCAAGGGTTGGGCATTTCTTTGACAACGAATTTTGCAGATCTTGGCCTAAATCTTTACCATATAAAACTGAAGCAAGAACTGAAGTTCTTCGACCACCAGAATCGTCGTATGTTCGTGAATTGGGCAGAGCAACAACTTGAAAGTGATCAGAATTTTCATAGAAAAATCATCTTGATCGATGAGGCTCATTTCTGGCTGAATGGCTTCACCAATAAGCAAATTATGCGTTATTCGTCAGTCAGCTATCCACACGTACTCCATCAGCCACCATTGCATCCCGAAAAAATTACGATTTGGTGCGGTTTATGGGCCGGCGGCGTCATTGGGCCGTACTTCTCCCGTGATGATCAAGACCGGCGCTCCATGATTATCGAATATTTTTGACTCAAATCGGATGATATGGACTTGGACAATATGCGGTTCCAACAGGCCGGCACCACAAGCCACACAGCGAATGTCACAATCGATTTATTGAAAACTAAGTTTGGTGAACGTGTTATCTCACGAAATGGTTCAGTCAATGGCCGCCACGGTCATCTGCTTTCACGCCGTTATACTATTTCCTGTGGGGCTACGTCAAGTCTATGGTCTATGCCAACAAGCCAGCGACGATTGATGAACTTCGCACGAATATTGAACGTGCAGTAGTATTGGCCGATTTATTTATTTATTCATATATTTATTTTATATAATTATTTTTTACATTTTCTAAAAAAAATTACTTCTATCAAAAATCTCTTTCTCTTTCCTCTTTTATTTAATTTAATACTTTTACAAACATCTTTTGGGGTTCAACCCTCAAACACTCCAGTGACTACGCCACATTCAATGCCGTACCATTTTAGCCCAGCAGACTTGTAATGGAAAATTATTTTTTCATGTCGCTGTTGATTGGAAACTGTTGTAATAACTGTAGAAAAACGGAAAAAATAAAATGGAAAAGAAAATCTTCCGAAGAATACCAACTTCTGTGAACAAACTTCGTTAGATTACTTGTGCTCCCGAGTGTGCATCTTCTCTCAATTGAGTCAATTGAATTAAGATTACAAAAAAAAATGTCACCCAGCCACACGCTAACCAACACACATCAAGTGCGCTCATTTGCATTTAAATGAGGTTATGTTTGTCTTGACTCAAATTACAAAATTACCAATTTTCAAGTTAGCATTGGCAAGCAATTCAATTACAAGCACATATGATTCATAAAGTACGAGGCAGCACACAAATTGGCAAGCTGCTGCTATTAGAAAGTGACTCAATTGAAACGCATAGACTTGCTTATATATTTGTGCGACGTGGCGTATACGTAACCCTTGTGTGTGCTGGCAAGTGCAAGTCTACAATTATTGCTTGTGTTTGTGCAGCTGCAAGGGCTTAAATGGATTTTGATTTTCATAAACAAGCAATGAATTGTAGCACTACATTTACAATAACAATATGTGTGCATACAACAACAACATACAATAGCATAGCAACATAGTTTATAGTATTCTATACTCAGTTTATGCGTACGTTTACTACATTTTTTGGCTCCAAAACCAACGATAATTGGCCCACTATTCCTTTCATGCGCTTTTAAGTCCTAACCTTTTATATGCAATTTGCCTTGATTTAACAACAACAAAAAAACATACAAAAGGAGTATTAGCTTTGCAATTTGCTCAATAATTTGAACGAAATTGGCATTGATTTAAGATGGATAGTTGGCTTTGGCATTACAGTTGACTTAGAAAGTACTTATTTAGCATATTAGAGTTGTGTTTTCAATAAATTATGCTATCCTAGTGATTGAGGTTAGTTTACTTGATTAGTCGAGTTTATCTCTTTTGCATGACCGCGTATAAATTCTTTCCAATTTTGGAGAATTTGATTTGATTAATTGACTTGAACAATGAGTTGAAATTAAAATGAATTTTCATTACATTTTTGTTTTACATTTGCAATTGGATTAGCATTACAATGTTTTCCACAACACTCAGCTGCTTCAGCGCTTCAATTGCTTGCTAAGCAAATTTGTTCAATCAAAGAATTGGCAATTTTGCCCCTGAAAAGGAGCTACAACAGGAGCGAACTTATGAAAATGTGATTTGGTTTGTCGCTCAGATTTTTATAGCTGCTACGTGTGCACACAACAACAAAAAAAAAATGACAAAACAAAAGAAAAGAAAGAGCTGGTCTGAAAGCAGTGGGAGCACAAAATAAATATCTTCAAGAGAAATCCAGAGATTGAGAAAACTTAGAAATTGCTTGACGATTTGACGGAGATTTATGCAGATTTGAAATTTCAAAAGCACATCAAATCAAGAGAACAAAATATGCGACGACGGATGTTTGACTAAAATGAATAGAGAAGCATACAAGTGAAGCAGAAAGCCAACACAGCTAAGAAAATTAGTTTGCATAGAGCGTGACACTCTTATCTATAAATATATTTCAAAGATAATATTTTTTGCTTACATTTTGCATGAAATTTTCTTAGTATGAAGTAAATGAGCATTGTGTTTGTAGATATGTATTCATGAAGGAAATTCTTTTTAAATTTATTAAATCTAAAACTGTTTGCAAAAATTGCAAATAAACATCAGTTTTAAAAATAAATTTCAAAATCCTAATGTTCCAGCTAGGAACTATGGGAAAACAAGTAAGGAAGGGCTAAGTTCGGGTGTCACCGAACATTTTATACTCTCGCATGGTAAAGTGATAATCGAGATTTCATAATACGTCATTTACATATTTTTCAAATACCGTATTTGTGTAAATGTATGTACATATATATTATACAGAGAAGGCATCAGATGGAATTCAAAACAGCGTTATATTAGAAAAAGGCGTGGTTGAGAACCGATTTCACCCATATTTCGTACATGTAATCAGGGTGTTAAGAAAATATTATATACCGAATTTCATTCAAATCGGTCTAGTAGTTCCTGAGATAAATTTTTCAAAAAAGCCTGGGTGCAGCTTCCCTCTGCAACTTCTTAAAAATGTTGCTAAGGAGAGATATTATAGACGGTTGTTTGTAAGTCCTAAAACTAAAAGAGTCAGATATAGGGTTATATATATCAAAGTGATCAGGGTGACGAGTAGAGTCGAAATCCGGATGTCTGTCTGTCCGTCCGTTGGTCCGTCCGTGCAAGCTGTAACTTAAGTAAAAATTGAGGTATCGTGATGAAACTTGGTACACGTATTTATTGGCTCCATAAGAAGGTTAAGTTCGAAGATGGGCAAAATCGGCCCACTGCTACGCCCACAAAATTGCGAAAACCGAAAACCTATAAAGTGTCATAACTAAGCCATAAATAACAGGCATATGTGGACGTAATTTTTTCGGAAAAGTGAGCGTGGCCCCGCCCCCTACTAAATTTTTTAGACATCTCGGAAACTACTATAGCTATGTCAACCAAACTCTATAGAGTCGCTTCATTCAGGCATTTCCATATACAGTTCAAAAATGGAAGAAATCAGCAGATAATAACCACGCCCACATCCCATACAAGAAGGTTATGACTGAAAATCACTAAAAGTGCGTTAACCGACTAACAAAAAACGTCAGAAACACTAAATTTTACGGAAGAAATTGCAGAAGGAAGCTGCACCCAGGCTTTTTTTAAAAATTGAAAATGGGCGTGGCCTCGCCCACTTATGGATCAAAAACCATATCTCAGGAACTACTAGACCGATTTCAATGAAATTCGGTATATAATATTTTCTTAACACCCTGATGACACGTACGAAATATGGGTGAAATCGGTTCACAACCACGCCTTCTTCCAATATAACGCTATATCGAATTCTATCTGATGCCTTCTCTGTATAATATATGTATTTATTAGGAACCAATGATAATAGCGGAATAAAACTTTACAAAAATACGGTATTTGAAAAATATATAAATGACGTATAATGAAATCTCGATTATCACTTTATCAAGCGAGAGTATAAAATGTTCGGTGACACCCGAACTTAGCCCTTCCTTACTTGTTGTTAGTCGGTTAACGCACTTTTAGTGATTTTCAACATAACCTTTGTATGGGAGGTGGGCGTGGTTATTATCCGATTTCTTCCATTTTTGAATTGTATATGGAAATGCCTAAATGAAACGACTCTATAGAGTTTGGTTGACATAGATATAGTAGTTTCCGAGATATGTACAAAAAATTTAGTAGGGAGCGGCGCCACGCCCACTTTTCCAAAAAAATTACGTCCACATATGCCCCTCCCTAATGCGATCCTTTGTGCCAAATTTCACTTTAACATCTTTATTTATGGCTTAGTTATGACACTTTATAGGTTTTCGGATTTCGCCATTTTGTGGGCGTGGCAGTTGGCCGATTTTGTCCATCTTCGAACTTAACCTTCTTATGGAGCCAAGGAAGGACATAGTAATGTTTCATCATGATATCTCAATTTTTACTCAAGTTACAGGTTGCACGGACGGACGGACAGACGGACGGGCGGACAGACAGACATCCGGATTTCAACTCTACCCGTCACCCTGATCACTTTGGTATATATAACCCTATATCTGACTCTTTTAGTTTTAGGACTTACAAACAACCGTTATGTGAACAAAACTATAATACTCTCGTTAGCAACATTGTTGCGAGAGTATAAAAATATATATAAATTTATATAATTGCGGAATTCCGCGACAAATTGGTCCTATATAGGGTAATAAGGTTTAATATAATCACTTCCACTTTCCGAAGATGAGATTTCTAATTCTCCTATATCATAGTTTCTGATGGTATGGTATAGGTCCGAGAATGGTTCTGATTGAGTATTATACTCGTAAAAGGCTACACTCAATTTTCGATCATTGGAATACGCGCGCGTTTTCGAAAAACCAGACAAGTCAAAATCTGACTTATTCACGATTTTAATGCTTAATTATTTTTTTATCAGCTATATACAGCAATTCATCAAGTCTGTGGGTATTTTTGGATACTCGTGCCACTTATAGGGAGGTTATGTTATGGCGCAGGGTTGATCCTCGTATTAAAAGTAGCGTAGGATCGCACTTGGAAAGCGAACGCTGTTGGTTTATGAAACCTAAAACACCTAACTGTGAGTCACCAGACCCTCATAAAACGACAAAGCATTTTCGGCGAAAGCGTCTTAACGGAGGTTTTTTATACTCAGGCTGACAAAAGCTGGCCAGTGGAGGATAAAGTCTCTAAATAATTTCCCAAATAACTTGTTTGGATTGTAAATTCATATGAAATGTAAATTCTTTTTATAAAAAACTGCATTATCTTGAGTTTTAAGCAAAATATGTAAGACA
This sequence comes from Bactrocera tryoni, assembly GCF_016617805.1. NCBI lineage: Eukaryota > Metazoa > Arthropoda > Insecta > Diptera > Tephritidae > Bactrocera > Bactrocera tryoni. The sequence continues at coordinate 19,083,327 of NC_052500.1, forward strand.
TTAAGCTACTTTCGAACCAATTCTACCTCTATGGACCCAATGCTTTGAATCCGTGACTATAGATCAGTGGATCGCTGTTTTAGTGTATCTTCATATGTGTACATATCTATTTATCTCTAAATAAATGATATACATGATAACGAGTGATCCAAGTATAGGTACTTTTTTCATAAACTTTTTTTTTCATATCACGCGTGAGTCGTGTCAAGCTGTCATGCTATTTTTGTTCAGTATCGTTTGATATTTGGTCATGGAAAGACTTACATCTGAGCAATGATTATAAATCGTTTAACTTTATTAAGACCAAAGACCGTGGAGAGTGGATACGGTGGTATGGAACGACTTGGCGTATTTAACGTCGAGCTCTTAAATTAAAAGCGTTCAGCTTGTGCAAGAACTGAAGCCGCTCCACTTTCCCAAGAGACATCGCTTCGCACTATATGAGCTCTTGAAAAGTTCCAAGAAGATCCGACGTTTTCGAACCAAATTTTGTTTAGCGATGAGACCCATTTCTGGCACAATAAGTATGTAAACATACAAAATTGTCGCATTTGAGGCGAAAAGCAACCTGAAGAGATTCAAGAGTTGCCATTTTATCCAGAAAAAACAACGGTTTGGTGTGGTTTGTGGGCCTGTGCAATCATCGGTCCTTGTTTCTTCAAACATGATACGCGTTCCAACAAGACGGCATCAATTAATAGATTTATTGAGATAAAACTTCAGTGAGCAGATAATTTCACGTTTTGGGCCGGTCAATTGCCCACCAAAATTGTGCGATATCACACCGTTAGACCTCCTGTGCGGATGTGTAAAGTCTAAATCCTGTGCGGACAATGCCGCTTCGATTCAGGGCTTGGAGTAAAAATCACGCATGTCATACGCCAGTTACAAGTTGAAAGGCTCAAGCGAGTCATCGAAAATGGGACTCAACGAATGAACCATCTGAGACGTAGCCGCGGCCAACATTTGAAATCCCGAAAATCTTCAAAAAATAAATGCCAAGAAATGTTCTTTCGAATAATAATAAACATTCCCCATCAAATTTGAAGTTTTTGAGTTTTTTTTTGTAAATAGGGAACCTCGATTGTACATATGAGAATGAAATTAAACTGTAAAAATTTTGTCATAGAGTTATAAGCTACAAAATTTAAAAGGCTTCATGCGTAAAAGCATAAGTTCTATAATACTACAAGAAATGATTTTGCGGTTTTGAGACTTGGAAGAAGAAACTCAATACCGAAGAATATAATGAATAGTTTCCCAGAACATGAAAATACTTGCACTGTGAATCATTTTGCTTCTTCTGGGAAAATCGAAGTTGATTCAGTCATCGAAAAGTTACAACCTTTATTGGAAAACTTGGAGTCATACTTTATTTCTTCACTTTTTTGTATAATTTTTGTAATAGATTAAGCATTTATTACAAGTTAAATTTAGAAGTGGTTTTGGTAGAGAGTGGCAGTGGACGGAGGTGTCATAAATAATGTGACAAAATGACATGACAAAGGAAGAGTCATTTATACAGTTAGCTAAGCACAAAGTGAAGTTGGCTGCGGTGGATATTCTTATATCAGGGACGAAATCACTGCATTCGATTTAATAAACATAAAGATTTGATTCTTTGTCTGCTGCTTGTACGACAACTTTCAGTTTTTATGCATTTATGCAAATTTTCGCAAGCGGTAACATTGAAAAATAAAAGTACCGCTACTTTGTTGACTTTGCCGAGATTTTTTATGTTTTCTACGCGTATTTTTCTTACATTTTCTGCAAGTTGTTGCCACAAGAAAAATGGCTTTGCGAAAAAAATGCGTTTAAGAAACTTGCAGGTAAGGAAAAGTTTTAAAAAACTCGTTAGTTTTAATAGTTGTTTGACGGCGATTCACGCAGGAAATGAGCGGAGACGGATGGAGTGTCAAGAGAGTGAGAGAAAGGGAGAAAGAGGGAGTCAAGGTGAGAGTGAGCGTGGGCATATGCCGCAAACTTGAGTGTGTGCAGGAAAGTCAAGAAGTTTTCCAGAAGTTCACTTAGAAAGCGCATAAACTTGCAGCCAAGTTGCAATACAGTTAGAATGTTGCATGCGGCAGGCATTTATGCACGACAATTTGTGCGGGATGCCAGGCAGGTGCGTTTGCTTGGCCAGCGGCAAGTAACCGCTAACTGACAGTTAGCAACTAGTAGTAACTAGTAAACTTGTATTAGCATAATCGCATAAATGTCACTCAAAAGAGCAACTTGGCAAACTCATGATTTTTTATATCGACGAAAGAACGTGGGGTTGAGGGGTACATGAAAACGCGAAAAAGAAAAAATGAGAAACTAGACACCCTTTTAAAGAAAAATAGAAAAAGAACTCGAGCGCATCTGCATTCTTTACGCAAGCTCAGCAGGGGAGTTGCCAAGCTATTTTTTGGCGTGAGTACCGTAAAAAAAATATCATAAAAATCCAATGAAAAATGGCATGCACGTCTGCGTGATGTTTTCGTGCTACCAGCTGCTGCTGCAATATGACAAGCATATAAATAAATATTTTTTATTTCTTAAGTACCATATATCCATGCATTTTAGCGCGCGTTTCTTATCTGCATACCAAGCAAGGTAGGTTGGCAACTCTTTCCAATTTACAAACACAAATCCTCTCCTCTCTCTTACTCTTCCTCGCGGTGGTGACAATGAAAGCAGCAGTTTGAAGGTTACGCTTATATAGGATATATGTATATTGTATATATATTACACATAGACGTACATAAAAACAGTTAAACCTTTTATATATTTCATGTAAACAGAAAAAAAAAACAATATTTAAAATAATAACAACAAGTGACTTCGTGACATATCTGCTGTCAGTGTGGTGAAAGTGGTAGAAGAAAAATGGCATTTGCTTGCCAACATTTGTGGTGAATAAGTGTGAGGACAGGTAACAAGAGCTGCATAGGTGTATCAACAATTCATATTACATACTTGTATCTATAACTCAGGAATTTTTGTAAACAGACGGCATAACAATGGTGAGAAAATTGCAATTTAGTCAGGATATCCTGGCGCGTAGCGACAAACACAGTATTGGCGCTACGCTGAGAGAAAAATTTCGATGAAAACTGCAGTTAACTTATAACAAATATAGGCATATTTACTTCTAATATTCATGACATCAAAAACATATATGTCTTTTTGTCAAATGTCAAATGCTCTCTAAAAAAAACAAGTCGAACCTTTCGTCATATGTATATCTCTATCATTTCGTAACCATTTTCTACAAGAGCGTCCAGCTGCTGGAGTACGCCAATGACATCGATATCATTGGCTTCAACAACCGAGCATTAGTTCTGTCCTCTTCAGGTTGGACAAAGAACCGAATCAAATTGGTCTGATAGTGAACGAGGACAAGACGAAATTTTTTCCGTCATCAAGCAAACAGTCGACACACTCGCGACTTGGCTCCCACGTCACTGTTGACAGTCATAACTTCGAAGTTGTAGATAATTTCGTCTATCTTGCAACCAATATTAGCACCAACAACAATGTCAGCCTTGAAATCCAACGCAAAATAACTCTTGCCAACAGGTGCTACTTTGAACTGGACAGGCAATTCAGAAGTAAAGTCCTCTCTCGACGAACACGGACTAAATTTTATAAATCGCTTATCATCGCCGTCATGCGACGACATTGGCATAGTTCAGCTAATTAAGTGGTAACGTCTACGCTGTCTAGGTCTTGTCGTCCGAATGAAAAAAAAAATACTCGAGATCTCAGAGTTTTCTATGCAATGCCCGATGGATCAACAGAAGAAGAGGAAGACCTCCACTCCGTTTGAGTTGAAGAAGGTCTTGGCCACATTTGGAATCTCCGATTGGCAACAAACAGCAAAAGGGAAGAACGACTTACGCGCTGTTGTAAACTCGGCTATAACCACGTAAGCGGTGTCTACGTCAATAATGAAAAAGAAGGAGTGCTTATTTGAGCTTTTCCTTCTAATTATTGTATGCGATATAACCGACGCTTTACAATAATTTCAAGCTTTAATCTGATCTAGATCGACTTTTAGAATAATCTGATCAAGATCACTGCAAAACGTATGAGTTTGTTGAGAGGGTACCTTTGTCTCTATTTCATCAGAATGGCAACGTGTCGGCACTTCGTTGTTCTCTTGCGTTCTGGTATTGTGAGAACTTGTACTCTCGTGAGCTTGATAATCGTTCGTCAAAAAGTAAAATTTAAGCGGCTCCTTTTGGTCTAAAGTGAAACGCAGGAAGATCTCTGAACTTCTTGTTCTTAGCAAGATTCATTCCGACGCCATGGTAGGTGTTGTGACTATACGCTGTCCAATAGGCCACATTCGCGGAGGTTAGATATCACAAATTGACAAAGTTGTATAACGGGTAATACAAGTATAGGTACTTTTTCCAATAGCCTTGTTTTGACAGACCACGCTTGAGTCGTGTCAAGCTTTGATTAATGCTATGTTTGTTCAGTATTGTTTGGCATTTCATCATGGAAAGGCTTACGACCGAACAACGTTTACAAATCGATCAACTTTATTACGAAAATTCACGTTCTAGAAAGAATGTGTTTCGCGCGCTTCGCTCATGTTATGGTCAACAAAATCGGCCTACTGAGCGTACTATTCGCAACACAAGTACCCATCTTGAGACTCAGCATTCATTATTGGATAATATTCGACCGAATACCACGGCCAGAGTGTACACGGAAGCCGTGGAGTTTCGATTCAGCGCCGTTCGCAACAATTCAACTTGGCGCATTTGACGAAGAGCAACTTAAAGAGATTTAAGAGCTGTGTTTGTGGGCCGGTGGAATCATCGGTCAATATTTATTCCAGAATGATGCCGGTGAAAACGTAACCGTTAATGTCGACCGTTATCGCACCATGATAGCCGACTATTTGATACTTGAAATTGAAGCTCGAAATCTCGGCGACATTTGCTTTCAGCAAGACGGCGTAACTACCCTCGCACCGCATCAATCAATGGATTTATGGTGAGAACATTGCGGTGAGCTGATAGTTTCTCGTTGCGGGCCGTTCGATTTGGCACCAAAATTGTGTGATATCACACTGGAGGATGGAGTCATGTGTAGAAGTTCACGCAAGTGAGGAAAGTTCTCTGATCGCCATTCACTGGGAGTGGCCAGAAACGATTCTTTTACACATGGCTCAAGCAGCTCACTACTTCCGGTCTTTGACCAAGTATACTCTGGGTAGCCTAAGAACATCCGTTTGATGGCGAGCTAAAGTGAGAAGGCGAAATATCTCCGACATAGGGTTGTGCGCCGGATTTGGGACCCGCCACGTAAAAAACCACCCCCAATGAAAGGAAGCTAAACCAGCCTCGGATGAGAGACCCCCCTTTGATGACGACCATGGCAAAGTGAAATAAGGAATAACTATTCGAGGGCATGCACCTGGAATGTCCGGTCCAATTAATTGGGAAGGTGCCGCTGCCCTGCTGGTTGATGTCCTCGTAAAGACAAAGGCTGACATCACCGCCGTCCAAGAAATGCGATGGACTGGACAAAGACAGAGACGAGTAGGTCCTTGTTGCATTTACTACAGTGGCCATATAAAGGAGCGCAAGTTTGGTGTTGGATTCGTGGTGGGAGAGAGACTCCGTCGCCGAGTACTATCATTCACTGCGGTGAATGAACGTCTAGCCACAATCCGCATCAAAGCGAGGTTCTTCAACATATCGCTGATTTGCGCCCACGCCCCGACGGAAGAGAAGGACGATGTGACCAAAGATGCCTTCTATGAGCGCTTGGAGCGCGCTTATGAGAGCTGCCCCCGCCACGATGTCAAAATCGTGCTTGGCGACTTTAACGCCAGGGTGGGCAAAGAAGGTATCTTTGGCACTACGGTCGGTAAATTCAGCCTCCACGACGAAACATCCCCAAATGGGTTGAGGCTGATTGACTTCGCCGGGGCCCGAAATATGGTTATCTGTAGTACTAGATTCCAGCATAAGAAGATTCATCAAGCTACCTGGCTGTCTCCGGATCGAAAAACTACTAACCAGATCGATCATGTTGTGTTAGACGGAAGACACGTCTCCAGTGTTCTAGACGTGCGTGCGCTCCGAGGTCCTAACATCGACTCGCCTCTGTTCAGCAAAAACCGCGCCAAAAAACACAAGGAAGGTTCGACGTCGAGAAGCTGCAATCGCAACAGACAGCCGAACGATTTTCTACTCGGCTTGCACACTTGCTCTCTCAGAGCACTCGTCAACAACTCGGTATAAGGGAACTGTGGACGGCATTTCAAACTCCTTACGTACAGCTGCAACGAAACCATTGGTTTTAGGAAAGTGCAACAGAATAGCTGGTACGGCGAGGAGTGCCGTTTCGCAGTGGAGAGAAAACATACTGCCTACCCGGCAACGTTACAATCGACCACAACACGAGCGGGATGTGGTAGATACCGAGAGTTGAAGAGGGAAGCAAGACGCATTTTCAGACAGAAAAAGAAAGAGGCCGAAATGCGTGAGTACGGAGAGCTTGATAAGCTGGCCGACAGGGTAATGCTCGAAAATTCTACGAAAAAATGCGGCGGCTTACGGAAGGTTTCAAGACCGGAGCGTATTCCTGTAGAACCCCCAAAGGTGATCTAGTCACTGATGCCCAGAGCATACTTAAATTATGGAGGAACACTTCTCCAGCCTGCTGAATGGCAGTGAACGCACAACACCAGGAGAAGGAGAACCCGATTCCCCAATCGATGACGATGGAGCAGACGTTCCATTACCCGACCATGAAGAAGTTCGAATAGCAAATTGCCGCCTGAAGAACAACAAAGCGGCAGGGGCCGACGGATTGCCGGCCGAGCTATTCAAACACGGCGGCGAAGAACTGATAAGGAGCATGCATCAGCTTCTTTGTAAAATATGGTCGGACGAAAGCATGCCCAACGATTGGAATTTAAGTTGCTATGCCCAATCCATAAAAAAGGAGACCCCACAATCTGCGCCAACTACCGTGGGATTAGCCTCCTCAACATCGCATATAAGGTTCTATCGAGCGTATTGTGTGAAAGATTAAAGCCCACCGTCAACAAACTGATTGGACCTTATCAGTGTGGCTTTAGACCTGGCAAATCAACAACCGACCAGATATTCATCATGTGCCAAATCTTGGAAAAGACCAGTGAAAGGAGAATCGACACACACCACCTCTTCGTCGATTTCAAAGCTGCTTTCGACAGCACGAAAAGGAGCTGCCTTTATGCCGCGATGTCTGAATTTGGTATCCCCGCAAAACTAATACGGCTGTGTAAACTGACGTTGAGTAACACCAAAAGCTCCGTCAGGATCGGGAAGGACCTCTCCGAGCCGTTCGATACCAAACGAGGTTTCAGACAAGGCGACTCCCTATCGTGCGACTTCTTCAACCTGCTTTTGGAGAAAATAGTTCGAGCCGCAGAACTAAATAGAGAAGGTACCATCTTCTATAAGAGTGTACAGCTGCTGGCGTATGCCGATGATATTGATATCATCGGCCTCAACACCCGCGCCGTTAGTTCTGCTTTCTCCAGGCTGGACAAGGAAGCACAGAAAATGGGTCTGGCAGTGAACGAGGGCAAGACGAAATATCTCCTGTCATCAAACAAACAATCGTCGCACTCGCGACTTGGCACTCACGTCACTGTTGACAGTCATAACTTTGAAGTCGTAGATAATTTCGTCTATCTTGGAACCAGCGTAAACACCACCAACAATGTCAGCCTAGAAATCCAACGCAGGATAACTCTTGCCAACAGGTGCTACTTCGGACTGAGTAGGCAATTGAGAAGCAAAGTCCTCTCTCGACAAACAAAAACCAAACTCTATAAGTCACTCATAATTCCCGTCCTGCTGTATGGTGCAGAGTCTTGGACGATGTCAACAACGGATGAGTCGACGTTGCGAGTTTTCGAGAGAAAAGTTCTGCGAAAGATTTATGGTCCTTTGCGCGTTAGCCACGGCGAATACCGCATTCGATGGAACGATGAGCTGTACGAGATATACGACGACATCGACATAGTTCAGCGAATTAAAAGACAGCGGCTACGCTGGCTAGGTCATGTTGTCCGGATGGACGAAAACACTCCAGCTCTGAAAGTATTCGACGCGGTACCCACTGGGGAAGCAGAGGAAGAGGAAGACCTCCACTCCGTTGGAAGGACCAAGTGGAGAAGGACCTGGCTTCGCTTGGAATATCCAATTGGCGCCACGTAGCGAGAAGAAGAAACGACTGGCGCGCTGTTGTTAACTCGGCTATAATCGCTTAAGCGGTTTCTACGCCAATCAAGAAGAAGAAGATATGTAAAGTCTAAGGTATATGCGGATAATCCCGCGTCCTCGAGATTTGGACTCAACAGATGCAGTTAAGAATTTTGTAGCAGGTTTAGCATACACTTTTTTTCACAGTGCATTTTTATAGGATTTCTGCTGAATGGAATTTTGTGACACGCAGCTGATCGTCGGTTAACCAAACACACGCACGTAGAAGCAACTCCGCTATGACGCAACAGAATTTATTGAGTTTGCACTTGTATATACAATTGCCAAAACACCAGTCTTTTATGTCAAAATTGCAATATTTTTTCTAAACCATACTTGTGGAAAATAAAAGCGAATGTGTAGAACCTGTATACATATGGCAACATTACATAGTAGTAACAGATACTTTCCTTTTAGCAGCAAGTGGGCAACCACAGCAGAAAATGTAAACACCACAATTCTAACTGTGAATCGCGACAAATAGGATGTTGACAGAAAGCGATATATTTATAAGTTTTTAAAAAAATAACGGCTATTATTTGAAGCGCGCTTATTTTGGAGACAGTTTTGGTAATTTGACAGACCATAATAGGGGTCCTTCAAAAAATATTTGCTATTTCTAACCACACTTGAAATGAAAGTGTTTTTATATTTCACCAATTTGTAAAGGACCGGAGACTTTGGGATAGAAAAATCAGATTAGCTGGAAAACAAAAACGGTGTTTTGAATCAAAGGTATGAACAGCGTCATCATTTTATTGATATCCTATTCTGCACTGAGTGAACAGAATAAGAACAATATTCTATGGAATGTAGTTTCAAATACAGCGAATGAGATTATTAACAGTTCAATTGAAAAGCCACCGACCATAGATGCTCTTACTAAAATTATATTCATATGATTTTTCGTAACCCCTAGCTTTCAAAAGACGCAAATTTGACAACTGTCGTATCATTAGTTTATGAATTACATCAGTTTGAGAAAGCAACTTTTGTTAATGTGAAAAATAAAATATTTATTTTATAAGCAAAAAATACAATTGAAAACAAGTAAGGAAGGGCTAAGTTCGGGTGTCACCGAACATTTTATACTCTCGCATGATAAAGTGATAATCGAAATTTCATTATACGTCATTTACATATTTTTCAAATACCGTATTTGTGTAAAGTTTTATTCCGCTATCATCATTGGTTCCTAATGTATATACTCGTATTATACAGAAAAGGCATCAGATGGAATTCAAAATAGCGTTATATTGGAAGAAGGCGTGATGTGAACCGATTTCACCCATATTTCGTACATGTCATCAGGGTGTTAAGAAAATATTATATACCGAATTTCATTGAAATCGGTGTAGTAGTTCCTGAGATATGGTTTTTGATCCATAAGTGGGCGAGGCCACGCCCATTTTCAATTTTTCAAAAAAGCCTGGGTGCAGCTTCCTTCTGCAATTTCTTCCGTAAAATTTAGTGTTTCTGACGTTTTTGTTAGTCCGTTAACGCACTTTTAGTGATTTTCAACATAATCTTTGTATGGGATGTGGGCGTGGTTATTATCCGATTTCTTCCATTTTTGAACTGTATATGGAAATGCCTGAATGAAACGACTCTATAGAGTTTGGTTGACATAGCTATAGTAGTTTCCTAGATATGTCCAAAAAATTTAGTAGGGGGCGGGGCCACGCTCACTTTTCCGAAAAATTACGTCCACATATGCCCCTCCCTAATGCGATCCTTTGTGCCAAATTTCACTTTAATATCTTTATTTATGGCTTAGTTATGACACTTTATAGGTTTTCGGTTTCCGCCATTTTGTGGGCGTGGCAGTGGGCCGATTTTGCCCATCTTCCAACTTAACCTTCTTATGGAGCCAATAAATACGTGTACCAAGTTTCATCATCATATCTCAATTCTTACTCAAGTTACAGCTTGCATGGTCGGACGGACGGACGGACAGACAGATATCCGGATTTCAACTCTACTCGTCACCCTGATCATTTTGGTGTATATAACCCTATATCGGACTCTTTTAGTTTTAGGACTTACAAACAACCGTTATGTGAACAAAACTATAATACTCTCCTTAGCAACTTTGTTGCGAGAGTGTAAAAACTTTGCTTGTTTAGGAGTTTCTAGACACTGTCCCAGGAAAATCAGAAATTTGTCACAAAGACTTTCAGATGAAATTTTGAACCCCCTAAACACTCGTTCGACATGTTTTTGGACCGTGCAAAAAGCTGTATTGAAGCAGAAGGAGACTATTTTGAATAAAATAAATTGATTTTGTCAAAAACCATTTGTTCTGTTTTTTTTTTTTTTAAGTCCTGTTTACTTTGGAACGTACCTTGTAGAATTGTTTTCATTTTATATATGTAAGTGCATTCTTATCGAAAGGCCTGCTCCTTTTGTATTATGAGATATGTGTGTCAATCAGACACTGAGATCAATCAAGGGTTAGAGAAACAATGTCTTAGAAACGACCATTCCGTATTTAAAGAAGTCTAGAGGTTATTAGTTATTAGGTTAGGAAGGTAGATTTGCAGAAAGTTATTTTCCATCGCGTACACTAAATTGATGGAAGATACGCGAGAACAATATTTAGGAAAAGTATTCGATGAGATAAAGTTTACAAGAGAAGTTTAGACTAGTTTTATTATACATTAGGATAGACTGTTGAAAATTTTAATGTGATCATATTTTCATTTATTTCCACCTTTGAAGAAGTACTTCACGAGGGAAGTTTCAAAAATGAAAAAAAGGACTTTATGATTCCGCCTCTTTTCGCAATTATGATGAACAACCGGATGTAATTTGGAAATACTCGTTCTTTACCAGGAACGGCAAATGGATTTTATAGTAAGTCTAAGTTATGGCAGAATTGGAAAATAAGGTTCAGAGTAAACATAGGAAAAGATAGTTGGCGCATGTTAGCTGCAAATAACACATTGAACATTTACAAGGTTGAAATTTACACGACCGAGTTTACACTAGGATATACTGCAAAATTTTAGGCATAAGGTAGTCTTTTCAGCTTTCGGACGACTGCAGTAGATTCAAAGCAGAAGTCTTTGCTATTAGGTAAACCGCGGAGTTAGCCTCAAATGTATTAGCAGAGAGCTCTTGAGTTAACATCGACGTGGACAGCCAAACAGCAATCAACGGACGGTGTTCTCAAATCCAGCGACACCACTACTACTGATTGGTCAGAAAGACATCGAGGGTAATGATATAGAGGACATGATTGCCAAGAGTGGTGTACGGCTGTTACCTGAAAACAGATCCAAATTAGAAAAGCCAGGCAATACGACGACTTGGTAAGGAACACCAAAACGCGATGGAATGATCTACCTAAGTGCAAATCTGCAAAACTCATGTATAAAAAGGTAGCTCGGAAATATTCATAGTGCCTACTGACACTCGATCGAGTAAAACAATGGAACATCTCTAGTATGTAAGTATATTTGATCTAGGCAAGGCTACGCTTTAAGCGAAAAAAGGGTCTATGTGTGGCTCATGAGTCTGCCCATACTAACTTAACCTAACTCTTTATGGCAGAAATACGGTCTTTTCGTCATTGCTTGTCGATGTTGGTCGATATAGGGTCTGATAATTTTTGTGACCACTCCCAAAAAATAATTAGCAAGGAAAAGGAGGAAGATTCTTAATATGTATTATGGCATAAAGGAAACATCACTTTAAAGGAAAAAATGAAAAATTGTGCGGAATAAAGTCGGCGAAAGTCAATGTGAAGACAGCAGCCAGACACAACTGGCCAATGCACACGAGTAGGTGCACAACAAAAGCGATGAAAGGTGAATAAGGAGCTGAGACATATTCATTGTATGCGCTTGGAGACAATTTGACGCTGAGAATAGAGGCGAAGTGTAACTGTAAACGGCGGCGGCGACGACGACGGTGGGAAAAACAGCTGCGGCCAAGAGAATAGAGCAACTGGAGAGGTGGAAGAGGAAATGCGAGAGAATATACAAAACAAAAGCAACATACATACATATACATAAATATATAAACACATATACGAGTGTATACAATATACTTTTCGTAAGCAATTCCGCTTTTCGCCACTTTTAGTTTCAACCGGGCTGTCAAATAACGGTGAAACTACGATTTTTTCTTTGTCAAACACACCATTTGTTTTGTTAAACAACAGTTTCGGTTGTTGTCGCTTTTTATTGTTATTGTTAATGTCGGTGTATATTTTTATTTTAGTTGGCCGCTTTCACTGCTCCACTCAATGCCGAATCATTAAAGCGTGAAATGGGTTTTCAAATCTTTTGGCACGGCTCTAACGTGTGGCGCACAAGGCGCTGCGTGGAGTTTACTGCAAGGAAAATGGGTGGCAACATTTTTATTGCCTATATATACGGTGTGTATGTAAATCGGTTTACATACTTAAGTATGTGCATGATTTTTATTTGCACTTATTATTCTTGTATAGTTTTCTTTTCGCATTTTCATGTGGTATTTCGCTGAGCCGCAGCTGCGCTCCGTGAAATTCTTGCCAATTTTCATTTTATCTCGCGCACATTTTCCACACGTATTCGGGCGTTTTACACAACAATTGAAAACGTGACTTATTGTCGCGTTGCTGGCATAAAGTACAGTGGCGTAAAGCGCATAAGTGCACGCGCTAAGAAGAAAACAACAGCTTCACATGTGACTCTATATGAGCTTATGTACCTAACTGGGTTGTGTGAGTTTTATATTAGCTTTTTCTTGGCTTCCTTTTTCTAGAAAAATATATCACTTTCATATTTATTAAATTTTCGCGCTACTTTTATTATTAAGAGGATAGTTGGATAAATCAACCTGTTTTCGATTTCTCCTTAATGTTACTTATATAATTCTACGTCGGTTAAGTTTCTACCAAATTCACATGTTCAACTGCTATAGTGTTTTTCTAGCATTAATAGGGTATATGAAGTCTGTTACGAAGTTCGTAACACCCATAAGGAAATGTCGAAGACTCTATAACGTACATACATATATATATATATGACAACGAGCTAATTCTGCTTCTTTTTCGGAACTTTCGATATAAGACCCTTATACAATATACATACATACAAACTGATCGATCAAAATCAATATATGTACAAATCTATTTGTACCCTTTTATGAAATCCAAGAACTGAAGCTGCTCGACCTTCCCAAGTGACATCGCTCCGCTCTATGAGCTCTTGAAAATTTCTAAGAAGATTTGATGTTTTCGAGACAAGCTCATTGGGTTCGTAAACAAATAAAGTTGCCGCATTTACGACGAAGAGCTATGTACCTGAAGAGATTCAAAAGCTGCTACTTTGTCCAGAAAACACACCGGTTTGATGTGGTTGGTGGTTTAATCATCGGCTTATATTTCTTCAAAAACTATGACAGTGAGATCGTAACCATCAAGGACGAAAGTTATCTTTGCACGATAATCGACTTTTTGATGCCTAAAATTTAAGCTCGTAATCTCGGCGACATTTGGTTTCAATAAGATTCACACACATCGCATCAATCAATGGATTTATTGAGAGAACACTTCGGTGAGCAGATAATTTCAGGTTTTGGGTCGATCGATTGGCCACCAAGGTCGTGTAACATCACACCGTTAGCCTTTTTGTGGGAAATTGCTAAGTATAAAGTCTATGCGACAAATTCCGCTTCGAATTAGGCCATCGAGCAAAACATCACCATCTCAGACGTAGCCGGAGCCAACAGTTGAAAGAGATAATCGTCAATAAATGCCAAAGAATTTTCTTTCGAATAATGATAAACATTCCCCATTAAATTTGAAGTTTCTTTGCTTTTGGATATTCTCAAGAAGTCAAACGTTCAAGGTCAATGTCAAATTTTCGAGTATATTTCAACATAAAAAAACACCTTATGAGAACTAGGTGTCAATAGAGGACGCTCTAAAACCTAAGAAAATACTTCTTTCTACTTATCAAGCAGATACTTCAAAGGCTTAGAAATACATTTATGAATACCATTTCGATCCTACCATCATCAGTAACTTTGGTTCTGAGAATTACCAAACACAGTCTTTATTATGTATATCTTCCACATTGTAAATAAAGGTTTGTTAGACGACTGCTAATGAACACTCGACTTGACCACATTAAATTTTACATTGACCCGACTTTCTAGAAAATTTAGTGTTCCACGGAGTAACTTTCAGAAATAGTATGGTACATTTACGTCAAAGTGATAGTGAGAAGACAAAAACGCTATTTTAGAAAAAAGGAATCAAGTAACATTGTAGATTACACACCCATAAGATAGCACCTTCAGAAACTTGGTAATGTGTGATCGGCAGATTGAAGAGCATGCTTGGCAGATGAGGAGACGCCAGAACAGTACAGGCCAAATGCGCGGCCATCAGCCGGTTGAGGCGGAATATCTCTCAAGGCTTCTAAAGTTTCAAACTAAAAGATATTGGATAGTTAGAATGAAAAAAAAACTAAGAAATAATAACAAATCCAGCGGGTAGAGGAATAATTCTTAGTTGGAACTCTTTTAGGAGGACAATGAGTTGACTGCAGGTTTAGGTGTGGTCACTTGAGGTCCAAGAAAGTGTGAAAGGTAAAGCATAAATTGTTTACTTAGATCAGGAGCGGTTGCCAGGCTTCTGCATAAACATCCCATAATGCATATATCATATATTGTCTACTAAAATCTAGGGCTCTTAAGCCCAATAGAAAGCTCAAAACCGCAAAGTTTAAGTCAGAACTATCCAGTTCAAGCTAAAAAAATTTGAACTAAAACTCGACTTTTCTTGATAGAAAATAAATTCCGTGCTGGATACCTGTATATCTGCAATTTTTTTTACAAGATATGTGTACGGTTGTCCGGATCGAAATATATAGTATGCATATGCGTTTTTTGAGTTATCTGTTAGTCGACAATATTGAGCCAAATAAAAAAGCTAGTTTATGTATATAAAAATTTGTGACTTATCCAACAACCATCATACAATTATTTCTTACACGCTCCGCCATTATCTTTTCGCTCGTAAAAAAAGAAACGTAAACTAGTTAATTTTGCGCATTAAATGAGAGCCACGTATTCCACAAACTTTTGTCAAGACTTTATTAGCAGCTGAAACTTTTCCTTCCCGTCTTATTTATCTCAATTTCATTTGATGTGCTCATTTTTTGCTTTCTTCTTCCTCTTTCTTCTTCCTCCTTCTTTCGTCTTTTTTTGTGTTTTGTTCAACGCCAACTTCCATTACCGCATAATAAAATCAATTTCTTCAGCGCTCGCTTCAAATGTCATTAAGATGCTTCGCTGCAGCTGTTCTGCATTTCTATTCTGTCTTCTATCAACTAAATCCTTAGATATTATCCATAAACGCGCACGAGTTGGGTTGTCATTGTGTCGGTCGTCTGTCATCTTTGGCTTGAAGTCTCCACTGAGCTCGCATTTCGCACGTTTCGTGTTGCATTTTTGCACTTAACCAACGCGGAATGCAATTATCTCTTCGCGTTGCGACGGACAATTCTTGCAACTTTTTTGACTTGTTTTGCTCGTGAGAGTGTGAGCGCTGAATAGACAAATTGGGTTTGGGGAAAGTTGAAGGTGATCTACTAAGATTGTGGAAAAAAGTTTTAAGTTTCTTCTACTGCATTTAACGGTTATCATATTTCAAAATTTGAAATTCGTATTTTGAAAGGTACTGTAGGAATGCACATAAATGTCAGGAAAAATTATACAGTTATGTTGGAGAGTTTTTCTTTATCAAACGTTTTGCAAATGGGGATTAAACTGTACTGAGGTTAGCTTTAGAAAAAGTTGATCATTCGAAATGTTATATGATCCTAAAGATTCCGGTATTTCAAACTCCTTACGTATAGCTGCAAACGAAACCGTTTTTTTCGGACAAGGCAAAATAACAGCTCGTACGATAAGGAGTGTCGTGGCGCAGTGGAAAAAACAGAGAAATTAGACTGCCTATCTCGCCACATTACAATCGGCCACAGCACCTGGGGGATGGGATAGATATCGTGAGTTGAAGAGGGAAGCGAGACGCATTTGCAGATAAAAAAAGATAGAGACCGAAGTGTGTGAGTATGAAGAACTGGACAAGCTGGCCGACAGGGGTAATGCTCCAAAATTCTACGAAAAGGTGCGGCGACTAACAAAAGGTTTCAAGACCGGAGCATACCCTTTAGAACCCCCCGAGATGATATAGTGATTGATGCCCAGAACATACTGAAATTATCGAGGGAACGATTCTTCAACCTGCTGAATGACAGTGAAAACATAACCCCAGGGGATGGTGAACCCGATTCCCCAATCGATGACGATGGAACAGCCGTTCCATTGCCCGAGCATGAAGAAGTTCAAGTAGAATTTACCCGTCTGAAGAACAACATAGAGACAGTATTGGACGCAGTACCCGCCGGGGAAAGAAGAGAAATACCGCATAAAAAGATCGATCCTATAAATTAGGTTTAAGGACATGGGAGAAAAATGCTAAAAATAAATATTATACCATAATTGTATCGATAAGAGAGAAGACAAAAATAACACTAAATCTTCGTTAAACGCTTTTACCTCTATAAATGAAGCAAAAAACAATCCTTGAGCCCAGAGACTCGACCTCTCAGTTGCATGTTCCTTAGGATACGAACCGACACAAATACGAAACATTCCCTTCAGTCTGCGGATACTGGATAAGAAGCTTTCATGGAAGCCTAATATCGAGGAGAGAGCAAGGAATGCAAGGAGTGTTATATTGGAAATAGTAGAGGTCTCCTTCAAAAAAGTGACAATCCACTCTGATAGGAGGGCGACGATTACCCTGAGCTCACAAACCTAGCGTTAACTAGTTAACCAATGCCTACCTTTGCTATCTACGGAAACAAGTAATTTCGTTAGAAGTCTACTATGAACGCAAGACCAAGGTCGAATCGTTATTAACTGTAAAGCCGATGAACTGACAAAGTAGCTGGGTTTTGAGGAAGCTTGGACAGCGCTGTGCTACCATGAATTCTTGCTTTCTCGCGAGATATTTTTGATCCAATGTGGGTCACAAGAGGTTTGGTGCGCTCTTCACATTCACTAACCTTAGCTTTTCCCTAGTTGAAGCAATTCTTACTAGCTTAAACTAGCTAACACTTTCAGAAAACATCCCGATGAGCTGGTAGGAATAGAAATAAAACGTATAAGCAGATGTTTAACGGAGTTTTTTTCTGGCTCCATAAAGGACTGTAAATAATAGACCAAATACGATCCCTTTATTGTGGTTCAGTCATTGAGCCTGACCTAACCTAACCTGGGATATAAATTGCTGTAAAAAAACTTTTGGGTTTCATAAAGCTGCGAAAAAGGGACCAAGCAGTACAGGAATTATGTAATGGAAGAAGATTTGAAGGATTGCTTGAAATCATGGTTCTAAAAGTTTCATGACTAATAGTTTCCTAACTAAGTACCTATATTATATTGTCTCTTCTAACAAGCAGTCAACGAGTTCGTAGTTTGGCTAACATATACCTTTGAGCATAATATGTTGAGAGTCGGATCATTAGGAACAATTGTTTCTACTTCGGATAATCTTCCTTTTATAAGGTAATATAGAAGGCCTTATGGAAAATTTCTGAGGTGGATTTATGCATCGATTGATAACACTACTACATGTGACCAAACTTTTAAGCGGCATCGATATGGTTACGTAGATATCTGGTATGAGAAAAAACGGGTTAGATTTGAAGTATTGCTTTCGAATGAAATCAAGTACGTATTGTTTCCAAAGTGGCAATCAAAGCTCGTGTTCGAGAAAAAAGAAAACCACCATTGAAATTGATATTTTTTAGAGTAAAAAGGTGGGTGAAGTTAGGTTAGGTAGGCTAGGTTAAGTCTATACAGGTATTTCACTTCGACAGCTTAGAACGATTCGTTGTTGGTCACATAATTATTGAAACAACAATGTCTATGGAACTATGGCACCTGGTTTGCGGAGATAAAACCCATTTTAGTTGCTTCAGCCTTAGTCTTACAAAGGCTGGACAGTGGATACGAAAGTGCCGTAAAGTTTCCATCTCACCCAAATCTATACTAGTTTGACAATTAGTATTTGGCCTTTTAGCCCCATCTTATGAATGCCTACATATTCCTCTACTATTGCGGCAAGATGAACTTTGCTGAGGTAGTTCAATAGATAATGGTTCAACAGATCTTCTGCGTTCTACTCTAGACCAAAAGGATCTCGTGGTCGCACAGGGTTGTTGTGCAGTCGTTGTGCAGGTTCTGCTATGCTAGAACCCAAGTCTTCAAAATCAACGTCTACCTCAAACTAAAAAAAATATTTCGTTTAATAGCCAACTAATGCAAGGGAGAATTATTTGCGTTTGAGCTTATGCAATATTGCTTAGCTAGTTGAAACATGACTCGGCTAGAAGCATAAAACCAACTAAGTAAAATATAATATATTACACTGTCGCATATAATATAATCGATTAAACTGCCTGAAAAATTTCCAAATTTCAGAATTGTTCACTTTAATTGATTTATTGTTGCTTTCGAATATTCTCAGCATTTTTGGTGCAATAAGCTGCTAATGCCACTAAAATGGTATAAATTGAGTTGTGGTTATTAGAACACACACACTCATGTACACATACATATAAAATATAAATATAAAAAAGTCACACTCGCATATACTAACAAAGCACTCAAGAGCTGGCTATAAAGCAATATTTTTCCAATCAACTGCTAAGTCCAAAAAGACCATTAGCCGAGAAGCCAATAAGACAATATATATGTTTTTACAAACCGATATGACAATATACGAAAACCGATAAGCCACAAGCTAAGCCAGCGACACAAGTAAAGTGACAGAAAAGAGAACAAAACGAAAAAGTTTCGGTGAGAAAAAGCCAAAAAACCACTTAACACAAATCAAGAGAAGCCAATAAGGATGCACAACAACAGTAACACACGGTAAAAGTGAGGGAATTTCATATGAAAACATTACGCTGTATGTAAGTGTTATATCCTGTGAAGATATGCTTAACGTCGTAGCCAAAGTGAGAAAGAAAGAAGCCAGAGGAGGTGTTATTGAAACTGCTGCAACAGCAATTTCCCGGCAGCCAACATTTAAGGCAATTGACCCAAACATTTATAAATCAATTAAGTTCAATATGGAACGAAAATTTATTGCACGCACACATTTACACACGCCACACACACATACATATGTAAGTACTCGCAGCAAGGTTGCTTAAGTGGCAGCTGCATAAGTATATGTATGTGCAAACAGGATGTGGCAATCGCTTAAGCGAGTATAATATGGCTATAAATATGTGCATACGTAAGTGTTTGCATGTGTAAGTGTTTGCATGGGTGTATGTGTGCGTCTCCCGCATAAAATATGCTCCCTTGCTCCACCACTTTCCTTCACCGAATTGCCGAAATAAACTCCAGCATTAAAGTAACAAGTGTAAATCCCACTTTCAACACTTTACCACAACAACAAGAGCAAGCAGCAACAACAACAGCCGCAAATCCACTACGTTTATTTTTTAAGTCGCACCAAAAACGCAAAAACAAAATGAAAATTGATGTGAAAAAATCGAAAAAAGAAAAGAGGTAAAAAATAAACTCAAAAGTGGCAAAGGAAGTGCTGCAGTGCTGCCATATCGCTTCGACATGTTGTTGAAAATTGTTACGAAACTTGCCATGTAAGTACATGACTGCATTGTTGTTGTTACTGTTGTAGCGCCGAAAATAAAAAGTGCCATAAATTATAATTTAGACGGCATTTAACGCGTAACCCCGGACGCTTTACGACGCATTGATGGCCGGTTGGCAGGCGGCAGGCAGCCTGAAAAGAGAGTGGGAGACGCTGCGAAATGAGTGAAGGTTAACAGGACAGTGGCAATATAATCTGTAGAGTCTATAAGCAAGCGGCAAGCAGAAGGTGGCAAGCGGCAAGTGGCAAGTGTGGCATGCGGCAAGTGACCGTCCGTGCTGTGGCACGTTGTAAGTCATCAAATATTTACTTGATGCCATATTTTAGCTGTGGCAAGTAGTTGAAATGTCTTTCTTTTTGTTTTTTTTTTGGAGGTTTTCGGCTAACAAGTGCTCAGCGCGATTTATTTATTTCGCTTCAACTTAACTCAATGTGGTGATTTTCACTTCAAATGTGATTTAGTGGGTTTGAGTTGGACATGTTTGCTCGCTCATAAGTGGGTTGGAGGTTCAGTAATATTAGCATTACTGTCCAAATAAGTGTCGAATGTGTTTAAATAAGTTGTAGATATTTTTGGACATTTTCTGTCAGCTTCTATATAGGGTTTTAATGGCGGAACTGGAAGCAGATTTAACTACATGGTGCAATAATTTATAAAAACAAAAACAAAAAAACTCATAACACATCATATTTAAAGTAAGCACAAATATGTAAATTTCGGGATTTAAAAGTAATGGTTTCGGGATCCCGAAAAATTTCATTGCTTATAGAATGGATACCGGTGAAATGGAAAGTTATGTTTTACTATCAAAAATAATACTAATTTAATGGATAGATTCTTGAAAAAATTTTATTAAAATATTTCTAATTCATTCCGTATCAGATTATAAAGACTTCAAGATCTCGAAAGTCTCGGTGTAATTTAAAATGTGATAGGAATTCAATATCCTTTAGTTTAGCGAAAGATGCGCCCACTATTTAAATTTGCCGGTGTATGTAATGCCCTGCACATAAGGCTAAACACATAGTTCCATATTATCGGAATTGCCCGAAATTGAAAAACCGATAACCCTGTTGAGAATTGCACCCTCTTCACAATTTTATACCAACGGAAAGCGACTCCGTTTTCTGATGCATTGCGCGTTTGGATATCCAGTGAGCTAAGAAGCCTTGGTCAAGAACCAGAATTTGTGTGACTGCAAAATCCTTCTATTCCAGAATGAACCGTAATAGGTTATCTGAATTACTTGTTCTTAGCAAGCTTTATCTCGCCTAAATTTCAATTTTTCTGATTGAACACAGTTCAATAAGTTTATTCGCGTTGTGAGGTGCTGCTAAATATTTTGACATACGCCCTTTGCCGAAGCTGTGTAGAGGAAGGCGGCTGGAATTATCTTGTCACTTTCAGCTCTATTGCTCGGCTTTTGCTAGACTGAGCCACATGTTATTATTGTTGATATTAACTGCTTTAAAATATTTTAGGTAGGCTCAAAACGCTTCGTCGATCTATGAGGTTGAATATCCATTCAAGTGAGATTCATTGATTTTGAAACAGCCCTGCGACCTAACCTAATCTAGCCTAATCTTCCTTTGTATATTTCTTTTTTTTATGGTCTTTTCAGCATTCTTCAGTCCAATAGGTATTAAGCCTAAGTATCTGAGCTACCTTAACTTAATAAAGTGATTCAATAATGGATTGCCGGCCGAGCTATTCAAATACGGCGGCGAAGAACTGATACGGAGCCTAACTAACTACGAAGTTGTAGATAATTTCGACTATCTTGGAACGAGTATTAACATCGAACACAACGTCAGCCCCGAAATCCAACGCAGAATAACTCTTACCGACAGGTAGTACATCGGACTGAGTAAGAAATTAAAAAATAAAGTCCTCTCTAGAGGAACAAAGACCAAACTCTACAAGTTACTCATCATCCCCGTTCTGCAATATGGTGCAGAGGAATGAACGATGCCAACATCTTATAAGTCGGCATTACGAGTTTCCGAGAGGAACGTGCTGCGGAAAATTTATGATCCTTTGTGCATTGGTAACAGCGAATACCCCAGTCGATCGAACGATGAGCTGATATTGACATAGTTCAGCGAATTAAGAGACAGCGGCTACGCTGGCTAGGCCATGTCGTCCGAATAAACGAAAACACTACAGCTCTATTTTTGACGCAGTACCCATGGGGGAAGCAGAGCAAGACCTCTTCTCCGTTAGAAAGATCAGGTGGAGAAGGATCTGGCTACACTTGGAATCACCAATTGGCGCCAAAGAGTGAAAAGGAGGAACGACTACGACTGGCGCGCGGTTGTAAACTTGGCTTTAATCGCGTAAGCAGTGTGTACGCCATTAAAGAGGAAAAGGCAGATTTGGTTGAACTTCAGCTCTATTTGAATTGTGGAAGGGAAATTTGTCTTTTATTCTAACTAAGAGTATATATTTGAAAACCTCTGAAACTGAAGAATGAAGTTTTCTTAATATATAAAATTTATGTAACAGCCTATGAGAGATCTGTGATATGAGATCTATGAGAGGATCTGTGGTACAAAAATAGCATAAGTGCTTATTTGACATAAGAAAATTATATTGAATTTGGGCATTTAAATCATATATTGAATGCTAGTTTAAAAATCATCGATTTGTCTTTAATTTCACATTTCATAATAATGGCTTTTTAATATTTTTCAATTAATAACCGCTATTTTATATAAGACAGATAATGTTGCACTTACGTTCTCAATATTTTCGCTTTATCACAGTCGCATTAGCTGAATATCTGAAAATAAAAAAGTAGAAAATGATAAATTTAATTGTGTTTGGGCTCAATTGTACTGGATGTTATAATGCTAAAGAATACTAAAAGTAATAATAACAAGATATGCGAGTGCTTTTCAAACTGCTTTAAGAACACCATACCTTAAAATTTGCATTAAAATCCCCTCCATAAATTTTCAGCCACTTTCACCATTCCCCACATTTCAACTATATTTAAATATTTGGGTCACTTCGTGCGGAAATTCACTACAAATTCATTTCTGTATGTGCCTTCACGTATGTATGTATTGGGGCGAGGCAAATATGTGGCTTAAATACTTGCAACAACTAGTAACAAAAATGCAACGGAACTGCAAGGAATTCGCACTAATCTAACAATTTGTAGTGCAGCAATAATAAAAACACACAATATGGTGGCACGAATTGTGCTCATATTTTACAGCTGCGCTTTATTAGAATTCCCTGCTTTTGTTGTTTCGGGTTTTTGAATTTTACTTTCGCACTCGAGTAAGGCATACTTGTTTTGTGCGCTTAAATTCACAATTTCGCTAGATTAACAATACAAAAAATGATAAAAAAGGATTGCGAGGATAAGAAGAAAGCAATAAATTACATCCGCAATGCGGTCAGCGAGCACACAACGCGGGCGAATGTGTTATTAAACAACAACAAATAAAATGGAGAAAATACTTTAAGTTCGAATGCACTGAAGCTGTAATGCCCTTCATGCATTTCTTATAACATAAAAGGCTATGAATAGATCTTTATCAATATATTCACCGGTAACTGTGTATGGATATATGATTTAGTGATCAATGGTGGAGTCCGGTGGAATATTCGGTCAAATTTATTTAAAATTGATGCCGGGAGAACGTAAGTCAATGGTGACCATTATTGCGTCATGATAACCGACTATTTGATGCCTGAAATTGAAATTCGTGATCTCGGCGACATTTGATTTCAACAAGACTGTGCCCCTTCCCACACATCGCATCAATCAATGGATTTATTGGGAGAACACTTCAGTGAGTAGATATATTTATTTACGTTTTGGGCCGGTCGATTGGCCCCCAAGATCATGTGAATTCTTTCTGTGGAGAGACAATTAAGACAATAATCTCACCTGCCATTATAGTACGTCAGAAAATGTCCTTAGAAGCAGGAAGGTAGTAGATAAAGCGGGTGCCGGAAAGCGGCTGCGTATATATTGAGTTCCAGATCACAAAGGGATACGAAATAGCTGATGAGATTGCCAAGATAGAGAAGTCGTTAAAGACGATACACAATGACATTTCCCAAAGGGCTGACGGACGCATCAGAGCGAGCGGAATGCCTTAAAAACATGCAGGGTCGTTAAGATCTTGGGCAAGACCTCCGAAGAAAACACATATGTTTTTTACCCACAAGGTCTCGAAAGGACTGAAGGACGGTTATTGACTTAATGATAGATCACAAGACAGTGGCATCACATGCGAACCAGATAAGCATAAGTAATGACGACACATGTAGAAACTGTAGGGAAGTAGGACACTGGAACATCTCTAATGCTTCTATTCAGCATTAGGTCGATATAGTTTCAGCTTCGCAATTTAAGCGACTAGATGAAGTATCTATATTAGATTTTAAGTCATTATTAAAGTTCGGAAAAGCGTTGACGTCCTGTATGACGAATACTTCAGCTCAAATTAAAATGAACGTCTATCCGGCGTTACCAAGAGTCATCCGAAGCAGCCACTACCCGCCATTATTTCGATACTGAAACCAAGGAGAAGTGAATGAAGCATTCTTTATTAAGATCATTGACTCAGTCGGAGCGAAAATTATCACATTTGTAGAATCTATTTGCAGCTTTATCACCTTAAAGCTGCAGCCTAACATAAAATTCCGACATACCAATGGTTATGCGCCTAAAATGCTGCAATGCCAAAAATTAATCATCGCTTACATAGCGTCATAAAAGTTTAATTAGACACTAGGCTGCGTTTCAATTAAAATTTTACGCTCACATATGAAGCACACAGACACCTCGAGACACACATTCACACCTACACCAACACATGCACATACCATACAATGTTAGAATAAATGCATATAACTAAAAGCCACACTATAAACCTGAAAATATGTTTATTTATGCTGAAAAGCGCACTACAAATAATTCATCTAATAATCATAAAACGACCACAACAACTTTTTGCTGAGCCGGAGTGGAGCGTAAAATAATTTTACGACCCAGCTGTGGTGGGCGAAAACGCCTGGACTTGGGCTTTGATATCACTTTTTCGCTTCTTTGGCTTAATTGTGGACCATGGCGTTCGAAGCATTGTTTGTCATTAACTGATGACCCCGATTATTGCCTTTTGCATTAAAAGTCAGCGAGAGCCACCTACAACAACAACAAAATATTGTAACTAACGGTATGTTCTTGCAGTTTTTCTTGCAGTTTGTTGTATAGAAAAGAGCATAAAGCAAAAAAGTATATAAAAAGCATATATAATATATATGTATTTCTATATACATTTTCACTGAGCTTCTAACGGTATTTATTTCCGTATACTTCCTGTTCTCATACCACCGCACGCATATGGTTTATTAGTGTTTTGGCTGGCGTTGAAGTTTATGAGCGCTTAGTTAGTCCATTCACTCGTTGCTATGGTTGTTGTTGTTTTTATTGTTGCCCACATGCTGACCGTAAACTCGTAAGTAGCAACAAGGCACAGCTGGCCGGATGCACAACAAAAACTACACACACATACAAATACCAACGCACGTGCTTGTATGTGCGGGAGAAAGTACCTTTAACTTTTACTCACATTCCTCTGTGTGTGTGCCTGCTGATATGTGTGTGTGGCCGAGGCACGTTCCACTCAGCCTTTTGGTGATTTTATGCTTTAATAAATTGTTTTGTATCGCCAATGGCCATTGAGTGCCTTAGCCGCTGCCGCCGCTCACACTTTCTTCGCATTCTTGTAGTCTTTCTCGTCCAGCTGTTTTGAACTTTTGTCTACGCCTTTGTCCTTTCGCCTTGTCGCTGCTAATGATGCTCAAGGGCATGTTGCTGGCAAAACGTGTAGCGTTTTGTTTTCTTGCATCGGTGATAAACACACGCATTTTTAATATGGCTACACTGTGAGAAAATATTTTTGAGAAAGAGTTTCACACAAAAAGAAAAAAAAAAATGGTGTATTAATGGAAAGGGTTCTAAGGACCACTTAAAATATGTTAACTTCCTTGCACCGAAGCTATAATATTCTTCACAAATACCAATGACTCCTTAGTAGAACTTTGATCTGTCAGTTTGTATGACAGCTATATGCTAAAGTGGTCCGATATCGTCGGATTTCGAGACATGAACAGATTTTTGAAGAGAAAAGGGTGCGTGCAAAATTTTAGATCGATTACTCAAAAACGAAGCTAGTTTCTTTGCTTATTCTAAGACTAAGTCGACTCGACTCATCAAGCTGATCATTTACAGATATGTACTTGTACTTTATATGGTCTTTCCTGCTGGGTGCTACAAATTTCGTAAAAAAACTTAGTATTATACGTTGTAAAATAAATTAAGATTCTATAAGAAACATGTTGTTTTTGTAGACGCAGTGTTTGAGGCGCTGTCAAATAGACAGTCGATCGTCGAATATAGCTAAATACGAGTCCTTTCTGATTCTGTAAGTCCGATGGTAAGCTATCCTATCGATTCTTTAATTTTCCATTTAAAGAAATTAGAAACAGGTAAGGAAGACCTAAGTTAGGGTATATCCGAACATTTCATATTCTTGCAGCTTGACAGGACTAGGGTGAGTTTTCCTCTGATTTTATTCATTCTAAGCAGATCGTTGACAATGGAGTAGACGTTTCATTGCCCAGCCATGAGGAAGTACGAATAGCAATTACCCGTTTGACGAACGACAAAGCAGCGGGGCTATTCAAAGAAGAACTCATAAGGATCATGCATCAGCTTCAAATACGGTGGCAAAGAACTGATAAAGAGCATGCACCAGCTTAGGATATGGTCGGACGAAAGCATGCACCGTCAACACACTGATTGGACCTTATCAGTGTAGCTTCAGGCTTGCAAAACCAATACCTGACCAGATATTCACCAAGCGGCACATCTTGGAAAAGACCGGCACATACCACCTCTTCGTCAATTTTAAAGCTGCAAAACTAATATAACTGTTTAAACTGACGTTGAGCAATACCAAAAGCTCGGACAGGACCTCTCCGAGGCGTTTGATACCAAATGAGGTTTCAGACGAGGCGACTCCCTATCGTCCGACTTCTTCACTCTACTCCTGGAGAAAATAATTGGTGCTGCAGATCTGAATGGAGAATGTACAATCTTCTAACACAGAGCACAACTGCTGGAGTACGTCAATGACGTCGATAACATTGGCCATAACAATCGTTTGGTCATACGTAACCGTTTGGCTATAATCCGTCCATTGAATTTGGTAAAGCAATAACAAAAAGGTTGGTGACACATTGCTTTTATGGAAATATTTTTTTAGAACTTATCTTTAATGCTTTACCTGTAACATAAGATATATGATTTTAAAAAAAATATGTCGATAGATTATCTTATAGAGCCTTGTAAATACTTGTCTCTCAATTATTATTGAACCAGATTATTTGAGAAATGAGACAAAGGTGGGGTTTGTTCACAAAGTAGATTCATGAAACAATTAGAAATTTTTTGGGAAAATACTCCATTCAGAGTCATACTTTATATTATCAAATTGTAGAAAATTAATTTTTCTTTTGCCAACCCTAATATATTTCAATCACGGATGCCATCGCATATAAAAGTTATTCAAAAGGTGAATTATTTTCGAAATCATAAGCTTTTTGTCAAATCAAAATATATCTCCCAAATTCTGAAGCCATTTAATATACATAGGTCGGGCCACTTTTTCTAAAGTTGAAACCCATTAAGCAATATAAGGAACCCAGTTAGTAACCAATGGGCTTTTGAATTCACAGATTTTGAAATTTTCTTGAAGGATAAGCTTAATAAGAATAAGCTAAATTTTCTGTCGAGAAGAGTTTTGGAACTATATCTTAGGTGAGAAAAATTAAATGATGTTGTGAATAAATTTTAAAATAAACGCTATAAAGAAATTTTTACCTGAGATCATTCTTCTTCTTCTTAATTGGCGTAGACACGGCTTACGCGATTATAGCCGAGTTAACAACAGCGCGCCAGTCGTTTCTTCTTTTCGCTACGTGGCGCCAATTGGATATTCCAAGCGAAGTCAGGTGCTTCTCCACTTGATCCTTCCAACGGAGTGGAGGTCTTCCTCTTCTTCTGCTTCCTGAGATCATTACTTTATAAAAAAAGCTTCTTTATATTCCGACGACAATATATTCTTCAGTGTACTGCAACATTGTTATTTGTTCTTATGCTATATTTTCAACATAACTGTAAGCAAAGAGCCCCTAGCCGCGTTTATTACATTTAGACTCGATATTTTGTGTAGGGAAGCACACTTTGGCTACTTTTAATGAACATTTTGTTTTTTATAATACACAATGCAGACTAGCATGGTATAGTTCATATACATATATACATATATATGTATTTATATACATTATGTTTGTCTACAAGTGTAAGGCGCTCTGCGTTGCATGGTGCTTCCATGTTAATGTCCTTTGTTAATGAATTATTGGCAAAAGTTTATTATAATTACTGTAGTGCGCCACGGCTGACTGCCCTCGTTTGGCCTTAGAGGCCACATGGGGGTAAAATGTCTTCTACAGGGCAGCATGTGCCGGATGTGTGAGAAATATATAGCATACTTAGAATTTATAAGAGTATAACCCGCAAGAAATGTTATCGTAAATATATTTTTAGAAAGGGTTCATACGCGTGTTGATTATACAAGTAAATCCGATAATGTAAGTATATACAGAGTGTGTTAATAAGAATCGGACTTTAAAAGTTCAACCAACTCATTATCAATGATTTTGGGAATCTTTCATTCTTGGATTAATTGGTATGACCCTTTGCTTCCCAGGTATCATTCCACATTCCTTGTCCGTTCGTTTATTGACATTCGTGTAAAGTTGCGGAATGAGGGATGCACCATTTCCATATTCCCTATCAATGAAGTATCTTATAAGGCTTAAGGAAATGATCAATCTCCTCGGAGACAAATTCTGCCTCCTTGTCGTGCTCTATACAGGGTACTGCAGGCTCAGGAAGCACTTGTGCAACATGGGCATAGTCTGCTGGGTAAACTGCCGATTTTCTGACATGGAACACGAAACTCCGGAACACCTGATTCTAGATTGCCCAACGATTTGTAGAAATAGGCTCAAGACCCTAGGTTCCATCTACGTAGACAGGGATCACATCACCTCACTCGCGCCCTCAGGCTCTTGGAATTGTTCATAATCCTGGATCTTTGTGACCATATATGATATAGGAGAGCACCCAATAGTTTATTTGTCTATCTATCGTTAAAGTCTACGTTTTGAATAAATCTTGGTTTTATGAGACAAAGTTAAGGCATTGAAATCATATTAAAATATTTGAAGACCAATAGATGCATCCTCAAACTCATGTAAGAAGTCATAATAAACTGACCGAAAACCGCTTGAAAAGTATCAGAATTAGTTGCTAAATGTGAGCTTTAAATTGTGACCGGTAGATTTCGCAAACCAGTACCTGACTAAGTCAAAGACTAGCAAAATCTCTTTAGTGAGCCTAGAGAAATAAAAATAAAAACATTCTTCCTTTAGATAGGTTCAGAGGATTTCATAAAAGTATGGTGGTAAACATTCTATATAAAATAATATTTTTAGTTCAGCAAATGAGGGAGAATTTTGAACTAACTATTTTCCAGGTTATGGGTACAGGAGAGAGAGTGAGAGAGAGATAAGATATTATAATATAATATAATATAAGATAACATAAGATAAGATAAATTAAGATTAGATTAACAGACACAGAGCGAGGGAGAGAAGTTAGGAATAGATATGGGATACGAAGAGGTAGGGAGAAAAAGAGAGAGGGAGAGAAAATGATAGGATGGGAAAGAGAGGGAGAGACAGATAAAGAGAGAGAGAGACAGAGAGGTAGAGAGAGACAGAGAGTGATACGGAGAGGGAGAACTCTTCCACCGCAAGATCAAGCATATGAATTTCATTTCGAGTGGCCAATATTCCTACAGGGCATGTGTAGCCGAATATTTGTATACGTTTATTTATATAAATAATTGCAGCCAGAAAATGAAACTTCGAGGTGTCTCTAAATGTTTGTTTGTATGCAACACTGGTGCTTGAGAATATAGGTATATATGTACGTATATATAACCATATGCTCACCGGTAGTTGCCTGTCGGACTTTTTGCTCATTTAACCCACCGGTTATATGACTTTTCATTTACGCAATATGTCCGAAAGTCAAGTGTATGTGCATTTGTGTGGGTATGTATGCGCCTACATACCGTTAGTCCCCAGGCTATGATTTTACTGGCGGTCAGTGCTGTGTTTATGACAGATTTATGAGACATTTGGATTTTATTACCTTTAAGCGTTAAGTAAGGAAGTTGAAAAAGTATGTTTACATACATGAAGATATACATACATACATATAACGGTTAAATACTTCTGTATGAGGTAAGCTTTGTTGTGCGTTGTTTCCAAAAATACTTTAATGTTGCCAGAATTAAATACAAAATATATATGACAACTAAACTTTAATGTGCCGAAACATTTTTGCTGCGAAAACAGGTTATACTTGTATATGTGTGCGAATTTTGCAAATGTATGTGTGAAAGTGTGAGTGTATGCAAGCAAAAAATAATAATAAACAACCTGTTAGCCGAACTGTAAAGCCGACAATTTAAATAAACTTGTCAACAGGCATTAAACATACCAACCAAGTAGATCCTTTCGTTTAATCCTTTCGCCTGAAAATTAGTACGACATAATTTTACTTGACAAACTGCAAACGCATGAACCTTCGACCGAGTTGGACCCTAAAATCAACAAAAAAACATGCCACATTCCAAAGCGCACACATACATATGCATGTACACACATACACACTCGTGTTAGTAGAGCGCTTTCTACACAGTTGAGTGGCAGGATTAAATTATGTGCTCACACAAAGGACAGGAATTAAGCACATACACACGCACATACACACACAGAAATAACCACTTTCACACTCACATTTTCCCTACAAATGAGTGAATTTGTTATTTTTTCGCTCTTAATTTCTCAGCCAGCTGCTATGACATCCTCTTTGACCTGATAAACAAGGCACCAACAAATAAACAAAAAAGGGGCGAAAAGAACGGGAAACGTATTTGTGTAAGGGACACGTTATCAGGCATATCTTGCCAGCAGATGAGTCTGTCCACACGCCACACATATTCGCTTACGAACCGGATGAGCCCGATAGAGATGCCAATAGCAGGAAGAGAGAAGCGGTGGCGGCAGTTAAGGTGATGGTGGCAAATAATGATGACACTGCCGGCACTGCGGCGGCTGGTGTGAGCTGCGAGCTAAGGCGAGAAAATGAACCCAAGAACCCGAGACAAATAATTTGAGTGATAAACACGACCTATCCGTTCAAAGCGTCCAGCGTACAAGCCGACATAAATCCTACATATGAACGTGTGAGGCTGAAGCTCGGGAGTAGTTGGTGTGCGGTGTGGCGACCTTAAGAGCTGAAATTTATACACACTAATGCGCGCCACAGTGAACCACGAATATACAATGACGTAGACTTGGATGTGTGTGTGTAAGCGACCTCCAAAATTTCTACAGATTTATGAAATTTGGCGTCGCTACTAGTCCACTTTCGGGATGCCTTTATTAAGTTAACGATTTAAACGGCGATTCATTAAAAATTAGAAAGTGGCGAATCGAACAAATCTTCTTTTTCTTCTCAGCCGAGTTTACATCAGCGCGCAGTCGTTCTTCCTTTTCGCTGTTTGACGCCAATTGGAGATTCCAAGTCCTTCTCCACCTGGTATTTCCAACGAAGTGGAGGTCGATATTCACCGTTGTCAATAGGCAAAGGACCATAAATCTTCTGCAGAACCTTTCTCTCGAAAACTCGTAACGTTGACTCATCAGATGTTGTCATCGTCTATGTCTCTGCACCATATAGCAGGACGGAGGTAATGAAGGACTTATAGAGTTTGGTCTTTGTTCAACGAAAGAGGACTTAACTTCTCAATTGCCAACTCAGTCCAAAGTAGCATCTGTTAACCGGAGTTATTCTGCGTTGGATTTCGAGAGTTTCTTACACTCGACAATAAATCTAACAGACGTGTTAGGTTCGATGGTGGTTTCGGATATCGCACTTGAATTATTATATGCAGTTCTTTGTGAAGTCATAAAGACAGAACTCCTGTATTCGATATTACAAGTCAGCAAAGCGGCCAAAATAAATTTGCTGATGCGTCTAATTTCTTTTACCACCAACTCGATGGGTTACCTGAAAATCTGCGCTCCCAAGTGTTTGAGCCTTGACTTCGCAAACGCAAACAACAAGTAGTTTTGAGATGTTTCCACCTCGTCTTCTACCATACAGCTTCTGCGGCTGGCGTCTGGTAAGATTTTCAGCTGTACAACATAGACGCCGATAGGACAACATCCTGTTACAACTCCTACAAGTAGGGAGAGCTCGGAAAAAGCAGCCAAGGTTTGGTTTGTCACCCACCGCATCAGTAGTAGCTCGCGTGGAAGAGCTTGACGGAGCCCCCTGCAGTACAAGCCTTAGTTTGTAGTTGTAGTATTTCTTTAAGGCTTTCTAGGGGGATATTATCCGTCTAGACTGAACTCGAAAAGAAGTGATCATCAGAATCCTCCACCTTGTGATTAGAGGTGCAATCGCGTTCGAGGTCAGAGTGAGATCAAGGCTCTCATGTTGAACCCTTTATGAACTATGTTAAGTATAAAAAAACCAATATAGATTTTTATTCCGAACTGTTGAGATAATTAAGATATAAAATTTAGTCTAAAGAGGCAGATGCTGTCATGATCTTGAACTTGAAACTATACAAAACAAGGCTAAAACTCGGATTAGCGGGTATAAATTGAATACTTTAAAATAAATCACTGAGAATTAGAAGTCAAAGGGCCGAGTCTAGCAAAACTGTGAGAGTAGAAAATGTTTGCAAAATGGAAAGTTTTGGATTTCTTAGTTTGTGGAAGAGGCCACAACTCCCAAACGATATCTCTAGTACTTCAAACTAAAATGAATTTCGGTATTTAAGGTATTTGCAAATCGAAACAATACGCTATAACCCCAGTCGTCATATGATTAAAGGAAAGAGGCTGAAATAATTTTTTCCAATTATTAGTTCAATTGTTGAAACTAAAGATCACTAATTTTATGAAATATTTACTTGACGATGTTTCGTCCTTCGGAATACCACTTTAATTAATTTTTGAAGCATTTTCATATTAATGAATATCTGGCTCTTTTTATCGTCACTTATTTCTTGAGGACCCTCGTCTGAAGTTTCAACTACATATTCTCGGAAGCGAACTTCAGCTGGATATTAAAAATTAAATTGGTATATGCCTGGCTCCTGAGCTCTTTCTGAGGAATTAATTCTCATATTCATCTCAAAATGGCGAAATAGTACCAGTTTTTTTAAATCCCAAGCAAAATTTTCTTACTACGCCGCTTTATAGCAAATTTTATGGTACCAAAACAGTTTTATATCCATATGAGGGTATGTGATACTTCCATTTACCGATTCAATCAGATAAAATTGACGTATGAAGGATCAAAAAGGATAAAAAGCAGCCGACAAGCGAAAGCATACAGTTAAGCAGCAGTCAAGAGGCGGCAGCTGGGAGCTGGAACAAAGGCCACAACACCAATCTCGGGCGTGTAATGAGTGCGTCTAAGCGATAACATGTCGACGACGGCGGCGTAGCGATACGACGAAAACTGGGATTTTCACAAAAAACAAATGTGTGTGTGAAGTTGTGCCTGTGTTACAACTGTATATGTGTATTTATATACTTACATATATATGAACTGATAAATGTATACAGAGAAATGCACTCAACTATACACATATACATACATGTATATAGTATATCAGATTGAGCGTTTATGTGTGGTTATTTGTGTTGTATTTTGTTGTACACATAACTGAGCCGCTTTGGCTCTCCTATAAGCCGCTTAATAAGTAAGATTTAAAAAAAAAACATACGTATGTATGGTATATGCGATACACATACAATGACTTTTATTGGGTTTATTTTTGTCGCAGACATTTGCGCATGTTCTTTTATTTTCATTATTTTTTTCCGTTTTAAGAATTTATCATATTTTTCATGTAGCTTTACCCCATCTCTTTTATTTATCTCCTTCTTTTGTGATGTGCTAATTTTCCGGGTAAATTAATTTTGAATGAGTTGTGTAGTGAATTGTATAAAAATAAGTGAAAGTCGAGTTGAGTGCTTTCTTTTTATAGGCAAAACTTTAATATTGGTGAATCGAACAAACAACTGGTATAATATAAGTAGACTGGTATAATTAAATAGGTATAGTATGGAAACAGCAATGAGGCATCCACAAGATTTTCTGCATTGCTTTCATATGGATAATTTCACTGTTGCTTACATATTAGAATTGTTCGAAAAAAGATCAGATCTGAAACATTGTTAACAATTGGAAAATCGAGCCTGTCTTTAGTGTCATAGCCTTAAATATCTTGAGAGTTTGAAGGTGTTTAACATGGATTGAAGTAATAACTATATATTTCGCCGTATTGCTGCCGTTCCGGCAAGTGTTGCTGAAGACCGCAATTTGTCGATTCCAAGCCGTTCTTAAGAAGTGTTGAGGAACTGTTTCAAACTAGAACCTGACAGATTTGAGAAAGAATTTGGGCTTGCATCCATATAAAACTGCTCTCACTCATGAAGTGAAGTCTTTGTAGCACCGTAAACGTGGTGAAAGTGCTGTGTTTGCCTTGGATTAACTTGAAAACGATAAAGATTTTTTAAGAAAATCATCTTCTCCGGTTAGGCTAACTTTCATCAAGGTAAAGATAAATAAAAAGAACTTTCAATTCTGGTGCGAAGAAAACTCACAAAGTATTCATGAGCAACCAATATATTCACCTAAATTGAAAGTTTGGTGTGGTTTTTGGTCTGGTGCGATCATCAGTTCATACTTCTTTCGAAATGATACTGGTGACACCGTTACTGTCAATGGAGAGCGGAATAGATCGATGATAACCAACTTTATATGGCCGCAATTGGAAGAAGTTGATCTTAACAACATCTGGTTCCAACAAGGTGCCACACAGCACGTGCAATAACTGAATTATTGTGACATAAGTTTGGATATTCGATTATTTCAAGAAATTATGACATTTAAAGGCTTCCAAGAAGTTGTGATTTAACACCATTAGACTACTTCTTTTGGGATTATTTGAAGTCATTTATGCAATGAGAGAATCTTTCTAAATTATATAGATAAAAGACCAAACTTTACAAGTCACTCATCATCCCAGTCCTGCTATATGGTGCAGAGGCATGGACGATGGCAAAATCTCATGAGTTGGCGTTACGAGTTTTCAAGAGACAGGTTCTGCGGAAGATTTGTGGCAACGCCGAATACCGCTGTCGATGGAACGATGAACTGTTCAAGATATACGACGATATTGATATAGTTCCGCGAAATAAGAGAGAGCGGCTATGTTGGGTAGGTCATGTCGTCCTAATGGATGAAAATACTCCAGCTGTGAGAGTATTCGACGCAGTTCTCTTCTCCGTTGGAAACATCAGGTGAAGAAGGACCTGGCACCACTTGGAATCCAGCTGCCAAAAGGAAAAATGACTGGTGCGCTGTTGTCAACTTGGTTATAACCGCTTAAGCGGTGTCTTTACCAATAAAGAAGAAGAAAAAGTTAATACAATCAATATCATTATTCACGTGATTAAGTTTTGCTTTCAACATCATATAAGTTAACAAAATATTTCCGATCAAACGGATCAAACCAGCTACACATTCTCTAAGTCTATGGTACGTACTAAAATCGATGTACCTAGACAACTAGACATATACGATAGAATTTCGGTTCTTCGACACAGAAGTTGTGTAGATAGCAAAACTTAAATTTCTTTCATAAGATATTTGCAATTTTTATAATAGATTAGTAAAGAGAAAGAAGTTCGTTGTTTCACCAGTTAGTCTAAAATGTCTCCTTGACGAAAAGGGCTGAAATAGATGTGATTTGATTCATCAAAACTTGAAACGTGACGATCGTATAAACCAATCGTTTAGATAGAAACCGGCAGAAATGAAGAGCGGAAGAGTAATTCGAAGCCAGCCAGAGAGGGAGAGAGATTTTTTGCAGTTGTCATTATGTTTAGGTGTCCTCAAATATAAACATGAAGAGTAAACTTTCAGACCTTCCTTAGAGGAAAGTTAGTTTAACAAAATATGTTTTCCATCACTCCATTTTTATTGCCAAGTTTTATAAAAAAAAAACAACATTGGTAAAATATGGTCAGCAAAGGAAAGATCTTCAAGAAAGCTCCCCCTTGAGACTTGCAATCGTGTGCGAGTTCAAAGTGAGGTCAAAGCTCTTATGAAGAACGCTTTATGAGCTATGTTAAGGATGAACAAAAACAATATTTAGATTTTTGTTCACAACTGTTAGGATAGTGTTCTGCACGTGGCTAAAATTAATCGAAGAGTGTTTATTGAATAGAGTTACCGACTTTTTTTTAAATAAATTTAAGAATTTCTTCAGAAAACTGTCTTTTGTACCTATAATATCTTCCACTGGTGCATTTCTTAAAATGTATTGTCAAATAAAAAAGTTTTTCATACAACGACTTCGCTTCGACCGACCGATTTGTCTGACTTTGTGGTCCGATCTCAACAGATTATAGCGTTGCCTTGGATATAATCGTGAAAATATTTTGTCAAATAAAACCGTTTTCCATGTAAGAACTCCATTTACATACATATATCGTTCGTATGGCAGCTGATATCGACGGTTCCGACAAATGGGCACCTTCTTGGTGAAGATCGAAACCTCAAAAATTGACCCGTTCGTGTATATACAGACAGAAAGGCGGATATGGCTAAACCGACCGAAACCCGATGTTTCCTTCTGATTGATACAAACTTCGTGACAAAGAGGGAGAAGGGCAAGCGCAATGACTAATCCTTGTTAAAATTATTTTATTACTTAGAAAGAGACACATAAAATTAAGAAAAATTACAAAACAAATTTTAGTTTAAAAATTGCAAATATAATAAAAAAGGGCTTTCAAAGTCAGATCGGCCACTTGTGGAGTATAGCTATCTCCATGTCATACGCATGTATAGATTAAGACATTATACTATTCGTTGTGTGTGTGCGCAAAGCAATTCGAACAATGTTGCAATCATTTGTCGGCTTCTTCAACTACCTGAAAACAAAGCGTGAGTACTAGGCAAGCTTGTTGCCAACAATTTGTTACACTCATGCAACCGCAACATCAACAACAGACAGTTTTGCAGTTGCAGCTAGCACTGCAAGTCCACACTGTGCCTCGTGTGTCGTTTGTGCAACGTAATTCCTTCAATTGAGTTGTGTGTTCGAATTTAGTTCAGTTGAGTTGTAAAACAGAGACTTTGATCACATTTCGCAAATTCCAACAGCAGTTGGCTAAAACCCATTTTGTGGCAATTGATTGTGTGGTTGAGTTGCAAGCCGACATTCTTGCGCACACAGAGTCGCGCGCTGCTTGCCTAGAAGATAGAAGAACTGCTAGCGGTGGTGTTGGTGATAAATCGTATGGCATAGCGTTGGGATCGAGTGATAAGCGACCGTTGAGCAATTGCCGCACTTAGCGTTTGCTTGTCGTACTCTGTTGGTCAGTCGTATTTTGTGGTCGCTGTCAAAGAGCTCCATACAACGGTGCGTATGTGGCAGGTGAAGCCTTGCAACATTGCGTGGCACAAATCTATTTGCCTTGCTACATGAAAAACTATTTGTGTTCAATTGTGCGGTTCTTCGTCGGTGTTGCGACTGGGTGCATAGAGGAGCCTTAGGGCGGCAAGCTAAAGCCCAAATAAAACACCACAGTTGCATTGTTTTTGTGCCGATAAACAAACGAATTCGTGCATGCAAACAGTTAAAGAGCTAAATCGTCCGGGAATGGTCAATGGCGAGTGGTAAAAACAAATTGCCGCTTAATTTCTACAAATATTTTTGTTGCACTTTAACAACAACTGCAATTTGTTGTTAGTTTGGGTTTTTAATGGCGTGTAGTGTTGGGTTAAATACATACATATATATATATATATATTTTCGTTAAATTCGTGGAGGAAATGTTAATCTACCTAACATTGTTTATTTCATTAGAAATTTTCAGACAATTTCGTCGGTGT
This sequence comes from Bactrocera tryoni, assembly GCF_016617805.1. Classification (NCBI taxonomy): domain Eukaryota; kingdom Metazoa; phylum Arthropoda; class Insecta; order Diptera; family Tephritidae; genus Bactrocera; species Bactrocera tryoni. The sequence continues at coordinate 19,121,447 of NC_052500.1, forward strand.
TGCAAGTATTTGTGTTTAGTGTGAATATTTGGCCAACGCCTAGGTTGTGGTTGTGCATCATATATATAGTACATATCGCGGGTCACATCAGGGATCGCTGGAAATTGCAAAGCCGATGAGCTATCCTTACCCCTATTTCATAAGAGTGGTAAAGAACAGTGCTTCACTGTCTTTTTGCACTTTAATGTTGGGACAATGGACCTCCCGTGAGCGCTGGCTCAAAGTGGAACTCGAGAGGTCCTTTGAACTACTTACTCTTAACGAGGTTTATGTCGGCGCCATGGTAGACATGATTGGTCACTGTCCAATAGGCTTTAAAGTGGTGAGGTTATATATCTCTATCAGGACGCAAATTTCGAAAACTGTATAGAAAAAGGAATGGTGGAATCGTCTAAACACTTTCTTCTCTCTCTCTCTGTTCAAGTTTTGCCAGAATGAGGTTGAACCATCTCGGTAGACACACTTTCAGCAAATCTGGCGAAATTGCAGGGTTTGATATTAGCTGCCTGAACAAGTTTGTGGTAGTTTAAGAGCGCTCCGTCTTTCTATAAGGGTTTGGTGATCCATATCTAAAGGGTGAATTTGGAAGACTACTTTTTTTAAGGCTAGAAGTTCTAGATATAAAAGGTCTATACAAGTACTTTTTAGGATAAAGATATTTGTTCCTCCATCCTCGTGGGAAATGCTCGCATTGAGCCCCTTGAATAAATATCAAAGACTATTAAAACTACTATGCCCACCGTCATCAAACTGATTGGACCTTATCAGTGCTTCAGGCATGGAAATCAACAATTAACCAGATATTCACCATGCGTCAAATCTTGAAAAAGATCGGTGAAAAGAGGATCAACGCACACTACCTTTTCATCGATTTCAAAGCTGCTTTTGACAGCGTCAGGATTGGGAAGGACTTCTCCAAGCCGTTCGATACCAAACGAGGTTTCAGACAAGGCGACGCTCTATCGTACAACTTCTTAAATCTATTGCGGAGGAAAATAATTCGAGCTGCAGAGCTGGTGCACAGAAGGTACAATCTTCTACAAGAGTGTTCAACTGCTGGCGTACGCCGATGACATCCATATCATTGACCATACCAACTAAGCCGCTGGTTCTGCTTTTCCCAGACTGTATAAGGAAGCAAAGCTTATGGGTTTGGTAGTGAACAAGGGCAAGTCGAAATATTTTCTGTATATCTCGACTTGGCTCCCACGTCATTGTTGACAATCATAACTTCGAAGTCGTAGATAATTTGATCTATCTTGAAACCAGCATTAAGAGTAACAACAACGTCAACCTCGAAATCTAACATAGGAAAACTCTTGCCAACAGGTGCTACTTCGGACTGAGTAGGCAATTGAAAAGTAAAGTCCTCTCTCGACGAAATTTAATTTAAGTAAGTATACATTTGTGCGCCATTTGATTTGCTCGCACATGAGCCTAAAAGTGTGCTACCGTTCCAGTATTTAACCAATAAATTTTATTTTATTTTTTCTTTAACGTCTCCACAGTTTCTGCGGTCTTCATTACATTTATAATTTATTAACTGCCTAACGGTAAACGCCCATATACATATGTGTCTCTCACGCCAAACAGTTTCCTTTGCCCGCTGCAATTTCCAAAACTGCTACCTTTTGCCCACTCACTTGCATATTTCAATTGTTTTACTTTGTGCGTCTTCAGCTGGTTTTCTTCAGTACACGCACACCCTTTTCGTGTTTTGCCTGCGCAGCACTAAAGCTGGGGGGCGCTTTAGCAAGTTCCTTCCATGCATATTTGTTGCTCTCTAAGCGCTGCGTATATTTTGACTCGTTGAAATAATGAAATGGGAATTGAAATTTTTGTCAATTTAATCTTTATCGACGGTTTGTGCAAATTTCGTTTGCCAAAAGTTTATTTATGCATTTTCAATAAAAGTCGCTCGCTCGCAGTGCCTTCAGTGACTACTGTGTACCCTTGTGCAACTAGGTGGCCGGGGTACTTTGGCGTCTCGACAATTGGGGTAGTAACATTGAGTAAGAAATCAATTTGCGATAAAAGCAAGAAATATGTTACTTCGGCGCTTGCTTTCTCCTTTGTGTGCCGCTGCATAAATTTTTTGTCAATTGTTGTGGGCGTGTCCATTGGGCGGGTAACTGCGAGTCTGAGTCTGAGATGTTTGTGGTGCTTGTACAATGAGAATTGGGTTTATTTGGGGAAGCAGTTTTATTGTGTTTGTGTATTTTAACTGGAAATGTGGGTAAATCAATGTATGAGTCCATGGAAAACGTTTAAAATGCAAATTTTTGCAATATTTTCTTTGAGTCTTTAAGCTCGGTAAGGCTGTGTCACTCTCACCGTAATGAAGTGATTCGACTGTAGAACTGGAATACTCGTTTTTCTATTTTATTTATTTTAAAGTGCTGTGTGGAGTATATACTCATACTTATTTTGGTTAAATGAAGTCGAAGTAAAGGGATTAAAATATCCCGTCCATTGGATACAAGTTTCAATAAAGATAATTCGTAAAATATTTATATTAAAATATGGCTATATTTTTCGAAATAGCACAGTATTTTACTAGTCAATTCAGCTATATGTTTTCTAGTCTTATATATCGAACCTATATACATATATACTATATATCAAGCATGAGAACCTCAGTACCCTGTCTTTGCTTTATAAACATACTTATATTCTATTGTTGAGCACCACATTCTCATTTGAGCACTGTCAATGCTGGTTAACCGTCCATATTTGCTCGATTACCTGATTTTTAGGGTAGGGGTGAATCGTTGGAGGCTTAGACAGCTACTCCCCTTTCCCAAGTATCACCTTTCTAAAGATAAAGAGAATTTGGCTAACCATGGTAGACACTTAAGAGGAATGGACAATTATTGAAGTTGTCTGCGATATGGTGAGACTATGGGGAAGAAATAGTAAGACTTTTTAATTTAGATATACCGCCAAAACCCATTCGTCGAAATATTTTTTCCTAGTTTGGTATGACTTTCAGTGATGTCACATCAAAATAATCATTAGTGTTTAGTATAAGCGATAATTGTTTATCGCGAGAAAGTGTTGTTGATTGGTACAAATATTCAAAGAGGGTCCAGAACGAGTTAACGACGAACCATGTCCAGGACGGTCATCAACATGAAGTGATGATCAACACATTAATAAAAAAAAAATAATTGCTGCTTGGAAGTCGACGATTAACAGTCAGAGGTCGTACTGGAATATCGGAAGGATCAATGAAAGCCATTAGGAAAGATCATTCGGCCCTAAAAAAAATTAAAGCACGATTGGTTCCAAAATCACTAAATTTTTTCGAAAGACAGCGTCACGTTAACGTCTGTAAAACCATGCTTTTCGTTTATCAGGATGTCGTGAAATATGTTATTATTGGCGATGAGTCTTGGATCTATACTGACGATCCCGAAAGTAGACGATTAATCTGTCGAAAATCGTGGCAAAGATGAGCCGAAGCCGAAAAAACACATCCAAGCAGGTCAAAAATCGAGGTTAAGTTGACAGTTTTCTTCGATTATCGAGATGAGTTGTATTCCGAATTTCTTTCGACCGACTAAACTGTCAACAAGGAATACTATTTGAGTGGTATGCCTCATTTCCGCGAAGCTAATCGTAAAAAGAGGACGGAAATCATGTGCTGATAACTCTTGGTTTATTCTTTTTTTGGTTTTTGCATCACGATAATGCACCCTCGCATACTGCATTGATTCTTCGTGAGTTTTCCGCCAAACTTTCAACCAATATCGTGCCGTAACTATCATATTTGTCTGATTTGGCTCCTTATGACTTCTGGCTATTCAGCAAACTCAAACGACCGCTTCGGAGAGACCGTTTTGAGTCAATTGAAGATAGTAAACGCGAATTGCTACGCACAATGAAGGCCATTCCGGAAAATGAACTTTAACGACTTTTTCGAGGATTGGAATAAAGGTTGGCACAAATGTATTACGGCCAAGGTGTATTACTTTGAAGGGGACGACATAGGTTTTGAAAAATAAATTCAGTATTTTAAAATTACGAACAAAGTTTTACTATTAAGGATTAGCCATTCATATGGTCTTCATCAATTATGACTTTTCTTGTATGGTAAGAAAAATCAAGAAATAAATTCCGCTAACAATACTGAATTACAATGTCATGAAAGCGTTAGTAATATAATCGCAAGTAATTTTCTATGCATGAGAAAATATATTTCTTATTTTCTTAAATTCTTACAAATTTCTGCATTTTTATTAGATTATATAAAAAAAATATTTTCAAGCATGAATTCATGCAGATATATACAAGTGTTAGTCAAATAAACCACATGAACTCAAGAGTGACCGCAAAAGTTCATTTAAAAGTAAATAAGTAACTCAAATGCTAACTGCAAGTCCTGCATAGAAAAGTCACTCTTTCCACTTAGTAAACTGACACGTCAAAGGAATAGGTACATATTGTATACATGCATGTACATATGTATGTGTGAGTGTGTGTGTGAATATGCGAAAATCTTATGTTATGAATATGTGCTGATATTTTGCATGAGCGCTTGCGAGTTTATAACAAATTACAAAAATTATGCGAAAGGACAGCGAAACCCGGCAAGGCGAGAGTATACTAAACCCGAGTGGACAGTAAGCAACAGGATGTGATTTGCTGGGGGGACTACCAGCTGGTTATGAAACATAAATATGCCTAAACTCATGCGTACACATCTATATACATACATTTGCATATGTGTGCGTGCATTTATAAATATGCAGATCTGTAATAATATGTATTTGTATCTTCGCATATGTGAATGTGAAAAGTATGAATGACAAAATGTTGACCACAACACGATTGCCGGTGGTTTCACAGCTACTACTGAAAAGTCAAAACAACAACTTCAGCTGTAACAACAACAAATGGAATGTTAAAATAAACACGGCAGCAAAGCGGATTTGTAGCAAGCACGACAGGAGTACACACTTACGCAAACATAAATATATACCCACATACAGAAGCCATGTGGGTGTATTAGTACATACATGTGTGTGTGTGTGTTCACCGAGTGATGACAGCATTTATTATGTGCATATTAACGGTGTTATTGTTGTTGCTATACATATACATAACCCAATGTGTGTGTATTGATAGCTTGCATGTATGTTGCTGTTGTTGTTTGTAGGTGAGTTGTCGAGTTTATAACAAAAGTTACAATAACAATTTGCCGTGCGTCCAATTGTAGCCGGCAACCAGTAATGCGACACTGTTCAACAAAGTGTTGATTATGAGTTTTGCGGTCGGCAAATTTCAACACACACACAGCCGCAGGTTAATAATCACGAGTGTGCACCGAGATAGTTATTCGTTTAGTTGGTTTTAAATGTGGAAATTGAAATTTGTTGCGACAATTTGTGTAAAGTCCATTTCAATCATTTCGTGCATTTTGCGGCTTTGTGGAATCAAAAGTGAATTGCTGGCATATTTCATTAATGAATTTGAAGTCAAGGTAGTTAAAGAGATAGGCAAGTAGACAAATTATTATGAATATAGTATTTACATTAAATATAGAGTTATTCTTCTTTATTGACCTAGAGTTTACAACAGCGCGCCAGCCTTTCTCCCTTTTCGCTATTTGGCGCCAATTCGAGATTCCAAGTGTAGCCAGGTCCTTCTCCACCTGTCCTTTCCGACGGAGTGGAGGTCTTCCTCTTCCCCTGCTTTCCAGGACGGGTAATCTGTCGAACACTTTTAGAGCTAGAGTGTTTTCATTCATTCGGATGACATGACCGAGCCAGCGTAGCTGCTGTCACTTAATTCACTGAACTATGTTAATGGTTGCCGCCGTTGCCAATGCGCAAAGGATCATAAATCTCTTCATAACCTTTCTCCTGAAAACTCGTATCTTCGACTCATCAGATTATCGTCCATGCCTCTGCATATAGCAGGACGGGGATGATGAGTGACATGTAGAATTTGGTCGAGAGAGAGTTTACTTCTTGATTATCTACTTAGTCCAAAGTAGTACCTATTGGCAAGAGTTATTCTCTTTGGATTTCGAGGCTGACATTGTTTAATGCTGCTTTCAAGATAGGCGAAATTATCTACGACTTCGAATTTATGACTGCCAACAGTGACAAGAGATATTTATGAGATACATATGTATATTTTCAGCGTACGTCAGCAGTTATGAGATATTAGAAGGACTATTAAAATCCTTAGACAGGAGATTATGCAATTCAAAATTGTTTTCGTTTGCTTTCGAAAGCCACCATGTTGAAGTTGTCTGTCTATAATAATGGAGAATTGGATATAGGATCTGGCTAGAAATTGTTCTGTAAACATGTAGTAGTGATCTGCTATAGCTGGGCTTGAACTAGTGAGCTTTCTGACCTATACTATTGAGATATTTCAGGCTTTTAAAAATACTCCGTTTCGGTATAACGATCATACTAGCTTCTAATGCAAAGTTAACGTCAAATTTTTAGTTCTGCTCAGAGCTTTAACTTTACACGGCAGTGGAACAATAGTTTTTAGAGGAAGTTTTAGCTTCGGTGCAACCATTGTTACTCGTTTTTTCTTGCTTAGATCAAAAATTTTGGATTTGGAAGTCTTATTTTAAGAAGACATGTGACTCCGGTCCTTTTGTAGAGTGCAAAAAAAAAAGTAATAGCAGCCTATAATAAATCTGAGAGAAAGAGAAAAGCGAATGAGCAACAATGGAAGTTTCCAGTTGAGGGATCTCCTTAGAACCGCTGAGTTACTGTTGTCCAGCTGAGGTCTTCCAATGGTCAATAAACAGCGTAAGAGTGACTAGTGTACTTTGGGTCTCTCCCTATGATCTGTTAAACATATTATGGTATATAATAGCTTATCTGGTTGCAGTGACCAGACCGCGGTCGGGCACACTACTAAGGTGTCTTGAGTACTTTAGCTACAAATTATTTTTACTGTACTTGGCTTCAATCAAGATAACAATTAATTATTGGTCTCTGTCAAAGCTGTCTTGAAATCATCACTTCCAAACAAATGTTATACAATTCTACTGAAGTAATAACAACTCAACCAAAACAGTAGGCTTCGTTAGGGTTGAGTTTTTCATGGATGCATAAAAGCACCAATTGACCCTACTAATCAGAATAAAATGAGTATTTTGACAGCTCTATTAACAAGAAACCACAAATTAAAAGAAATAATAATATTGTGACTCCAAGTTTTGTCACGCTGCTGCTATCGAACTCACTCCACACTAGCTACCCTGTTATAAATTCCCTCATTATTCTACTCACTTCTGTCATTGCGACTGTAAACGCATGCTCTCCACCCACTTTTAGCGGCATGAAATTTGTACTGGATAATTGTGACATTTCCATTTGGTTGACTTTGGCAGGCGTTCCGGTTGCTGATGACAATCGATGCTCATGTCACGACTAATTACCAACACACAGCCACACACACACGCACACGTACACGCATACATTTACATATGGAGTAATAATATGAACTGCTTTGCACAAAACGCTTGGGTGGACCTGTACAAGAGTTAAATGGTAGCAGAAGCCACAACAATAACAACAGAATGCTATACAAAGCTTACAACAAAACACGGCTGCTTGTTGTTGCTGCTATTGACTTCCGACTCAAAAGGCCTGACAGCCGCTGAACAGACTAGCTGCATTGAGTATGCATTGCAGTTGACTTTACACATCACTTTCTCAGTCATATTAATGCATGTGACGGCAAGGGTTGCCAATGTCGTCCAATTATTTGTCCATCAACACAATATGGAAATACTTGTGATAACACCTTTGGTGGATATTCGATCGGAATTACACTTCTATGGGCGATATGAGTTGCTCGGTAGAGGATGACCCTGATGATGGAGTTAGATATTCTTGGAATATTCGTCGCATAACCTTGGAATTTACTATTCTGCGGATCAGAATCAACTTTACTCTTGGCTCGGGTTTTGATTTACATTAACAAAATAGAAAGGTTTTATCTTTTCAACAAAATTACACCTCAAAAACGCCTTCCGTCTGCAACATCACTGCAGTGTTTTCCAAGCGATTCCCACGAAAGTCGGGTCTACGTAACCGGAACGGACTCAGATTTTTATACACTCAAGGACTGTCAACTAGGCAGAATTCTGCCGCTACAACAACATTAACAGTGTCTTCGGAGCAGATATCACAGCATTTAAGGAAAACCTTCTTCTTCAGACAAGGAGTGAACTCCAAACAAGGAATATATTTATATATATATAGATAGCGATGCGGTTTAGAATGCACCAAAGTCACTAAGAGTTTCATCAAAGATGCTGAAATAATGTCTTGATCTCTAAGTGGATGTACATAATACTGTATTTAAGGATAAGCCCGCGATGGTTTCCAGGACATAGTGATATTTCTGGTAACTGTGAAGCAGAGGAACTGCCCAGAGCAGGCACCAACCTACAATAAAACTACGAAAAGAAGGGAAGAAGACTCTCGCTACTTGTAGATATTTAATCGACAAACATGTTGTAAATATAGCTGAGTCTCGGTGGAATCAATTCTCGACTTGTTCAACAAGCAGGAAAATGTAGAAGGGGTCGCACGAATCGACTATTAAAATTCAAAAGCAATGACATATGAACTCTATTAGGAGTACGAAAGCCACTGTCTAATTGGCAGATATGCTAGCAGACTAGGAAAGCCATGTAATGAATATTCTAGAAGCTGTGCGGAGGTAGAAGAAGAGGAGACTTTAAAACATGTTCTATGTAAATTAAAAACTCTACATAGGGTTTCTTGATGATATTTGGGATGTTGCACATATAAAACTTTAAGGACTGATGAACTCCATGAGAAACACGGGGGGTTCACAGAGAAGACAATGCAGGAGATTTTAGTCTCGATGGCATCACAATGGATCTCCTAAAAGTCTAGGGCCGTTGTCAGATTGCCAATCAATCTACCTACCTCCCTATCTCTTATAATACTAACCTCCCCAGTAACATATTTAAACGGCTAAAGTAGAACTCTTCAAGAAAGTTGGAACACCTTTAATTTGGGTAACTCTCCAACTCTTTTTTTAACGGTTTTCGAAATTTTAGGTCACAAGTCTTCGAAATTATTATAAGGATTCGCACTTGCCTCTATTTTCGACTTCTAGAGAGGATTTCTCTAGTTTGTATTCTTGATTTCCAAGCAAAAGAGTTTGTATACGAAGCCCGAAATAAGACTCGACTTCAACCGAACTTTACTGTAATCACATAATTTCATCAGAAAAAGAAGTGTTTTCTTAACCGATTCTACCAAAGATTGCGCTTCGTTCTTAAATCAAATCCCCAATCAAAAAGTAATGCTGGCAACACTAGATAAATCACACATGATTATTGTTGTTTTTGCACGAACTGCTGTTGCTGTTGAACAATCTGCTCTACACTGTCCTCATTGTTATTGCACGCTTGCATTAACGCCCACTTGTTGTTGCACACTCATCAGGGTGGCGAGGGGCAGTTGTTAGTTGAGCGCAGTGCTTGTTTTCGCAGAGTCACTCACTCAGGTCACCACCCCTTTACATGCAAAGGCATATTTATGTGCGTGGAGTAGAGTTAAAACTCGCCGCGTATCATATTTCTGCTTTCGGCCGCGAGCATTGCCTCCCACTCCACGTCCACACGTTGAAGTGGCGTCTGAATGCGTGAAAACACATGTCACTGCTAATTTGATTTTTCGAATCGGATTTTGTGACCATGAAAATTAATAAAAACGGGTTTCGCTCGATTTCGCAGGGCAGTTGGTTGCTTACGGCTTTCACTGGTTACTAGTTTTGACGGTCATAAAGGTTGGATGGGGTTCGTGGTTTGTTTGTTGTATGTAGATTTACTTGCATACTCGTATATGTCGTATTTTTGCATTTCAGAGGCTTCATTGTGATTATCATACTTTGGTATACTCATGTAATATTCTGAGAAGAAATTGGTGGCTTTCAAGTGAGTCATAAATTAGAAATTAATACAATTTTTACTACGGTAAGGTAAATTCAATAATAGATGGCTGTTTGAAGCCTTGAACGATGTAGTAACGCCAAATCAAGGCTGACATCCTACTTATTATTTGGTAACGGTAAAAGTCACAACAAAAACGTCAGCTTCGAAATCGAGCGCAGAACAACTGCCAAAAGGTGCTACTTTTGGATTGAGTGGGCAATTGAGAAGCAAAGTCCTCTCTCGATGAACAAAGACCAATCTCTACAAGACATTCCTCCTCCCTGTCTTGCTATATGGTTCAGAGGCATGAACGATGACTAAACTTAATGAGTAGGCATTAGGAGTTTTCGAGAGAAAGATTTTGTGGTCCTTTGCGTATAGGCAACGGCGAATACCACAGTCGATGGAACGATGCGCTGTATAAGATATACGACGCCATTGACATAGTTCAGCAAAATGAAGAGACAGCGGCTCCGCTGGCTAGGTCCAGCTCCAGCTCTGAAAATATTCGACGCAGTACTTGCCGGGGGAAGCAGAGAAATACCTTCACTCCGTTGGAAAGACCAGTTGGAGAAGGACCTGGTTACACTTGGAATTTCCAAAAACGACTGCCGTAATGTTCTAAACTCAGCAATAACCGTGAAAGCGGTGTCTGCGTCAATAAAGAAGAATAAGTAATTTTAACAATTCTTTATGCTGAGGAGCTCTAATTTAGAATCATTAAGTCGAGAAGTCTCTCGAACATAAGCCGATCAAGTATTGACGGTCGTCGGACTCAGATTATATTGATTTGAATTTAGGGGCAACAGGTAGTTAAAGCCTAATCCAAGAATGAATTTCATTACGATGACATTGGAGACAAGATTATGAGGTCATTATTAGAATAGATTATACTAGAAAATCCTTAACGGTTACCCAATAGACGAGAATGGAGAAGAGCTTTAGTAGGGGAGGATGATACTATACAACCTCTATTTGACGGACTGGGGGTCTATGCTCCAACTACCAAGCCCAGCTGCCGTTTCTAAGCGAAAGATCACGTGAAAACCTACAAACCAAGAAAGACAAGATTAAGAGACCAGAAGGATATTTCTTTAAATAAACTGAAGGATTTTATATGCAAAGAAAGCCGAAAATATTTCATGAAACAAATCAAACTGAAACAATTTCTCTTCAATTTCTTCTTTCACTTCGTTCAACCGTTTGTTGTGATTTTCAGCGGAAGTCACGCTAATTAACGTTAATTGTTGTTGTTGTTAAATGTGTGCTTCCGGAGCGATAATTATCGACTTACTTGTACAAAGGTGCAAAGAAAGCAAAAAAGTAAAAGTAGCAACGCCAAAGGCAATTAAAGAAGAAAATCGGCGAACAACAACAAACAATGAACAACAATCACAGTTGCTTAAAAGAAATGCCAGAGAAAAGTAGTTAAACGAGCAGCAAAAGCAGAAACTGTTAAAGAATAATGAGGAATTCATTGGAATTTGACTTATCTGTGTGGCATCTGGGAATGTGCGAAGTGTTGCGATGTTAATGTATATGTGGGTTGGCACTTCAAATAATTCCCACTAGGAATAGTGTTTTGTGTGTTCAAAGCCAACTACAACTGCGGCGAGTTTGAGAGATTAGTTTAAAAGACTTCTTACAGTTCACTCTGAGCCATAATAAGTTTGCAACCAAGTTACAAGTTCTGGTTGTTGACTAGCGCTTACCGAGGTCACATGACCGACTCGCTTCCAATTGGATACAATTTTAAAAAGGGTGCCTTACCTAGCAAGCATATTGGTTTTGCAGTTTCCAACGATTTGTTGTGCCCCGGCACCCACATAAGTCTAATACGCTCTCATTGTAATCTACTCTTTAACTAGCTTTGAACTGTGAAGGCATAGTCAGCGAGATCAATGGCAGTATAGCCGCTACTCTATCAGATCGCACACCTCTCTGATAGAAGCAGCTCTTCGCAAAAAACATTACTGCTTCCTTGTTGGCAGTCACCTGTTAGCCTGAAGGTGTGTGAGCAGAGAAGGCACCGATTGCAATCAGCTCGTTAAAGAAAGTCAAGATATTGCTTACCGTTTTTGAGGTTTTAGCAGATTATTCATAGGTATAGTGTAGAATTTCAATATGTCTCTTCTTGGGACACCTCATGTACTTTGGTGGCAACCACCTCTACTTGATGAGGAGCTCCTGACAGAAGACTCCATCTCCCAAACCCTTAGCGTCCATCCATCCTTAAAAGAGCTATTCACCGGCCGCTCCATCCCGTCCACAAGTGCCGCGAAGGTGTGTAACCAGAGAAATAACCGATTGCTTTTTCTCGTTGATTTGGGGTTTTTAGCAGATCATGTGTTGGTATAGTATATAATTTCAGTATGTCCTTTCTTGGGACACCTCATGTACCTAATTTGTTATCATTAGAAAGATTTTTCCATTATGTTCGAGAAAAAATGATAATATCGAAAGAGCGCTTCAAGGTTACTCAGAATATGATCTCTCTGAGCGGCTTTAATTTGATTTTCCTACTATTTGACTGCACATTTCCTACTAGGCCTCAAGCTAACCTGTGTATTAGGTGCAACTAACCGAAAATGCTTAACAAAGCATTTAGTAAGAGCAATCACAGACATACAAATACACTGACGATAACTGCGCATAACGGTTTACTTTTAAAGAGTAGCAATACAACAAGCACAAAAACAACAATAACTAACTTTGTGGCAACACTGAGGATATGTGCTTAACTGTAAGTAAAAATAAGGCAAAGCAATGAAAGAAATACAAAATGAAAATAAAAAAGAAAAAGGATAATAAAAATGCAAAAGAAATATGTGAACTTGAGTCTTATCGCATTTGCTCTTGAATAGCGTTAATGATACACCTACACCGTTATCAAAGAAGCAAGCGCGCACGGCGCAAGCACACACCTGAATTAAGATGTACTTCACACAGGTTTATGTACCGTTATTTATAGGTATGCATGTGTATGTAAATGTGTGGGTTTAAAAAGTGTATGCTGCCTTCAAAGTGGGTATTACTGTTTGTTCAGGCAATTTTCTGATTACGTCGACATGTGTGAGCCGGAGCCGGGGGTGGCAGTTAATTTCAGAGCTCCTTGCTACCGTTATATGTACTTAATGCTGCTTGCGGGCACACACATGTGTCCATATGTGTATGTAAGCTTGGTTTACATATGTATCTCAACACATATGCAAATACATATGTTTTTGTTTTTGCTTTTTACAAAAATACGCTTGTTAAACATAATAAGGCGCACAATCAGTTTGCCTGGCATTCAGCTGCTCACCAGCGCACCAGCAACTGTTGCAACGCACCTGAGGAGCTCTGTGTCCTTTATAAAACCTGCTGGCTGCGTAAGAGTGTGTGCTGTGTGTTTTTGTGTGTATGTGTGAGGGAATCACGTCCGTACGTATCATGGCGTTCTTTCTTTGCTTTTTTGTTGGTGTTGGCTTTCCATTATTAACAAACCAAACATTAACGCAATTAACTTGTAATCTTTTATACGCAAGAGATAAAAGAGTGGGCCATAGACAATGCTTTATGTTGCATGGTAGGTCCACCTGCCACATGGTGGTTCGACATTAACGGAAGATTTAATGTAGCAAGGAGTTTTAGCATAAATTAAGTTCAACGTTAATACCCTTTCCAGGTACAATTTTAATACCAACTATCTTTATTTTCTTTGATGCTACAACCGATCGTCGGTCTGAGTCTACTGGTATATCCTTTGCGAGGTCACGCTAGTTTTACATCTCAAGTACAGACAGGTCGCTATGCCCTTGGTTTTTCTATTGCCCGTTGTCGACGCATGGGTATTGAGTAAAAAGGGCTTTTCGCTGGCACATCATCTTTCATGCGAAGGACCTGAACGAACCAGCAGCGTATTCGTTCGATTTTTATGCGCTTAACTATATCATTGAACAACAAAGCGGCGGGGGTCGATGCATTGCCGGCCGAGCTATTTACCAGCTTCTTTGTAGAATATAGTCAGACGAAAACATGCCCAAGGATTGGAATTTAAATATGTTCTGCGTAATCCACAAAAAGGGGGACTCCAAAATCTGCGTTCGGAGATAGGCCTTCTAAATATGGATCTATCGAGCATATTGTGTGAAAGATTAAAACCCACCATCAACAAACTGCTTGGATCTTATGAGTGTGGCTTTAGGACTCGAAAATCAACACCTGACCTGATATTCACCATGCGTCAAATCTTGGAAAAAAACCCGTGAAACCTATTAGTCGATTTCAAAGCTGCTTTTGACAGTACGAAAAGGAGCTGCTTTTAAGCCGGAATGTATGAACGACAATAATTAGGCATTTATAGAGCTTAGTTCATGTCTGTCGAGAGAAGGATCTGCTCTCAATCAATCACCTACCGATCCCAAAGTAGCACCGGCTGACAATAGTTATTTTTCGCTTGATCTCCATGCTTAGATTGTTGGTGGAATTTATTCTGGTTCCAAGATATACGAAGTCCTCAACTTTTTCAAATGCATAGCTGCCAATAGTGGCAGACATAATTTACAAGACACGAGAAATCTTGACGTGTGGCTTTCAGGGACAAGGGAGAAAAGGACGTGTGAAAATTTTCAGATCGATATCTTGGAAACTGAGTGTCACTTTCGCGTATACACAGACCGGTGGAAAGTCAGACATTTTATATTTTCCTCCTAGATGTCACAAGCTTTATGGGAAACTTTGTATACCCTGTTGTAGGTATAAACATTAAAAATATATGATTTCTAAAGCAGCTTCGCCTTCGCGCTATGCAACCTGGGTATTGCGCAAGAGGCTGGGCCAGCTTGAAGTGGCCAGTGAAGAAAGCGAAAAGTAGCCTTAGTTTGTCCCTAGGGAGGTTGATTACATATTTACACCTTGCGGAGCAGCTCTTTTATGGTATGAGCAGCCAAAGCAATGAAGGGTTCAGGTCCTACCATGAATAAATAACTTGCAGACTCCACAGCCCTTTCGGCTTCCACGGACCTTTGCTCGACAAGGGCCTGTCTTAGGACTTTTAAAAGGATTGGTTGAGCCATGGGCTGTTGGTCGAGATACTTTGTCACCTGAATATGGAGGAGTCACCCGGAGAATACAACGTTTTGCAGCCCTCGCCATCATCAATTAGTTGGTAGGTTTAGATTGAGATGACTCCGTGTTTCTGCTGGTCAGCTCTGAACGAACTGCCTTATAAGGGCAGACGTCAATACTTGCTTTGGCAAGCGGAAGTGCGAGGAGAAATAGTCAACACCAGTAGAAAAATAAGCAAAAATTTTAAAGCGGTGCAGAGCAAAGAAGCTGTGCAAGAATTTGATAATCAGAGCAGCATGCTAGCACGAGACTAAATATTCGGTTACACTAAAATGAATTTAAATGAATAAGGCTTTAGACTAGCGATTGCGATCTTTTGGTTGAAGAAAGTTGAAGTTATGACAAAGTGAACTTTTGCGATTGTCTTTTCTGCAAACTTTTGAGTACTAGGACGACCAGTCTTAGCCACAAAATTATTACTAATGCGAACTGATTTATGTAGATGGCCGTCTTGGTCGGTTCCAATGGTGAAGTGTAGGAATTAAGTCAAATTACGAGATAATATCATACCTCTTTACCTCAGAGTTTATAGTAATAGAGCTTAAAGTGTTCGCCTCCTACCAAAAACCAAAATCGCAGGAAATTGCAAAACTGATGAGCTAGCAAGGAAAGGCACCCTAGAACCGTTATCGGTAGAATGAGAGCGGGTCGGTGCTCCCTATCCACTTGTGTTCTACTATCAGATAGCCGGGCATCGCGGAAGCTTGGACTGCGCTAGACCCCCATCGATACGGTGGGGTGGTTGTAAGATTGAGAATCTTACCTTGCCTTTTATAGAAGCTGTATGGAAGAAGATGAGGGATGAGGTGGAAAGAACTCAACACTTCCTTCTTAACTGTCCCGCGTTTGGGAAGTCAAGACTTAAAAACTTGGCAACTTTCAGACATCCCACCAAACGGGCGGGAGTGGAAAATAAACGCCTATGCAAATTTGTATTGGCAACTAAGCGTTTTGTCAATTTATAAATTCGAACATAGGAGTTCTTTTTTTCTATGGCTTTACAAAGGACTACATATAGTAGTCCACGTGCGATGTTCGATCAGCCATTTATCATTTTTCTTCAAAGGTAGGTAGCATACAGAAGCTAGTCTCTTCAGTGCAAACATCTTCTAGATTATATTTTTAATCTGCCGGTTGGGCGACAATGTGGTTCAAAGATATACGCGGACGAGCTCAATACACAAAAAATTTAAATACCATGAAATTAAAAGAAGGAAAAAAAATTATGTTTTACTAACTGTTTTCAAAACATTTAAACTTTAAAATTTAAATGCGTTTTCCAGAAATAACAATTGGCAATTTGATTTATTGTTTATTGGTTTTCTTAACGCTAAAAGCATCTCCAGACGAGTGTCGACAAAGTCAGACCGACCAACTACTCAACAAAACAAAACGCGTACGGTGGGTGCGCTGAGTGGACAATTGTATTGAGACCACTGTTAATCGACAATCGAAAGGTAACCGCTGTCAACCACTGTGGCGACAACATTAATCACTTTCTATGTGCGGTAAACGACAAAGAGAATGCCAAACATTTGAAAGCACTCAAAGTTTCAACGCGTCGCAAGGGTTGAGCGTCAAAAGGTTGGCTGTTAGCATATTTTTACAATTTCCTTTTGAATATAGTAGGTGCCAAGGACCTCGTGAGATTATGTGTGCAATTATTGGTGTTACTGACTCTTGGCTTTAAGTGTGCGGACGCATAGGGAGTTCAGTTCCGTTTGTTTGGACGCGGCTAAGCCAGAAAAAAGTACCAAACGACGCAGTTAAATCGTTGACGTTAAATTTTGTTTTTTTTTTTCGTTTGGTAACTTTCGAAGGTGTCGTCTGAGTGCGTCACATACTCACTTGGTAGTTCGTTGCTTTTGACTGCGTACTTCCTGAGCTCCGTTTCATGCCACGGAAATGCGTTGTCGCTGCGGTCGAAGTATTGTATGCAAATTTTTGCCAGTCGCACATACATATGTTTACCAACATACACATAAAGGGTCGTAAGTACCGTTGGAGAAAGTCAAGTTGCTCTGTCTTCGCATATTCCAGTTTACTTACGGAGGTAGAGGCACTTCGTCGGAGCCACTATAAATCAAAATTGCCAATGCATATTTTCAATGTCCTTACAAAGGTAACAACAACAACAAAGGTAACACAAAGGCCATTTGCAGCAGGTATGCGACAAAATTATTTATAGCCTGCGGTGAACACAATAAATTGGCTACGAGTCGGGAATTAATGGCGTCGCCAAAGTGAATTACACAATTGTCCTGGTTTTGCAAACCGAAAATGAAAACTCACACATTTATAATTATGAACACACTCTCACACCACTCTACTGCACCTCTTGCGGTTAATATTTTTAATGAAACTCGTTGGGTTTAATGAAACTGAGTTGGCTTATTTGCCAGGAGTTATAAAAATTCGAGGGCATACCTTCCCTCATTGAGTGGCTATAAAATCCCGGATGTATCCCTTCTTTCATTATTGGTTCTCGGCTTCTATCTGTCGGAAAGGTAAAGTTGTTTAAGCTAATCCTTGATAGAAAGCTATCTTGGAAGCCCAATGTTAAGGAGAGGGTGAGGAAGGCAATGATTGTCTTATAATGATGTAAAGGAGCCATGGGGAAGCTTATAAAGATCTTTTACCAAAAATTGTGCATTGGTTTTATGAAAACGTATTTAAGCTTTTACTGTTCTATGCTATATTTGTTTGGTGGAGGGCACTCGGTAAGCCATATACGCTAAACAGCTGGCACGTGTTCAACGACCGGCTCTCATTGGCCTCAGTAGTGCACAACATACAACACCAACGGTGGCACTTAATTCTACATATGGCACCTGTAGACATAGCCGGCAGAAGCTTTGCTGCGAAGATTGCTATCAGACTCTGGGAAACTGGACACATTAAGACAGAGACATGTACGTGGGGTCGTTGCAGAAGAAGTGCAGTGAGTTTTTTCGCGTATGGATCGAAGCTTAAGGGGAAGGATGGAGGGGGTCTTCTCTTGAGAGCTCTCAATCAACTTTGGTTTCAGATTGCCAGACCATAGTAGTGTCTTTCAAGTGGAAGTGGCGGTCATCAAGGTAGCAGCAGATACAGTTCTCTGATGTACGGCTTTTTCTGCGTCCACTCCGGTAGCAGATCTGGTATACATGTCTTGAACTCGCTGACAGTGAACTCAAAGAGTGCTTGACATTATTTGGAGTATTATAAAGCTACTTCTAGATTAGGATTAGGAAAGAGTCGTCGGTAAAACCGATAAGCTTGCAAGAAAAGACACTCCCACACAGATTCCGTCAGGATGAAAAGAAGCGGAATCTATGGGTGTTGCGCGAACTCATCAAGCATTTAGAACTTGGAGGATTGCGAAAGCCTTCTGGCTTAGAATGAAAAAAAAAGGTTCATTGAGCTGCTAGCTCTTAGCCGCGATGATAAGCGTCCTAACTGACACTCATGCGGTTAAGCTGAAGGTGTTGGAGGATGCAACTTGTCAAAGTTTCAATGAAGAAGGTAAGGTGAAAACATCTAGACACATTTTCCTCCACTGTCCAGCTTTCAAAAGACTAAGGTTGAAGATTGTCGGACCAGCGTCTATTGCAGTCCAAGCGGGATTATTCGTGGCCTTACGAGTATTCACTCTATTTACCTAACCTAATTTGTGATTTTGTCAATCTAGAAAGTCCAAGATATACCATAATATTGATTTTAGATTTGTGGTTATAAATCCGGGACCTAACATTATATGTAATATGTCTACCCTGAGCAAAGTAAGATACCCTTGAAAAAGATTCGATAAGAAACCCTTTTAGAAGATTTAGTGGAGTTTTTCAACACACACGGACTAAAAGGCTGTTGTTAAAAAATTTTGAGAGAGCAAAACCTCAGTGGTGCTACCGATGAAGTTATTCGAGTTAAGAGTCAAAATGGCAGTGCCAGTTCAAAGAGAGCTGTTGAGCGAGGCTTAAGACCATTTTATCCAATAAAAATTCCATGATGTCTCGGTTGAGAATTATAGTTTTAATCACTGAGAACTACATACAAACAGAGGATTATTGTATCATGATCTGCAAAATCCGATCACTCAACGGGACAGATTTCTCCGCCCATGGAATAATGTAATCTGCGAGGCAAACCGTAATTGGAGCTGTACCTGGAAAAGAGTCTCCAGTGAGTACAGTACTACAAACCGATGAAAGAAGTCTTCTAGTATCATATGAAAATGAAAGACTGAGCTCAAAATGAAAGCGAGAAGAAATATACTTCTATTGGGCAAAAAATTATAAGTTCTGAGCGTATTTCCGCAAAACTGAAGAATGTAGCTTAGCAATAAATAAGCTGAATGCTTTCTTGCGGAACCCCTTAATCCATTGCCTGAACGGAAAAATACCGTTCTCACCAAAATACATGGAGAGAACGATAGACTTGATTCCTAACTGCCTGTGGCTATGGAATCAAGGTTCCATTGCTGAATAATGAGGAAGAGCACATTATCTTACTTAGTAAAGGTTCTCGCATATAAGATATAAGCTAAACCGACTTTAGAATTTGCGACACTTAGGTTTTTTATGGTATTATGATTGTAATATTTTTACTTTTCTTTAATTTTTCCACTCAAACTTTAGCATCACAATAAAATCTCAACTTTCTCTTTACTGCAGCTTCTTCGAGCATTGTTTTTTCTTCACACTTAATCGGCTTATGCGCTTAGCTCGTGTTTAACACCTTAGGAAAGTAAGAAATCCCATACACGCGCATCTCCTTAAGCTGTTCTTTGCCATTCCTCTCATCATTTACATTATTTCGGTTGCGAGCATTGTACTTGCGGATTTAGTGTCATAATAGATTTCTTTGTTTCAGATTTTGTTTGTTGTTTTTTATGCTTTCTGTTCGGCTCTTCAAGTTTTTCATGATGCGCAATTCCTGTTTATTTTGCCAGATTTCCACTTTGCCGACATGAGCAATATTTGCTTTAACTTCTTATTTATTTTATTTTCATTTGCTGCGTGTTCGTATTTATTTTTTCGGTGGTTTCTAAAATTTATTTGCCACCGTTTTTGTGCAGGTTTCGTGTTTTTTGCATTTGTTTTTTTGTTGAAAATTTTAATTTGGCGTCTCTGTATCTCGCATTTTCTGTCGTCTTTGGCTAGTTGGCGCTGACATGTGTTTTACAATGTAAAAATTGTTGCATACATTTTGGCGCGCAACCACACATTTATGCAAAGCTTTCGTTACCTCTGTTGTGTTGTTATTTGTCTGTTATTTAATCCGAATTTATTTGGTTTCATTTTATTTGTTTTAGAAATTGAATGGAAAAGCGCTTTTTGGGTATTACGGTGAAATAGTATGTGGAAGGTGAGTTGGCGAATGTTTAAAGGTATGTATGTTTATGGAAAATGTGAGAAAATTTAAAAATTTTTTTTCTATGTTTTTATATTTAAGTACCTCCATGAGTACTTCTAACCATTCTGAAAGCTCTGACAAAAAGGGAAGCTTGTCATCATCGGCAAAGTGATTGTAGATATGAGCTTTCGGAGTAACATCATCTTTATTATCAGTGGAAATACTCAGTAGTTTAGACGTCTTCATGTTTTGCTAATATTGACTTCTTCTATCATGTATGTTTCTTCAAGGTTTTTAACGTTATTTAAATTTTAAAGATCATCTGAATATAAATTCATGCCAATTGACTAGACCTAGACTTGTAAGCTTTTTTTTATACAAAATTGTATCTGTTCATAGATTAAGCAGGATGAGTTCCATAGAACAGAAACTTACAGAAAAATTTACTTAACTCACTACATTCTCCTCCGTTTTAATGCTTCCTATGAAAAACTCAATACGTACTGTAGTGCCAGATTTCTCAAAAATATATTCAGTAGATTTGCTTTTTATATAAAAACTTGTTAAGTACTTCACTAAGCTCGACTTAGTAATCTATTATTTGTCGGTACTACACCAGGAGACGGTTGGTTGATTAAAAAGAGAGACACGTAAGCACCAGACCGCAAGCGGCCGCACTTAAGCCGTCATTAGGCTCACTGTGCTACTGGGTGGTAACCAAATTAAGACGAATTCAATAACTCAGTGGTTTTGGTCAAATCAGAATTCTTTTCCAATCGAAATTCCCAATGTCTTTTGTGCAGTGGAATATGCCCTGTCTGAAGCCTGGGCATTGGCTTAGATAATGTTTCAGCGTATCGTCATGCTCTACGTATGCTCTGTATTCTGCAGACTCCACTTTTTCAATTTTCTGAAGATTGGATCTTAACCTTAGGAGCATCCTTGTATTTTTGTACGACCGCGGACTCAGATGATATTAGCTGAGTTAGCTACTGAGAGCCATTTTTTTGGTGCTTGCATAACATAACGCTGGGCGGAGTATAAGCTTATTTGGCACCTTCTGTTATGTCCAAAATTTCGGCCCGAAAAAATAAATTGTAATCAGCGGCCTAAAATCGTGAACCGTCATCATCACTTGTATATGTGAAGTATGATACAAAGTTTACGGTCAGCCAGTTAATGATTTTAGGCAATTGGAATCAAACCCAATGAATGTCAAGTATAACCTCCAGATCTTGTCCTTGTTAACCACTAGAACAATGGCTGTGGCCTCCTAGTTTGTATTGGTCATTCCAATTGCGGATCTTACCGCATTCTAATTTATCGTAAATAACGGATGATCCAACAAAAGGTACTTTTTTCAATAGATCACGCGAGAGTTGTATCAATCTGTTATGGAAAGACTTACGCCTGAACAACGTTTACAAATCGTTCAACTTTATTACGAAAATTCACGTTTAGTGACGAAAAGCGACCTGAAGAGATTTAAGAGCTGCCATTTGATCCTCAAAACACAACGGTTTGAAGTCTCAACTTAGCGCCATGATAATCTACTATTTGATGCCTGAAATTGAAGCTCGTGATCTCGGCGGCATTTGGTTTCAACAAGACGGTGCCACGTCCAACACATCGCATCAATCAATATTTATTGAGCGAACCCTTTGATGAGCAGATAATTTCACGTTTTGGGCCGGTCGATTTCACAGTAAGAACGTGTGATATCACAAAAATAGAGTTTTTCCTGTGGGGATATGTAAAGCTTAAAGTCTATGCGGACAATCCCATTTCGATTCAGGTATTAGAGCAAAACATCACATGTGTCATTCGCCAGTTACCTGTCGAATTGTTCAAACGAGTCGTCGAAAATTGGACTCAACGGGTGAACCTCTGAGAGGTAGCCGCGGCCAACATTTGAAAGAGTTGATCTTCAGAAGATAAAGCGAAATAACATTCCTCATTAAATTTGAAGTTATACAACACTTATGGTTGTATAATTTTTACATATCTGGTTTTATCTGCACTATATAATTTTTCGCTCAAAAAATCTGTAGTGCTGTTACACTATCACACTATGAGGGAAATTACACGCTTCCTTATCTCCCTCATATACCTCGACTGCTTGTTTGATCTGCAGTCTCTCTACTAGTCTACGATGTTAAGCAACTGTGTGGTGAAACCTCTTTTGTATTTACCGCTATCACTTTAACAATGTGGCTAAGTAGTTGCTTAAGTTTTTAAACTCCGTTAAGCACTTAGAGTAACTGTTGCAAGTATGGTCATGGTAACCGGCTGTTAGTTACCGCTATTACCAGTCAATTGCAACAAAGTTACAAAGCACTAAATTGTAAGCAACAACGATTAGTATTTATTTCATTGCGTTGTAAGAAGTTGGAAACGTGTTTAAACAACTATCTGCGTTATCACGTTTGCAGGAGCTCACACTTCCAATAATTTCACCACATTCGAGTGAAGTTGCCACACGTCTGGCAAAGTTGCAGCTGCGTCACTCAAACTCGCGGCAAATGCAAGTGCTTGGAAGTAGTATATATGTATAGGAAATATATATATACACTAAATATCTATCAATAAATATATCTACATATAAATATATATATATATGTATATATATATAAATGGTAGGTTCTTTATTCCTTGGAGTCCCCTTCCACAATCTCTGTGTGCCTGCGTCGCTTTGACCCGCGGCCGCTTTTAAGTAACTTACAAAACTTTCCAATGAGCGAAATGCACTTTGCAATAAAGTTACGGTAAATAATACAAACACAACTGAAATTAGAAACAAAACTCACGGATCGTGGCAAGTTGAAAGTTTTACGCGCAACCGTGGCAATCGCACAAGTGGCATGCAACACCATATGTTGGGTGCGCATGTGGCTCACCGAGCGAATGCGAAACTTTACGGCGGCTTGCTGAGGATGGCCGTGGCGGTGTCTGGAGGCACAAATTTGATTGGATTGAAGGGTAGAAGACGCGATTTTGTCGAGACAAGTTAGCAAGACACTCGAGAAATTAGCAACATAAATGAAAAGCATTAAGTAGAAAATGTAATTTAATAACTGAATTTGTATGCTAATTTTATAAAAAAAAGTTATTAAAAGTAAATTTGATAGTTTTAAGCCGTACTGACAAATAATGTAGACTCTGAACACAGTGTTTTGAACTTAAAGATAATATGTTATTACTAGAAAATTAAATTCAGTTTTAACTGAAAAATGTGTTTATACTGAGTTTTATGTTCGAAAGAGGGTTTAACGTTGCATAAGTAAAGCTGAAGACCGATACTCTGCCACGAATACATTCACTTAAACTAGTAGCAAATTTGAGGAAAATATCTGGGATAAGATAAAAATGTATCCGAGTTCCATCTCAGAGTCAAAGGAAAACAAGAAACAATTTTAACTTCATTTTGATCGGGCAATTTGTATGTATACTGAGTGTACTATTCGCAACACCATCATCCATCTTGAAACCTAGCATTAATAGATAATATTCGACCATGATGGCCACTATTTGATGTCTGAAATTAAAACTCGTGATCTCGGCGACATTTGGTTTCAACAAGACGGCACTATTTCCCACACATTGCAACAAGCAATGGATTTATCGAGAAAACACTTCGATGAGCAGAGAATTTAATGTTTTAGGGCCGATCGATTGGCCACCAAGATCATACGATATTAACCGTTAGAGTTTTTTCTGTGGGAATATGTAAAGTCTCAAGTCTTTGCGGACAATCTCGCTTCGATTCAGGCATTGGAACAAAAAATCACGTGTGTAATTCGCCAGCTACCAGTCGAACTGCTCGAACGAGTTATGGAATTGGAATGAATGGACCATCTCAGATATAGCCGCGTACAAGATTTGAAAGAGATATACTTCAAAAAATAAATGCCATAGAATGTTCCATCGAATATTGATAATAAACATTCCCTATTAAATTTGAGTTTTCTGTGGTTTTTCTTTAAATAAGTAGGGAACCTCGAAAATCACCCTTTACTATAGTGATCTGATCTGTGCAATAACCCAAGCCATTGTTCAGCACGAGTGCAAAATTTCAAATGGATGTCTCAAAAACTGAGGCTAAATCGACTCTGATTGTCACGTATATCGTATACTTCATATGGTCTCTGGCATTTCCGTCTGGGTGTTACAAACTTCGTGGCAAAATGTTCATGGTATATATAAAAGGATACCTAGTCGAAGAAAAGAACAGATAAATTCTTCTCAAATGCTGTGCTTTCGACAAATAATAGTTAGTGTGGTGCGAAGAGGTTTTGTAACTCCAAATTTTAAAATTGAATTATTTAAGAATAAATTATTTCTTCTTAAACAATATTATAAGATTCATGAAAACTCTACTACGAAAGGATTGACTTTTCGGTTTTTATCCTGAACCCACCCTAGTACCATATCAATTCCGTCGTTCGATATGGTAGGTTAGATTAGCTTAGGTAAATAGGCAGAGTTATTTGTGATGCTAATAATCCCACACTAGAGAGCTCTGGATGTTGTGATGCCTAAAATTCCTATTTATGGAAAAGACCATGGGATATCTACAAAGTGCCTAGAGCCAACCACAAATTTTTTGTAGCTGCTAATATCTACTCCAACTAATTCGTGTATCCCGGCCGCCACGGGATGCTTCAACCTAGGTCTGGTGAAAGCGGATAGTGAAGAGGAGAAAATGTCTAAAGGTTTCCATCTCATCATCTTCTTTAGAACTCTGACGTGAGCCAATGGTACAGTGTCCAGTTAGAGCACCTATCATTGCAGCAATATGAACCTTTCTATGAGATGGTAGTTCCATGGATTTTTTATGTTCCACTTTGAGTCAGAAGGCTTTGCAGGGTCGCTGGTATCTGACCAACGCTTAAAGAGCTCACGCAGCACCTATTGTTCCAACGCTGGAGTGCACGAAAACAGGGGAACATCTGCTTGTTCCCATCCTGGTGGGATTTTGGTAAAGTTGCCCTTTCTTGTGAGTTGAGTTTATCGGTTTTACAGTATCCGACGATTCCGCATGGGCCAAGCACTCAGCCAAGTTTAATAAGGAAGTAACATGTTGCTACAGCTACTGAGGTCATAGCTGTAGTTCTGATCTATGGCCAGCGAGCTCGACTCTACAATTTCGTAATAGTAAAACTCGAAATAGATTTTCAGGATCATAAGCACAATGGTATTGACTTGGTTCAGAGTTTAAAATAGTATATCAAACAGTCATGCAAATAACTGTAAGTAGGATTAATGGATTCTAGAACTTCAAATCTAGGGATAGCGTAGTACAAAACTCAGAAAGGATAGAATAAAATATTGATTTTGATCAGAAAATCGTGGCTTAGATCCTTTAGAGTGTATCTCTATAAATATTATAAATATTCTTGTGATAGTAAGCTCTAATTTTATACTAAAATATAAATAAACATAAGAATCTTCAAGTACTTATTTCGAGGTGTAAATTATGAACCGATTTACGACCATATATGATATTATGAATATACATATATATGACCGAATTTCTATGTCTTTAAATATAAATTGTAAAGTAGGCTACCTCAACAGAAGCTTCATGTCTGTTTATCAAAAGCATATCACTTTCATAAGCGCTCAAATCGTTGACGTACTACCAGGCAAGACCAGTTAAATACATAATGTGAGTTGCCATATGGAATCTGATATCAAACTACTCGTTTGTAAATATGAAACTATAAATTCCACAACTTGCGTTTGCGTTGCCTTTGAGATTACTTTACACCACATTTTCGTCTTTTGAGTTACTTTTTGTGCGGCTGAGCTTTCATGACAAGCTTACAAATGTGGCTTTCATGCATATGTATGTATGAAAACTCTTAGAGGTAGCGCAGCGCCACAACCCACACACAGTGACTAAATGCTGAGGCTTCTATTTACTTATGCGCACTGTTGCTTGCCACCGTCGCATCCTTTGCAAACACATAGAGACATATAAATCCACCACATTATCCTTTCTTTCAGTTTCGCACTTGTTTCTTTCTAATTTAAGCAGCAAATTGTTTATGAAATATATGAAAAGCTTTTCCTGCACACAGCCAACGGTTGTGGTTGCTGTGACTTTTGTGTGGCTAATAAGTATATATGTATGTATATGTACATATGTAATATAGACGGATATGAAAAGCGAGCGAATGCCTGGTGTTAATATGAAGGTATTTGTTGAAGTTATAAATTAGTTTTGCTGTAATAACACGTCTCGTCTACACTTATTTCATAGCGTGTCTAACTAATATTAGTATGCATAGATAAAGACATTTGCCTGCATTCAAGCTTATGTTGAGAGCAAAATAGAGCTGGTACGCTTGAGTACACCAGTTGGCCGCTAATTAGAAACGGTTGGCAAAAAATTGTATTGTGTTCTTTGAAAATAGGTATGGCTCCGAACTTCAGCTACGTGAACCGCAACTATGACAACATTGTCCCGGAACGAATCTAGGTTTATATCCTTCAAAGGCCTGTCAACTTTTCAGCATTCTTTAAATTAGTTGAAGAAAAGGTTATTTTAAATGCCATGCAAAATGGTTTTTCAATAGGCTTGATATGATTTCTAAGTGTCATTTCGGCCATTCTTAAACCAAACTACCGATTCTGATGCGACGAAAAACCACAAATTATTCATGAACTACCGTTACATTCACCTAAATTGACAATTTGATGTGGTTTTTGGTCTGGTGGAATCATCGGTCCGTACTTCTTTCGAAATGAAGCTGGTAACACCGTTACTGGCAATAGAAAGCGGTATAGATCGATGATAACCAACTTTTTATGGCTGCAATTTGACGAAGTTAATCTAGAGAACATCTGGTTTCGACAACGCAGGGCAATATGCCATAAAGCACTTGAAACAATCGAATTATTGCGAGTAAAGTTGAGAGTTTGTATTATTGCAAGAAATTGTGACATTGAATGGCCTCCAAGGAAGCTTAAGAAATGTCAGAAAACTGCACTCCGTACAATAACGGGATGCCTCTTGATGTCTCCTATCGAACATCAGCAGAATGAGGCCTGTTCCCAGTTAAGGAGCATAATGAACTTTCCTTCCTTTAGGAGCATCAAGAGATTTTTCCTCAACTGCGTCGACGACATAAGATAATAGCGACCAGACTTCAGACATGCGCTGACTGCTATTCACAGTGGAACCATAAGCACCTTCACCGATTCCTCTCAGTGAATGGCGTACCTACTTGAGGCAGGTTAAACTTTTACAGAATCGACCCCGACATATCAAATATATGTCTAGCATGTAATGAGTCTACGCATGACTCTAACCACCTCTTTGTATGCCCAGCTATAGCTACACATTTGATACCCCTCTCTCTTTGGTCCGACCTTCTCGAAACAGTACGTTTCCTTGGCCTATCGTTAATGACGACGCTGACAACTTATATGAACCTTACCACCCTATCGGGGACTAAATAACCATTGCAACAATAGTAACCGAATCAACTCAGCTCGACACGCCGATAATTCATGTACACCCTGTCAAGAAAGTATTCTTCATCCCCCCCTCTCCTCTCCCGCTTATATGGAAAACAGGTTGATACAACTGTCCTTAATTATGATGCCAAAAATTAGCGCGATCTGTCAACCAGGAAAAAAAATGTACCTGTCTTCCATATAAGCGGGAGATTTAAATGAAGAATTCCCGATACTTTCAGGAAAGGGTGCATATGTGCACTTAAAGGGTCTCCGATGTTTCCTTCTGGGTGTTACAAATTTCCTGGCAAACTTCTTAATACTTTGGTTCATGGTATAAAAATCAATCAGTGGCAACCCTTCTCACTACAATCAGCTCATAACTAATTTTATTATGGTATATATATTGTTTATTACAACAATATTAGTTTCTTTTTTCATCAATATTTATAAATAAAAATTTTCAAACAAATGGCAAGCTTTTAACTTTTATGTTTGAAATTATCCGAATCATCCGATTGGTATTTTTCTCTCAAGTTGAAAGTGTAACGAAATAATCTGTTAAAACCAGGGTATCTATTGATGAAACGAATGCCCGAGAACAAATGTTTACTTCCTTCCAGAACTGTACAGAAGCTCTCATGAATACCTAAACCATCACACCGCAAGCTTTGTTGGTTCAAGCCATAGAATCTTGTGAGAGACTATTCTGACATCATTAACTATCTAACCAACCAATAAAGCACTTTCAGATTTCCTTATTTATACCTATTCTTTTTTAGAGAATTGGTATTCGTATATATGTATACCCTTTATAATGGATAGCTGTAAGCATAAATAAAGCCAAAGCAATTTTCAGTCATCGATCCCTGTACCGTTTCCAATTAGTTGCCAACTGGCGTGTGAATAAATGTACGTGTATTTGGTTCACCACATTGAAATGCAAACAAGTTGCCACACACAGCCTTAAAAATAAATACTATACATACATTAATATAGGTGTGCGCATGCACACGGCCTCCGAGCCGCAGATTAGTTGTACCGTATACATATAAATTAGGCTGAAGCAAAGCGTTGCCTCTACAAACTGAAGATAGACGCAACTGGTGTTTGGCGTTTGCATCGTGACTTCGGTCGGCTGTCTGCTAGTTGTAGTCTGCTCTTTAGCGCCTAGTGCCGTCGAGAGTTGCGCTCAAGTAGTTTTGAATGCGATGAGCTGCCGTCTACAGGCTCCACTCTTATTCAAATAGACTTTCATTTATGCGAAATAAAATAAAATGGAAGAGTAAGCACAAAACAATCGAGTAAAATTAAATGAAATAAAAGGAAAGACAAAATAGTGTCGGTTGTAAAAAGTGAAAAGTCCTTTATATTTGTAGATAGCATTAGATTTGCAGTAGACATTCAAATTTAATTTTGGTTCCATTGCAGTTCTGCTGTTTGGTAAAAAAGTGCTATATACAGTATAGCCATATCAATGGAGATATTATGTGGCACTTAGACCACGGCCACAATCTTCTATAAGAGTGTAAAGCTGATGGCGTACGCCGTTAGTTCTGCTTTCTCCAGACTGGATAAGGCAGTAAAGATTAGAGTCTGGTTGTAAAGGAGGGCAAGACGAAATATCTCCTGTCATGAAACAAACAGTCTTCGTACTCGCGACTTGGCTCCCACATCCCTGTTGATAGCCATAACTTCGATGTCGGAGATAATTTCGCCCATCTTGGAACCAGTATGAACACCAACAACAAGGTTAACCATGAAAGCCAGCGCAAAATAACTTTTGCCAACAGGTGCTGCTTCGGTGTGAGCAGGCAACTGCGTAGTAAAGGCCTCTCTCGTCGAAGAAAGACCGAACTGTACAAATCACTCATCATTCTCGTCCTGTTATAGGGTGCAGAGAAATGGAAGATGACAACATCTCATGAGTCGACGTTACAAGTTTTCGAGAGAAAGGTTCTGCGGAAGATTTATGGTCATTTGCGTATTGGCAACGTCGAATACCGCAGTTGATGGAATGAAGAGCTTTACGAGATATACGACGACATTAACATACATACATGTAGTTCAAGAATTCAGAGACAGCGGCTACGCTGGCTAGGTCATATCATCCGACAAACATCGAAAAGGAAGAACGACTAGCAGGGCTATAACTGCCAATAAAGAATGAAAAAAGAACAAGATCTATAAGGAACTGGATATTGTATTAGGGATTACAAATTCTGCTGATTTGCACTTGATTAAACTGAAGAATGAAAAAGCCGAGGAATGATATCTAGAAATAGAAAAAGACAAATAAACCATCCGTGTGCTAAACTGAATGTGAGAAAAAAGGAAAAAAATACTAACTGTTATTTTGGGGCCTTTGCTTGACTGTTGTTGTCTAAAAATACTCAATACTGGTATAGTCTTTGGGCCAATAGATATTATAGACAAGATTTATAGATAAGTTAGACAAGTGTCTTGGACAATTTAGTCCACTAAACCGATAAGTATGTAAACTTAAACCGCAAATCATGACTTTGGCTTAAAGAAGTTCCTCAAATTATTCAGTAGACTGTCCGAATTTTCTTAAAACTTCATAACACCAACATCGCGCCCTCATTTTTTCCGAATATCTTGCATTCATCGTGATTGTAGCAGTTACTAGTTTCTTAATTATTATTTTATAAACCATTTCTATACAACGACTTTGGTTCACCTTTTGGAAAGTTTGCGCCACAATGAAGACGACGGTGCGTCTTTATAATATACCCATTCTGATGCTGTGACTCATTCATGAACCCCTCCAACGCACAACTTTGCTCGCGTTCGTCCCTCTTCTAACTCAACTCCACTCCATCAGTTTAGCATTTCCATTTCGTAAATCCAACTGTTTGTTGCTCAGCTGCCGTCTGTTTTGTCTGACCGTCTATCTATTTGTCTTTTTAACAAATTTGTCTGTCTACACCATTCACTATTTAGTCGCACTACAGTCGGTTGCTAGACTCTTCAGTTTGTCGGCTGCCTTGTCGGCCCAGCCCAGCCTTGCTCTTATTCCATTTTACATTTCGAATTTTCTGCATTGTAGTGTAATTATTCGCTTAGTTAGTTTGAGAATGCAAGAAACATGTTCAAGTGTCCTCTTTTCAATGGCGGCACCCAACTACACCGCATTGACTGCAGAGGCGCTCACACCCGGCTTTAGTGATCGGCGGCATTGCAGCGATTTGGGAGGCACAAGAACTCATTTTTGTCGCTCATTGAAGGCCGTCGCTTGTTCGCTCTGCTTTCCCTGGTTTTAAAGTATTTAAGTTTTCACTTGTTCATTGTATTGTTTTGCTTTCGACTGGATGGTCTCCTTGTAGTTGTTGGTAGTTTGTTCATTTGTCAGCGTTTTTGAATGGTGTATACCTTTGAACTTCCGGCATTTGTGAGCCTTTTCTCTCGTGGAGAGGTTTGTGGGTGGGTGTTTTCTGTCGTACGCCAAAAAACAATCTTTTATTGTAAAGTTTTGATTAAAAACTGCAAATTTCACGCATATCTCAAAAAGTTTGCTGGGATTTTCGTAAATAGGTGAAAAGTGAAAAAGAAATTCCTCGCCGCTTTGCTCTTTTGGTAGAATTTGCGGTGGGTGAGTGATTCGTATTTGATTCATGCCTTGAATTAATTACATAAACATACTTAAAAACTGCTTTTAAAGCTTGGAAAATTTGTGAATAATACTAATGTAAAGAACTTAGTCCATTGTGGAATACAATATGACTCGGATAAAGTCAGCAGAGTAGCGCGAGAGAGTGAGCATGAAGATTTGTTGGGTTGTGTGTTATAAATATGAAGCTGGGCACTTTTTATCGTGAGTTTTTGAGTAAAAAATAATGAAAGAAAGACTAAAAGTGAAGATGAACTGATTTCCGCTGAGTCTCCTTATAGCTAAAAATTTGTTTTTAAATAGTAGACTTCCTAAGAAATTTCATTATGGTGTCTACCTTTGATTTTTGATTAAGGCATTGGTCTGCCAAAATCTGTCAGAGATCAAGCAGCAGACAAATTTAAAGACGTTTGACAGTGATTTGGCTGAGAATCAATCAAGTCAAGTTTTCTGTGAAAAGTCTGAAGTCAAAGCTGACTTCTGCAAAGGAGACCAAAGTCTGACGAAAGTCTAAATACAAAGCCGGCTTCTTAATAATATTTACACGGGATTTTAGAACCAGAGATACATTCTACAAAGCTTTTATCCGATTATTATGCAAACTTAATCCTAAGCGGATAGGGACGCATTCGACGAAGAGAAAATTGACATTTTCGGCGAATGGATCTCAAGTGGTAATTTGAAGACAGAAAAATTTAGTTTTTAATTTATGGCGACTCCAAGAAATCTTAGAATGCCCTTGCGAGTATTTTTGAGTATATGCCATTCATTTGACGTATTGTTGGTGCTCTCAAAGATGTTCAGCTTTGAGCCTGAGTGAGTTTTTGCGGGGAGTTTTTCTTCATTACTGTAACACGGAGAAAATGTCACCGAAAGTTATCGTTTTTTGGTGAAAATTTATGCTGAAGATGCTTTTGCTGAGTTAACGTGCCATAAGTGGTTTGTACGATTTAAAAGTGGCAGTTTCGGCTTGAAGGACAAAGAACCTTCTGAACTGCCAAAAGTTTGAAGATAAGGAACTGGAAGCATTATACAATAAAGATTGTTACTAATCACAAGAATCGCTGGCAAAATATTTAAGAGTCGACAAGCAGCCATTTCAACTCTTTTAAAAGCAGCAAGGAAATTGGGTGCGATATGAGTTGAAGCCAAGAGTCTTTGAAAGTCGACTTTGCATTTCAGAAATGCTGCTTGAACGTTACAAAAATAAGTTGCTTTCGCATAGGGTTATGACTGGTGAAGAATGGATAACTTAAAGGCTTGAAATCATATGTAAAATTTTGCCAACTAACCAAATCAAAGCAAAGTCGAATATCCATAACACCAAGGATTTTAGTGCGATCAGCAGAGGACATGCTGTATTATGCGCTTCTAAAATAGTGTGAAACCATTAGTGGGGAACGCTTCTGACAACAACTTAACAAATTGAAACGTGAGATTGCCAAAAAACGCTTGGAATCTCTGATTAAGCAAAAGGCAATAATTTTCCATCATGACTATGCTCGGCCTGCAATTGCAATACTATTTCGAAATCGGCGGCTGGGAAATTTTAAGGCACCTGTCTTATAGCCCAGACCTTACCTCTTCTGACTTCGATTTGTTCTGAATGCCCTCATTGCTAAACCGTTCAAATTTGTATAGGGTATATCAGGTATGTGTGGACCAAATAGCTCAGAAAGAAATTCCAGTTTGTTTATAGTCTTCTTGCACATTCGAATACGTTTAGTGGGAGATTCAGAGACAACGGTATATGGTTAAGTACTCTTCTTGCGGTTTGAAAACTCTTGGAATGGGTGGGTCATCTTAAAATTTAGCAGATTTTCCAAATTATTTATGCTTGTTTTGCTATCGAACCCTTTATAACTCAATTAAGTTGCCTATAGACACATCTCAACAATTTTTAAGGGTTATAAAACTAATTATATCCTCTCAATCAGTACATTTTTATTGAGAGTACACATGTCTGTTTAATTTTTTTATCTTGAAATAAAATATATCTGCTCTGGCCGGCTGGAAAAACTACCCAAGGTAGTACCCTTTAATAGAGAATTTCTTCCAAGACAGATATTACGTAACTTGAACAGTGCATATTACCGGCGTGGATTTCCAGAATCTCTATACTTTTTTGTCGTGAACCTAACTCTCTCTTGCTTGAGAACGAGAACACCGAAGTATTGAGACAAACTTTCTCAACTGCATCAATAGTAATTCCATAAAGACTTACACTATGAAAGTGAGCCATCATCACTTTAACGCACACACTCTCTCAATTACGCACATCTTTCCAAAATTAAAGACACCAACACCACTATTACGGACGGCAACTTTTTGAACAACCACTTAAATGATTTTCTTGCTTGTTGTCAGCCAATAACTGACACTTATCTGCTTGTGATTTGTGCAAAGTACACGCAGTCTAAGCAAAAACGAGACGAAGGGAGGCCGTTGAGTGGAGTGTGGCTATCACTTTGATTTCCCAGAGATTCCCAAAACAACAGACCAGCAAACGGACCGTCGATTATTGCCATTGCCAACGCCATTGCTATTTACTAATGCGACGCTATTTGCCACATTCAAATTCGAAATCACAATTTTCGTAAGCATTTCTGCGGGTTGGACACCACCCCCCACCAAGCCGGCTTCTACAAATCTTTGTTTTGCAGACGCCAAAAATGCAAACGGCAAGGAAGATGTCAGAGCACCGAATTGATTGTCAAACCACATAACTAGAAGCCGCAGATGAAAGCAGAGATACGGATAAAAAAGTAGCTAAATAAGAGGGAGGTGGAGGCGTGTGTATAAGAAGTGAAATGTGCTCGCATTACGAAGGCAATAAAAATGAGAATTTAACGCAAATCCTTAAAACAATTTACATATTCTGCAAATCGGATAACACCGAGTATACAGCGGAGTCAAGCGAGGGGTTCGTAACCGATAGCAGACACCGACATTCACACCCACGCACAAACATATACTATATACTTGTATGTTTTTAGTAAGTAGAAGAGCAAAACTATGCGAGTGTTTTTGTTGTGAGCGTATGTTGGCTGTCAACAAGGCATTAACGCCTGTAAGTATGCTAGCGTTTTACTGTTTTTGTGCGCAAAATAGTTGCAAATGAAAGCAGTTTCATTGTCACTTTGCTGCATTCAAATTTATCCACTCAACGAATTCGATGGACAAGCCAAATGGTGTTTTCTACTCGTTTTCGTTTTTGTTTTTGTTTTCTCTTAGTTTTTCTTTTTTCTTTGTGATTTTGGTTTCATTTTTCGTTGCTTGTTTCGGTTCAGTGTTCTTGGCTAGCTCTTAAGCCAATTGCCGTTATGTGTCAGTGTGTGTAGTTTTGTATGTATATGTGTGCGAGTGTGTCTTGTTGTAATGCAATTGTGGGTACTGTTTATTGCTGCGTCACTTATCTGTTTGGATTTGCTTTTGATCTGTCGCAATGGACTGTTTTGTTGCATGCATTTCGCTTTATGGACTTTGCTCGTCGGATTTTGTGCTATTTATTTCATTAAGGTAGCTTTAAGGTTACAGTTTTGTATCTAATGCTGGATTTATGTGAGTGGAAATTCGAATGCCATAATAACTTATACAATTTAAGAAACATATATATCAAGGAAGGTACAATCTTCTTCAAGAGTCTACAACTGCTGATGTATGCCAATGACATCGATATAATTGATCATAACAACCGCTGTTTCGGGACAGTCGGGTCTAGGTAACCGGAACGGACCGGGATTTTTACCGGTCAAGGACTGTCAACTCAGCAGAATTCTGCCGCTACAAAAACAGCAATGATAACAACCGCGCCGTCCACGAGCAAAGATCAAATTCTACAACTCACTCGTCATCCCCGTCCTGCTATATGGTTCTGCGGAAGAGTTATGTATCCTTGCGAATTGGAAGCGGTGAATAATGTAATCGACGGAACGATGAACTGTACGAGATATACGACGATATTGACATAGTTCCGCGAATTGGGAGACAACAGCTACGCTGGCTAGGTCATGTCATCCGAATCGATGAAAGCACTCCAGCTCTGAGGGTATTCGACACAGTACGCCGGAGGAAGCAAAGGAAGAGGAAGACCTCCACTCCACTCCACTCACTTGGAAAGATCAGGTGAAGAAGGATCTGGCTACACTTGGACTCTCCAATTGGCGCATTTTAAACTCGGCTATAACCGCATAAACGGTGTCTACGCCAATAAAGAGTTTCTGGTTAACCTATGTTTGTCAATCTCATACTTATGGCAGATGGTAACTATCTTACAATTGTCAAAAGGATATTTGACTTTAACTGTCGAACGTGAGTCGAACAAATGACTTATGTATGTCAGTTGGAAACTATCAAACAGAGAGCAGCTGTCAAATGGAAGTAAAGAAAATGTCAAACGGACATCAAACGGTAATTGTCAAGATGTCAGGTGAATATCAGACAGTAAATGTCAAATGAACGTCGGGTAAGGCTGAACTCAGGCTAACAGTGGGATCAGAGCTAGCGGATAGTGGACGGCCTGTGCTAAGTAGGTTAGCTGCTTATAGTAATACACAGCCCCCGACAAAGAGCTGCAGGAGAGAAGGGCTTGGTTCAAAACGCCTCACTCTCCCAATAAAGCTCAGTCAAAGAGACGACTTTTATAAGCCTTTTTAGATAAGCGTCCACAACGCCCACCGAGGGTGTACCGAGAGAAAACGTACCCACGAGAAAGAGGCAACAAAGCGACGAGGAACAATACAGTGATCGGTACCAAAGTATGAAAGCAATCATCAGAATTGAGATTCTGATTATGGTGTACTGGAAACCAGAAACGGACTAATTTGATAAAGGGCTGTTGAGGGCAATTTCGGTCTCGTATGTAAGTATATAAGAGTCTTACCGAAATGGTTGGCAGGCTAATACTGTACTAACCTCTATCTCATTAAAACACTGGCAGGTCTTCAAGTACGTTCAATGCCCGTCGCTATAATTTTTCGGTCGTACAGGTTCAGTTGAGACGAGCTCTTGATTTTGGTTCTGAACATAAGCTCCCATAAGGACTTGTGACAACCCCCGCGTGGCCTCTTTGCTTGCATAGATTCCCAAGGGGTTCATAGATGGCAACGTGCGGAGATAGCGGCACGCACTAGAACAATATGAATACAACTCAACAACAACAAAAACCTCAACAGAAAGAACTATCGTGCAAAAATTGAAGATGACGATGGCAAAACAGAATAACATCAGCATGGATGTTGAGAATGGAAAGGTACAGCTGGACGAACTCTTCGACGTAATCAAGAGTTATCGCAGAAACTGGTTCATAGCAGAAAATGAGAAAAGATGACGATATCTAAGCAGGCGCATCACAATCCCCGAGGCAATAACCTCGGAGCTGCGCGCGACAAGCCCTGTGGTGTTTCGAGAAACAGTGCGACCACGAAACGTCAAGAATGGCGATGGCAAAGAGCAAGGAAGACTCACGGAAACGAAGGAACGCAAAAGAAGGACAACAAGTGAGGAATATAGCTGCAAGTCATAAAATTGGCCCAAACAACAATCAGAGCCCGTGGTGATACAACCAACAGAAGGTTATAGCTAAGCGAAGGTCCTTAAGAATATTTGTAGCAGGGTAAATTTAAAGAAGTAGAGGTTAAGATCAAAGGAAATTTACTCATGACAACTGTCACATGTCACATGCAAAAATAATATCAGACGGCAATTGTCAAATGGAAGTCAGGTGACAACTGTCAAACGGATGTCAGAAGAATTTCAGACAGATGTCAAAGAGCAGCTGTCAAATGGATGTCAGATGACTGTTAGAAGGCCGCTATTAATAGGTTGTTAAATAAATGTCAGATATAAGCAGTTATATGAAAGTCATTGAAAGGCTGTACCTCCTATATTAACGCTATTATCAATATATACAACAATTAAAATTTAACTTCAAAAGACAAGAATTTATAACTCTCCAACATTTAACGTAATTTAAAAAAAAAAAATAACACCAACGGCATTCATTTATTTCTATTTCACATTCCACTAGATAATTTACAAACAAGTGTGCTTTGTCCTTTCATGTTTAGATGTGCCTTTAAAAGCTCGTCCACAAGGTGGCGATTACTTTTACGCTTTTGCCACAAAATGCATTATGATCTAACAAATACAGTTATATTATTATATATATATAATATGTACATATGGCGCTGTATGGCGGTCATGCAACAATGCAAGTTGGTAATAAATTTAATTTATGATTTCTTTGATAAAAATGCGCAGAAATTGCAAGTATCTCGCTGTAAAGCTTCATTCAGAGGCGGAAGTCATGCAACGCAGCATCGTGGTGCGGCAAATGCGATTAAGTTTTTAGAGCATGCCACAGGGTTAGCTGTTGCACAAATAAATTATATGAGCATAACTGTTGTATATTTGTTGGAAATTGCAAAAAGCTTTTTCTTGACCTCACTTAGGATATTTGTACACATATTATTAAAGTCAACAGCAAGAATGTGGAGCGAACCTGCAAACTATAATCTTCATCGACTTATACTACCTAGAGAGATCATGTCTCAGTTTCTACTTGGCATGAAATGTCTCAAATATTGAGTTCTTTTTTGAAAGCTTTACAAGACCTTAAAGTTCAAAAGCTGTGCCTCAAATGGAATGACACAGCTTTCGTGTTTTCCGCGACTTAAATTACCAAAGAGTATTTCTCAGCTTTCACATGGTATGTAATATCTTAACAATTAAATTTTTTGGAAAGATATCTATGACGTAAAGCCTCAATAAAGTGCAAGAAGCTCGAATATACTTTCTCGACTTAAACTGACTACTTGTTATGAAAAATTTCAGAATCTGAATTATCTCTCCCAATTGGTATGAAAAGTCTCTCTTCCTTTCCTAAGACAGTCGGCTCAACGTAAGTTAAACGGAACCGTACTTTTTATCCGGCCAAGGACTTTTAACTCGGCAGAATTTTTCCCGCTACAACAAGAAGACTTAAACTACCTATTTGATATGAAACATCTGAATATTTTCTGTGAAGCTGAACTTAAAGCTTCAAAAAGTTTCACTACAAAAAGACTCACTCTGCTTTTCCGAACCTTTTTTTGTAATGTTTCGGCTGGGAACATTAAATTAATTTCTTTAGAACACTAGTGAAATACTTTCAGTTCTATAATTATACAGATTTTGACACTGAGATATAGAAAATTCAGCGAAGAATTCTAAGTAAAGCTTGCTTGCTATAAATCGACGGACCCATCAGGTCAACGGCATTGAGACTTGGTCTCGGTAGTTCTGAGTTGTTCAAATTGAGTAGAAGCTCGTACTTAATGACAAGTTTTATGCTCTGAAGATTCGTAAGTTTCACTAATTCATAGACAATCATCATCCATTTAATAACACTATTTTTGCTGGCCGAAGGATGGCGGTCCACCACTTGCCGCCGCCTTTTAGCAATATAATTGAAACAGAAATAGGGAAATCTATCCTCACTTGAATTAACTTCAATCCTATCATCTAGTACTAAGTAGGAAAACGACTCTGAGTTTCTTCAAAGGCAACTGTTAAAAATTTTCGTTCCTGAAAAGTAAATTATAAAACATAAGGGATCGATTCTGGGGAAATAATCTTTACACGACTCTTTAAAATAAATTATTTAGAGAATCGTACGTCGACTGAGAAGACATTTTGTTGTAGTCAAAAATAAATTAAACAACAAAGAATGTAGTTTTGAATGCAAACCTTGGGCGAATCAAGGCACGCGATTTCGGAGGTGTTTGTTTACAAATCTTGGAGCAACGCGGACGTGGCGCGGCTGAAAAAGGAAAAAGCGATAGGAGAAGCGCAAAACCATAAAGAAATTGGAGGGGACATTTCGAATTCATGCCTACGGCTGGTCAACAAACGAACATAGTTAAATTTAGATGGGAACAAACATACAGTTCACCAAAGCAGATATAATTTCAAACAGCTGGCGTGAATGAACGAATGAATGGCTCAACTTGGGCGGCAGCGAACTTTGAAGGCGAAGTTTAACAGTAAAAGTAAATGCTTGCAAGAGGAAAGAAAGTGGAAGAGAGGGAAAAAGCTGGAGCACAGCCTATAGCATACACAGAAATAGGCAACCACGCGCATTTCAGCGCAGCGTACTTTTAGGCGTCTACCAGCGGCTGAGAGCCAAATACACATTTATTTATTTGCCTACCATTTGATGACCAAGAACCTGCGTCCACGAAAAATATACGGCTGCCATTTCGGCTCTACACAAGTGCGGTGTCATGCCGCTTGACATATTTACACGCCACTGTTCAAGTGTCGCACGCCCTTACTGACCGGCCAGCGCACCTCGTTGTCTGCCCGGGCGAGCCGAATTCAAGGAGCGCGAGTTTTTTCAAGTGGAAAATTACTTTCGCAGCTTTATGATGCGGAAATTATATGAAAAGTCATGCAGCCGCAACAGTGGCAGCACCAGCAATGCTATACTTACCGGTGAGCTGGCATGCGCGCCTACAAGTAGGCAATGCTCTTGCGGTGACTTGTTTGTTTGGCCATATGGTCACCGCCGATTGCCACAACGAAATGAGCATGTTTACGCGTGGTTTTTGGCACTCGAAATTGCCAATAAGCGAAGTTGAAAAGAAAAATACTTAAAAAGGAAATATGGCGGAAATCGGCATGCAATGACACGCAATGTTGATTGCGGCAGCGCTGGCAGACATATCGCAACGGGCGTACCGTATGTTGCGACGCTCAACTTTCCGCGAAGTAACTTAAGTTGTTATTGCTTGGGGCAAAGCTCTTGCCATTTGACGAGTGCGACATTTAGCCACTTCGCGCGGCTGCTTGGCTGCATCTGATACGGATACTCGTATAGATGCTTCTATGTGTGTGGAAGTGATTGTTTTTGTTGTGCTCTTGGCTTCGGTTGTCAAGCCAACTTTCACTTGTTTGTCTGGAAATTACTTGCTCGTAGATTATTCCAACTCTGCTGGGAGTCTGGCTGTCTATGTGTCTGCATTGTCATCGAGTTGTGGGATATTTAATTTCGACAGCTGTTGAAGGGCACATCGCTGCTAGGATCATTGAACTAATTATCAAATTGTGCTATGTTGTATTATCATATTTAAGGCAATACCGAATTAGTTTTAACTAAAAACTATGACTTCGAATCCAGTTCGAGAAGCTGTCTTACAAAAACAGTTCTGAACTTAAAGATGAGGCATTATAATATATAAAAAAATTTCAAAATCTAAGAAGCACTAAACCATCCCAGGACCCAACCTTAACTTTACAAACGAAATAAACCCTTGAAAAATTCTATAAAACCCAAAATTGGTCATTTTAAACTTTTGTTAGTAAAATACTATAGAAGAAGATAGGCCTTATAGAATTTTAATACAGGGGTGGCAATAGAGGCTCCAAGTTAGGTCATACTGAAGAGCAGCAAGATGTAGTATTTTTCAAGCAGTTAAGAACT
The DNA here is from genome assembly GCF_016617805.1 of Bactrocera tryoni. Classification (NCBI taxonomy): domain Eukaryota; kingdom Metazoa; phylum Arthropoda; class Insecta; order Diptera; family Tephritidae; genus Bactrocera; species Bactrocera tryoni. The sequence continues at coordinate 19,162,400 of NC_052500.1, forward strand.
TTGTTCGTCTTGAGACAGCTATTAGCATCAATGATGATCTTAGCTGGAGATCTATCGAAGGATAACAATTGCTATTCTTATTATTACGGACCCTAAAGAAAATTAGGATGTAGAGCCCTTTCTCGACAGACAAAACTGTAGCTCCTAGTACTCTTTCTTCTCTATGGCGCAGAAGTATGGACTATGTCAAAAAGTAATGAGCTCGCGAACGCGGAGTATTGGAATCAAAAGTTCTTTGTAAGATTTAATCTTTTACTTTTCGGCGACGGTTATCGCAGCCGGACAAACGACAAGCTGTATATACAGTATCTTGCTATTGACATTATGCAGCAAATAAACATACAGCAGCTACGCGGGCTTGATCATATTTTGAGGATGGATGATGGCGCACCAGCGAAAGAGTTCTTTGATAAGGGAACCGGCAGCAAAAAACGTTGAACTAGACCGTGTCTTCCGTGGGGTAAGGAAGAAGCAGTGATGAAACTTGGAGTATGAGACTGGAGAAGGAACGCACGTTGGCTATTCTGTTCTCTTTCTATACGTTACTTATATGCATTTAAGAATATGTAGGTTGCCTTTTAATATTAGGATTTGGCAACCTTAGTATTTTAATCTGGCAACTCACAACTTTATCGTAAATTTTGGATTTTTTATGTTATACGCACGCAGCACGTTTCGACATACCAGCGCTATTTGTGTTACTTACAGTTACTTAAAAGATTCGTCTTGGCCAAAATATGGAATTCAATCGCGAACGTTTTTGCTCGATTATTTTTTACAATTTCTAACTTGAATTAACCCAGTAGCAGTGCATCGATGACCTTAATTCAACCTTTGACGATGAAGATCCATCAATAACCAGTGTTTATCGATAGTATGTTGCGTTTAATCGAGGTAGTAGATCACTCCAAGAGGAATTTCGTGTTGGTCGTTCAAAATTAATTCTTGATCCGGAAACTATTGAGGCTGCATGCACTTCCAAGCAAATGGTTTCCTTTTTTTCTGGACATTTCGCAACCATACCACTGGAACAACGCAGAGGAGTTAATTCTGAGTGATATACTTTTGTTTACTATTTTTCTTTCAGGAAATCAGAAAAACCAACCACCTATCACTGGATCATTGTTTACATCGACAATACTCGTCTGAAACAACTGCATTTTTCAGCACTGAAACATTCAATTTTATGAGTCATCCACCGTATGATCCTAATGTGGGACCGAATGACTTTTTTTCATTCCCGTACGTGAAAGATAAACTAAAAGGTCAACGTTTTTGAACACCTGAAGAGGCGGTTGACGCGTATAGAACGCAAGTTTTGGAGATATCTCAATCAGAGTGGCAAAAGTGCTTCGACAATCGGTTCAAACGCATGCAAAAATGTATAGATCTTAATAGACAATATTTTAAAAAAGCTATAAATCAATTTTCCATGATTAATATTTGTTTTTGGTTTCTAATCCTGAAATATAAAAGGTAACCTACGTATATGTTATTGAAAACATTATTGAAATCGTTAAAGTTAGTTATGAAAGATTACAAATTAAGACTGCATCAGTTTTGAACAAGAACACACCTCAGTTCAAGCAAGCCTCAGCTTCCGATTGAGTTTTCATTCTTTGAAATGCATGTGGAACTGAATAGTGATCGGGTTCCACATTTTAGCAGGAATATGATCAGTTAACCGGTGCTCTACAGACCTAGCTAAATACAATGCAGTAAATCGGTTCTAGATTTTCAAGATTTCCTTATCAATGATTTTTGGTCTCTTTGGTGCTCTCATTTCTCTCACACAGATATTTCACTTCACATACTTTCTTTAGAGGCTTCAGGAAAAACAAACTAACTCTTCTAACCACAAATATATTCTCCATAAAAGTCAACAAGCAAAAATAGCGCTATAAACAGTTACGTTAAACAAATTATCCAAACAATACCTATGTAGGCAGGTGATTTGATAATCGTAAGCAATCAACAGTGTAGCAAAATCTAAATAAGCTCACAAATTCCAACAACAATGGATGGCAACTATTACATTTAAGATGTTGAAAGCACACATACAAACATAGAAATGTATACGACTAATAAAATGGAGGCTGATTCGGTAATTTATCAAATAAAGTCAGCAACTGTGACAACAACAAGGTAAATAAACAGTTAGAGCGCAGTCAGGCGAAGAAATAATGGAACCCACAGAGAAATTTTTTAAAATTCAAGCAGCAGACAGGTCATTAGAACGGCACCTATGTGGAATATAAGGAGGGATTTCGAAAGAAAAACATTTGGGGGACACAAGAAAACACACACACACAGACGTGTCTTTGAACATACGGGTATATAAACTTTTATTCCTAGATATGAGCAAATATTGAAAGAAGCCAAGTTGATATTAGGCCAAGCACGCAGGCGACGGCACACACACACACAAATGCAAACAAACTTATATGGTAGAAGACGAAGACGAAAAAGAAGGCGAGAAGCAGGCGAAGAAGCAGGCATTGCAAGCTCGACACACAAAGAATAACGGCATTTTCTTCTTGTGAATACGATGAGGTATGCATGGAGCGCCAACAGCACAAAGTCCCTAATCCAGGCCGAGGCTAAAGTTAAGGCTAAATTTGGTTTTCCTGCTTTAGGGAGTCAAGTGAAGAAAATGTGGCATTGGAGCCTCCTAATCAACACACACGAGTGCGCAGCGGGTGGTGAAATGAGTGAGCGGCGGGTGCCGCCGGAAGCCGAAGTGTAGGCAGCCGCGTCGGTGGTGGTGTTGATGACGGATTTCGTATGCCGAACACGTGCGAGACAACCAAATTGACTTGCTGGCATAAGAAGACGTTGGTGGGGGGTGAGAGTGGGTTGTAGTAGCATGGAAGCAAAAAAGTTTTCGTAGATGAGGAGGGGATGGTTAAAGCAGAAAAAGTAAAAGTATAAGCTCAAGTATTTTCGTTTTTATTTAAACAAGATAAATTAAGTTTAAGGAAATAGGTGCAGTATGGATATAAATGAAAATTTTAAGTAAACATCTAGCTATGGCTTATATGTGGACCAGCATACTTATAGTAATGAGCTAGAAGCTTAAAATTGGTGTTCTTATTATTCACAATATTTTCATTTCAAAAAAAGAAGAAAATAACTTTGAACTGTGATATCAAAATTCTAGAACAAAATCGGTTAAAAACTGCTTTCACTACATATGTATAAGTGCTCACTGTTTCCTTTAATAAACTTCCGCAGATTCAGAAGCATTTGTAAGGAGTTCAAATCGTATATTAAGGCTAGTTTTTGTTTACAAACCGACCCTCTGTAGACTTTGGTCTTTTTTTATTGGATTATCCGGCTTTATACTGACCTAGTATGTCATTTTATACGTCCAAAGGCTTCCTCCAAACTTTGGAAAAACATTCTCGAATATTTTGGATTATTAAGGATCCACACACCATCTCTTTGTTGATTTCAAAGCTGCTTTTGAAGGCACGAAAAAAGGAGCGAAAAGGAGCTTTCATGCCGCTATGTCTGAATTTGGTATCCCCAAAAAACCTTTGCGGCTGTGTAAACTGACGTTGAGCAATACCAAAAGCTCCGTCGAACGAGGTTTCAGACAAGGCAACTCAACAAGACAAGGCAATTGACAAGTAAAGTTTTCTCTCGACGAACAAAGACCAAACTCTACAAGTCACTAATCATACTCGTCCTGCTATATGATGCAGATAAAGGGACGCTGACAACATATGATGACGAGTTTTCGATAGAAAGGTTCTGCGTAAGATTTATGTTCCTTTTGTATTGGCAACGACGAATACTTCAGTCGATAAAACGTTGAGCTGTACAAGATTACGGCGGCAGTGTCATATGTAGTTCAGCAAATAAAGAGACAGTGACTATGCTAGTTAGGTCATATCGTCCGAATGTATGAAAATGCTCCAGATGTGAAAGTATTGGACGCAGTACTTGCCAGGAGAAGCAGAAGAAGAAGAAGAGCTCCACTCCGTTAGAAAACCCCAGAAGAAGATTAACTCACAAGAAGTATCCTCCATATTTGTTAGAGAGTTATTTCCTTTCCTAATATTGTTATGATTGCAGAGCTACCAGGCAGATAACTATCATTTCTTACAAGCTTATGTTCTACATATCTTTCAGAGTCCGCGATACTACTCTCAGTATATGCTTACATAGAGTAAAGATAACTCGGATAAGGAATTGATGATATACTTGTATTTTATTCAAGTTTCAGAAGGTTGTAGTCTTCGATTATGATATGTTATGATTTTTGAACAATGCGGAGACCAAACTTAATGATTTCGTAGCAATCGAGCCATTTAGAGATGAGTTGTGAAATAAACAGTAAGATTTTACGGGAAGTGTGAGAAGAGTTATTCTTAAGAAGGTATGAAGATGTTGAAGATAGTGTGAAATAACATATTTTATATGAAATTAGGAACTTAATTAAACACAGCTAATTTAAAATATATTATAAGACTATTTTCTATTTATTACAAATGAAGTATATAATTAAGAAAGTTCTATTTTTTCTCATAAAAATTACTTATAGATATTTTCTTCAAGATAACACAGTTCGTCTTAGCAAAAATAATGATAATACATAAAAGAAATGGATAAGTCAGTAAGTATTGTTTATATTTTAATAGAGCGATTTTGACCATGAACATATAGGAAATAAATTTCCTTTCCAAATATTCCATTCTATATGTGGTTTGGAGGAAAAATTATTAGAAATCTTCTTCCAAAAAGAATGTAATAGACCAAATTTATGTAAAACTCAATTCGGATCCACACAATTATTTAAATATAGTTACTACAAATGCATCAACACTTTAAACAACCGTTCATCCTCTAGCCTCAAAACAACAAAAGGAAATTTTGTGGCCTTTTGCAAATTTTTATATCTCTCTCCCTTAAATCTCGCATTACATACCACAAATGAGCGGTTGGCCGATTCCCTCTCGCCACACTCTAACGGCATTTTAATGTTAACACAATTATTTTGAACAGTAATCAATGATGAGCTGCTACAGTACGCATATACGTACATCGCCGTATACATACGCATATGATAAACATATAAGCATAGCTAGGCCTTCTGTTATATGCGCACCATGGCGTATACGCAACCTCACATAACAGCATGGAAAACAAAATTTAAAATTTCCCCACAAATTTTATACGCTCGCGGCCAATGAAATTTTCAGCAAACGAAAAAAGATAAATAAACGCGCGGAAAATCGATTAAATTGTCAGTAAATGGGAGTGACACTATCTGCCGGCAAACATCGCTAAGCGGGTTACACACGCAACTCCCGGCGTAAGTGTGTGGTGATAAGGCCGCATAAATTTGGCGTGGTGTTGCCTGCGAGCGCAAATTGACTGTTATAAAAACAGTTTTTCGAAAATGTTATTTTGCCTGATTTTATGGCAGTTTTTGCATAGGCCTTTGGCATTGCACTTTGCATTCGGTTGTTGCTCCATTTCGGTGTGATTTTCGCTGTGATCGGTGTTAGTTTGCGTTTTCACGTGTCGGCCGTCGAGTTTGGAAATTTTCAGTTGACATTTTAATTTCGCGCATCATAACATAAAATGCTAAAGGTTATTTTCCCAGTGTTAACGCCGTTGCTGGAGGTTTTTTGAAGCGGAGAGTCGGAGTAGAGTGGCTGTTGCGGCACAAGGGTGGGAAATGTAATTTAGAAAGCGTAGCGTACATAAATGCAATAAAGTGCCAATATGCTTGTGTTTTAGAATATTTAGTGGCAATTTTAGTAATTATTGAACTATATTTCGTTTTCAAATTTTGTGAGTACAGTTTGCAAGAAGAGGTGTTGGCCCTACCAAGCATTCAAATGGAACTTTACGATAATTATTACACAAATGATATTAGCGTATCTATTTTTCAAAAAAATAGTATTAACATCTGCACCGAAGCTATAAAATCCTTTACAGATGCATGGAGAAAATAAATAGTTCTTTATCTTAATTTTGATCGATCAGTTTATATAGGAGCTATGTGTTATGCCAGTCTGAACAACATAGTCGGAGATTGATTGCCTTGAACAATAATCGGTGACAAATTTTGTGAAAATTATCTTCATCAACAAAAAAGTTTTAAAAACAAGAACTTTGTTTGAATCGGTCGTATGGGAGGTCTATTTTTAAAGTGTTGTTATTGTAGCGGTAGAAACTATTCCTGAAGTTAATCGAGGAATGGTGCCGAGTGAATAGTCTTTGGCCGGATAGAAGTAAGTTCCGCGGTGAAGAGGTTAAATTCAGGATTTATACGGATATAAAAAGAGAGAAAAAGATTCAATCTGCTAGGGCAGTTTAAATGGACCAGTGTCAGTCTTATTTAATCGTACCATATGAAACTGAAACTGTATCCAAGTTCACTACATTATAACCACTACTTTCTCTATCATTAGTTAAACAAATTGGGACTGAGAAGCTTGAAATTCGATTAAGATGTAGGAATCATGCATACAATTCGGGTGAGCATCGAAATTGTGACTACACAGGGAAGGATATCAAATATCTCTAAATATGTAGTTTCTTTTAAAGAGAGATTACTTTCAATTTTCTTTTTGAGGGCTTATACAATTCAAAAATATATGTCAAAAATACGCATATTTTTCAATAATACGACAATCTATTCATAGATTAGAAATAGTCGGGCAGTATGACTATATTTGTATTATTATGGTTACGAAGTTTTTTACCCTCACATAATACTTGAGAAGCTCTCTGATGTTACACTCGCAGTATCAGTCTACAGCCAACTCTACAATTCACTTGCTGATTAATAACAGTTCACTTTTATAAAAAAAATATTTCCATAACTCTCTCAATTTATACACTGAACTTTACGACACATGTGCACCTGTGGTTAATAGCCCAAAAGTATGCAATACTCTACGATTAAAAAACAAAATTCAAACCTCAGTCGGTTTATTGCCAAAAGCATCGTCGTGTCAAGCCGCGTAACGATGAAATGCTGAAAATTATTGCCAACTACTGTGGGAATAATAAAGTATCAAAAGCGACGCGAAGAATCATGCATAAACTTACGTAAGAATACGCACAACGCCATCTATTGAGCAGGAAGCGGAAATCGTTAGCATTTAACTGCCAGGCAACTGAAATAAACACAGCGACGAAGGTGAGATTTAAACGCAGATTTCAAAGGAGTAAACCGCGTGAAGCGCTTGACTGCCTTCGAGGAGCAGCTCGAGTAAATTGTGCAAATATATGTGTACATAGGTGTGTGTGTATTGACAACGAGCATGTGGTAATGCATAGAAGAAAGCAGCGTGAATTTTATGACTTTTCGGTTTTGAGAGAGCTGCCGTTAACGCGCGTCTAAGGTGACTAGCACATATGTGTGTCTGTCAGTAGTATATGTGTGTGTGAGTATTAAAAACGTGCGTGAGTAATGTATTTGTGTGAGTTTTGTACGCGTGTGTGTGTGTGCACCAGGTATATCGAATCACTCAGTGAGTCTGTTTGATACATCACAGCATGCCGACATTGATTTTGATTTTATTAGATTTCAATGTGAGATTTTCGCATTTCCTACAGTTGCTGCTGCTGCCACTGCTATTAAAAAGGCGGTTGCTGGCAACTGTGACACTGAAGGGCACTTATCATAAAGCAAAGGTGTGGAGCTGTCATAAATCAAAAATGTGAAAAATCTAGATGGTTATATACAAACAACTATATATAAATGATATTTTCATAAGTGGTATGGAAGCGAGAAAATAAAGGCATGATATTTTTGAACTTTTTTGTATTCAAGAAAATTTCCTACTTTCATATGGTACATATTTATTGTAGGTAGACATCCGGTTTTCCAAAATCTTGCAGGGCTGAGCTTCAGTAATATTTCTGATAATTTTACCAGGAAGGTGCCCGCATTAAAAGCTTATCGGATTTTCTAAGAGGATTACCAAGCTTTGCTTCTATATTATTATTCTGAAGTTTTTCTTGTTGCTACTCGACAAATGATTCTACTCTTTCTAAGGCACTCACAAAAGGCTGTCGAATTTCAAAGCTTTAAACTTTTATAATATCGGAAATTGTCAGTGTCAGTGTCATGTAATTTTTCCTCGGATGAAATTGACAGAGAATTTCCTCATATGAGACCGACAAGAATATGCTTGTAATAAGATTTATCAATATTCGCCGTGGTTAAAACGCTGCTTAAATTCTGGTCGTTTAAAAAGTAAATGGCTTTCTTATATTTTATTCTATCGTTTAACCGAACTACCTGCCTGGTTAGTAGTACTTATTTCTTAGGTAGCAATACAATGACTATAACAACTTGTCATACCAAATGGAACTTGTTTTTATTAAGAGGTTATATACTTGTACAGTTAGAATTATCCAAAAATAGATTTTTGGTATTTTATTTTCTTAATTTTCCGGTGAATATTTCCGAAGTTACACGCAAATTTGAAAAGGAGTTTCATAGTGCTTGGAAGTACAAGGTCAAACTTCTATATATAACCACTTAAGCTTTGTTTTTACATTATGTCTGGTTACGTCTAGCGGTTTTGGGTAGATTTATTTGAGGCAAGGTGTAACCAAACTCATCGGAAAAGACCTAAACAAATAAGTGAAAGTAATTAATAAATATTATCCGAGCTTGAATTTCTAAATTGTTGGTGAGTATACCAAAAGACCTGTTAGTTAGATCTTACGACTGAACATTGCTTCAGTAATCATTTCAACTCAATTGTAAATTCATATTCAGCTCAAAATTTCTTGGATCTTAAATAGTGCAATAAAGAATTGGACAACAATAATAAAACTTGAGACAAATTCTCTTACGCAAAGAGGCTACGAAACACATGCTGAATACAGAATAAAAAGAGGCAGTTGTAGTTACAAAGCTTAGAATTATACCCTGGTTAGGTTAGGTTAGATTAAGAGGTCGATGCTAACCACGACTTGCACAGCTTAGAACACCGATCCCTTGTGGTATCTAAAACCCCTATATAATTAATAATAAGACTCTCAACATCGCCGTCCTATCGACAAAGCACTTGTAGCGTATCATAAATTTGTTAAGGTGGCTAATGTCAGTTTCGATTTCGCTGAAGGTAAGGCTGATGCAATATTTTAACCTCAGGTTATATACATTGGGACAAAAACGTACCCGGAAATTGAATTGAAATTCTCCGGGTAAATGGTATTTCAAAAAAATGTATTTTGCTGTGTTGGAAGGACTGATACAAATGTCGAACAAAGAATTTATTGCAAATTTGGATTTAACCAAATTTTATGGGCGGAATCGGTGCGTATGTTGGAAAAGGCTTCTAATCAAAAATACAAGCCTACGGGTGGTACAAAGCCTTCAACGACGGAAGAAGGCCTCGTTCTGAACGACCTTCGGCCTCTTCACCTGACGAAATATTTAAAAAAAAGTGAAGAATATTGGTCTTGAAAATCGTCAGGCAAGTGTTAGAGAGATGTCAAGAGAACTCGCATTCTCTCTCGCGTCCGTTTGAACGCTTTGAGTGGATATTTTGGGTATGAAACGCGTCCTTGCTCGACTCATCCCAATAAAGCTGATTTATTTTCAAAAAGCGTACGATTGTGACCGAATTTAAAGTCAAAAACGCAATGAATATGATCGATCAACACTGTATTGACCAAATTTGGCTCCAAGTAATTTGTGACTTGTTCACCAAACAGAAATTGCCGTTTCATTGAACCCGTTTTCAGTCGATCGAAAGGATAAAACATACTTCGCTAAATGAGCGGAAGGTCATTCCAAAAAGTGCTTATGAAAAGTATTTCGAGGACTGTAAAATCGTTAGCACAAGTATATTACATCTGGTGGGGATTAAAATAAATATTGATGAATAATTACATATTTTGCGATTTATTTACAATTTTCGGGTACTATTTTTGTCACAATGTCTATTTTATACTCTTAAATAAAGTAATATTTTACGTGGCTTCTCATTTAGCAGGAATATTTAATCCAGCTACTAAAGACGGCTTTTGAGATATAAGCACCAGTTTTCTTTAAACATCTTAACACAAAAAAGAAACTCGTTAGATTTCACAGTGGTTAAGATATTTCGAAAAAAGCTGGGTAATAATAGTCTGCGTCATATTCATAAGATAAAAATATGAATATTAGAAACACAAATTATATTATTCGCGTTTAAATAGAAATCTCACGCTACGATTTCCTTAATCGTCATGTCGAGGCAACACCCAGGTGAACGCGCAGAGACTTACGACAGTAGGTATATATCTTTAGTTACGCTTCAAAGCAACTCTGTTTCAAACATCACCAGAGAGTGAAAGTGACGTCTAAAATGCAACTTGACAATTGCTTTGCTTTTTTCCTAAGTGGGAGGACAAAAGTGGAAAAAGGAGAAAGTTGATTCGTAATTGATAGGAGCTACTTAATAAAAGGTGAACTACAACCAAATAAAATATTGTTAAATTTGAAGTTTAGGAAGGTATGTTAAGAGCAAAATTTTGTTACAGCTAACTTGGATCAGCAGGACTAACTTGAAGCAGCCAGCTGCGGACAGCAAATCATTTGCCATTTGTCGGCGCAGAGAAATGACTTTGCTGCGTGTCTGAGTGCAGTTTGCAGATGCTACATTTTTAATGCCGCACGTCTACAGCAAGAAAGGATAGGAATGACCAAAATAAGCTTAGACAAGTGAACATGTGATGACGTGTGTACCTATGTACTATATTAGAGGTTACAAATTTTAAAGTTTCTTTCAGACAGGTTATTTTAAAAGAAACTGCTTTACGCATTGTGTAAAATCGATCGAATGCAACGAAATTATGGTGCGCAACAAAATTCCGCCACACTTGCAGTGTACAGAGTGTGTTTTGTTGGATTTAGTTTACATATATTCGAATGGTTGAAAATGTTACAAGGTTGCCACCTGTTTCAAAATTTCTCTTACAAAAATAAAACTACAATATGACAAACAAAATAATATTTTTAATATGACTTACAATAGATAATATTTTTTTTGGAGCGTTGCCACCTTATTAAATTAATTAATTTTCAAAATAAATTAAATAGTTCAATATGAAAATCAAACGAAAAAAAGTAAGAAAATATTTCTGTTTGAATTATTTTTGAGAAGGATGATACATGATTGGACAACACAAAAAAGGACACCAGAGAGGTTGCCACCTATTTAAAAACTCTCTTAAATGAATTAAATAGTTTAATATGAAAATTAAAAAAAATTTTGTTTGAATTATTTTTTAGAAGGATGCCACACGATTGGACACCACAAAAATGACACCAGAGTGGTTGCCACCTTTTTAAAAAAAATCATTTACCAAAATAAAAATAAAATATGGCAAGCGAACTAATATTTTTAATATAGCTTCCACTAAATAATATTTGGTGAAAAGTGTTGCCACCTAACTAAAATTTTTAATTTAATAAAATGTATAAGGCTTCCAAATAACTGCAACAAAAGTAACAAAGTAAATAGATTAAAAAAATATATGAGGAATTTGCTCTGGGGTTGCCACGTGTTTATTTTTATTTTTTAACTAACTAAATTTTCAAAATAAATTAAAAAGTTTAATATGAAAATCAATTTAAAGAAATTAATTAAATATTTCTGTTTGAATTATTTTTTAGAAGGATGCCACATGTTTGAAAATAGCAAAAAAGAACACCAGAGAGATACATACATACATATGCTGATAAGCAATATTTGTAGTACCTACATATCTCCTTTTCATCCCAAAAGTACATTACTGTAATTTAATACTTAAAAACGGATCAAAAACAAGTTTTTTATGAATGAAAATTTTTTGTATTTTTTTTCACTTCAAACCCTTTGCTAACTCCTCTTATATGCCCCACATACAGCAAATAGACACCAACGAAACTCAGGCATTCCATTACAATTAACTTCGCTCTTTCAAATGAACTGCCGCCATACCTGCACCTCGCACGGTATATAATTTATTAGCAAAAGTTAATGAAATGAAAAATAAGCGCTCAACTCTACTCAGACTTGATATGTTACTTTTATGCTACGTTAATGAAGATATTTGGCGGAAGAATCCGAAAAACAACAACAACAATAAAAACGCAAACAAATGACGACCAAGTAGCTGACTAAATGGCTGACTGACTGACAATGCTTTGATTGATTACCGCTTGGCATGCAACAGTGTGTGAGTTGGAACTTATTAGGGTAGGATTTGGAAGGAGAGTGGGAATAGACATATGTGTAGATATGTATGCATAGATGAGTGAACGTAATGTTATGCTATATTTACACGGTGATAATTTTGTGAGACGTCTATATAAGCCCTTGTTGGAATTGAGTTAGCTGCTTACGCCGAGCACACACTGAGCGAGGAGCACTGAAGTGAATAAATTGCTTTGGAAACAAAGTATTTTTTGACAGTTAAAAGTCGAATCTTTTTTTTGAGACAAGCATTCCCGAAATCTTGATTTGACTTGAACTTACAAAAGTGAGTGGGGAAACTCACAAGGTGACGTTCTCTCTCCTTTTTTATGGAGCCTGGCTCTTTAAAAAACTTGAAGAACGTCGGGCTGTCGGGTGATTGCCTATGCAGACGATGTAACGCTTATGGTTAAAGGAAAGTTCCTGAGTATCGTTTACGAATTAACGCAGGGGTATCTTAGCGTCGTAAAAAATTGGGCAATCGTAAATGATCTCGACCTCAAACCAAATAAAACCGAGATGGTTTTATTACTAGAAAATACAAGATGGTAGACATCTGTCTGCAACCGGCTGATCCTCGATAGGTAGCTTTCATGGAAGCCGAATATCGAAAAAAGGTCAAAGGCATCAACTGCCTTGTACTGTTTTTCAGAAGCCATTGGCAAAAGGTGGGATCTCTCACCGAAAGTGGCCCTCTGGCTCTACGAAACCATAGTCAAGTTCTATGATGTCTTTATGTGGTGGAGGGCTCTAGAAAAGACCACACTTGCAAAGAAACTCGAAGGCGTTTAACGAGTGGAGCTAGTCAGCACGTGTGGTGCCGTATGGTCTACTGTAACGATGTCACTTAACTCTATCTTGCACATATCGCCCGTAGACATTGTCGGAATTCACTCAGTTTGACTTTATACTGGATCACTTAGATCATGGACCGAACCGAACTGTGGCGGCTTCTTCTCTGACAATATACTGGCGAGTGAGTTGTGTGTGGTAAGAAGACGTTGGAGGAGAGGATCTTCTTTACGGATGGATCAAAGGTTGGTGGAGGGGTTTACTGTCAGGAGCTCTCTATCAACTCCAGCTTCAGACTTCCTGCCTATTGCAGTGTTTTTCAGGTCGAGGTTGCAGCCATTAAGGTAGCAGTAGATGTACAGCGCTGTCTTCAGAGAAGTGATCATCCACCCATATAGCAGAGTAGTGACATTAATCTGAAACTCATTAACAGAGCTTTCAGGGCTGATTAAGAAGTACCTAACCTGGCTATCAATAGCATCGAGAGGCTTTGTTTTAAGATTGGTATGGGTGCCAAGCCACAGTGGAATTGAAGGAAGTTGAAAAGTTGCTGAGACAGTAAAAAAAACACACTAGAACAGCTTTCGATAGAACGGGAGCGGGTCGGTGCTACCGTATCCTCTTGGGATCTACTATTAGATAACTGGGTTTCGCTGAAGCTTGACCAGCGCTTGGTCACCATCGGTACATGCGCCGTCGCAAAAACCTTTTGGCCCAAGGACGATCGCAAGAAATCTAGTGATCTCTTTGCCTACAGTAAGGCTACCCTTTCCCTAGTTGTGGGTATGGGAATACTACCCGACGCCATCTGCAGAAGCTGTATGGAAGAACATGAAAAGGAGAATACTCGACACTTCTTTCTTGACTGTCCCGCGTTCGGGAGGTCAAGACTTAAACTCTTGGGAGCGCATACCTTCAGACATCCCATCGCACTGTCGGGAATGGAAATTAAACGCCTGGAAAAAGATTTTTATGATATCTCTAAATATTAGTTTAAAGATCACTTGATCGATTTTTACACATACAAGTCTCCAAATATTCTGTACTCTTATTTCATTCTTACTACATGTTTGATTTCCTACAGGGTAGTTAATGAAACCAACCCACATTAGTATCACTGTTTATTCGCTGGAATTTATTAAGAAGTGCAGTGCGAGTAGAGACATCACAGTAAAGGAAATAAATGGAGACTTCACGCACCAACTCAGACACATTGCTAGCGTATTAATGCGGTCATAAATGCTTGTTGCCATTTTGTTGCTGTTAAATGGCAAATATTAATAAAATAAAATAAACATTAGCAAAAGAGCATATGAGAGTATTTATTATGTTGCAAGTTGTTGCGAATTCGCACATTTTATTTTTGTATGTATAGCCACACATATGAAAGTGTGGGAAGGGAAAATAATGTATTTTTATGATTGAAGAGAAAAAAGAAGTGCTGCGAAGTCAATTTTGGAGCGAAAATTAAGTGTGAAATCGTTTTTCTGTTGCCAACTTTTTCATTTGTGAGAATAAAAGTCAGTGAATGATTGTGTTGCTGAGGCTAATAACTTTTGTTCTTAATGTGGCACAAAAATGTTATACTACTTACAGCGAGGTGGTAGGAAATTTGTACCTTAATGACACTTATTGACTGCAGCCGATGGGAAAAATAATTAAGAACATATAAATATGCTTCAAGTTATTGATTCCATCGGCTTAAGAGCAAAGTACTACTCTTGAAGTACTTTCAGGGTTAAAGAAAATTTCAGCACGCCTTTCAGGACCAATAATGTTACCCAAGGCTAGATCAAAAATCACATTCAAATAATAAATCATTTGTGGTGACATTCAAATCATATAAATATTAACTTCACTGGCTCCTTGCCGTAAAATAAGTTTTTCCCGCTGCATTTCTTTCTGCTGTATGTGTTAATTAATAATTGATTTATGTGATTTTTAATGCAAAAGTTCATCGTTTCCGTATGAGACAAAATTTATGAGGACAAATGACAAATGACGATTGTGCAGAAATTCTTTAAGACACATAAAGTTTATAGGAAAAAGTTTCAGTTTCTCTGACTTCTGTTCCATTATTGGGGAAGCATTTGATTTTTTAAAATGACACTTTTAGGGGTAATATGACAATATTTATAAAATAGAAAACTTCTGAATCGTGATATTTCGACGGTCTCACCTTATGAGGAAAGGAATATCATTTGAATTGGTGGGTAGGTAGTGACCTTAAAATAGTGCACTTGCGATCTATTTTATGATGTATGTATGTATATACAATATTAGAGGATTTTAAGTAACACCTAAGAAGTGCTTGTTGGACAAAAACCTATTTCTTTTTTTGCTGGCATTTTTTTTTTTCGGAAAGTATAAGGAAAAAGTTTATTGAAACTTCACAAATTTTGTTTAGGGATCCACGAAAAGAAGTGTAGGGCTATACCAAACAATGGCAGAAAGTCGGTCGCGATTTGTCCTCATAGTGGTGGTCTTAGAGTAGGTAAATAAAAAAAATATTTTCTTATTTTGTACAATTTCCCATGGTACTAAACGAAGGAGAAAACATGAAGAATTCAAAAATTGTTAACTTTTTAGAAAAAATAACTAGATTTTTGGCTCGTTTTTGTTACTAATTATTTTTGAGAAAGCGCTCTTGAGACTGCTTGAAAAAACAGATTTTAACTCGAAATGTTGAGAGCGGTTTAAAAAACAAAATACATGTGACTATCTGAATATGCAGAAAATAAAAGATTTTTTAAATCTCACAAGATGCAAATCCCCCTTGATCTCTTTATCAAGGCAAAAAACAGTATCTACAACTTTTCGTCTGCAATCGGAATTGAACTGATTTCCATACTCTTTACAGCCAAGAAAAAAGAAAAAAGACATGATATAAGGCAAAGTTAGTGGTTTTAGGGCTTAACAAAAACCCAAATCGTTCAATAAAGCATCTAAGTGGTATGTAAGGTTAGTTGACTTATATCATTCAAGCATCTATAAACTTGGAGTAGATGACAACTTTCGGAAAAAAACTCAAAATGAATTGAGCTAGACACCTTTTCTAGATACTAATGATATTTAGCGATTTGTATTCAAATCTCGAGCTATATAGTATTTGATTTTCATTAAACCGATCATCTGAATAGGAAAAAAAATGAAGCGAAACTTTAGTGAGATCATATATTACCTATGAATCTTAACTATAAACACGACATTCGACATTGTCGACAAAAACTGAAAAGCAACGGACATCATAAGTGAATGCAAAAGCTCAAAGTAAGATATTGTAAATGAACCTGACAAGCATGTTGAAATTAAAAAGCTGAAATGACTTCTACATGAGGATGACAAAAAGATGTATTACAAAGAAGCAACAACAGAAATATCTAGACCAAAACAAGTATTTAACGAATGAAATGCTAGACAAGATAAGTGGAATGAATCGCTGGACAAGGTAAGGAAGAAGCCATAGTACGAAAATCAATGTTTTTCCTAAGCCTAGCTTCCATCTTAGGCCGGTTATAGACTTAGAGTTAAACTCATCATCTAATACTGCTAACCTTGAGAGATGATACAGTTGCCTAAGGCTATA
This sequence comes from Bactrocera tryoni, assembly GCF_016617805.1. Taxonomy (NCBI): domain Eukaryota; kingdom Metazoa; phylum Arthropoda; class Insecta; order Diptera; family Tephritidae; genus Bactrocera; species Bactrocera tryoni. Next base: position 19,178,984 of record NC_052500.1, read on the forward strand.
GGTTAGGTTAGATTATATAAAAGGACTGATTTCTCGACTCTACGACTATGTAATCCCACTTTGATTGCTAGAGACGCTTGTCCGTTGCAATGGCCACAACTCTTAGGTATGATTCAAAACGACCGTCGCATATCGACCAACGGCCCAGAGTTTGCTGCAAATTTATTGATGTATAGTATACTAATATCAATCCCCGCCAATTTACCAAGTTCGTACAATTTATGACAAGCGAGATGCTGGAATTAGCCTGGCAGAACCTGAACAGTTGAGAAGAAAGTGTTTAGATGTTTCCTAGTCATCTTGCTCATTGCTGAATCACTGCGTGAGTGCCAATGGGGTAGTGACCAGTTAGGACGCATATCATCGCGAAAATGAGAGCTAAGAGCTACCAGTGCAATGGACATTTTACGGTTTACCCTGGGCTAGAAAGCTTTCTTAACCCCAAAAGTGCTTGTTACTGCCGAATGTTTGCTAAGCTTCTAACAATATAAATGAGGGGAAAAAATCATAGAGAGGATTGTTTTTTAGTAGAACGGATCATGCGTGAATGACTTGGGTGTAGGATTTTTTGTTGTTCCGACAAAGAGGCCTGGATAATGACATTGCTTAACATTATTTAGCAGACAAACTAGGCAGAATTATATAACCTCTTCTCATTGCAAAAACAGGTGAACGTTTTCGGTTGATCTTTCGACTAGAGATCCAAAAAATTTGCAGTTATTATTTTTTAAAAATATAATTGAAGGAGTATTTGGAGATACTATCTGGAAAATTCATAATTTTTTACATAAATATTTCATTACAAATAACTTTGGAGTACATTTTCAAATGGCTAACAGGAATAACAACGGAAAATGGCAAATTTAAATACTTAAAATTTAATAAAAAGAACATAACTGAATAATAAAGGCAAAAACATACAAAAATAGTTCTTAAGTAGCGAAAATATAATCGAGTTTATAAGTAATTACATGTATTAAAATAAAATCGGACTTACCGAGCTGTATACAAAGCGTTTTTAAACTCCTCTATCAATTTCATTCCGCAACTTTTTCTATTTCCCACTTTTTCTTGTCTTTATTTAAACGCACTGCCTGCTTTTAGGCGTATATACACACTTCACTTCACTACACTATATTACACTACACTATACACTACACTTTTTCTTGCACACTGAGTACTTCTTAATAAAATACGTTGCTTTTGCTTTTATCTTTCGCATCGCCTTTTGCATTGTCAATTTGCATTGGCCGCTGGCATTTGCATTCTTTGTTATCCGCTTAGCGTCATCGCAATCGCTGCTGTAATTGTGCGCTTACCGCCCCAGCACTCGGCGCAGCACTCTTATCATTTGCTTTGCATTCCACTATTACGACAACAATAAAAACAATAAAAGTGGGCAATATATTGGCTGCTGCGGTTTCTGCGTGCCCGCATTCTGCCAGCTCAACACAAATGCATGACAGTGTATGCGTAAGTTTGCGAGTATTTGGTTTCACAGACGAGTTCTCTTCGTCCTTGCCTTTTAAACGCTGGCTCTTCATGCGCACATCCCTTGAATTTACATGTCTTCGATAAACAATTGGCATATGTTGCTTTATCTAGAGGAGCGCGCTAGCAGCTTTACAAGCTTTCAGCTGCCATATGCGGTAGCGTGAACTTTTTGTTGTCCATAATGTGGGATTAAATTGTTGTATTATAAATATTGGTTTTTATTTGCTTGGTTACGCAAATATGATTGTCTGCAGAAAAATGAAAAAAAAGAAATAAATAAATATGGAAATGAGTACACACAAATGTGATGTTGTACATATATAAATATAAATATGTATATGTATGTATGCTTTACATAAAAATAACTCTACAAGTTGTCTATTTACTAGTATAATCAAAGCTTGCTAATTCTAACCGAATTCCGCCCTAATTAAAAAATGTATATGTCGAGTTGTTGTCGATGTTAAAAATAATAAAATCCGATAGGTGGCGCTGATGTGAATATATTTCCGATTTTCTTTCTATTATAGTATTCAAAGAAAGTAAACCACCATTTTCTCATTAGTTGGCATTGACTATTCATATTGCGAGGTCATAATTAGTTGGATCGTAACGCTTAATTGGATGCCAGGATTCGTTCATAAGAAACTAAATTAGGAAGAATGTGATCGTTGGGTTTTCAATTAAATATTTATTTTTTATCATTTGAACGCTTCAAAGCTCATTCTACATGGTTTCTCCTGTTTAACAGCAACTACTGATATACTTTGATAAGAGTTCTTACAGGAGAGCGAATGATAATCAAATCTACAGACTCGTGGATTTATTAATTAAATATTTATTAAGTCGTTACTTTGTCTTAGCCTTCACTACTGATTTGATAGAAGAATCTGTCAAGAGATTTATAGAAATGAGATTAAGATTTTCACAGAACATAATTGAGGCTTTGCACTGCGACCTATGGTCCATTGTGTCCTCTCCTATATCACATATGGTCACAAATGTCCTGCACTCTGAAAAATTGCAGGAGCTTGCTGGACGCGACTGAGGTGATTGTGATCCCTGTCGACGTAGATGGAACCTAGGGCCTTGAGCCTACTTCTACAAATTGCTGGGCAGTCTGGAGTCAGGTGTTCTGGTGTTTCCTGTTCATGTCGCAAAACCGGCAGTTTGCGCAAAAAACTATGACCATGTTGGATAAATGCTTCCCGAGCCTACAGTGCCCTGTATAAAGCGCGATAAGGAGATGGATTTTGAAGTTAAATATCAGTGACGCGAGAGTCACACAGCCCCAGTCCACACAAAGAATTAATATGTTAACAATAGAACCTTAAGAATCTAAATATTGTTCATCACTTCTTTAAAATTGATTCCAAAAATGAGTGAATTTCATATTTTCAATTCCTTAAAAAAGTTGTAAAATATGTGTCTCCTACTGATTTATTATACCCTGAAGAGGTGCAACCGTCTGTCCACCAGTCCGTCTGTCTGGCTGTATCGACTTAGACTTGTAATTTTTGATATGATACTTTGTATGCGTCCTTTTTTCTCGAAGAAACTGCTAACTAGTTAGCTGTCATACAAACTGAACGATGAAAGTCAAGTCTTTATATGAATTTTTTTATTTGACAAGATATCTACCATAGCAGTTGGCATAGGTTATTGTCCAAGGCCACAGTAGAATCAAACAAATTGTACAGAGTGGACTAATGTAGTGCATACATATGTAGCTCTCATACAAAGAGACTGATTAAAATCAAGTTCTTGCTTGGAAATGTTTAGTTTTTTTTTTGTTTTTCAATACACTTGCCATAGATCTCTGCCAGGACGGCTCACAACAAACGTCTCGTGATGTTTTCTATTCAACGTTCAAATTGAAAAAGTTAACATAAAGCGAAGTTTTGCTCTCACTAATAAGTTTTGTACCCGATAGAGATTAACTGATATGTTCAAAAATGACAAGCCGACATCGGCATATATATATACCTATATATGAATATGAATAAAATTTTAATCGAAATATTTATTAATTTTATCGATTGAATATATGTTTTCTGATAGAAACTTAAAAGGACATGACAAGGTCTCATCCATATTACTTAAGAACTGATAGCTAGTGCGAAGTACCGAAATTTTGTCGGTCCGCAAATCAAGTTCTGATACTTTCACTGTAGATGATTAATATCTTTTACTCTAAATTATATATCTATTGGAACCTAAAAAATATTCATCCAACGAATTAAAGCGGAGGCTCAGGAGCGTCTGATCTCAAGCGGCGTGCTGAGCTATCATTATACTACTGTGATCAAATTGAAAGGTGAATTTTGCTCATTTGATCTCCTTCAAAGTTATGCCCTCCCGCTGCAGTGCACTTATGCCAACGAATTTTCCAGTTATCAAAGCACAATTGAGTCAAAACGGTGTCCTCGGAGTGGTCATGAGAATTTGCTGAATAGCCAGAAGTTACACAGAGGTAAATCAGGCGAATGCTCTGGTTGCGGCACGATATTAGTTGAAAATGTGGCGAAATGATGGTGCATTATCGCACTTCTTTGTTCAATAAATTCAGACTTAGTAAATATCGAAGAATTCACTTTTAGAGCCTCACAAAACGACGCGTATCTCAGATGTTATTGAATATTTTGTTCGCAATAGTCTTAAACATTTATTTTCTTTAGATCTAAGCGCTTAAAAAGGCTCTGATTCTCCATGACATATTTTTATTAAATTTTTTGATTTTTATTACTCTAAATTTATTCACACTAAAGATTTTTTTGAGGGGAAAAATATGGTATTTTGAAGGGAAAATATCAAGCCATTGGCATTGACTGAATAGTTCGCAACCCTCACCCTTTTGCTCCTGCTTGTTTTCGTTTAATTTGATTTCATGATCACATCGCTTTAGTGCCACATGCCGAGTCATTTATAACCACTTTTACCTTTCGCTTCGGTTGACAGTGAACTACTTGTAGTGCGCGTATTTTCACCGTTACGAAGCTGAGGCGGATTTCTGCAGACGTGCTGCTATCAACACAACTCTTTGCTTTCAGCACCAGTTACAAATAAAACAACAAAAAAACAAATAACTACAACAAAAAGAAAGCAAGGCAGCAACAAAAGCGTATGGCAACGCCAAGCAGCTGTAGCCAATGCAGTAGACTATTAAATTACTCAGCCGTTATGTACTTTTCAGTGTTGCAACTTGCTGCTTTCCACGCGTACAACTCTTCGCCTCTTCGCCTTCGTTTATGCTTTGCTCGGCTGCTTGCCGTCTGGCATGCAAATGGCGAATAAATCAATGTTGCGGAGCATAGCGTAACGCCATTTTTTAAGCATATAACGGAATAAAAGAAAATATAAAAACAAAAACAACAACAACTACAACAATAAATAACAAATTCATGGCTACTTTTCATATGCGACGTGTTTATTAGCAACAACAACAACTGCGTTTCTTTTCCTCGGATGCGGTGAGCAAATGAAGATTTGCATTTAAGTGTGTCTGTGTTTGTGTGTCTATGAACTTGCAGTTGGTGAATTGTAATGCGACCATTAAGATTTAAGAATAAATAATTTTTAATGCAAGCCAAAAGAACTATGAGATTTACATAATAGCGTCGGCTTGGTGGAAAACAGGCAATGCGAGGTTGTAATGAATTTATTGTGGATGTGTGCATTACCGTTATTTGTTTGTTTGTGATTGCCGCAATGCTGCGTGCACTTTGCATTTACTTGTGGGGCTAAGCGAGCTTTCAGAACTTTTTAATGGAGATCTTTGTTTACACGTCAGCACATGGCTTTTCATTGTTTGCGTTATTATTTATTTATGTTTGAATTTATGTGTGTTTACTTGCCGAGCCTATTTGGCGGTGGAGGCATGTAACTTGCCAAGTATTATTTTTCCGGTTTGAATTAACTCTACTTCGTCTTAATTTAGTACTTGATTTTCCAATGGGGCGCAACTCTCATTTATATATTTATATATGGTTGAAATTGGACTATTCGAGTTTGACCCCTTTATATCAAATATTATACCCACTGTGTACATAGCGTACTTAGTACCGAAAATGTACCTCATTATGCGAGATATCTTAAAGAGAAAGACGTATACATCTTTTTCAAAAGAATAAAAAATAAAATCGGTTAAGTACTCCCAATCGGGGAGAAATGGTGTGTTCATGCTTCTGGGTATGCATTTACAGTCGGGAACTATATGTCCACCCTTGCATCCTCTCCGCGCAACCTTTAAGTCAGATGCGGCAGTTAATTCGTTTGGAGCCTGCAGCCAGAGTTAAAAGATAGGAAGCTTCAGCGCGGCCACTCCGGCATATTCGGGTTTAGGGATCGCTGAAGTCTAATTACAGCATCTGTTCATCAGAGTGGATGATGGTGTAAAGGTTGACATCATCACCGTCCAATAACTATGATGGCCGGGACAAAGACGGAGTCGATGGATGACCGTTTAACCACAATCCGCATCAAAGCAAAATTGTTCGACTTAACATAAAGGCCGATAAGACCAAAGATGACTTTTATGAGCGGCTGGAGCGCGCTTAAGTCGACTGTCCCCGCGACGAGGTCAAAATTGTGCTTGGCGATTTTAACACCAGGATGGGAAAGAAGTATTTTCGGCCCAACAGTTTTAAAATTCAGCATCGATGGCAAAACTTAAAAACGGGTTGAGGCTGACCAACATCGCCGGGGATCGAAATTGAGTTGTCTTTAGTACTAGATTCCAGCAAAGGAAAATTCTGACTTGGCTATCTTTGGATCAAAAAGTTTAAAACCAGATCCATATTGGGATAAAGAGCACTAATCAGCAACTCGGTATACGCGATATAATTGGTTTTCGGAAAGGCCAAAAGAAAGGAATGGCGAATCGATGACGATGGATTTATGTTTCATTGCTCGACTGTGATGACGTCCGAATTGCAATTACACGCCTGAAGAAGAACAAAACAGTAGGGGTTACCTGGCGAGCTATTTAAACACGGCGGCGAAGAACAGAAAACATGGTCGGATGAAAGCAAGCCCAACGATTGAAACCCAGACCTGGAAATCTGGTATTGATCAGATATTAGCCATGTGCAAATCCTTGGAAAAGACCCGTGAAAAAAATATCGACACACACGACCATTTCGTCGATTTCAAAACCGCTTTCGATAATATGAAAAGCTGCCTCTATGCCGCCATGTTTGAATTTTAACTAATACGGCTGTGTACATTGACGTTGAGTAACACCAAAAGCTAAGTCAAGATTGGGAAGACATCACTGAACCGTTCGATATCAATGGCGGTTTCAAACAAGGAGACTATCTATTGCTGGATAAAATATAAAAACTAAGTCCGCATATTAGTGGTAAGTGAAGAATATAAAATGGCATTATAAAACGAGAACTTTTCCCTTATAAGTACGAAAGGAGAGTGGTCAGACTTGTAGATCACTTTGGTCCAACTACCAATTAAAATATTATACATTTTATTATTTAATTATTACTTGTCTTCGACCTCCGCTGTAGACTTTAGTTCCAGTAATGAGCTTATGAGCCTCATATGTAATTAGTAGGCGTTGGTCGTAAGAGTTCTTACTGGACATTGTTCAATAGACATTACTGCGGTAAGGATAAAAATTTTATCAGACGCAAATCGTCTAAACTGTAAAGAATGAAGTGAGGTGGAAACTTCTAAGCACTTTATGACTTTATGATATTAGCCGCCTTAACAATTTTGTGATAGGCTCAAAGCACTTTATCTATTTATGAATGTCCTTATGATTAATTATAAGAGTTTTAGGTACCACAACGGATCAGCGTCCTAAGCCTGTTAGGATCTAGTTTTTAACTTAATATATCTTCGAAAAAAAGAAATCTCAAGAGAGTTGTTCGACTAAGCCTCAAAAAACTTAAAAAATTCTTTCAGAGCAAAATTTAAAAAAAAATAAACTCAAATATCCAAGTTCCATAGGAGTTTAAAGTGATTTTAAATTCACATACATATATTTAGTTTTAATTTTTTCACATTAATGCAGAGAATAATTTCTGCCATAAATTAAAAGTACGCAACTTCATTTTGTTGAGCGTGCAAACGAGGACACTCAACTCAAATTCACATCAAAAATTCATCCAACCTGTACAATTTGATGACCTGTTTGACATTTAATGCAATCAACACGGAACACCTTTTCAGCGTCGTGTCCTGTTTTACTTGCAAAATGCATATGTGTAGGTGTATATGTGTGTGTGTGTTGGAGCGCTCACAGATCGCTGATTCGGTTTGATGATTACAAACGACCATTGCAATGTCCCACATAATTCTTCGTTTCCTGTCAGTCATAATTAATTTCTCCTACATGGAGCTAAGAGTTAGTAGAAGAATATGGATGTTTCCTATGTATGGGAGAATATCTATGTGAGTGTATACATATATACATGCTGAAATACATCAGCAGTACGGGCTTCTAGGGGTGGGCAAGTAATGAAAATATTTTAAATACTGCGCAGGATAAATTGAAAATGGACAACATTCTAAATATGTATTGGAATGTTAAGGAACAACACGGGATATTCATGCGACATATTGGGAGCTGTCCTCATTTCGTTCGCCACTTTGGAGTCGGAAATTAAGTGAATATGCGCAATTCACATAGCAATTATTTGAAGCGAAAAGTTGTAAAAGCAGATAGTGTGTTTAAAGGAACCTATAAAAAATTCAAAGGTAAATGAGTATTCCAAGTTAAAAAGAAATTATGGAAAACACTCGTCCTAATTGTTTTCTTGTTATTAATGTAGACAAAAGCTGTAAAATTATGATAGCTAACACTTCTCCAACCTGCTGAATGGCTGTAAAAGCTAAACACTAGGAGATGATGAACCCGATTCTTCAATCGATGACGATGAAACGGGCGTTCCATTGCCTGATCATGAAGAAGTTCGATTAGCAATTACATATACTCGTATGAAGAACAACAATGCGGAGGGGGCCTATGGATTGCCAGCCGAGCTATTCAAATACAGCGGCGAAGAACTGATAAGGCTTCTTTGCAAAATATGGTCGGACGAAAGCATGCCCAACGATTGGAATTTAAGTGTGCTCTGCGCAATCCACATAAATAGAGACTCCACAGTCTGTGCCAACTATCCTCAACATCGGATATAAGGTTCTATCGATCGTACTGTGTGAAGGATTAAAGCCCGCTGTCAATAAATTGATTGAATCTTATGATTTTTACTACATATTCACCGTACACCAAATCTTGGAAGAGACCCGTGAAAAAATAATGGACACACGATTTCAAAGCTGCTTTTGACATCACGAAAAGGAGCTGCTTTTATGTCGATATGTCTGAGCTTGGTACCTCCGCAAAAGTAGTACGACTGTGTAAACAGACGTTGATCAATACCAAAAGTTCCATCATTCATCAAGAAGAACCTCTCTCAGTCGTTCGATACCAAACGAGGTTTCAGACAAGGCGACTTCCTATCTTTCGACTTCTTCAATCTACTCCTCTAGAAAATTATTCGAGGTGCAGAGCTGACCGTCAAGTAAAAAACATCGATCTACGGAGGTTATTAAATGGTCAAAAAAGGGACCGACTGAGTGGGACTGTAATGCTTACAACCAGTCGGCTTATGATTTTAGACTATCTTCAGCCGTGGGATCACATTCGAACTTGTTAATAAATTCTGGCTGAAATGGCAATGCGACCGAGAAAAGGATACCAATGAGAAATTAAACTTATCGTTTCAATTCGCAAGTAGAAAAATTGGACCAAGGATTCTGGAATCAACCGTTTCAACGGCGACGAAATCTACATTCTCACGAACGAATCAAGGTGAAACAGAGACATGAGCCGAAAGAGTTTCGGCTAGAACCAGCAATCCCATAAACATTTTAGCAGTTGGGGCCACCGGTAATTAAGGCTATTCATAGAGACAATACCAAGCTTCTTAGTGATAGCTTACGCAAGCAGGTAATAACTAGACTTCAGTTAATATGAACTGGATACTCGGAAATATAAGAAGAGAGGGTAATGAGCAAAAGCAGACGAGCTGAAGCAATGGACCCCTGAAAAACACTCAAGTCTTGGAACACAGAGCATATCACAAAGTTAAATTGGTGTAGTTTTGATGGTGGACAGACCAAAAAGCTCCTAAATCCAGGCAAAAGGGAGCTTTGTAACATTGTATGGATCAACATATGGCATCTGCCTTGAAGATTCCGCTTTAAGGAAATGGGAAAATTGGATTCGGCAGAATGTAGATCATGAGCGGATGAGGATGAGACGCTGGAATATTATTTATGCGAATGCTCTCAGCCTTCAGCTGGATGAGACATTCGACAGTTTCCAATGTGCCAACCAACCTTCTTTTATTTAGAATTTTAGTTCACTGAGTTGCTAGATAAGGCTTAATTTGGTTTCCACAGGCTCAAATGTGGCAGCTTCCGGCTCAAAAATTTTTTTTGTCGGTTCTTTAAATGAATTTAATTATCATTATTGGGATTCTCTTTATCATAAGCTGGCTACAGTGTGGCTTATTTGTTGAGGCTACTGAACTTGAAATGTGCAGTGATTAATATTGCTAACAATTCAACAGTTTTTTCAGGATCAGATTATCAATATATTATATAATTCGACTTGCCAGTGATTTATAAGAAAATATAGATTTTAAATTTCAAAACCAAAGCCCTTTAACTCCCTAGTAAAGCATGAAATTAACAGACAACAGGGAGCTGTCGAAATTGCTGCGTCACTGACGCTTTAATAGCTTGCGTGAGTGACCCAAATAAAGAGCAACTTTACTGCAACGCCCCTTAGCTACCCTACGCCACATATTCCTCCTGTCCACTCAACCAATGCTAGCAAGCGGTTGTTGATTTGCACAGCTGTACTGTTATAATTTGTGTTGCTTGCCATGTAATTTGCTCTCTGCCATAATCGAGCTAGCTAACAGCGTGGAGCTGCTTGTTTGCCCCCATTTTTTCCGGAGTTTTTGCATTGCAATTTTTCCCCCATTTTCTTCGGAGTTCATTTCCTGTTCGGGCATATTGAAAAATGCGATTTCTCATTAAAATGTTGCCGTTTCCAATTAGGAGAATGAAGAACGAAAATTAAAATACTGAACTCGTAATATGGTCGTGGAGTTTGTTATGACAGGGCAGGACCATGCCAACATTGTTGTACTTTAAATATAACGTTTTGGATTATTTTATAGCAAGATTTTGTGGGAATAAAAGAAAGAAGAAATTTCAAAAGAACTTTATTAGAGTGCAAAGCTGGGATAGACGAACTGTATATCAGCAGAACTTTCCTTTACGGATGAGGTCAAATAGTTCAATATCTAATCAGTATGGAATGGAAATTGAGACTTCAATAAGAACTACTCCCAAACTGTCGACGATTATCCCATTTCCGAGAAGTTCTCAAACTAAAATGAACTGAGATGACTCTACTTTGAGAGAGAGAACTTCGTATCATGGTGCAACGACAATTCAAAAACAAGGAAAAGAATTGTAATGGGATAATGGAAACCAGAACTAACATCTCCGAACCTACTGTTAAGTTTAATGAAAGTCAGTTCGATACATTCAGTTCAAACCATTTGTTCCCACATTGAAACTACTTATTTTCGTCTTACATTTAGTGGATAGACTTTCTTGGTTTGGTACATAATTGATTCCTAGTGTTCTACAATGCGATTGTGACAGAGCTGGGCCCACGCTGTGGAAGTGGAAGTATCTTTCTTTACTACCTTCCGTTGCAGCTGCGTCAAATACTGTCGTGGAACATTCTCACGCTTGTTCTGGACCAATTTTAATAAGTCCCCAGTTCTTGTCTTGTCATAATTTGGACATATCTGTTTCGTTATCCTACCTTTGGTTGTAGATTTCCATTTGCTCTGGGCCATTTGCTTAAATAGCGTATTTAGATCCCTCTTGATCGTTTTCAGCGGACACAGTATTGCCTCCACCTCTGATTCGTCTTGAGATGCTCCTGACTTGGCCAACTTGTCTACTTCGTATCGTTGCCGAAAATTTTTCTATGGCCGGGAACCCAGATTATGGTCACGTGGAGTAGACCAGGCAGTGAGCTTAACTCTTTTCAACATTTGTGGACCACGCTTATCTTTGTCTTTGGCGACGATAAAGCTAGAAATGTCGACAGGCTATCTATCTATATATCACATATGGTAACACTCTGTATGCTTCCGTAGATATTCAGTAGAGTCCGCTTGGAAGATCCTATTAGAGTTTGATATACGGACGGGCACAGATACCAAGATCCTCGGAATATATCTCCCTGCCTATTTCGTAGTCCATTTGCCTACTCCTTCCGCTTGGAAAATACTAGCTGAGTTTGGTGGACGGATGGGCAGAGATATCAAGATCTTTGGAGTATACCCCTTTGCTTACTTCGCAGTCCATTTGCGTACTACTTCCGCTTGGAATATGCTAGCTGAGCTTGGTTGACGGATGGACAGAGATATCAACATCCTCGGAATATGCCCCTTTACCTACTGCGCAGTCTATTTGTCTACTACTTCCGTTTGGAGGATGCTAGCTTCGTTTAGTAGATGGATGAGCAGAGATATCAGGATCCTTGGAATATACCTTCATGTGTACTGCGCTGCCCATTTCGGGCCCGTCGGTATAGACGGAGATGGTATTCTCATTCTCTATTAAATTTCGTATCCATTCAAGTCTAGAGGATAATCTGATCCAACCTTGTGGGTTTCATCTATTTAGATTTATTTTGAGCTCTTTTAGCACTTTTCAAGTTCCAGATTGCTATATCCACAAAGGTGGTACCAATCTCTCCGTTGTCATTTACTTTACTATGAGAGTACTTTTTTGTACTCCTAAATGTAGGCAATTACAAAGATTGTAGAAGAGGAATAGGTGGTAAGACTCTGAACTCTTGAAAGTGGTATATTTTATTGATGTGGAGACACTTCAATAAATTTATAAAACCAATTTTACAGTCTCAGAACGTTTAAATATCAGCTTAAGTTATCCCCAGTCAATTAAATTTTGATTTATTCGCTTTTGTAGAAAAAATCGTACGCTTCCTAATTATTTACTCCGCCAGCGTAAGCCCTCATTACCTTACACCAGAAATATATTTGTCACGGGTCAATTTATAGCTCAGCTTAAACTCCGCATAGCGCGTTCATATAATCACTGGCATTCAATGCAATTTAATTTGCGGGTACTATGCGCCTAAATGTATGCGCTATAATTCAGTGAATTAAAAGTTTCGACATTTCGCCGAGCGCAATACATTTGCCTAAACTTTCCAGCAACATTTCCAACGAAAATGTCGCTTGCGCCTCTACGGAGCTCCCACGTTTCGCCTCTCGCTCCTGCTAACTTTGCCCAAATTCTCTCCACGCTTCGAACTACTTTTAGGCGGTTTATTTATAGTTGATTTGCCGCTCTCTAGGGACGTTTGCGCGCTGTTTTCCGGGTGTTTAAATTGTCTTGTCATTGAGTTGTCTGGCCGCCGACACACACAAACGGTTTGCACAAATACACATTTAGTCAACACTTGTAATTGTTATTGTTTTTGTTGTTGGTCGAACTTTTCGCCCGGCGCGATGTTCTGTGTTTGTGCGCCTGCCATTTAAATTGCAATTATTTAAAGTCCCTTAAGGATTTCCACTCATTATGTTAATTTTCTCCTTCAAGGCGCGGACACACACACACATACAAATAAATACAGAAATATACACATACAAATCTTTGCATACATATATAATATGTATATGTGTGTACTTATGCTTAAGTACTGTTATGCACATAAGCAAGTTTGTTCAAGCAAGTTGCCTGTTTCAGTCGCAGTTCTGTTTACGCACAAAAGTAGACTACGAATTTCGCACTACCCGCTCTCCTCACCTCTTAATAGTTGCGCTCCAAGCTTGGTTTGCTTGCGATTTTCGCTTTGTTCGCGCGCCGATTTCCGAAATTTATATACCAGCACTGTCACTGGCGCATTTTCTGTTCATTGCTCTTCGCATAAATGACTAGTTGTTGCTGTTCCTGTTTCTGTTCTTGTTGTTCTTTGCTTATTTTATGTGGATCGCCGTGGCTAAGAAACTTGCATTTTTTATCTGTTGCAGCGTCGCATGCAAAACAATTTAATTAAAAGTTTTGTGCTAAGTTCATAAATTACAGCAACAACAATGGTCAGCTGGTTGAGGTCACAACAACGGAGGGTTCAAAGAGTTTTTGTACAAAAAAATAAAAAAATAATAATAATGATAGTGGAAGAAATGTGTGCGAGGATCTAAAAGAAATATCAGAAAGAAACGGAAACAAAAAAAAAATATTGCAAGGGTCCACAATAAATGGAGAAAAGCGAAAAATATGCAGTGCGCGAAGCTACAGTGTGTAAGAAGTCCAAATTTTATTACCTTGTGGAGAGAAAAATGCAAATTTTGTGGTTACGGAGTAGCTCGGAGAGTATTTGAATATTAAAAATAAGAATTCTAAAGCCAAAAGCTCTATCGCTCTCTCTTACAAACTTTCTTCAGAGAATTTAATAAAAAGGATGTCGAAATGTTCTTAGAACAATATTATATAACGCTAAAAAATAAAAGAAATAAGAATTCCAAAACCAAAAGCTCTCTTGCTCTCTCTCTTTCATTCTTCTCTCTGAAATAATATAATAAGGATGCTAAAACGTTCTTAGAACTATTTTACCTAACCCTAAAATTTAATAAAAGTTAATATAAAATAGCTCTCTCTCTCTCTCCCATATTCTCTCCGAGAAGAAATAAAAAAACTTAATTAATATAGTTTTTGATAACAAAATATTTCTGGAGCAATATTACATAACCATAAAAAATCTTAGAAATAAGAATTCTAAAACCAAAAGCTCCCTCGCTTTCTTCTTCAATCTTTCCTCGAGAAAGTTAATTAGAAGGATACCAAAATAGTCTTAGAACAATATTATAATAAGTTTATAATTATAAATATAGCCCAAATAATTCTCTCTTATTTTCGCTGAGGAGCAATAAACAAAAATTAGGCAAAATGCTTCTACAGTTCGAACCCCCCTTTAAAAATAATTAAAATTGAATTTAAAAAGCTTAAAGCTTTTTCATTCCTGTATTATGAATACTTCTCAACAGTCCTAAAAATTATAAAAAAATTCAATGTAAAAAAACTCTCTCTCATATTCTCTCCGAGGAAAACTAAAAAAAATTGATGGCGAACGCTTCTAGAACAATTTTGAACCACCCCTTTAAAATACTTAAAATAAAATTTAAAAAACTTAAAGCTCTCTCTTTCGTTCTCTACTCGGAGAAATAAAAAATGTAATTTTTTATGCTAAAATGGATCTAGAATACGTTTGAACAGTCCAGAAAATTATAAAAATAAAAATAAAAAAAGCTCTCTTTGCTCGGAGAAATAAAATAAATTATGCCAAATTCTTCTAAAAAAATATTTAAAAAATCTAAAATATAATAAAAATTAATATGAAAAATTCATTCTCTCCTCGGAGCAATTAAAAAATATTATAATTTTAGATGCCAGTTCGAAGAACTCTAAAAAATAATGAATGCTCTCTTTTTAATTCTCTACTTTTCAAAATAAAATAATGAAATTCTTGATGACAAAATGGATCTAGAATACTTTTGAACAGTCCTAAAAATTATAAGAAAAAATTATAAAAAGCTCTCCTTGCTCGGAGATATAAAAAATTGGTGAACAATTCTTACAAAAAATATAAAAAAAAAACCTAAAATATAATTAAAATAAAAACGAAAGCCAGAAAGCTCTCTCATTCTCTCCTCGGAGCAATTAAAAAAGATTATAATTTTGCCAACTATTCCGAAAACCCCTAAAAAATAACGATAAAGGCTAAAACCCGGAAGGCTCTGTCTTTCTCTTATACTCTCTTCAATGAAATTATAAAAAACTATTATAATTTTGATGCCAAAAGGCTTTTCGAACAATGTAGAATAAACCTTCAGAAAAAATAAAAAAATGAACTAATTAATAAACACTCCTTCCCGAATTCATTACCCTCACAGTTATTAAAAAACTTCGTGCGCCACAAATTTATTTCTTAATGGCGCTTTCGTTGGTCAGCCATAAGTTCTTTTGTTTTATAACTTTTTGTTGTCGCTTTATTGCCGGCAGCGTTGCTGTTGTTTGCCTTATAGTTATTTGATTTGCATTTGGTAAAAGTTTTGGTGAGAAATTTGCGTGAGATTCTGGCAGCTTTGGCAGATTTTTCATTTGTTTTTTCTCTTTCTTTTACAAACATTTATCTTGTATAATTTTTGGCATATTTTTCGCTATTTCTTTTTATGGACTTTCGCTATTTACTTGCTTCGCTTTTCGCATCAAAGCAGCAATTGCAACACTAACATTGCCCTTCGTCGTGGCGCTCAGTTAAACCCGTGTCAATTGAGAGGCGAATTTTCACTGGATTTACACAATATAATTATTTTAGTTGGCCATTTAAATTACTGTGGAGAAAATGAGAGCAGAAAGTTATCGGTTTACGGTTGTTAACTGGAGTCAACAATTTATTGGTTTGAATGAAGGTACAACACCCAGTATTTAGTTGATATCAGGCGGTGATTCGTCGATTGGAATATCAGTTGGATGAAATTTAGCTTTAAATAAGGAAATCAGAAGAAAAGGACTAACAGAGCATGATGACGATCTATAATTGATCTTTAAGCAACAAGTTCACACCTCAGCGTTCAATCGTCTGCATTGTCTGATTATTTAAGAAAGTTATTAGAATGTTCGAAGAACGAAATATTTGAACAACGGCTCGTTTTGAAGAAGAATATCACACTTCAGAGCTACACCATCTCCTACAAAGTACATAAAAGAAGAATGTTCGTTAGAAAGAAACTTTACCAGAATGAGAAGATAATTCCTGAGTAATCGGTGAAAAGAGATTTTTTAGTATTTGGCCTATAATTTCAGAGGGATCCCCAATGTGGCAACCGATCTAGTGATCTACTCGTAAGGTTCTCAACCTTACAGCATAGACGCTGATAGGGCAATGGCCTATTAGAACCTGCACAACTAGAGATAGGCTAGCTTACTAAGGGCCAAGAGCTCACTGAATGTCTTGCGATAATCTTGAGCCAAAATAATCTTGCGACAGCGAACCGAAACTCAAATATCACCGAAGGTACTGCAGAGGGAAATTATCCTATTTGTCCCGTTTTTTCTCGGTTTAATTTTCAGCTCAGTTAGTCGACTCGAAAAAGGTGTTGTGCCCTCAATGGTTCTAATTTTTTCAAATTTATGTAATAAGGAAGGAGTGGGGTGTATAGCGCTTCGCAAGATCTTTGTTTAAATCTTTCGTTCAAAATCAAAAGGTACTACCGGTCCTTTTTCAGTCAAAAATGGCTCGATATACTTCTTGAAAGAAAAACTTTACGATAACTAGCTGGAATCGGCAGACAAAATGAAAGCCTATTCTGCAAGTTATTGCCTGTTTCGCCATCTCTTTTGTTAGTTAGGTTTATATCAGATAGGAAGTATGGTAGTATAACTGACTTAGATGGTTCGGCTATGTAATATAAGTGGACAACAAGAGAACGCGTAAGAAATGTTTAGAGCTCACAAAACTCATAACTAAATCAAATAAAAGAGCGATTAAGATGGACTGACGAAATCGAGGAAGACAAGACGATGCTTAGCATATAATATTGGAAATAAGCTGCAAGACGACCAGATTTATGGAGATCACAAGTGGAAGATCATAGGGGGCTGTAGCGCCAAAAGATTAAGACAAAGTATGGTAATAATCGCTGTACGGCAAATACCATGGTATCAGAGACACCTTGCGGAACCAGGAAGTCAGTGACGCTTAGTGGTCGTGCTCTCAGAGACATCATTTTCGAACAAAACTTTATTTTTTTGACACCGCCACCTTTTTGATGCTTAGAACTGACACAACGAGCATTAATCAGCGAACTCCTCAGCAAACCTAAATGTACAGCCACAATTTATGTGCGAACGCCGTATTTCAGCTGCTCACCTATTTAAGCAATTTAAGCCAAAAAGTCGAAAATCACCTTCAAAGCTTATTAGGACTTAGCTTATTAAATAAAAGCTTGCGACAACCACAATTGAAAATGGTGGCAACGGAAGTTATTAGGCGCACATCTTTCGAGTCCACTGGCCGACAGTGAGCTGACATTTGCGACGAGGGTACACTAAGCACCTGAGAGAGGCAGGTAGAAATACGCGGCAAAATATTGCGAGAGAACAAATTTACAAGTTTAGAATTTTACAAAGCAACAGTGACTGACAGTGAACCAATTTTCATTTTAGAATACGAAGCACAAAACCAAAAACAAAAAAAAAACTACAACATAATAAGCGCATTATTAATTTTTGACCCGAACGTATTTTGTTAATTTAGTAAGTGAGCGCACACCGAACGCTGGAGTGAGAGCAACAAATTCCCAACGCTAATTTCGAAAGTAAACACAAAGCTTTTGTGCTCAAACACGCTGCCACAAATGACTTGCCAACAGGGGAAGGGCGGTGGGGAGGCTGCAGCCGTCAGTGAAATGACATTATATGGTAGAGGTGAAGATGAAAAGTGTCCGAAGGGAAGTGAAGTGAAATGAAGAAATGAGAAATCTGACAGCAAACTCGGGAGCGGGAGGAAGAGCGTAGGCGGGAAACAACCAAAATAAAAGGTAAATGAATGTAACGGTAAACGAAAAAAGTGTGTAGTGCGACGGGAGACAGCTGGTGGGCGTAAAAATATGGAGCAAATGTACAAATGTCATATCCAATTTATTTCGCTGTACACCCCCCTCCACCTAAAACGGTGAAACTTGAAAGGTGAAAGTGACTATTACTTTTTCGACAATACAAAGAGCAACAAAAAGCATTCTTGCTTTGTTGCCGGCCAGATCTTTCCACCAACTTTTGAAGTAGCGCGTGTTCTGCATAGTTTTTCGCTTTTTTTGCTTCGCCTGCGGGTCAGCGCACGACCGATGTCCCTACCTTCAACCATACCTACTTAAGCAAGGCGCTGGTGTAATAAGTAAAGTAAGTAAAGTAGCCAAATAAAAAGTGGCAGCATTGGATTTCACTGAAATATACCTGCGGCGTAACGGTAAGTGGTGAGGGCAAAACTATGCAGCAAGTGCGAACAGCGATGCGCGCACAAAAAGTTACGTATACGCCATGTCGGGTGCGAGCCGATACAAGCAAGAAAATGAGAAATGTGAGCTGTCACAAAAAATGACAACTAAATTGGGGATATACTGCATAAAAATAAAAACAAATTAAATAAATTAAAAAGTGGAAGTAAGAAAGCAAACATCAAGCTGGCGAATAAGTAGAAATGCAACAACAAATTTACTTTAATGTGGCTCTGACAGAACAGCTGCTAGCTGTGCTTCAAAAATGGGTAATAAGGACAGTGCGAATGCAAAGTAAAACAATGTAGGTTATGGTGAACAGAGCATGGTACAGGCAGGCCAGTTTCATTCTCCAAGAAAAGAAAAGAAAGCCAGAAACTTTGTATGGGAAGATATGAAGATTATTGACTAAGACTTCGGAAAGCACTTGCCTTATGAAACTGCTGAAAAGCTATGCTATTTTCTTAAATTATCTTAGATCGGTGAGATATCTATTAAGAATAATCTCGATCTGTCATATTCAAGAGCATACATAGGAAAAGCTGAAATTAAATTAGAAAATATAAATGAAATTTTGAAACGTGGTGAGGTTAGAGAAGGCTAAATGTAAAAATTATTTATACAAAGTGATGCCACCTGTTTAAAAATTTCGTATTGAGTTCAATCCGTCAGATAAATGAAATATTGAAATCCGGAGTAAAAAAAAAAGAGTAGGAAGATTTTTATATTGAAAATATTTTTTGATAAAGTAGCCATATATTTGAAAAATTTACATTAAAAAAAATTTATGAAATTTCAAAATTAATATGGGTATCCAAAGCAGGAGTATGAATAAGCTTATGGACATGATATTACAGGCTTGACATGCCCATAGAAAAGGCAGATCGGTAGACACTGCTACACACGCCGTTATGCCATGACTGGAGGAAGCCCCCATGCTTAAGGAATATGCGGTGGGGTCATTTCGCGACAGTGAGGAAGTATTCAACAATATGCGGACAGGTTTTGAGTTGGAACGAACCTCAAGCATCTCCTATATTATCTTCTCTGCGACAGAACGTGCAATATGAAAGAAGCACCTCACAAGGTGGAGTTTTATATCCTTTACTCGCGATGTGACTTGTTGAAGGAAGTTCAGGAACCAGGTTGTTGGATGGCAGCATATGCAGAGCCTATGAAAATTTCGAGATATTGTTAATGAGCTGAAAACATGATAAATATTGGGAAACCCATGCATAATATACGTTGACGATCTCGACAGAAACATGCTAAAGAAAATCGAAACTCGATATAAAGAGCTACTTGGGTGCAAGACTGCAAAAGTCATGTGCAAAATGGTAGATAGGAAGTACACAAAATTCCTACTAGCACTCTATATAAGAGACTGTAGGAAAATTATGGGAATATTAAGTGGACACTGTCTGGTGGCGGGAAATGCCGGCAGAAAGTGGCTAACCGATCGGGGAGACTGCAGGATATGTTTAGAGCAGCGCATCAGGGAAGCAGTGGATAATTTCTTGTGTACTTGTCCCGCATTGGCAAGACACCGCTCTAAGCATCTGGAGTCTTCACTGTAAGATACACTGGAGGAGGTATCGACAGTGAGGAAGCAGAGTCTGTTAAAATTCGGGTCAAGCGCAGGCATCCTAAAGGATGACTACTTCTCTTGAACCTAGGAACTGAACTCCAACTGGTATCGCAAAGAACC
Source organism: Bactrocera tryoni (assembly GCF_016617805.1). Taxonomy (NCBI): domain Eukaryota; kingdom Metazoa; phylum Arthropoda; class Insecta; order Diptera; family Tephritidae; genus Bactrocera; species Bactrocera tryoni. Next base: position 19,199,324 of record NC_052500.1, read on the forward strand.
AAAACTGGTCTATGCGTGGCTTATTACCTACCAGTTTAACCTAACCTAACGAACTAACATAAGGGTATATCAATGGGTAGTTAGCTGGGCGGAAAGAGTGGCCAAGCCGTCAATGCAAATATCTTTCTTTGGCGGAGGGCGCTTGCTAAACAGCTGGTAGGCGGCTCTAATTGATATGAGTGGGGTACTGCGTACAACACTAACGATGGCATTTAATTCTACAAAGGTTGCTACTAGATTACGGAAAGCCGGACACATTTAGAAAATTGGACTGTGTAAAGTTTGAGAAGGAGTCTTTTGTCTCAATCAACTCTTGTTTCAGATTTCCAGACCACTGTAGTGACAGTTGTGAGGTTGCGAAAGCCTGCTACGCCAAAGTGGCTGAATTAGATATTAGGCAGTTCAATAAGTTTGTGGATGACTATAGGGGCTTTGTAGATATACGACGGTCGTTTTGATCCGTACTTAGGATGGACCTCACAACGGATAAGCGTCTCTGGAGGGTCTAGTGGGGTTATACGTGGTCTCAAGAAGCCGGGAAGCCGGACAGATTTAGAGCCTCAGAGTGGGACATTCCGAAATCCACTCGCACTTCGATTGTACCCCTGATAACTTGGACGGTTGGGTAAGATGTCTTTTATCAAGCGCTCTCAGCCACCTCTTGTTTCAGACTGCCAGACCATTGTAGTGTCAATTATGGGGTTGTGTAGGCCTAGTTGAGCAATGAAGTAAAGACTTAAGGTCGAAAACTTTAGTCGCAAAGGGTTGTCACCTAATAAATTTCTTAAAAATAGTAGTTCCGAGCTCCCAAAAATCTCAGCTCTAAAATCTCTTTTGATCTGGAATATTATTTGGACATTGTTTTGAATTAAGTAGATCATGACCAAAGAACACTTTACGAGGATCTTTTAACCCAATATTAAAGCCCAAAGTGGTTGACATAATTTTGAGGAACACTCAATAAAAAATTTATGAATTTACGTTTTTAGGATCACTTCACCCAAATTCAGTCATAGTGTTCAACCAAGCTCCATCCAAATGATGCTTACTCTGCAGATTTGTAGGTACGGAATGCCGGACTAGTTGGTAGAAACAAAGAAGTTCAAAAACTACAAAGAACGCGTTTTTTTACGCTCTAAAAGAGCAGATGTACGTGTATGTCCGTTGGTGTAACGTGGCAACACCCAACAAGTACAACACAAAGCGCGCAAATTTCACAACGCTTTTGTGAATTTATAATTCGCCGCCCTCATAAATGCAGCCACATACAACCATACCTAAACAGTGACATCCATGATTACCCAGAATAACAGCACAACACAGCGGAAACGGATGTGCCACTGGTCAACCGATTGTTTGGCAGCTGTTTGTCGCGCAATTATGGCAAATCGTGACATATTGTGGCTGACAGTTCACTCTGATTGTCATTTGGAGCGCGATGCAGGCCGTTTTTGAAATACAATTGCATGGCATTTAGCGCAAATGAGCGCGTGGATAGTGGCCGCTTCGCAAATGATAATTTATGGAAGGTGGGAGTGGATAGCAGCAGCAATTATTTTGACGTCAGTGGATCCCCATATAAGGTTGATTGAAATTGTGAAAAAACAACGATTCTTAATACTTGAAGAGTCAATTCAGAATTTCACCGAAACAATTGCCAAAATAATGGGTAGTCGAAAAATACCACCATACCAGAATACCACGTAAGCCACCAATGAAATTTGCGAAGTTTACGGATGGTGCTGTATCAGCTCATGTAGCACAACAAAGATTCTCTCGCTTCGGTTCTGGAAATTTCTTTGCGAAAAGTGCACCTCGCTCTGGTCGACCTATCGTTGAAAAAGTCGATGAAATTACGGAAAAGATTGACCACGACTAGGACATAAGCAGCCACGATATCGCGAAGGGACTTAACATTCAACAACAAACGGTTTTGAACCATTTAAAAGAGGCTGGCTACAAAAAGAAGCTCGATGCTTGAGTACCATATGAATTGTTTGTGAAAAATTTAATGAACCGAATTAACATCTGCGCTTCTTTGCTGAAACGAATTAAAATCGAACCATTTCTGAAGCGAATGGTAACAGGAGACGATAAGTGGATAAAATAGGACAATAATGTGCAAAAAAGATCATGGTCCAAGCGTGGTGAAGCTCTGCAAATGGTCGCAAAACCAAGATTGACGCCTCGAAAGATTATGCTAAGTGTTTAGAGGATTGGAAAGGAATTATCTACTGTGAGCTGCTCCAGCCTGATCGAACGATTGATTCTACATTTTACTATCAACAACTGATGATATTGAAACAAGCGATAAAAAAAAAAAATGGCCAGAAATGATCAACTGAGAAGGCTTCGTCTTCAATCAGAACAACGCTACGCCACACACATATTTGATGACTCGGCTAAAGCTGTAAGAGCTTGGCTGTGACGTTTTGATACATCCACCATATAGCCCTGACCTTGCAACATCGGACTACCATTTGTTTCGATCAATTCAGAACTCCCTTAATGGACGAAATTTGTCTCCCAGAGAAGCCTATGAAAATTACTTTTTGCATTTGGTCGACCAAAAGTTTTAATAATAATTTTAGACTTGGCAACCAGTACTCAGAAATTATCATAGCTATCAGAACTGAAGTTCTTGATTAATAGCATTAACATAATCCCACCAAAATAAGGAGCTCAATTTCTTGATTTTAATATCAGAGACAATAATTACAAAAATATTAAAGCACCTTCACCTTTCTGCGAGAAAAATCTTTAAATATGCGCATTAATTTCATGCAACATCTTTCAGCTTTTATACAGCTTGCGCTTCTTCTCACATTACTCGCTGCATTTTGCCACCCTTTGACTGTCCCTTTCATTGGCGTCGATAAATTGTGCATCAGCAATTTCTTAATAGTGTCGGCGTATTAATTTCACTTCCGTTTTCATAGTCTTACCGGCTTTACTATGGTAATTTATCTCAGAGCCGCCAAGGTGTGGAGCCAGCCAGCAGGCTGGATGACCGGCTGTTGAACTAGCCCGCCTTGGCAGCTAGTGTAGATGAAAAGAATATTTAAATTACTCTAAAGCTAAGATAGAGAGCCAAAGATAACAAGCAGTACAAGTATTCTCTACAACAACAACAACGTTGTTTTCGCTGCAGACTGATTCTAACCATTGAAGAAGGACACACGATTATGCAAGCGTGCTAAGGAAGTACCAAGGTCTCGTTTAAATGTGTAAGACGAACTTCTCATACTCACATTGCCACCCACTTTGCCATAATTAAATTGCATTTAAGTTTCTCAATAAATTAGCGCAACCAATCTTAATTTACACGGACGACTGGAAAGGGATAATAAAATGCAGAGGAATTTATGCACTCTGCCGGAGCAGCACTACAGTGTCGCTGAGCCAAATGGTATGGAAGAAGTCTGGCAAGCGGTAGTGTTGGTAAATCTGAGGCAGTGTGAGGTAAGCTTAAATTTTTAAGATTTTCTGCAGAAAAGTGTTTGACTTTAAGTACGGTAGCTTGCGCTATTTGGTAGCAAGAGCTTCAAAGTGGGTTATAGTTCAAGAGATAAAGGTTTTATTGGGATTAAGGCTTCCCACAGCGGCAGTTTACTGGTGGACGGAAAATATCGCCCAACACAGACGCACAAGCTTCCGCCTTCGCAGATCCTATACGAGATCCAGACGCAGAGGAGCTGCATCCCTGGAAGCCGAGCAATACCAAGCCAAAAAAAGAGGCAAAACGATAAATAGCAGAAAGAAAAAATTTCTTGGGTAGAAAACAGTAATGAAGAAATTCGGTGTTCGAGCAAAGCCACCTGAATTAACCGCTGCCAAAATGGATCACTTCGTAAAGGCATCTTCACCACATAGGAAAAAGCGCTGGGGACCTAGAACAGACCCTAAAACTTCCGCAAATCCCCCAGCTCACCCTCGAAGAGCTGCAACTAGCCACTTGTTGGTCTCCCACTGCCCGGACGGGATCTCAGAACGGAATATTTTTTGAGCCCTGGAAAAGCAACGACCTGTGTTAATCAGTAAGAGAAAAGGAAAATGAATTGAGATCTTCTAGGCACTTCACAGAAGGTGTATTTGCGATATTTATAAATTATGAAGAATAGATGGGTACCTTCCAGGTAATTTAGTTCTGTGAGAATCTGATCATCTTCTAAAATATAAGTTGTAAGTAAATTCTACACATAGCAGTTGTGGACATATAGCCGGTAGATTCATTGTTGCAAATATTGCTATTAGACTCCTGAAAATAGGATACATTAGGATCTCAGAAAAGGCCATTCTGAAACCATCTGTCATTTCAACTGCATCCCTGATAAACTGAACACACTTCTTTGCTTACATACCTACGAGGGATATGTGTGTAGAACGAATACGTTAAAAAGGAGTAGCAATAAGATTTTTCATGGATGGATCGAAGCATAAGCGGAAAGCCGTAAGATGAGTCTTTTGTTGAAGGTTCACAATCAACGCCTGCTGCAATCTGTAAGACAATTGTAGTTTCTTTAAAGTATAAGTAACAGCTTTCAAGGTAAGGGTAGATGTACGATTTTCAAGGGCAGCAATACAGATCAGAGCTAGCAATACAGCTCAGAGCTAGTCAAGGACTGACAGCCTCCTTAGCAATAATCTGTTTCGATAAGAGAACTAAAAACTCTAAAGGCGATGAGCTTCTCCAAAACACGTCAAGTTGTGAGTGAGTCGGTTCACCCGTGTTCTTTTGCATTCTGGCATTGGATTAAAAGACCTTAGGTGAGCCTAAAAATCATTGTACAGTCCTTGTAACCCAAAGTGGAAGTATGGGGATCAATTGAATTGCTCGTTCAAAAATGTTCACGCCGCAAAAGAGAGAGCTCTAATTGGGCGCTGTTCTTAAGTTATTCATGTGATGAGACTACAAATCAATCCGGACTTCAACTTTTAAGGCTGTATGGATAGATTGAGGTGGAAACATATCGGGATGTTTCCATTTCGACAAACCAAGCCCAATTTTCCGCAATTGATATTAGCTGCCTCAACAAATGCGTGACAGGGTCAGGTCAGCAGTTGATGGCATCACACACGACTGCTATTCTCAGCTATTCAAGAGGAATCCTTCGCGACTCCATCGCACTTGGTAATTTACCTAACCGAATCTATATAAATACTCACTTTACAATTAATTCAAGAAGAAATGCAGAGGCATCGAAACCTGACTTATATATTTTAAGGCGCACTTCTGGTACTCGAAGGGTTAATAAACGACTTTTTAGCTACGAACTTTTGTAGCAAAGAATAGGAAAATTAAACCCCAAAAAAGTTCAAAATCATTGAACAGCACTATTTCACCACTCAACGGTTTCGCTTAGTGCACTAAAGCAGCTCTCTTCAGCTTTTAAATTAAACCAAGGATAAGTCAAAGCAAACATTGACACGACGACACTCAGCACAGACACGCACACAAACACACACGTGACAAAGTGAAAGGCCGCAGTGTTGTGAAAGTTCGGTTGCAGCAACAAGACAGTTGCTGCTGTTGGTGCTGCACCAGTTGGCAGCTGCTGACATTGCAGGCGCAAAAGGGCGACGAAAAAAGTGAAAGAAGGATAAGAAAGAAATTAACGTCTCGCCAGAGCTATAGCCGGAGCGGCAGAGAATTGCCGCCGGAATTTTGATGAGGCATTGCTTTATTGTATGCGTGAAGATGATGACTTTCCAAAGCAGTCGGCGGCTGCAGCAAAGTTGTTGCAACTTGCAACATAGCCGGCTGACGGTCCGACGGCATGACAAGTAGGTGAGCAAGCAAGTGGCAGCTGAGACTGCCTGACTAGAGGCGGTAGGCGAACGAGTTAGCGAGCATATGGCGTCTGTCTGCCAGTTGCGCACACTTTTGTTGTTGCAGCTGTACATATATATATATATGTGTCTGTGTGTGCGTTGCGCAATGTCGCAGTCTCGTAAATTTTGAGTTGTCGCTGGCGAGTTTAAGTTTTATCTTGCTATAAATATATTTTCAACGAAATATTTCATATGAAATAAATACCGTAATGCCGTTATCAATGCTTGTATATTCATGTGGCATGCAACTTTAAATTACTCACGGCATTTAAATGTTCAATTTTACTGTTTAAATGTTCGATTTCACTTTATTCGCCAATTTATGGCATTCGAATGGTATTTTAGAATTCACACAAAATTCATCAAATTTCCGTTAACGGTTATTAGTCATCAGCTGTCAGCCACTCTTCTACCACAAATCAAATTTAATTAAATTACACTTAATTGAGTTTAATGAAATGAAAATAAATATTTTTACTCGTTCAGCAATTCGTGTGGCTTCATTTGATTGATTTTTGCCGTAATATTGTTTAGTTAAGCACACACACATACACATGCATATGAAAGTCATAGAGAGTCATGTTTAGAATGCTAATGCGATATTGAATGCTTTTATATTCGTTGTGTAATATTTGCATGATTTTAAATGGTTTTAAATCCAAAATATACATATACATATCACATACACATATTATGCATACGTGACTAATTTGCTAAATTACTTTAAGTGTTAACAAAATAAATTGAGTAAAGAGTTGGGCTTTTTAAGTGATGACCAGAATTTTTGTTTTTTCTATAAAAAATAACATTGACGCACTTCATACCCAAAACATTAAGCAAATTCATACCCAAAACATTAACCAAATGCATACCCTAAACATTAATCAAATCCATATCCAAATCATTAACCAAATTCATACCCAAGAAAATAAAAATTCATACCCAAAACATCAAACAAATATGTTGAGTCAATCCATAAGCGATGTTGAGATCGACTGCTATCTCCCTAAGGCGAACAATATGATTCTCAAGCACAGTTATTTTAAGTTTTTCGATGTAATTGTCAAAAACAGAGGTGATTAGACGACTCGCATGAGGCTAATTTTTAATGACTTCACGACCTTCATTCAATACTTTGTGCCACTCAAATACTTGTGTTGGCGATAAAAGAGACTCTTTAAAACATTTAGGCCACATTTTCAACGATTCCGAGATTTCCACGAAAATACCAAATTTCAAGCGAACTCGTAGTTAAGCTTTTCCCATATTAAAAATCGCCAGACAAACTTTTCGCATCACAAACAAACAGCTGGCAAACGTACACTAATGAACATAAGGAGATCGAAATTCACACGAGTGTAAAAAAGGCCGGTATCATTAGGCCATCATTAGGCCCTTTGAGCTCACGTGTAATCAAGAAATTAAACGTTATCCAGCAATTCAGCGAAGTAAAAAAACCTAAACATTTTCAATGCCAGTCGGAAAATGTCTCTTATATTAGACATTGGGAGCTGTGGAAAATATCTCGTCTCATCCGGCTGAAAGCTGGGCATTTGCATAGATGATTTTCAAGCGTCTCATTATCATCTGCACATGCTTTGCACCTCACCGAATTCACTTTTCTAATTTTCTGAAAGTGTGATCTTAATGTGCCCTCTAAAGACCCTTACAATATTACTAAGTTACCTTTCGTTGAAAAGTATAATCTGGTTGCTTGTGTTCCAAGACCAGAGGTATACTTCTAGGTTCCCTTGCTTAAAACAATACCTAGAACAGAATTAGAATTAGAACGCCTGCATAAATATCAATGAAATGAGATTTAATTAACATATTCAATAATTTTTTGTGAAAAAAGCTGCGAAAAAACTTGACTTGATCCAAATTATCAAAAAGAAAGTCAACTGTTTCTTCGCAGATATATAGAACTTTTCCAGAACAAGGGGACCAGATATCTTTATGCTTTCAAAATTGAACGAAAATTTACGAAAATTGTCTATATACTATACAAGTACATACATGTTACGTGTTGGGTATTTACGAATCGAACAGATAAAAATCTGACAATCCAATTGTGTGAAGCAGGAGGTTCAACATTTCAAGTGAATATGAATATCAGGAAGAAAATAAAATATGGGCGTGACTTTTTGAAACTCAAAAGTCTGATTTCAAACAAAAACAACAATGTGGAAATGAGGACTCCAGTATCTATTGTCGACTTTTGACCGAAATTATCGGTCAATGTATGAGATATATATTTGAAATTCAGAGAGAATCCCTTCCTGGAAATAGTATCCAGGTAGTAGTAAAATTGCTTGGTTTCCGATACTTTGGTTGACGTTTTACACCTTAAGGTAAGGTAGAGTATAAAATGTTCGGTTGCTCCCGAAAATCGCTCTTGCTTACTTGTTTTTTGCCATTTTTTACAAATTTCACGATAAAGGGAAAGATCAAAGAGTATATAAAGATTAGCTGGTTGTAAGAAAATTACAATAGCATCACTGATCTCACTTTTACACTCCAGTTGCCATCTCGTAATTCAAATAAAGTCTACAAATTCTAACCTCAGAAATTTACTCTAAACCAAGGAAGCAAAAATATGTTAAGTCAAAATTAATTACTACGATCATGTTTCAGTACTGTGGAAGCTATTTGTGTTCTAAGTTTTAGAAAATAATTTAAGCACTGAACTTCAAATTCAATATTTTTCAATGTTTTACGTAGAAATGCTTATGGTCTAAAGTACACTGTTTTTGTATCCTTCATGTATATTCAAAGGCTTTTAGCCTACTGTTCGCATTTTCAAATAGGAAACGCTTTATATACAAGTATGAGCACACGGCGGTGGTAGAGAGCTGCAACTGTTCAAATATCGTAAATACTGACAAAGAGAGTGCTTAAAGGAAAGAGAGTGTCCTTCAGCTACATGTGCTGGAAATCGTAAACAGAATGTTGCGCAACATGTTGCTGCAGCTAAGTGAGGTTGCGAAGAGTTTGTGAAGAGTTTATTGACTTTAAAAATGTTAAATGGGCAACAATGAAATTTATCTTTTAGTAATCTTAAAGAATTTAATTATTTATTAAAATTAAATAACTATAATTAAAATAGATTTAATAATTATTTATTGAAGTAAATTTTAAATAAAAAAATGAATTTTGAGTATCTACATATGCCAAAATCAATTATACAAATTTTCGAAATTTTTTTCAAGAAGAAAATTTACTAAAATTCTTTACTTATAATTAAAATTAAATTAAAATTAAGTAATGATGTAAATTTTAAATTAAAAAATGCATTTTAAAGTGTTTTTGTCATAATCAGTTATTTAAATTTTATGAAATTAACAATTTTTTTTTTGTAATTTATAAAAATTTAATAATTAAAATTTAAATAAATTTAATAATTAGTCAATAATGTAAATTAAAAAAATTAAAATAAGTTTTGAAGTATCTATGTTTTAGTATTAAAGACAGTTAAACTAAATTTCGGATTTTTTTTAAGATAATTTAATAATTTAAGGAAATTTAATAATTATGATTAAAATAAATTTAATAATTAATTAATTTTTGTAATTATAATTAAATGAAATCAATAATTTAAATACTTTTTTAAATCTTAATTCTTTAAATTACAATATTCATTTATGTTGTTAATTTCTTCGGATATGTTGAAATTGTTTAAAGTGTTCTCTAGGAATTTCTATTATAAATATTAAAATTAAAAATAATTTTGAAGTATCTATTTTTAGTACCAAATTCTAATAATAAAAATTTTTAAATTCTTAAAAAAAATAGTAATTCACAAAAAATTTAATAATTATAATTAAAAAAAAAAATAATTTTTTAACTATTAAAAAGTGAAATGACCACTTTCCTTCAAGCTTTTAAGTCCTTTGAATAAAATAAAACTTTAAAAAGATTTGTGTCAGTACACACAGACGGAATTTTAGATTTTTTCATGAACCGAAAAAATTGTGGTTCCTTTAATATAAAACTAATATATTTCAACCTTTCAGTTCCCCATTTATATTTTATAGATTTTTCAGAAAAAAATGCTAGTAATGCCTAAGCTTTGTTACGTAACATTATATTGAGAATCTGCTTAACTCAACACAACATTTCTCAATTTCCATCGATTCAGTATTTTTCTCAAATTTTTTCACAAATTCCATAAATTCATTATTTTTCTCCACTTAAAATAAATAATATATTTTATATCCGCATACTCACACGCTCTCCTAAAATAGCACCGCTGTCAAAGTAAATTAATACATAACGGTACTACTTTTTTCCCAAATCGTGTAATAATCGCCGATTTGCCCCAAATTTATAGACTACTATTGGGGGTGAGGGCGACAAATAAAACAAATTCCATAAAATCAGTGCAACAATGACTGACAAAAGCAATAAAAGTATTACATGAGAAGCGCACACACTCTAACACACACTCATATAGAAATTCACAGACACGAAACGTTTTACGAACATGCCAACGAATATTAGCAATTGCAATGCGGCAAAAGGATGTGTGGAGGACAAAGAGACTGGAAAAAACACAGGCGACACTGGGCAACGGTCAGTGGAAAGTATTTTTATAGCAGCAGGGATTTAGCTGCAGGGCATAAGTTAGCAACTGCTTATGAAAGAATAAAAACAAAAGCAAAACAGAGAAAATAAGACGAGCGAAGTCCGAGCGATTGGGGCATGACATGCGAGCCATCCGGGTGGAACTATTTATTTAATGATGTTTATGATATGACATTGTTGTTTAGCGATGGAACGTGCTCGCTAGGGGAGGCCAGTCGATGCTTGGGACGGCAGAGAAGTGAAAAAGAAGAAAAATAGCACAAATGAGTACGTGCATGCCTTGAAGGCGAATGAGGGGGTGTGCTTTAAAGTATTTAAATGGAATGAAAAAAAAATTATGGATATATAAGACAGCTGAATAGGTAAGATGAGAAATGTTACGGAATTTTTTAATTGCATGATTTACGAATAATTTTTGATATATAAATGTGCATGAAAAAGAAGCAAAGAAGTTCAAGAAATAATTACCACTCTTCGAAAGTCTCTTCTTATTGGTTCAAAGTGGTTATTGATCATAAAAAGTGAGTTTCTTAGAATAACATTAAGCGAAAATGGCCGCGATCAAATCATGATGAGCCGGCGCAAGCAGCATTGACGGTCAGGAAGGTTATGCTATGTGTTTGGTGAGGTTTTCAAGGACTCAGCTACTAAGAGTTGCTATCCAACGGCCAAATTCTTCATTTTGACCTTACTGTCAACATTTGGACCATTTGATGGAAACAATAGCCCTGGAGCGGCTAGTTTTAGTAAATTGGAGAGGAATTATGTTTCATCAGGACAGTTGGAATTCGACGGTTCTAGTTTTTTGACTAATAAAAACGAGGGGTTCCAAGAGAACGGTATATGTTTGATCTAAATCGGATCATTCTAACTATGCTTAAAAAAATTTTAAATTTATTGTAAAATAATTATTTATTTTTACTGGTCCTAAACAAAACACACTGGCTAAGAAACTGGAGTTCAAAGAGTGGCCCTAATCGGCTTCTGTCGTGCACTAAGGACAACCTATGGCACATAATGCCATTCTACACGTTGTTGCATCGCAGAGCTTTTTCCTGGCGGTCCCTTCTCAGCTCACATACGATCGATGTTAAGAGGAAGAGTAGGAGGAAGAGTATTTTGTCGGGAGCTCTCCATCAACTCTAGTTTCAGACTACTAGACCACTGTAGCGTCTTTCAAGCAGATATTGCTTCTATTAAGGTAGCAGTAGATGTACTGCTTCGAAGTGCAGCTTTCTTCAGATAAGTGTGCATTCACTCCGATAGCATAAACTCATAAGTATAGTTGTAATCTTCTTCCATATTAGACTTATATTGCTGTCCGGCACAGTCATCAGTCCAGATCAGTATGGAAGCTCAACTGGTAGTAGTTTTGGCCTGCTCCCGAATGCGGGAAGAACTGACACTTTCGTCATTTGAATATGGAGGTGGCATTACAACCGGGTGCCGGGCCTTAATTACGCCAGAGGTTTTAGATGGGCCTCAAACCGTACCAAGGTAGTTAGTGTGTCCATTCCATACAGCCAGTTGGTACTGAAAATGCCTGGCCTGATCAACACATTAATTAGATCCACTGTACTTTTGGGGTAACGCTGTCGTCAGCGGGTACCCATGTTAAACACACCGTACGTTGTTCGGTCACAGCGGAATCGGAAACTGCAAAGCCGCTGAACTTGCTCGGAAGGGCACACGTTCCTTTATTTATCCGTTTTCTTGCGCACTGGCGTTAGAAATTTGGACCTCCAGTGAGCTCAGCAACCGCTAGTCAACAACCAGAATTTGTGGGGCTGCAGGATACTTCTGTCCCAGATTGAACCGTAAGAGGCACTCCGAACTACCGGCTATTAGCAAAGTCAATCCCGTCGCAATGATAGGTGTTCTGGCAGGACACAGTCCTCTTTTTTGACGCTCTTTGCCAAAGATATATGGAGGAAGGTGAGATATAATCATCTCATCTTTCAGCACACTCGATCTATGAGGATATAATGATCCACTTTTAGCAGTTTATGTCTAACTTAAGGAACAAATATCGATCGAAGTGAGTTCCATCGTTTCTGAATCAACGACCTAACTCTAACCTAACAAAGTTGTTGGTATTTTTACAGAGACTTTATAGGAGCTAAATATTAGCAAAAACGTTCAACAGCACTATTTTTTTAATAAATCATTTGAGAAGTAGTTATACTTTTCAGCGAAAAATCTGTCTCTAAAAATATGCCAATGAAATATTCAATTAAGTTCTTATTACTTTTTTATTTTCTTGGCTAGATGTGAGCTTTGCGCTTACGCAGAGACTATTTTCACCTAAGCTATCAGTTACTAGTTCTTTACCAGTTCCTTACCACTGCTTAACTCGCATTACAAACAAGTTGAACTTAGAAAGTTTGGCAAACATTGTACCCACGGTAGAGTGAAGTGTCGGAGTTGCATTACACTTTTTAATTAAATGAGATTAAAATGTGAAAGCAAACTGACACAAAAGCAAAACAAAATAAAAGAGAAAAGGAGAAACAAAATAAAATCAAAAGAAGTGAAAGCAAAACACCGTTGAAATACAAAACAAACAAGCAAAGAGTGCAGCGCATATTCCGCTACAAAAACACCACAGTAAACACATAATAAAACAACAACAAAAACAAAGGCAACACAAAGTATGATTCAAACACACGAAAACCCAAACAAAAACAAAATGGAAGCAGCAACAATTATTGCGCCACTAGCAACAAAACCAGCCAACAACAACATGCCACAGCTGGTTGCTTCCAACCAAAAACAGATTTGTTAAGCAAACATGCAACACAACGCCGAAGATTTTGCTGCATGCTGCAAGTCGCCACTATTTTCGTCTGGCGCACACGTTACATTTTAAGTCCTTGTTAATAATTAGCCGCTGTAATCCTTGCATTATCCTGGCATTCAAGTGAAATGTGCTGTGTGCATTCATTTCGTTGTGTTGCATGCAACTGCTTCGCATGCATTCGCCGACTTAATGCCAGCGCCGTCTTCTTCTGCTATTCCGTCTTCTAATTCCTTTGCTGCGAATTTCGCTCGCAGTGAATTGCAAATGCATGAAGTTAGACGCAGTTGGGCGGAGGGCACACATAACGGTATAAATATGTAATGCTTGTTTTCAAGAGAATAATTAAGAAACTTTTCACGTAAGCAAACATTGATGCAAGAAGTTGCAGGTAAATGAAAATTTTAACTGGATTTTAAATAGACTTAGCGTTGCTGAAATGAATTTAATACAAGCGTGAGGATAGAGTTTGTCACCTGCGGATGAGTGTGCGTAATCTGCAGGATTTTAGAAATAAATTTTTGAAAGAGGTTTAGGCTAAAAACTAATAAATATTTTAATAATTTTTGGTCCTTGAAAATCGACGATTAACAGTCAAAAATCTTACTGTCATCGTTGGAATATCGGAAGGATCAGTGAAAACCATTTTAAAAGATCATTTAAGCCTAAAAACATCAAAGCTCGATTGGTTCCAAAATAATTCAACTATTTCGAAAAATAGTGTCGCGTTAACGTCCGTAAAACATTGCTATCCGACTACCAGGATATCATAAAACGTATTATTACTGGCGATGAGACATGGATTTATGCTCAAGATCCGGAAACAGAAGATCAATCGGCCGAAAGCAGTTCAAAGCCAAGGCTAAATTGACAGTTTTCTTCGATTACCGAGATGTGATGTACTCTGAAATCCTTCCGACCGGCCATACTGTCAACAAAGTCATTAAGTACTTCACATACAGAATTCTAAGGATTTCAACTTAAAAAACATCAAGATAAGGAAAAAATTTAAAAGGTCATAAAAAAAAACTGACACATACGAACGCCAAGCCCTTTGAGGGTTTTACCATACTGACCTAGTACCGTCACCCTTACTTGGAATTTCTCACCCTCCAGATTAGCTGTTGTACTGTGTAGTAGATCGTGGTGAACGTTCTTGATATTTCAGTTCGCTACATAAAAAATAGGCGTGTCATGAAGACACGCGATAGAAGTGAAACTGAATGATTGGATCTGCAAGGATTATTTAATTTTCTATGTTTAGAGGGAGAGGAATCGTTTTAATCAGGTGTCAAACACTTCTTGATAGTAAGCGATCGGGGAATATACAAAGCCATTCAATTTCGACAATGTTGGAATTTTGTCTCTCCTCAAAGCCTGGCGACAGCTGGTGCATGCCAGCTCATTATTACTTCTGAATTCTGGAAATTTTTGTTGAATACGAATTACATTTTCAACGGATAGAGTCTTCAAGTCATTTTTAAACCATAATCTATCACATACACAACACGTAAAACCGAATGGATTATTTATAAAATCACGGTGAAAGTTCTTATGTCCAGTTTTAAACTTATTAAAGTCTGAATATTGTAATCGATCACCACTATGTACATCACAATCAGGAGGAGGATGAGTCGAAGTCGTTGCTAATAGTTCATTCTCTGGATTATTTACACTATCGTCCACACTGTCACGTAAGAGGTTAACACGTGTTTGCCTCCGTACCCTGCTATCTCGTTCAATTTCAGTTCTATTTTTTTTCCGTTTTCTATTCTGATCAATTCCTTCACTCGCCCGTTTTTCCTCCCGCCACGTTTTTGTCCTTTCTGCATCCGACTTCGGCATATTTGCACAAAACTCTCGATTTAAGTAATGAAGACACGCACAAAAAGAAAATACGTTGCTTATGATCACTGTGTTAGAAACCAACTGCTGTTTTCCGCGATCGCGACGCCGCCTGAACGCAGAGAATGACATGAAAGACAGAAAGTCTTCGGTCTCATTCTCGCACGATACACGAAGGCCCCTCGCTCTCGCCGGATAGATGAGACGTAAGGTATTCCGTCTCACTCTCGCTCGATTCCCGGAGGCCTCTCACTCTTACTTACTACGTTAGAGCGAGCGTCACCAAAAAGGTCGCCGATCGAGATTTCAAAACCCTCCCATAAGAAGGTTTCACTTCAAAACATTAATTATATCAAATCCGAGGCCTGTCTTTTTAGAAGTAAGACAATTGTCGAACAGTTCAAAATCTGTTCTTAACTTAAAAGTCTTAACTTGAAACTATAGGCGAATAGTCTCCTAATATATTTCAACTTCCTATAATAGAATTATTACACCTAAGTAGATACTACGGCCCGTTGTCGCGTTGACATTGCTCAAAAGATGTTGAACTCAGTCCGCGACGACCCAGATCTACTCCAAAGGGTCATAGCTGGTGAGGAATCATGGGTTTTATGGTTACGATGTGGAAACTAAAAAACTAAAGCTCAATCACTCCAATGGAAGCTGCCGCATGAAAAAAGAGCGGCAAGTTACGTCGTATGTGAAGGTTTTGCTAACATGAGTTCATGCCAAATGGTCATACAGTTAATAAAGATATCACTTGCTAGGTATGCCCAAATTGCGCGAAACAATTTTAAGAGCTTTGAGAATTGGAAAAAACACTGGCAGAAGTGTAATATATCTTGGGGTTATTACTTTGAAGGGGACGAAATTGATATTCATGAAGTCCCGTATACCACTGCATTTAATGTGCTACTTTAATAAGGTGGGCATTAGAAGAGAAATGCTGAATTAAGCCACAGAGAGTTCCTTCATCTCTACAAGGAACCTGCAAGACATACCTGAAATTCGAGCAATAAATATTTCCGATAAATATGAGGCACCGCTAACCGCTAGTGTTAAATTACTGAAGCAATGCCATTATATTGAATATTGCTACAGAATTCGGACTAAACTAAAAAAATTCCTGGTGAGTAGTCGAATCCTGATCAAATACCAGCACCCTACTTCCACGCCAGCAGTTGGGCTATCTGTTGTTCATCGATAGTAAGGATGATGTAATTAATTTATTCAGTAATATATCCAATTAGGATACAGTCACAGGAACAGTGCTCTTCTATGGGCACTAATCTTTAATACCGTGCTCACAAGCACAGAAGAAATAAAGAAGGTAAACTCAGGGTACATTGCCGGTTTTATACATAGCCATAGAAGTCATTGAAAAGTGGATGAGTCAAGACCTTGAAGCACTGGTTTTCGCTTTCACTGAAACTACCCAACCAATCTTTTCATCTTTTCAAATTGTTTTTTGTTTCTTTAGTAATGGAGTCGAGACCACATCACAGGTATTGGAACACCTTCACTATAGAGTATTCCATAAAATAACTTTGTAGTAGTAAGAATAGCGAACGAACAAAGTAAAAGTTTTTCATATAAGTAATTGATATGGATCGGTCGGCTTGTATGGTAGCTATAAGATATCGTGGTCCGATATCAGCGTTTTTGACACATGTGTACAATTTCAGATCGATATCTCGAAACATTAAGTACTAGAGTTCGCGTATACACAAACGTACAGTGGAACAGAGAGAAGGATAGGGCTGAATCGACTCAGCTGATCATTTATCACATACATACATATAATTCAGAGAGTCGCCGATGTTTCCTTCTGGATGTTACAAACTTCGTGCAAACTTAGTAAACCCCCTTCTGGATAAACATACATATGGTATAAGGATGATGACTGGGTATTCACTAAGGGGATCTTATGTCCAGATAGTAGTATGGATTCGGCACATTGTTAGATATACCCCGAGGATACCGACTTGTTGGAACATAACTTCTGGGCATGACAAGCTCTCAACCATTCGAGGCGAAATATCCGCCAATTTTCCATTAAAACAACACAAGCGATTTTAAAAAGAATAACTATTCTGACATTCGAAAAAATATAAATGTGAGTCACGGCTGTTTTGCTATTCCGGGAAAGTTTAAGTGAGATGGAAGAAGAAATAACCGCGTATTTATAAAACAACAACAACAACTGTGAATATAGAGCAATTATATTCTACAAGGAAATATAAATGTTATGCCAGAATTTATGTGTTATGTAAGATAACCGAAACACCCGCAGAAAAATGAGCGCTACCTAAAAGCAAGCATCTGTTAACCAGAACCGAAATAGGTAGACAAGCTCATACATACATATTTATGTAGCGTTTTACATGCTCTAATAGTCAAAACGGGCACGAGCACGAGGACTTGTCAGGCGTTTATTACTAGAAGCAACAGCAGCATTTCATAACCAGAACTACAACTACCTATTAGCGGCACTTTAACAACTATCCCCTGAAACTAGACACCAACAAGTACGTACATACACATATATATGCTCGTGTTCCCCACTAACTGCGAGCGTAATTAATTTCTATAGCTATCAACCGACATCATCATCGTCTGCGCTAACTGGCGTTGCCAACAGATGCTCACATACATATCGACATACATGTATGTACAAAGATTGCGTCTGGAGCTGGAGCTGGAGCATGCTGGTTCTAATTGAAAATTTCATATTCAGGTCAGGAGCAAGTCAGCTTTGAAATAATGCTAAAACGCGTGCAAAACATTCGGCCAAAACTAAAGCAGGACGTCAGAGTGCTTGCCACCTATGGGCACGCGCGTGAGTTGGTGGTCTGCCAGGAAATGTACGCTTCGGCGAAAAGCCACTTATAAAGAAACAATTAACAACGCGAAACTGGCAAGCTGCTGAGCACAGGAATTATTGAGTTGAAGCAGAACTGGAAGGAACTGCGAAGGAGTACGGGTTTAGAAGAGAGTTGTGGCTGAGCTGTACGGCAGGTGCGGAAGTAAGGACCAAGGAAGCAAGGCAGTGGTGTGTGTGGCAAATGAAAACTGTGCGAAATTATGAAAAATAAATATACTTTTTTTTTTAATTTTTTTTCCGGCAACTCCTGAAGCACTTGCGGAAAGGTAGCAATTTCTAGCCACATAGCGCTTGCAGCAGCCGCCCACATCGTCAGCAATTTTCCGCCGCTCTGGTCTGCGCTTAATGAAATGGGCAAGGCAAGTGGCGCGCAACTTCAAGAAGCTGCAGGAAATTTCGAAGAAAATGTAAGAACCGCAAACTACTCGGTACAGCAACATAGTACTACAATTATAACAACAAAATGATATTGCTGTTGCAGCTAAAAAGAGGCTGGGAAAAATTGAGTTTGAGCGTGTATGTGTGCTTGTTGTTGCTGTTTGCTTTGGTTGTTGCGTAAACAGGACAAGTCTGTTGACTTTAGCTGCTCAGCTGAGCAACTGGGATTTTGCCGTTGCGACTGGAGTACCCTTGGCAGTGCTCGATGTTGTAGGTTAGTAGTTACCTGGTTACATAAGAGCAAGTTGTGGCGTAACTTATTAATTTGTGACTTTTGAGTGGAGGACAGAGTATTTTTTGATTTTTGAAAATTGAAGGTAAAGTTTTTTAATGCCATCCAGAAATTAGCGAGTCATTAATGAGTTAGTTATGATGGGTTAAATGAAATCAGAGTACTATAGACTAACGTAGGATGATTGAACAATGTAATTTTTATACCCTGATCAACACATATTAAGTTTGCCACGAAGTTTGTAATACATCTGTATATGTATACAATGATCAGCTCGACAAGCTGAGTAGGTTTAACGATGTCCGTCTGTCCGTCTATATACAAGCGAAGCAGTCTTTCCGGTTTTTAGATATCGGTAGGACTCCCAGAGGTTATCTAGTGACTGATCCCTGGATTATACTGAAATTATGGAGGGAACACTTCTCTTCTGCAGAATGACAGTGGAAGCATAACACCAGGTGAACCCGATTCCCCAATCGATGACGATAGTGGATTCCATTGCCTGAAGAAATTCAAATAGCAATTACCTGTCTGAAGAACAACAAAACGGCGAGGGCCGATGGACACGGCAGCAAAGAACTGTTAAGAAGCGTGACTCAGCGTTATTGTAAAATATAGTTTTACGAAAGCATGCCCGACGATTGGAATTTAATTGTGCTAAAGTCCTCTCTCGATGAACAAAAACCAAACTCCATAAGGCACTCATTATTCCCGCCGTGCTATATGGTGCAGACAACATCTGATGAGTTGGCGTTACTAATTTTCGAGAGAAAGGTACTGCGAATATGAAAATAAAAGACAGCGGCTACGCTGGCTTACACTGGAATATCCAATTAGCGTCACGTAGCGAAAAGAAGAAACGACTGGCGCGCTATTGTAAACTCGGCTATAACCGCGTAAGCGTTGTCTACGCCAATAAAGAAGAACAACTTCTCAAACTCATCCTGCAAAATAATTAAATCAGGAACAAAGTATGCTTTAGTTCCAATTAAAAATGGTCAAAATGATATCAGAATGATTAAAATTGATGTAATCAATGAGACTGTAGTAAATCTACCAGGATATCATTATTAAATCTGGGATCTAATTAGAGACTTAACTCTAATTAGTTGCCTACAATTCCTAGGTTAGTTTTTTCAAAAAATAATAATAACTTTATTCTCACAATCTTAACCACTATATGTATATGGGTTATTTCTGAGTAAAATAGTATTAATTTTGGGCAATATTCCAAAAAAAATATTTTAAGTGTTTAAATCTTAAGAAAAATGTAAGAACTTAGGCCGTAATATGCACGACTTAATCACTTCCAATCAATGCTAAAGCTTATAAGTTATATTTTTAATCATACATGACTAAAAGGGTTGAGACTTAAGAACTTGGTGTCCTTTGACCATCAACAATCCTTAATATGACCATTATACAGGGTGGGCCTCTAACGTTTTAAATTTGAATTATCTATATTTCAACATTGGAAACGTCAAAGACCATTCGGAAAGTGACAGATATCCAGTAAAAAGTCTAAAATTTACGAAATGGGTCGCTATTCACTAGAACAAAACTGGGAAATATTGAAAATTTGAAAGTTTGACCGAGGATGGTCAATTTTATCGAAAAATTATTTTTTCGGACGAGGCTCATTTCCACCTCGATGGTTACGTTAACAAGCAGAATTGTCACATTTGGGGCATAATCAGCAAAAGAGGTGATGTGAATTGGCCTCCCAGAAGCTGTGAGTTAACTCCGTTGGACTATTTTCTGTGAGGAGCTGTTAAAGATAAATGTTACGCCAACCATCCAGAAACAATTCAAGATCTAATGTACGAGATTCACGCTGCTGTAGCTGCCATAAGGCCCGAAACCATCGAGAAAGTACTCGTACTCCAAAATTGAAAAATATCAAGCCGTTTTTTCTTTATTGACTTTTTAAATTTAAAATTTTATATGGCCCACCCGTTACCATAATACAAAAATTAAGTGAGTGTAGTATAATTAAAAAAAACTTCAAAATAAAAGCAGCTCAAATCATTAAAAGCAACCCTCACGCAAACATTCAGAATAACCGCTATTAAATATTTTGATTAAGTGTGAATTATAAATAAATAGATTAGCGCTGTGTTTTCAATATATTAAATAACCATTTTTTGCAGAAAAGTCAATATAAACACGATGTACTTTGAATTCAGTTGACTATTAATCTCTCTACAGCGCACACAATAAATTAACACATAACACTTTTTATGTGTCACAACAGGAGGAAACTGAAAAAGCGCTTGGAATTTTTTAGCCCAAAAATTGCAGCGATTAATAGCCAAAAAACAAATCTGCCATTTAAACGTCAATTTGTTAGCATATTGCTAAAATGGATTGCATATGTGGCGAATTTTCAAAGGCTAAAACGATATTTCGGAAGAATATCGTGATGAAGCATACATACAAACATACATTTGTGATAACAACAAGAGTAAGCAAAAATAATATTTTGCTGCAGTAGAAAAGAGAAATAGTCTGAAAAAATAGTGGTGCCTTACTACAAATTTCGAGACTAGCTTCGAACTTATTACAAACGGTTGCAGAAAGGTCAGTTGAATTTTTTGCTAAAGAACTGCTTTCCTTGTTGCTTAATTATAAATTGCATGAATGAACTTAAGGTAAATTTACTATTCCCCCTTCAAGTAGTTGAGTAGGAGTTCTAAAGTTTTGCAGACGACTGGAAGTCTCACTTCTTTTAAAGAAACTGGCCCAAGCTGTTTTTAACATCCTGATTTGAAGTGAAGATTTTCTCATCCAAAAACTTGTCCAGAATATGATCGGTGTTGTAACACAATCCATTCAAGCTGGAAAAGCTTTTGACGAGTTATCAAACTTGTATGAGGTCTCGCATTATATTGATGGAACACTACATTTACTCTAATGATCAATTCTGGCCTCTGCTGTTTTAGTACATCACTTAATTTGTCCAGCTGATTACAGCACACTTAAGAATAATTAATTGTTGTTTTGTCGGAAAAAAGCTAAAAATAAAAGATCTACTTGAAATCCTACCACACAGACAACATAAGCTTTTTTGGTGATTTTCGGCCTTTGAAATGGTTTGAGCTGGTTCATCTTTTTTAGACTAAGATGTCTTAGGATTTATATTTATGTAAAAACCCTTATTTCGTCGCCACTAACAATGCGCTTCAAAAATGAACAAAGCAATTTTCGTTCTGTAGGAACATGGGGAACCCATATGTTAAGCTTCGAAATTGATCCTAGGCGCTTCATGTGCTTTTGAACGGTCGCATTAGACAATTGTAATACCTCAAGAACCTCTCGAGCTTTTTCCGCACATAATTTTCGTCTTGCTTGAACTGCATTTTTAGCCTTTAGATGGTAAAATAGGAAATTATGCCGAAAATGCTCGTTTCGATCTTGCATCTTCGATAGAACTATTCCAAAAAAAATTAAGAAAACTTTTTACAAACAAGCCTTGCTAAATCAGCTGTTTAAATATATAACGGTAAAGCGGTTAAGTGAGAAGTTGGTTGCAAAAAAATAGCAGATCAGGTTGTCATCCGACGTTTTCGAGCCAAATTTTGTTTAGCGATGAGGCTCATTTCTGGCTCAATGGGTATATAAAAAAACAAAATTGCCACGTTTAGGTCAAAGAGGTCAAGAGTTAGTATTTCAACAGAAAAAACAACGGTCTAATGTGGTTTGTGGGTCGGTGTAATCATCGGTCCATATTTCATCAAAAATGATGCTAGTCAGAATCCTCAAAAAATAGATGCCAAGAATATTCTTTCGAATGATAATAACATTCCCTATAAATTCGAACTTTCTATGTAGTTTCCTTAAACTGGTAAGGGAACCTCGAAATGGATCACTTTTTGTACATGGTACATACTATATACCTTAAGTGGAAGAACAAGGTATCTTAGATGTAAGAATTTCCTGTGGGGGATATTTATTGGAGAACAAATTTTCAGTTGTAATGACATGACAATGACATGAAGTGCTACCTTTGTCTCCATGTGTTAGAAACAATCTGAAATGTTATAAGAGATATCTTCAGTTTTATAGTTTTGCACGGAAAAGCGGTTATTAAATTTCTCTCGAAGAGTATTTAATATTAAAATATTCTCAAGCATTTTAAGACTGCTAATAGTTCATAACTTTTTGTAGGAATGAGTTAAGTTATTTTACCAAGGTAGGATGTTTGACAGGAAGTGCTCTTAATTCAGCCTCGAAACCGGAAACTATTCCCAGCTCAAAACGTTCGATGTATGGAGAATAGTAAAACACCGAAGGTATTATCAACTGAAAATCTGCAGTGGACCTATGCCAGTCATAGGTAAGGTAAGTGGTGCAAGCTAACCCTCCGATACTTCATAAACTTCTTTTACTTAGTTAGACAAGGAAAAAATTTACAATCGAAAATTGTCAATCGGAAAGTTCTTAGCTTTCGTTTAGGGAAGGCAATTGAATCTTATCTTAGGATTATCAGCTTTTATATGAAATTAATATTTTTATAATCAGCTTTTAGTAAAGTATATTGCTCACGAATTTTTAATACTTAGAAGTAAACGTTTGAGACGCCAAAAGAAATCAGCATGACGAGCTGAGTTGATAAAGCCATGACCGTCTGTATAGTATATGCGCGAACTAGTCCCTTACTTTTTGTGATATCGATATGGAATTTTTCACATGTCCTTTTTTTCCAAGAAGCTGCTAATTTGTTGGAACTGCCGAATATTATACCACTATAGCATATAGCTGCATACAAACTGAACGATCAGAATCAAGTGCTTGTATGGAAAAAACTTTCACTTGAGAAGATATCTTCCCGAAATTTGGCGTGGATTATTACTTAAGGAATTTATACAATCTCTGAAGTAATTGTGCATATCGGATAACTATAGCATATAGCTTGCGTACAAACTCAACGATCGAAATTAAGTGTTTGTATGGAAAATTGTTCATTTTAGGAGATATCTTCGTTGAGAGAATTGTAAATTTATGCTGATAGAAATAAGGTTACGTTATTATATGATATTCAACATTTTGTAAATTTATAAAGAGGCATTGAGATAACTCTTTTGCAATTAAATCTTCTATAAATGTAAAACGCTTAAGTAGCCGACGGTTATACTTAGGTTGAAAGTATTGAAAATTGCAGGAACCTGGGATTGAATAGAAATCTGCTAAAAAGCATAGATGGACAAAGAAAATGATTAATAAGGCACAGTGAAAATTAAACCAAAAATAAGCCAAACTATTTTCAGATCTTCCATTAGATTAGAGAACCTAAAAAAGAACTAAAGTAGGTCCTATGGGTGAGTTAGGTCCTATATTCAATTATGCATCAGATTATAGTACCGTCGAAATCTTGATAGATATTCACTGGAACATTTATTTAACCGGTACATAACTGGTACTTAAGCGGAAGTGCTGCATGAAACAGCACCAGGAAATATTAGTGCGCCAAAATTGACGCTTTGCGAACACTAACTGTACCACCACATATGCAAATATATATAAGCTATTGTTCACACACACATAGCCACACACACAATTTGGGGCCAGCATGTGCATTAATCATTCGCGCCATTATTCAACGAATCCAAAACGCCAATGCAACACGAAAAATCCATTATCGCAAAACAGCCGAAACGACTAACTGTGAATTGCATATAAAAATTCAAATGCAAAGCCATACATTTTTAACTGATGCACACAACCGCATACATATGCATACATTACAAGCAACTTCGCTTATATATGTACATATATGTGTGTGTCGCGTTGGCAAATGTCCTTTGGCGAATTTGCAGTTGACTAAAAACCAAGCGACTGCCTGCATGGGCTGGCATATTTTGCGAATGAATGGCATTGGCGGGAATTGCATAACAAAAATTGCATAATAACATATGCATCGGCGGGCAAACATTGATAGGCAAACGTTTACACGGACACACACAAGTACACATATGTTCAAACACTATGTTATAAATACTGTTACATGCCGCAAGTGTACAAGCCACCAGCCTGCCGGTGTGTGCCGCAATTTTTCTACGCTTCCGCGCGTTGACTGCTGCGGCGGCTTTGCTGCTCGTAAATGTTTGATTCATGCGACAGACTCATGAATTTTTCAGCCATTCGCCATTTTTTCGCATTTTTTTACAACAACCTTAATGCTCGCACTCACATATGAATTACGCTATGTGTGTGTGTGTGAGTTGTTTCTAGAAAAAGTTACGCCACTGCACTTTTGCACATTTTCCAGTCGGAAAATTTGCATTTATCGAACATATGCCGAAAAGCTGGCCAAATTGTAATATCGAAAAAAATATAAAAAAAAACAAAATGAAAAAATGAAAAAAATTAAAAAATAATATAAAGATCTAATAAAATAAAAAAGTCAGAAAATAATATAAAAATTAAAATATGAAAGCCCTTACTTAGTAATAAAATAAAAATGACAATAAAATAGCCTATGTTTTTCGCATTTTTCACTGCTTTGCATTATCGCTGCGCTGCCAGAAGCGCTGCCAGAAGCGCTGCCAACGGAAATTTGTATTTTTTGTCTGCATTCTTGCGTAATAAATTATGCAAAAGGAACTTATTTCAAGTGATTATTTCTATGTTGGCGCGCACGAGGCAAATTCGTTGCCACAATGAGACATATTAGCGATATGAGGCTTTTTAATACCACAGGGCGTATACGTAACCTCTGGAAAATAGAAATTTTTCTCCAAGTAAAAAAATGAAAGACGATATAACGGGTGGTCCCATCAAAGGTACTGTTTTAATAGAATTTTTTCGACTGATCACGCGTGAGTCGAGCTGTCATGTTATTTTTGTTCAGTATTGTTTATCATTTCATCATAGAAAGCCAAATTTGGTCAGCGATTAGGCCCATTTTTGGCTCAATGAGTATATACACAAACAAAATTGCCACATTTAGCAACCTGAGCAACCTGAAGAGATTTTAGAGCTGCCATTTCATTCAGAAAAAAACGGTTTGGTGTGTTTTGTTGGCCGTAGGAATCATCGGTTCATAGTTTTTCAAAAATATGGTGAAAAAGTAACCGCCATTGGCGACCGTCGCACCCTGATACCAAACTATTTAGTTCCTAAAATTGAAGCTCGTGATCTCGGCGACGTTTAGTTTCAGGAAGACGGCGCCACTACGGTAAACAGATAATTTCAAGTTTTGCGAAGGTCGATTGGCCACCAAGATCGTGTGATATCAAGGGTGTAACTTTTTCCTATAAGGATATGTAATAAAGTCTATGCGGACAATCTCGCTTCGTTTAAGTCCTTGGAGCGATCGAGTAATCGAAAATTGGACTCAATGAATGGACCATCTGAATGGCTGCGGCCAACATTTGAAAGAGATAACCGAGAAACTCCTGTAGTTGAATATTAGCTATCGGCAAATCACTCTAAGCCAATAAAAAATCTGCTTAGGTGCTTTACAAATTTTTGCTATTTCACCTAGATTCGATGGGTTTTATCTTGATTTGACATAAGCGGCATATTCGAGGAGGAAGTGTTGAAATGATTCTGACTCATCTTCTTCAAAACAGCTGAAAAAACTGACATCCAAAAAGCTCTTCAATCTTACGGTATGAGTCCCGAAGGGACAATGTACATATGAACTCCACGAACCATTGAATGGTGGACCTTGCTAAGAGAAATTAGCTTTCTAGACATTTTTCGATTTACTCCGGGCCAAAAGAACCTTGCGACTGCACAGTTTCTTGCGATACCGGCAACCGATCCACTCTACACATAAATAGCTCGAAGTTAGAGATAAAGTGTCTAGATATTCCTTCACTAATCACGATACTGGCCTTAAGTTCACTGACTATGCGAGTGAACTTAAGGCCAATATCGCTGCCCTACTATCGGAGTTAACAGTCACCACTCTGAAGGAGGCTGCTCTCGGAAACTGTAGTTCTGCTGCTATCTTTATGACAGCCACCTCCGCTTAGATAGCGCTGCAGTAGACAAGAAGCCTAAAACTGTATTCCATCAGTTTCAACAGTGCACTCCTCCATAAACCTTCCCCGCAAGCTTTGATTCATTTGTAAAACAGCTCACCGCCTCCTCCACCGAATCCTTCCCCCATGCCTCCCTCAAAGGTATATGAGTAGAGAAACGACAGCCAGAGCTAGGGTCGGCGACATGGTAATACAAGTAGATTGAGACATCTAAGTAATTACTCAGATTCCCTGAGCCTGAGAGCAGCTTCTCTTCTCCCTTTAGAATAAAGCCAAGCCTTATAAGAGAATATTTGCGATAATTAGCTAAGCAGAGGAGTGTAAATATTTGATTAAGGAGAATCCGTTTATATGATTTTGTTCACAATGTTATTGGTCAACATGATAACACCGTCCGTTCTAATGCAATCCTAAATTTAGCTATGATGGCAACCAGAAAGATTTATTACAACTAGTAACAAAATTTAGAATCATTAATAGAAACTGGTGCAATTCTTTACTAGTCTTCACATACATACTGTATCATTTACCTTTATTGTTCTCACTTTCAAATTAAAAAGAGTACTCCAAATTAATCTAAAATTGTTACTAACTTAGTAATGATTGCTTTGCACCACTTCCTTCCTATCGCATTTGCTCGCTATTGTTCTTTTAATGCCAGCATTCTTCAGACTACGAAGAACTAATACAAACGATTTGCTGCCTTGTTGGTCTTGTCTTTCGATCCATTCATTCGCTTCATTCTGCTAACCAATTTCCTTGGTTTGTTGTTGTTGTAAGGATACGGTGCTCAAATGAACAGGAAACTAACTTTATCCTTGCCCACTTATTGTCAGTATTGAATTCGTGAATTCAGATAATGATGTCCTTGTTATCAACTTAATCTGCTGACTCTTGCTTTAGCCCAAACAACCATGCGAGACAATGGGAAAGTGAGAAGGAGCTGCTTAAATTGGCTACTTGCTTTCTGAGCGACGAACATTGCTTTACTTATGGAGGTAATTATTAAAGATAGTGACAGGGAAATAGAGACAGCTGAGGGCAATTTAAAAGATTTATTTAGTTATCGAAAACGGATTTTTATTGTAGTGCTAATTGACAACTTTAAGCATAGAAGATAGTTGCCAATAATGATTATTGTTAAATACATGTTGAAAGGATGCGATTAATGCCTATGTCATTAGACAATATATATTAAGTACGCATAAAATTAAAAATTAAACACAAAGATTATGCAGACCTATAAACTAATTATTGCTCTCGAGCCATCAGTTGAATGTAACTATCCCATCCAAGTGAAAGATTTCGGTATGAGGTGAATCGGAAATTTGCGGATGACTTTGAAGAAAAGATCTTTTAGCGATATCATAAACCATTTCCGGGATCAATGACTTTTACCGATGTCAAAACAAATTTCGAACATCAATTAAGAAAAAGTGCCTCTAAGCGAGGTCACAAACCTTTTTTGAGTTACTTTTAGCGAGGTCAAAATCCTTTCGAACGTTAGTGCTTTTGTATGACCAATGACCCGTAGCGAGGTCCATGACCTTTTGCGAGAAATTATATGGTTTTCATGACTAAAAAAGCCTTTTGCATTCTTTTATAGTAACAACTCATGGTATCCAACAGCAATTCCGACATCGGCTTAGTGGTCCGAGGAATGTTAGTGGAAGATGGTAGATCACAGAAACCCTTAATTATGACTTTTCTCTAAATACTCAAGTACTTCAAAATCAAATACTTTTATATGACTAAAAGAGGCGGAGTTCCATGAATCTCGAAACTGGTTGGCAAAAAACAAATTTCGCCTAATTTCGAACGGTCTAACGAACGGTCACCGTGAAGAAACTTTACGTTCCTTTGGACAAGCACTCTCTCTATCGTGTATAGAGTATACTACAATACATTTAGTTTTATGGAATCCTTAGGCAAAAGTGTTTCAAGTTGTCGGATCCAAGAACATGATTATAAGGGTTATTCTATCTTCAAAACTTTCAACACATTATGTGAGTTTTCAATGATTCAAACCTGTTAATCAATGAAAACTCACATAATTAGATTTTCCGATATTGAACTGAAGTAGGTGGGCTTCCCTTAACAGCAGCCAACCACGAAGTTCAAGTAAGCTTTTCTAACTTTTGATGGGTAGTTTTAAACTTTTTGAGAACTTCGGTAAATTAAACCTCCGAATATATTTGTCAAGAGAACTCACTTAAAGATCCATCCGATAATCGAATATTTAGCAATCTAAAATACCACCACGAATACTGTCAAGCTATAAATAAATATGCCAAACTTCATCAGTTGCTAACCAACCATCAGCTGACAATTTATTGCCAAATTTATATAATAAAAAATTGTTCAGTCCAAAAAGGGTTAGAACAACAACAACTATATACATTTTCCGTTACTGACATCAGCCTGCAGCCGCTCCACCACTTCAGTCGTTCTGCATTTCGTTGCGATAATTTGCTTAACAGCGTAAAATCAGCGATCAAAGTGACAATTTCCATTAAATTTTCTAAATTCCTGCCAACAACAGAGTTGCCAGCTGCGCGAAATAAGAGCAAACAGCAAATGACAGTCTATATTGACATATGAACGAAAGCGGCATAAAGGACCACAGATGTAAAAAATACCGATACTAAGGGTTGGTTGTGGGGAATGGGGTTTCCAACTACCGGAAAACGAACTTAAATTGCAAGATAAGTGGGTAGTGGGGGGTTGTGTGCACAATTGGTGGCACTCATATGTTGCAAATGTATTCAAGTGTGTATGTGTGCCGCTGTTTGTGTGCATTTGACACTGTCATGAAGTGACAAAGTTTGTATTTGTGAATTAATGGTTTGGAAATTCGTTTGTGAATGACCCCTTTTGCATACAGTATGTACTGTAGACACGAGCCTATATGTACACAGGAATTTAAAAGCACACCCCTTAGGAAATTCAAACAATGTTAGTCAAAGATGCAAGTACTGAAATCAAGACATTCATTGCTCCGCACTTGCTTTATGATTTTTATAGAATTGAAAAAATATTTCAACAGGAGTCTTAGAAATATTTTAAAATATTAAATATTAAATTTTTAGAGATGAGTATTTTTCATTCTTTCTACAAAAGTTAATCGCTACTGGCTGTCCCTTATCGAAAAGCCACCAACCAGATCGATCATGATAGATGGAATACACGTCTCAGCGAAGACACGCACTAATTCACATGTTATCGTACGCAATAACAAACAAAGAAAGGTTCGACATGGAGAATAGTTATACAATCATGCAACAGACTTTCACTCCTCCTCTCTGAGTGCACTGCGAAAGCAACTCGGTGTAAGGGAACTGTGGGACGGCATTTGGAGCTGTATTTAGGTACAGCTGCAACGAAACCATTTCCTAACTTCAAATTATTGTCGGCGATCAAGGTATTTTTCTGACCCGGCATCCGGAACTGGTTCGTTCGGAAATAATCGAACAAAAAAATATTCTAAAAATTGCGTGTTTTTTCTGAAAACGACTTCTCAGGTTCTACCGGTACCAATTTACTACAATGTCATGACGGAAGAGAGTCTTCTTTTATAGGCTTTGTTCTATGTCTTGAAGCAAGCCATATCTACTAATTTCAAAAAAAAAAATCGAAACAGTCACGCTTTAGGCAGGCAGTCGCCATTCGTGGATATATTTTATTATGTTTAGATTTATCCCGTATTCTTGTAATGTTAATAAATAATTAATAAAAAAGGACAGTATACTATTAATTTCCCACTTTATGATAGTTCAAATATTACCCGAAACTAAGCTTTAACTAGAATACCGCGTTATAAGTCACTATAATAAATATGACCCAGGCGGTATATTTATTGACTCAAACTACCTAATATACTATACTTCTTACATCAATCGCTTGGACCTTGCGAAATAGTTACTGGAGAATATCGGCAAGTTGTTGTTTTGGAAAAAATATGCTTTGTGGCCAGAAAACAAAAAAGGACCCAGAAATTGTAAATAACATGGACAATATTTAATTATTCATCAATATTTATTTTGTCGCCTTCAAAGCAATCTCCACCATATGTAATATGCTTATGCCAAAAATGTTTGAACTCCTCGAAAAACTTTTTGGAATGACCTTCAGCTCCTTCAGCGAATTTTATTTTATCTCTTCGATAGACTGATATACAGAGGTTGATCGATGGTATTTATTGCGTATTTGACTTTAAATTCGGTCACAATCGTGGCTCGATGCGATGGTGCATTATCATCCCGTAAAACCCAAGAATTGTTCTTCCACAATTCCGGCTACTTTCGACGAATGTTCCACGCCAACGCCTACATACCGCCAAATATAAATCCACATTGACCGTCTGTCTCTCCGGAACAAATTCCTGATGTACCAAAGCACGAATATAGAAAAACAATTAGCATCACCTTGATTTTTGAGCGGCTTTGGCGTGCATTTTTGGTTTCGGTTTTTTCCTCCATTCCGATTGTTGACTTTTTTGCATGTCAAACTCATAAACCCATGTGGGATCACAACCCGCACGATTAAGTATGTTCAACGAGACCCACAAACCAATATGGGATCACAATTTGCACGATTAAGTATGTTCAACGAGACTTGTTTACGGTACTCTTTTTGAAGAAAATTCAGCTTTTTCGGGACGAGTCAAGTAAGAACGGGTTTCATAGCCAAAATATCCACCAAAATCATTCGAAGAAATGACGGGCTTTTTTGCCAACACTCTATCACTTGCCTCATAATTTTCAATCACCATAAGAGGTCGAAGGTCATCCAGAATGAGGCATGTCTTCAAAATTTGAGACAAATTCTTTCTTCGATATTTTTATTCATTGTAAAAATCGCAGAGCATTACCTAAGTATGTCGATCTAAGCAGCTGCTGTAAACAAACTGATTGACAGATCGCGCTCATATTTGACATAGTAATTAAGAACAGTCTTCCAACCTAACAAAATGCATTTCTTTTTTTTTAATTTCATTTACCCGGGGAATTTTATTACCAGACGCTACAATTTTTGAACATATTGTTAAGATCAGATCACTATAATACATATCAGTCATACAAACTGATCGATTAAAATCAAATTGTCCAGATCGGACCACTATAGTATGCAGTTGCTATTCAAACTAACCTATCAAAATCATGAAATATTTTTTTTTCCTTATTAAGTAAACTTAATACGATTTAAAGGTTGTTATGTCAAACAAAATGACCACAAAGAATTAGTAAATCTCAATTTAGAATAATGTATTTTCCAACATTTTCAGACTACATCAAAGATCATTCAACTTATGTAAGTAAGGCAAGACCCCTGTGAAAATACCGAACCACAAATTTCCTACAAGCAGTGTATTGCATATGTAATGTAAACAGCAAGCAGCAAGCAGCACGCTGTTGTTGTTAACGCATAGCTGACGTAATGTGCGGAGGCGCGCTAACATTTGCGTGAAAGCATGTGTCTAAGTGAAATTCGTATGAGTAGGTGAGTGTGAGAAGGCGCGTCTGCTTGGCTTCACCTGTGTCAATCACATTTCAAAATGTGTAGTCTGCTTTTAGGGGTTACTTTCGAGGTACACCAACTGGACTGGCGTATTTGGTTTATTTTGCCAGAGTTTTTTTTCCGCTTACGTCACAACTGAGTTGGACGAGTGATGTATGCGCAATGATATGATAGCACAATTTTGCATTTTATCTAGTGTGGTTGTTATTTTTGTTCGCTTGCTTTAGCCGTTCTTTGGCATTTTTGAATTTCTACTGCTTACATGTAACATGCGCAAGGAAGCCTTTTTGCATATTCTTCCACTTTTAGCTGTTTTTTGCTTTTATTTCGCCTACTAACACGCTGCCTTCAGATATGCCGTTATAGTTTTGTGTGAGTGTGTTTGTGCGCGTTGGTAAGCATGCATATATTGGTATGTCTGTCCGCTCAAAGGCATCAAAGTCAATTTATCAGCATGGCTAGCTGACTTCAGGTCAGATTGTACGCTCGAAAACGCGCCAAGACCTATTCGCAAGCCCTAGCTCACTCACAAATACATCGGAAAGAGGTATATATACATACACGCATACATATAACTGCATATAGCAGTCCAAAAATACATCTATGGGCATGCAAGCGTGGTATTTGCTTTATTTATCGCATTGGCCGCATCTGCAAATGTAAACGCTTGCAGATTTAAAAAGGAATCGCTACAACAACACAAATAACATCGAAATTTTGTAATTTATTTGTGCAGCTGAAATGGCTCAGCGAGTGCGGAGAGTGGGGAGTGATGAGTGGCTGCCAGGATGGCAGTGTGTCAGTGCCGTCAGTGCTGCTGATGGCATACACACATTCAGACATACACACCTACAAAGCTACACATACATACATTTACGGCCTTTTCCATGAAATTCTTCTGCTTTGTTTTTACAGTTGAGGCTTACCAGCGCTCGACTATTTGTTTGTTTTTGTGTGTATCTTCGCGTATGTGTGTTTGTGTGCGTGCGTGGCCGTCACAGCACATGTTGCAACTTCGACAAGTTCATCATTCGGCAACAAATTGATTTTTATTGGTATTCTGCGTGGTGTGAGACAAGCTCTCGTATATATTTGAAGAGAGGTAAGAGTTGTTGAAAGAATTTAATCGCCTTAAAAGTTGAGTGACGCAACGTAACGAGGTGTCGTTTAAAGGCAGTTACAAATATGAAATTAAATTTAGGAAAATATTGACTTATGCAAAGAAAATTGTCGGTTTTTTCCTCGAAGTTCTTACAAGTGCCTTAGGCAATATTTCGTGCTAAATTTCGTGAAGATATCTTGTCATAATCATAAAGACATGTATTGGGTTGGTTAGTTTGCATAGCTTAATGCCGCAGGGGCTGTACTGTCGTCTTTCCTGTGTTCACTTGTAACTAATGAGCTTCTGGGCAAATTTGAAGGTAGAGCATTCATGTTTCTGTTGCTGTTGCAGGGATAGAAAACATTCCTGAAGTTATTTCGAGGCACGGTGCCGAGTTGACAGGCCTTTGCCGAATAGAAGTCCGGACCCGACTAACGTGGGAACGGAAGAGTACCCATACTGATAACCTATGCATACGACATAGCTATACTATTGACAGTCATGGAAACCCCCAAGGCTCAATGTATTAGAGTTAACTACTGAGGTTCATACCAAGAGTACCTGTGAGAATTTTGGACAACAAATTTACGGAATGTGGAAAGAAGTGGATCGCTGTCAGTAAAATCTCATACAGGATACCGTTGGAATGAATACATCGGCTCACTGTTCTCTACATTATGGGAGCACTAAGAAGCACTCCAAAAGCTGGACTTGAAAGGTTACTCAACCTGATACCAATTCACATTGCAGTGGAATACTCGGTAGAGAAATCAGCTGAAAAATTGCGGCGATAGGTGAATTTTCCACAAAAATCGTTTGACATAGCTCGATTGGCGGATCAAGGTGGATAAAACAGATCACATACTCTCACTCCTTATTTAGTAGAGAAGGTTTTTAGCTACGCTGAAAGAGGGTGGATAGCGCAGGGGACATACGGAACTCTTAACATACATATAAACGGATGGGTCAAAAATGGCTGATGGAGTGGGCGTCGGTATCTATTGATCTGAGCTAGAACTCATACAACCCTTCAAGATGCCGGAATACAATGGTCAGAAAAGCTGCTGAGAGAAGTAATAAAGTATAAAACGGCAAGGGAATCTCAAAATATACGTCAATAGTTAAGCAGCAATTAAAGTAAAAATCTCACAGTGCACTGTATCAGAAAATTTCCTTAGAAGGAGGGAAGTAATAGGAAGCAATAGATATTTTAGCCGAAAAGCGGATGGACTCCAGTCCACAAGTTTATTCCGGCTTATGTTCAGGCTAATCTAGAACTCGGCTTAGATATCTATGAGCTTGGCAGTTCAAGGGACTGGATGAAATATCAGAATTAGATACGAAGTCTTTATTGAACGCAAGGAGCATTGATGTCCTTCAGCTCGTATTATTAATGAACTCTGGTATTATAAAAGGACCTGAAGGTAAATGTATGCCGGGACAGCCAGCCAGTGTAACTTTACAGAACCTAACCATTAATCAAATCAAAAAACTGACAGATCATTTTTTGGAGAACTATATACGGAACATGCAAAAAAAAGCTTAATAATGATCGGATATTTTTTTCGCAAACGAATTCGAAAACTGCTGTTTCGACAAAAATGAATTAAGGTACATTACACAACTGATAATTTTAGTAAATGGTTAAATATTAAAATCTTAGCTAAAATCAACTCATGCTCAATATATCTCTGAAACCTAATCACCTTTCGACATTGCGTTCTTGTATAGTTTGACTCCCCAGCCAGCTCATTTCTGTGTTTACTCACTGTTGAGCAAGTAATCAGTTATGTAGATATGAGCATGTTAGGTAGTTATCTAGGCTAAACTAAATAATACCGCCCCCGAATGTAGACTACATTTGTGCCAACTTTGAGGAACACT
This sequence comes from Bactrocera tryoni, assembly GCF_016617805.1. NCBI lineage: Eukaryota > Metazoa > Arthropoda > Insecta > Diptera > Tephritidae > Bactrocera > Bactrocera tryoni. Next base: position 19,234,430 of record NC_052500.1, read on the forward strand.
GACATTTAGAGTGAAAGAGAACAGTTTTATTTAACTTTAAACGAAACTATGTACGAGCCTCGATAAAGTTCTCGCTCTGCGTTATTCTGGCTATTTTATCAAAATTCCTGCTTCCTACAATCACTTGTGTCATAAACTTTCACTCAAGAAAGCCTCCATTGTATAATATTTCAACAGCTAATCCCAGCAAATATTATTAAATTTTCGATTTGTCTTTACTGCCTGAAGAGAAACAGCAAAAAATAACAGAACTCAATATACAGAAACCCACGCACGTGTTTCAACTCATACGCATAGCCACTAATAGACCATATAAACGGTTTAGACGCATAATGGGCTTTGTTGGCTAACAAACTACAAAAACAAATATACACGTATACCCATTCAATTTAACGGCCGAACAGGTCACACTATGCATGACAGAGAGGTCAATGGACACGTGACCGAAATACAAAAAACGCAGGAAATAACGGTAACCGTAAAAATTGTCGAGCGAAATATCGAAAGAATGCGAAAGTAAGTGTAAGGAATAAATGGAAGACAATTTAGAAGGAACACATAAGAAGAATTTACCAAAAAGCTATTAGGCGCATTTAAATGCTGGTAATGTAGAAGAGTGTTGGCGCGGAAGTACGAGAGGCGCCGAATGCGAAAAAACGATGCGGTCACTGCAGGTCACACTATGCTCCAAGTGGAGGAGCGCAGCGAGAGAGCGCATATTGGCTTTTCTAATGCAAATACGCGCTTTATGTTTTATGCGACATAACTGTATATGCCGAAGCATGTATTTGTGTGAGTGTGGATTCATGTTGGTTAAGGTAATTTATTTAAGCCATGTCTTCGAAAGGCCATTTACTAACAGGCGCGTTTACGCGTGCTCACAGCGGGCATGTGTTGGTGGCGTGACACACACACCCAAACATACATATATACAAACATGAGCACGCATGCAGGCATATGTGTGCGCTCGTGTCTTTGATGGCATTGCAAAACTTTTTCCGCTGCCTCGATTTGAGCTTTGGCGATTAAGGATAAATAGAGTTTCGTGATAAGAAAACGCAAATAGCCTAAAGGCGCTCAACAAAAACAACAAGAGCGCCAGTATTAAATAGTGAAACAAAAACAAAATGAAATGCAAGTAGAAAAGAAAAGCAACCAAAGAAAGTAAAACAGATTTACTAGAAAACGCCTAGAGCCAGCAGACTTATAGGTTATGTAGAAGACGAAATAACAATGACGAAAACAACATTAACAAAATTTTAGCAAAACAACAATAAAGACAACCATTATCATATGCGGTAAATTGGCCTAAGCGTCGACTACGAAACGGCTGATTTTATACTGGAGTCTTATTGGGAGGCATACAGAGTTTAGGCGCTGTTTTGCTGAGTTCTGAGAGGCCAGCAGTGTGATATTCTTGCTTGCACTCCGCCAGGCAGCTGTCAGTTAGAAAATGAATGATGCTCATATACTTATGTCAATTTAGAAAACGTGTGCTGCCTACATACGAGTATTAGAGCTCTGTTACGCACGCATATTTGCAGGTGTTTGCTACTCTCATATTGAACCGAGGCATATGTTGCAAGTTTTTTGTAGTAATTTTAAATTTTATTACCATCTGGCCTCGTTGGATAGTTCAGAAGAGTATATTTTCTTCGATTTCAGGCACCTATTTTTTGGGAAAGAATTTCTTCCTGGAAAAGAAATCAATAATTAAACAAAACTTTTTCGAAATATTGGTATTGATGATAATTAATAATATAGGATTACAATAGACTCATCAATGATGTATCTACCCACTAACAATATGGTAAATCGTTTTGCTCTGGGAAGTCGCTATTTGTGGGAAAGAATTTAAAAAGCAAAGGGCTAAGCTACACCTTGCGATAGATAGTTTGACAAGTTATTTTTCTCCATTTTTTTAAATTTTTTTTTTCTGAACCATCAACATCTCAAGAATATTCTGTTAAAGTTTTAGGTCATTCGGAGAAAAACTAACGAAGTTACAGCAGATTGAATAACGGTACCTCTAACTACCTGCGCTGAGTGTACAAAACTTTGAATCGATTTTCCCAAATATGTCATTTTTAAAGTCGGTGACCAGCCTACAGAAAAAACTACCACATCGATCGTTTTGAAATTTTGTACAAATATTCTACATATACATAGCTCTCGAATGACGTCAAGTTTTTTCAAAAATTATAGTTTCTAAGAATTTTACAATAACAAATAGGTCGATTTTTCCGTCTAAAGTCGTCATTTTTTGAAAATGGTACCAAAAATTGAAAAATTAAAAAAAACTCGACGTCAATTGAAAGATAAACTAATAAACTAAAGAAAGCATTTTGATTTTTTGATTTCAGATGATCCAGTGATGCTATAGGCTGGTCACCGCACAACAAATTTTTTTCGAGGTGCCTGATCGACGATATATCCGTTATTCCTCGCTATTTTTCGATAAAACTTTTTTTAAGTATCCTTCAAATGTTGCACTTTCATATAATAATAAGTAAAATAAACCTACAGCAATAAGTTTTTCTAAAAAAATTCACGAAAAAAGGTCTTTTTTCAACGAAACAAACAAATTTTTACACACTTAAAACCACAAGCAAATTTTCTTTCGCCGGTGAATATATACACATCTACACACAAATTAAATTTTAGCAAACATTTTCACACACTTATTTAAATAACGAGCTTTTTTTTATTATTTCACACACATAACTCTCACTTATAAGAACACAAAACATGCAGGAATCGCATTGAAATAAACTTGCACAAACATGATCGATATCAACGCTATGAACAAATGCACTTTTGTTGGAATTCATTTCTCCTTACACATTTACATGGCTTTTATTTGCTGGCACCTTAACACTTTTCACTTTAAATTTAAAGCAAATATTTTACATTATTATTTTCGTATAATAACTTTACTAATACTTTAGCACAGTTTAATATATTTTTATTATATTTCACTAAACTTCGCAAAACGCCACACGTCACAACAAATTTCGGCACAAACTGATCGCTCTCCTTCTGTTCTGTTGTTCGCTCACCCTCACGAAAAGTAACAGGTGCGACCTCGTGCGAAGGTCGCACCTGTTACTTTGCTATTGTGCAGCATAGCAAAAGGCAATTATCATATTCGCGAATGCTTACATATGCATACACATAGCAACATACATACATAAGTGTACGTATAGGCATGTTACGAAAATCAAAGCAAGCACTGTTATTGACTAGACAAATTGTGAATGAGGAGATGCAAGTAGAGTTTTTCATTAAGGAAAGTGTTGTTGCTTGTTGAGAAAAGCATTTTTTCATTGCAAAAACAGTGTTTACGCATAACTCGTTTATATCGCCAATGATTTAACATTGCCATTTAATTATTATTAAAATGAAATTATTATTAAAGTAATGTATTATTATAATTTTCATTGTTATCATTAATATTGGGTAGTGTATTGTGTTATAACATATAGCGTTGGAAAGATGAAGTTTTAAGCTTCATTTAACCAAAACAAAAATTCGGGGAAGTTGAAAAAAAGTTACAGCTGTTCAAAAATTAATGAAAATAATGAAGATTCTTTGCTGAAACGAAATGAAATTGAACCATTTCTGAAAATCGAAAAAACGGCCACAACTGATCAACTAAAAAGGCCACACAGATTTTTGATGACTCGACAAAAAATGGAAGAGTTTGGCTCGGCAGTTTTTATGCATCCATCATATAGCCCTGACCTTGCACCGTCGGACTATCATATGTTTCGGTCAATGCAGAACTCCCTTAATGGAGTAAAGTCGGTTTCAAGAGAAGCCTGTGAAAATTACTTTCGCAGTTTTTCGCCGAGAAACCAGAAAAGTTTTGCACTGATGGAATAATGTCTCTAGCGGAAAAATGGCAAAAGTTTTCGACCAAAATGTTATATACATATATGGTTCATTAAAGATTATTATAAATATACAAAAAACAATAAGTTGAAGTTTGATTAGATATATGAAAAAAACCTTTTACGAAGACTAATATTAATCAGTTCCTACTCCCAGCTCTTAGAGACATATTCCACAGTTTTTTTTTGTTTTGAAAGCAACAACTAAGTTTTATTTCGTTTGCAAACAGCAATAAATTTTATTTTATTTTTAATTATCAAAAGACAAAATTTAATAGATTTGTACGTGGCAAAAATACACACATGCGAGAAATATAAATGAATTGTTAAGAATTTTGTATGAAGAAAATAAATTATTATTAAAAGACTTATTGCATGGGCAAGTATGAACGACAAGTCCTGAGGGCGAATGTGTGTGCAGTTAAAGTTCTAACGGTTTTCATTAAAAATGCATAAAATGTGCAACATATTTTGCGGCACTTAAAAATAAGTGTGCTCCAAACCTCACACACAAAATGCGCATACAGTTAGCTAACGGCCAGAGGGTCCAATACAGTGCAGGGCGACAACAATTGGCAGCCCAAATGTCAGGCCACCGAGCCACGGCGCAGCGCACCAGTTGAAGTATTAAAAAAGTCGTAAAATTTAAAATTCATAATTTCATAAAAATGCCATCAAAAATGGAGCAAAAGCCAGGCGCAATGCCAACAAAAACAAAACAAACTTTATGGCATTCATTAAATCGTGCAAGTGGAAGTGGCAGAGGGTCCGGGGCACTTGAAACACAATTGGAGCAGAGCGGAATGAGGCAAGGCGCAGGTTCGTGAGTTTTGCTGTTGCTGTTGGCGTGCAGTGGCGTAGAAATAATTTAATTTTATTTGTAAATTAAATTTATGAGTGTCATTATTTCTGTATGTACAAAAGTATGTAAATATGTATGAGCAACAGCGTGCATAATTTGACCAAATGCAACATAAACAACAACAATGCTAATGGCAACAATAAAATATAAGCGAAGAGCAAAACATGATTTAAACAACGACGAAGAGAAGAGAACAGCAGGCCAAAGGCAGTGAATTAAATACTAAGCAATAAGTAAAAGAAGAAATTTAATAAAATTGCTGTTGTTGTAAATAAATATTGCACATGAGAAATATTTTATGACAAATATAGCATGTAGTAAAAACAATGAGCTTTATAACAAATGCTGGCAAATTTAATGCTCAGAACGCTGGCTGAGGAGAGTGTTTGAGCAGAGCGACTAGTATAGCAGTGAAGTGCAGAGTATAGGAGAGCAAAGCAGAGTTGAGTAAAAGGCATGTGCGTAGTTGTAGGTTATTATGGGCGCATAAAAACGCCAATTCTCATGTTTGAAATAAATTTAACAATGAAAATTTCCGTTTGCTTTATATGAGCATATAAAATCAACACATCTGCAACGATAGTAAAATATGAAATTTATTTGTTTGTTTGTTGCACATTTGCTTTTCGCGCTCGCTTATTGTTTATTGCATATTTTGTGGCGCAGCAGCTTTATTTGTCAAGCCAATGTTATCATCGTAAACATAATGCATGCATACCCTGAAGAAATTCTACTGGAAACTACTACTGGAGTATTTTTGTGTCATGCGGAACTTGTAAAAAGTACTATGAAGGCCATTAGTAGAAGAGATGCTAACTAATTGAATCTCTAGCATGAGGGAAGCTACTCGTGATACAAATGAATGGATCCAATTGGTTAGATTTAATTGATGGTATTGAGCCTAAACTTAGCAAAAATGGTGGTTGTAGTATTTCTCAACTTCTTCCGGCAAAAACCCCGTTAGTCAATTCCGATTCTTTTCCCATGTATTTTAATTACCGCTCAATATTTGTATATATGAGAAAAATCAGGGCTTTTAATTGACTTCATCAGAAGGTGTACATAGATAGAAGTCGAAAAAGGATTTTACAGTCTATACTTCAAAAACAAAGCAAGTCCAAAATACCAACTCTACGAAAACAACATTTTTTGTTGCCCTGGATAACTTAGCAATTTTTTATGCTGATAAGTGCCCAGAAACAAGCCTATTCATGAAAATATTGAATGTAGTCTTGTTTCTAAGATAATCGCATACATAATATTTTGAAAAATGTCGGCTTGTTAATAATAAACAATAAGTTTTCCAGTCATGAGTAGTGTTCTGCGCACCTTTTTCGCGCATGCAAGCGTCGCGTGATCTTTGCTCTTAAAGCTCTTTACCGAAAATATGATAAAAATTATGCGGAAAGTTTTAAGATCTTATTAAAAATCAAGCGTGGATACATCTAGAATTACTGTCTACAAAATAACTTAATTTATTCAATGAAAATCTTGCTCTCGTTCCAAAAGTAATTCGTAGTGAACTACTCAGAATCAATGCTGTCGCCAAATACCCAGATATTGGTACAGTTTACCAATGGATGTAAGAGTGAAACAACTACAGCAAAGTTTTTTTCTCAAAATGAACTCAGTGAGTTAATAAGTGATCAAGTTAGGTAAAATAAAAGAATTTGTCGAAGCGTTGGACGTGGAAGGATATTTGTAAAAACTGTTCGATTTTAGCATGAAAAAGTTCAAAAGTAGAATACTTGATAGTCCTCTAATACGGAAATTAATGAAAGATATAGATTTTATCAAGATTATAGCTAAGAACCGAAAACTGATACTTGGAAAATGCTTCTGTTGATAGTCAAACTAAGTATCAAATTATGAAGAAATTGTCCAAAATATGCTGACAACCCATCAAATTCAGGAGAAAATTCAAGTATCAAGTTAAACTGCATATGTATGTATCTCCGTAAGAATTTGGATAAATATTCGGAAAATTTTGGAAAATATAGTGAGGAACAGAAACAGCGGTATAATTAGGATCTAAAAGTGATGAGAGAAATGTATCAATGTTGATCAAAAGCTCATAAAAAGCATTTTATTGGAACATAACGTATGCTTTCCACCTTTTCCCTCTTTTTATTTCGATGTCTCCTAATTATTCCAATTAAGAAAAGATTCTAGTTTTTTAATGTTTCCTGATTTTTGTTAAGTAAACTAAAAGATTTAACAAGTAAGCTAACTTCGGATATAACTGAACATTTCATACTCTTGCAATTTGCAAGGATTTAAACCAGGGAAGTAGCTCAAAGGTACATAAAGCCTTTTAGTTATAAGGGCTTTGGAGCGAGTTTCAACCCAATTTTATTCAAATGCTCAAATATTGGCTGATATATATAGTATAAAGTCAATCCGAAGTTCGAAAATCTTTATCTTAGGTATATACCAGTATAAGAAAAGGACTGTTTCTGAATTTTATTTATAAATCTGACATATTGACCAACATTTTCGGTTAAACATCAACTATAGGATTTGAACAATATATACATATTAATTGCTTCCTGATTTGTACCAGATTTCGACCCTTTTAAACACTGTAACATAAAAATTTCAGGGCAATTTCACATACCAAATTTGGTTCAAATCGATTGGTCGAGTCTCATGATATGAGTTTTTACCAGAACGCCCAACGCTCAAGTTAAACCTCGATTCTATTAAATCTCTCTCATACCATCTGGGCAATAAAATTTAATATCTCTGGCGTATTTAGTTGTTGACTTATCGCGCTTTTAGTTTTAGCGGCGTTATTTCCCTACTTCATTCTTTTTCACACTCTCGGCAGAATTTCATATAATATTTGCAAATTTGGGTGTAATAGCTTAATGGCTTAAGAGATATATACATTAAACTTATTAGAGGGCGGCATCACAACCACTTTTTCAACATTTTTTGCCCAAAGGTGCCCCTTGCTACTGGATTCCCTGTGCTAAATTAGAGGTCTTTTCTAAATTTTGTGCTTAGTTATGATTTTATATATAAGACAACAAACCTACTGTAGACTAGTATTACTAATTTCATACTCAAATATTCTGCTGCATATTTTTTGTCCTAAAAAAGTCTTACAAATTTTATCAGCCAGTGGAAAACGACTAACTCTCCATTTGCTGAATAACATCGCACATTAAATTATTTAACCACATTTTTGGACATATTTATTTTTTTCCTGCAGGGTCAGAGCATATGCAAGGAGTACGTACAAATATACTATATGGTAGCTTTATAATTAAACAAAACCACATACATATGTATGTATGTTTCCGTTCATGAATATCAATATAATAAAGTGGTTGTGAACAATATTTGTATAAAATATTATCGTCCTTCACTTTGATGGCAATTAATGTTTTATTGCGCATCAATATTGTAAATCACAAATTCTGTTTCAAAACACAGGTGCAATTCGTGACAAACACGCCTGTTACGAATATTTTGAACATTCATCGTTGAAAACGTTGAAAGAAATTATCAAAAAACTAGAAAAAATCTTAATTCATAAAAAACATAGAGAAGATAAGGACGTTGAAATGAAACTATGAGATAGTGGTGAAATGTTTACGAATTTTTTACATAATAACAACTTGTTGACGAAGTTCTTACCCCATGTTTTAGAAAATTAGCATACAAATTATGTGTTAGTTATGCTGCATGGCGCACATATCTTATCACGCATATTTATGTAAATGTAGATAACATATTTACTTAATTCCAGCTGTTTCTATTATATTTTTCATACTTTAGTATCTGCTGCTGAGCTTTTTAATTGCCATTTTGTGCGCAAAGCTCACATACAAATGAATTAATTAGAGAGTTTGAGGGTAGAGTATTATTAAGTTTAGTCTGGCTTGGGTAATAAAAGTTAATAAGTGCGGTTATTTGCTGACAACATGAAATGTAGTAAAAGATGGTGGGGGAAAATTCAGGAAATTCTTTTAACAAACACGTTTAAAGTGGACGCAAGCTTTAGGTGCTCTAAATAATTTCTTCATACTTCGAAAAGTGCTGGATTCAGAATAAAATATGCATATAAATAAATCTTATAATTAATAATATAAAGTTTTTTAATTAAAAAATCACTTATGGGCATCAGTACGTATTTTAGTTTCACTTTAAATGTCTGGGCGTACTTTTACTGTTGCACTTTCCTTGGTTTTAAAAATGTTATTTAACTATTTTACAAAATATATAATAACTGTCATTTTTCACTATATTATAACAGAGTTCTAAATAAAGTATTATAAAAACAATTTAATTTAAATAAAAACTAATTTTTCTTTTTACTTTGTAATCCTAAAATTTTTACTTTAAATAATTTTTTGTATTTTAAATAAACTTTTTTTATTTTTTAATACAAAATTCTTCATTAAAAATATATTTTTCGGATGAGAAAGAAACTTTTAAAGCAAAATTTATATAAATTGGGAAAATTGTGATTTTCAGGATTATATTCTTAATTAAAATATTTTTTTTCATTTGGAATTGTTTTTTATTTTATTTTGAAATACAAAAATCTTCATTAAACATATGTATGTTTTTAATTTCTAATCCCAAATATATAAATCAGAAATTAAAAATAAAATTTTAATCAAATTTTTAACTATAAATTTAAACAATTGTGATTTTTGTTAATTATCTTTTTACTTTAAATATTTTTTTTTATTTTAAATTAATTTTTTATAAATAATTTTCTATATACAGGATTGAAAAATAAAATTTTAAGACCAAATTTATAACTATATATTTACAAAATTGTGATTTCCATTAATTATTAAATTTTTTTTAATTTATAATTCCAAAATCTTTATTAGAAATATGTTTTTTTTTTAATTTCTAATTCCAAATACCGCATTAGAAAACTGTTATAATTTTTATCCCAAAAATCGAATGAACAATATTAAATTAAATTTTTATTCTTAAATACAGGATTTAAAAAATATTTACAATTAAAAATTGAATAAAAAATTGTTATCATACAAAAATTCTTATTTTAAAATTAAAATTTATTTTATTAATTTTTATTCAATTTTGCGATTGATAATATATTTTCAGTTTCTAATTTTTTTTAAATTAAAACATTTGTAAACCTGAATATAATTAAAATTTGGCAAAATACATTTTCTTAAATATTAATCATTAAAAAAAACTCGTTATCTTAAAAAAGTTTATTTCTGAACAAGAAATTAAAATAATTTATTTTATTAATTTTTATTTAATTTTGCGATTAAAAATAAAACTATCAAACTCAAATTTGAAATATTTAAATTTTTTAATCAGAAAATTCGCAACCCTGATAATAACATGTAATAAGAGAAATATTAATCATTAACTAAAATCTACACATACATATGTATGTACGTAAGCAGTCGGTATTGGGTAAAATAATTTTAATTTAACAGTGAAACGTTTCGATGTTACTATCAAAATGTAGTAACTTACCATTCGATCACAATTCTAACAGCTTCTATTCAGCTACATACTTATGTATGTGCGCAACAAGTTCGAACTTGTCTAATTTTGTTGTTTATTTTATCATATCAACATGTCTTATAGTTATTTATTAAACTTAGGAAAATTATTATTTAATATTCACTTAAATTTCTTACGAACTCGACCGAACCGCACTAATAACAGGAAAATTATCACTTATTATTCACTTAACCGCACTAATAAACTTAAATCGCGAAAAAGACAATGCAAAAGCAAAATTAACGTCCATTTAAAATCTTCTTACTTTTTAGGCAGCAACCAAAGCAAGCAAAAGAAAACGAATGAGCCGCACCGAACCGAACTGTGCCGAATTCTTATTGCTGCACTTGTATGCTTGTGTCTACCAACAAACTCCTATTACAGACGCTGATAGATTTTCCGATTTTAACACATTTCTACAAACTTTTACAAATGTTATTTCAGTGCACTTACACTTTAAATTATTATTATTTTAGTTTAATATTATATTATTCACCTTACACTGTTTATAATTGTAATTACTTCACTTTTTGTTAACAATTTAACGGAGAGCTTGCGCTGCTGTCTTTTCCTGCGCACTCAACTTTACCAATGACATTTAAATGCAAGGATGCCAGATGAGAATGTTTAAATGAGTTTAATTTTTGCTTTAAAGTCTACATAGTAATTTTATTATGTCTTTGTATGTACTATAAACTTAAAATAGTAATTAAATTCTGCGTAAACAAAATATTGAAATTAAAATAATGGAGAAGTGTGCAAATGGTATGTTTCTTTATGGTACCGAGTATGGTGGTACAATTTTTACACTTTTAGTCGTGACTATAGTTACATTACTAAGTTGTTTTTTTATTATAAGGTTTATTTAGAAGTAAACTAAATATAAACTCTGAATAAAAATGTTTTCTTTATGGGTTTGATTTTTAATATTTAAATACATTTTTAAAAATTTTTTTAATTAATTAATTTTAAACTACGAAACATATATTATAATAATTAATATTAATAATATTATAATATTAATTTAATAAAATGTTTCATATGTATATGTCGTAGAATGGTAAATTTTATCAAACATAGAATGGTAAATTAAATAAAAAGAAACCCCATAATTGTTTTTTTTTAATATTCAACTTATGCATCTGGCAGCATTAGCTGTAAGAGTAAATGACAGGAAAAGGAATTATGGCAAAAAGCGGAAAGTGAGAGAGGAAACGGAATTGAAGTCGAAACGAACTGGATTGTAAGAAATATAGATTTTTTTCAAATACTTGTAAATATGTATGTATGTATATATAAATATATTTCAAAAAATTATATTTAAATACAAATATTTATATATGTATGTACATATATATATTTCTATTACCTATTTCCTGATGTTGGGTACAGGAAGCGAAACCAAAGAAATTATAATTCTAGCTGATTGCCGTGGTAGTTTGTATGTTTATGAGTGAAGAGGAAAATAGTGAAGGTTTGAACCTTTTCTTCCCTTAATATGTATAATAGGAATATTAGGGTATTAAAACATATGATACGTTTACTTCCTATTGTCTTACATATATTTGTTATGTTATTTTATGTTATGTTTTTTTTTACTTGTTGCTATACATACTGTAATAGTGGCACCCCCGTTAAATATTATGCAAATGGAGACTTTGACAGCGGCCGCACGAATCAAAGAGTCAAAGAGTATCGCCTCAAATTGTCTTTGATTGATGTGTGTCAAATATTTAGCGTTGGTGTGTGTGTGTGTCGTTGCTGTTTCGCTGCAGTTCGTTTTTTTGCGTGCGAAGTTGGATGCTGGCAAATAGAAATGTAAAAATATATTTACTTGTATTGTAAAGTGTCAGTTCGTGTTTTGTTGTGTGTGTAATATTTGGTCTTCCCTTGCTGAAAAAGAAATGTTAAAAGATATTTACTAATATTGTGAAGTGATATTTTGTTTTAAATGGAAGTTTTTACAAAGCATTAAATTTAAAATAATCTTGTTCGTTTGCGTATTTCAAGAATGTTTTGTAACAAGTGCAGCGGTTGGAGACGAATACATTCGAAAGAGATGCAAAAGAAGTATGAAGTTATGGCTGCTGGTAAGTAAGTATTTAAATTCACAATTTCACTTTTTTAAATGTTTATTAAAACTTAGTTTACCTAGTTCTTAATTAATTATCACCTTTAGAAGTCTTCTACTCTTATTAAAATAGTAAGGGGTTTTATGTAGTCTCATAAAGTTATAACGAACTGAAAATATAGCGTTCAGAATGATATACTATATAATCCAACAATAAGTTGACAAGCTGTTAGTCCTATCAGTAATAAACAAATATTTGGCATTTTCTGAGAGTATTTAATATTACTGCATTTAATGAATTAAAAATAATATAATGAAAGCTCTTCAGCTTTTCTATACAAATTTAAAGAATATTTTATATCTTGCCTTATAAACTTAGTTTTATGTACCACTTTTGAATTTTTTATTAAGGAGTCAGTAGGGTAATTTTTCTTGTTTTTTTTGAAATTTTTTTTCATAGAAATTTTTATTCTGTAATGGAACTTTTTTCACATATCATGAGGTACATATATCGTGGAGAGTAAAAACAAATTTTTTCGAAATTTTTTGATGACATCTATCGGAGAAATGGCTGAGTGAATGAGGTGCGTTTTTTCACTGGCGGATACGATTTCTCATCTTTGGATCATCTGAAACACAAAAACCCAATTTATTCTTAAAAAGTACCTGAGTGGTTATCGTCCCTACTAGAATCATGCATAAATGTTGATAAATAAAAAAGTAATTAACGTTTGTTTTTTTTAATTTTTTTCACATAAATTTTGACATAACATTGTCAAGAAATTATAAAAAATTATGTATATAGTATGAACGATAGCCAGGCGTTTTGTGAAAATTTAAAAAAAAAAATTAAGCAAATCGGTTCGGCACTTCTTTGTTTAAGGAAAGGAAGGCCTTCATGTCACACCTTATCGAATGTCTAAGTAATTCGTAATTCAATGTTTTACAAGAAACCTGAATTGGTGCCTTAGAATTATGTTGTTTTTATTGAAAAACAGAAACATCTTTGAAAGTAAGACTTTTTGAAATATTTTACTTTTCCTGTTAAATGTTTTGACCAATTAAATCCGGTTTCTGGGTCGTTACCTTGTCATTTATTCAGTTTCAAAAATCAAAGAAAAATTTTAAAATACTTACAAGGAAGCAATTTTTTTCCTGATTTTTGAATGTCTCAATTATTAAAAAAAAAGCTGAGAAAATTTGTAACTGATGTTAGAAAAGAACATCAATCAAAGTTTGGTTAGAAAACAGGTATTTAAAATAATAAGAAATTTCGAAAAGAAATAAAAAATTATAAGAACATTTAAAACAAAGCAGAATATTGCTATAAAAGCCATACCGTTAACAAAAATCAACGATAGTTTTGAGCTGGTTTAAAATTGCACAAATTAAAAGGGCTAAAAAGCTCACGTCAAGTTGGAGTTCTCGATCTGTCATCCCCATTCTGCTGGCTTGTGAGACGTCCCCTCTATCGAGCCCCAATAGATCTTTAAGTATTCTGTATCTTTAAGATTCACCGTTTTATACACGACTATTACAGTTTCGCATTCACATAAATCGTTCCAACCCTTTTTAGTTTTTCTCACTATGCTCCAGTCTAGTATAGACAATGCATCGGTTTTCCAATGTTGATCACGTTTCGGGACAATCTCATATGCTCATTGCACGCTTTGTTCTGGTGATACCCTCTACTCCTGCTTTGCTTACCTAGACATTTCTGGTCGATATACGTAACGAAGTTAAAGCTTTGATAACTGCTTTGCTGTCCACGTAGTTGTGAACTATAGAGTTCTCTGCAGACGCATTGGAAGATCGCGGCTTACACAACAGCAAAGGCCCCTAAAATCGTTACAAATATAGTATGAGTTGTAAAGAGTGATCCATTTTCAGGTTCCCTACTTTTTTATTATAGAAAAACCACAGGAACTTCAAAATTAATGGGAAATGTTTATTATCATTCGAAAGAACATTCTTTGGCCCAAAACGTGAAATTATCTACTCACCGGAGCGTTCTCTCAATACTCGTACATCCATTGATTGATACGATGTGTGGGAAGTGGCGCCGTCTTGTTGAAACTAAACGCCGCCGAGATTACGAGCTTCAATTTCAGGCATCAAATAGTCGGTTATCATGGCGCGATTACGGTCGCCATTGACGGTTGCGTTCTCACCGATACCATTTTTGATGAAATATGAACCGACGATTCCAAAATTTGGCTCGAAAATTTTGAATCGTCAGTTCTTGCACAAGCTGTATTTTATACGCTTTCTACTTAAGATCTCGACGTAAAAGGCGCCAAGTCGTTCCATACAAGTTGCTGCGAACGCCGTCGAATCGACCTCTAAGGTTTTCGTGTACATTATATTTTCTTCACTTCGAGCTAGACGTGGTATATTCAGTTGAATATAATCCAATAATGAATGCTGGGTCTCAAGATGAGTGATGGTGTTGCGAATAGTACGCGCAGTTGGCCGATTACGTTGACTAGAAGTTGAGTAAAGCCCGCGAATAACATTCTTTACAAAACGTGAATTTTAGAATCAATTTGAACGATTTTTAAACCTTTTTCAGTCGTAAGTCTTTCCACAATGATATGCCAAACAATACTGAACAAAAATAACATAACAGCTTGATACGACTCACGCGTGATCTGTTGAAAAAAGGCGTTTGGGAACAGTACCTCTACTGGGATCACCCTTTATTTTCATGTAAAATTTATTTAACACTCAGAAAATAATAAATGGGAGAAACTAACCACACAAAATCATACTTATTTTTGAGGTCAACACTGTATATTTTAATATAATTTATTTCAGCTTCATTTGTGGCAACTTGTAAAAGTAATTAAATGCTAATTACAGTAAATTATTATCATTTCACGTGTTTGAAAGATCAATCGTCAACTTTTTACTGCCACTTCTCCCAAAACAATACACAGCTCTTATTATATTAAAGTAGACCGACTTATTGTGATTTTCAACCCTCGGCTCTTGACAGGCAAGATTATACGAACTCAGCTTTCTCCATCCCACTGCTTGAGTTAAATGTCAATCTGACACCTGTGCCAGTTATAGAATTTAATATCCAATGGATGCAATTATAATTGAAAATAATTTCCTGTGCAGATTCTTAGTGGCATACAACGGATTTTCATATCTAAATTTCATGGTTTAATTATTTACCAACCCACTTACCAGGTTTCTCGAATTGATATTTATAAGTATTATTTTTGGTTCTCTTAGCTCTCCATTTTTCGACGCGCCACTAGCAGCATCAAGTGTGCTTCTTGAACATGTAAATATGTAAGTTTTTCTGTCATCCAGACTGCTTCCCGTATTTCTGGTATAAGCATTGCAGCCTACTTTACTATGTCCCCCATATTTTCCGTGTCGCAATGTCATTTGTTTTGTTTGTAATTTCGGCTGTCAGTATATCCTTTTGCGCCGTTGTCAGGCTCTTCAGCTAACGTGCGCTCTCGTTGCAACCTCTCCAAAACTCGAGTCTCTCACTCCATTCTTTTTTGCTTTGTTTGTCTGACAACCTGTCTAGCGAAAGCACACTCCCTTTCTGTCACCGACAAACAGCTATTTGTTTGTGTGTGTGTCTCCCTGTCTTGTCTGTTTTCCAACTGTCAACCTGTCTAACTTATTGTCTAATTTTGCGCAAACTTCAGAGATCAAGCAGACGCCGACTCGTCCAAAAGTTTTTTCTCTCCGCCTGCCGCCACTCCTACGCTCCCCTTTCAAGACACTTTCACTTTTCCACGAATCCAACAAGAATTGTCACTTAAGCAATTTTCATTTGTTGTACGCCAGTTGTTGTACTTTATTAATTATGCAACAAACGCATTGCTGAAGTAAGGAAAATTCGCGCACATTCACACAAAAATACTTATACCGTTAAATTGTGATGGTTTCCTGCCCCTCCACGCGGGTTTTCTCCCGCTTGAAGTGTTGTATTATTTCGCAGCGGTATTTATTCCTCGCACATTTAATATTATTTACACTCTCTCACTCCCTCTCACTCGCTCGCACATTAACAATTTATAAGCCATTCGCAAATTCGCACTTATTTACTTAACGCAAACACTTTATTCTGCTTTATTGGAGTGTTTGTAAAAATATTTTCATAGCACACCTTACCCCACACTTTTGCTTTGTTGTTGTTGTTGCTCTTGTTGACTCACAATCTGATCAATTTGTTTACAGAATGATGAAATCACGCTTTTTATCACACCTCGTCCAAAAAAAAAATCGCTCAGTGGTGGCCGGCCACTCAGACTCCAACTACTCGTAACGACTCGAAACTAACGGCCCCCCATCTGTTCCTTTTACACGTGCGCTTGTGTAAACAACACTATAATCCTACGCTTACGCAGTGTTCACTTTGTTTACCTCGGCTTTTGCAATTTTTTTGTTGGCAAACATTTTTTCTCCTTGTGTCAATAGTTTTTACTGATGAGTAGATGATGTGGGACGAGTGCGTGATAGTAGTGCGAAAATTCGCTGTAGATTTAATAGTGACAGAATTTACTAGAATATTATGGAAACCTTATTTATTCTATCGAACAGTAGTTGGAAGTAAAAAGAAATAATTTAGGGACCAGTTTGATAATCTCGGTAAACTTGTAAAGCAAGTGTCGCTTTTGGATAAAATTAGGGTGTATTTCGGTATTATACTCAACAACCGTCAGGAATACCCTCTCAGCCCGTCAACACTCTCTAGAAAATAACATCAAAATCAACAGTCTCTTACAAGTACTTGATAATGTTCCATATACCATATATCATGACCCCTGTTTTTTCGCCTCTACCAAATCTAATCAGCGTAGTCCTTTCCTTGAAATATGTCGTAGTAAAACACATTTCTTGCCAAAATTCTTTTGTTTTATTCAACATACTTGTAGTAAGTACCCTTCTACGGTAAGACACTGATTATAGCGACCTTCCAAGTTTTGAATACAATTTTTGTGGGACGATTTGTACTTTGCTTCATATTAAGCCTCAATTTCGGCGTTTCACCTCTTCTTTCGACGAAAATTTGTTCCCAGCGCGCATTCTTTTCAGATCGGAAAGCAGAAAATGGGACCTGAGGGCCATATCTGCAGAATACGGTGAATGCGAAACCAATTTGCCCAAGTTTTCACTGACTTGTGACGCGGTACATTGTCTTCATGAAGCAGCACTTTTTTCTTCAAATGCAGCCGTTTTTCGGCGTATTCGTTTATCAAATGGTCCATTAACGTTACGTCATAGTCGCTGTTGATGGTACTTCCTTTTTCTAGGTAGTCAATAAAAATTATTCCATGCACATCCCAAAATACAAACGTCATAACCTTGCCAGCCGACTGCTGCGTTTTCCCACGTTTTGGAGCAGGTTCATCGTATGCAGTCCGCTCGGATGACTGTCGATTGAACTTTGGAGTGAAATGATGTAGCCATGTTTCGTCCATAGTTACATATTGACTTAGGTTTTGAGGTTAATTAAATCTGACCATCTCCAAACACTATACTTACTCATCATATCGTCGTTGTTTTTGGTCGAAAGTAAGCTTGCGTGCCACCCACTTTGCAAAGAGCTTTCTCATACCCAAATACACCACAATTTTACTTTCAACAGTCATTTAACGGTAGGTCCAGAAAAAGTGCAGTTTCGACGGAGTTGGACCATAGGGATAGGTCTATTAGGTGAGTTGGTTTGGTAGGACATACAGAGGTGTTTAATATACGTATGAGGCGGAAATTCTTTGCATTCATGACTTAAGTTTGGTATGTCGGTCAATTCTCTTTAGGTAAGTAAGCAGCATAAGGTCTCGCAAGGATCACTCTGGGGTCACGCGGCAACTCGTGCTCTTGTTTTACGATGGGTGATGTCCAAGGATGCCAATAAAGAAGAAGAAAATGTCCAAGGACGGTATTAACTGAAAGGGAGTCAGTTAAGATGTTAATAGTTGCACTTTGATTTCTGGATTAAGGAATTACACCTCCTACGTGCGTCCAGTATTTCGATTTTCAAAAGAGGTTCCACCCCAGACTCGTGCCTATTATTTTTTGAAGGTAGCAGAAGTTCTATCTAACTTCTTTTAGGGATTTTACTGGGTACAGTTTTTGGAATTATAGCCAATTCCATGTTAACACACTTATCCTTAATTCAAATACAATTTATTCGCATTATTAGCAACTTACTTTCAAACAGAAGCACATTTGCAGTTAGACTCCCGTCTGAATAAACGAAATATGTAGAAGATAATTAATTCTTACAGCTAGCTTCTTTGAATTTTCTTCTTATGCATCTTAAATATCCTCACCGAGTTGGTTTCCCAATCTATTTCTTCATCTTTATGGGTGTAGACAACGCCAGTCGTTCTTCCTTTTTGCCGTTTGGCGCCAAATGGAGACCCCAAGTGCAGCCAGCTCCTTCTACACCTGGTCTTTCCAACGGAGTGGAGATCTTTCTCTTTCTCTGCTTCCCCCGGCGGGCACTGCGTCGAATACTCTCAGCGCTAGAAGGGTTTCATCCATTCGGACGACATGACCTAGTCAGCGCCGCCGATGTCTCTTAATTCTCTCTTAATTATGTGAATTAAGGCAATGTCGTCGTAAATCTCACACAGCTCAGCGTACCATCGACTGCGGTATTTGCCGTTGGCAATGCGCAAAGGACCATAAATCTGTCGCAGAATATTGCTCTCGAAAACTCGTAACGTCAACTCATCAGATGTTGTCATGGTCCATGCCTCTGCATCATATAGCAGGACGGGGATGATGAGAGACTTGCAGAATTTGGTCTTCGTTGCCTAATTAGTCCGAAGTAGTACTTGTTGGCAAGAGTTATCGTTTGTTGGATTTCGAGGCTGATGTTGTTGTAGGTGTTAATGCTGGTTCCAAAATATACGAAATTGTTTAGGACTTCGAAGTTATAACTGTCAACAGTGACATGGGAGCCAAGTCGAGATTGCGACTACTGTTTGTTTGATGACGGGAGATATTCGTCTAGTTCTCGTTCACAATAGACCCAAAGGCTTGGCTTCCTTATCCATTTTGGAGAAAGCAGAACTAACGGCGCGGATGTTGAAACCAATGATATCAATATCATCGGACCAGCTGTGCGCTCTTATAAAAGATTGTATCTTCTCTATTCAGCTCTGTAGTTCGAATTATTTTCTCCAGGAGTAGACTGAAGAAGTTGCAGGGATAGGGAGTCGCCTTTTCTGACACCTCGTTTGGTCTCGAACGGCTCGGAGAGGTCCTTCCCTTTCCTGACGGAGCTTTTGACATTGCTCAACGGGAATACCAAGTGCAGACATACAGGTAGCGACATAACGGCAAAAGCATCATTGAAATGTACGAAGAGGTGGTGTGTCGATTCTCTTTTCACGGGTCTTTTCCCAGATTTGTCGCATGGTGAACTTCTGGTCAATTGTTGATTTTCCAAGCCTAAAGCCTCTCTTTTCACGGGTTTTTTCCCGGATTTGTCGCATGGTGAATTTCTGGTCAGTTGTTGATTTTCCAAGCCTAAAGCCACACTGATGTGGTCCAATCAGTTTGTTGACGGTGGGCTTTAATGTTTCACACAGTAGGCTCGAGAGAACCTTATATTCGATGATGAGGAGGCTTATCCCACGGTAATTGGTGCAGATTCCAATCTTCGGACATGCTTTCGCCCGACCATATTCTTCAAACAAGTTGATGCATGCTCCTTATCAGTTCTTCACCTGCGTATTTGAATAGCTCAGCCGACAATCTATTTGCCCCCACCGCTTTGTTGATCTATAACTCTCACAGCTAGTTTCTTTAACTTTTTATGCAGCCCGTCCGAATTATCTTAAAGAGTTGGGTCCCAATCTCGTACAAAAGTTAGTCGCCTCGCCCAATGAAGAGCAGAGACTGAATCAATGAAATATCAGCATTTGGCGCTCTTAGATGATCTGGTTTACACATTTTACGAACCAAATTTTTGTTATAAATATTTAATGCTATTAATTTTGCTTAAAATTCTGCATCCGCGTGCCAAACCCATTTAAAATTCCCAACATCCACAGTCCATCCTGCCGCTCATTGCACAATTAGGAAGCATTTGAAGTTTGGCTTTGCTGCCCAGAGTACTTAACTAATATTATCTAATACTGGCAATGCACTAAAGTGGCTACTTGATATTTCTAATCACAAGCCATTTGTCATGATTCATGAGCCCGAAGCGAATTAATAGGCCACACACGCAAATGCATGCATAGCTGGAAACATATACATACATATGTAATACTATATATCTTAGCTGCTTGTAACTGCAATAGCTCTATTGTGTGGAATATATCGAGCAGGAATGCATTATGCGATTATATATAATCTGTATATATAATAAGATATCTCTGTGTTGGGTAATGAGGGCACGAGTACTTGACCAGTATTATATGGTTATATGGTTATAATTTAGGTATTCAATTGTTTTCAGCCGTTCCTGTAAACACTTATACATATGCATATAATTTCACAAATATATGTATGTTTATATGTTTTGTATGCATGTATTTGTGTGCTTCGAAAATTAGCGCACAATTGAGCAACGCTTATATAAACAATAACAACGATTAGTATGCTGGAAATAAGCTCTAAACACAAACTCAGTTAACACTTCATTGAACAGCAGCTTGTAAATACCAACAAATACTCACATGTATACATACATACACAGCCTAGCAGCGTCAGGATGCGCCCAATTGCTAGTGAGTGTTTGCATGTATGTGTGTATGTGTATGTGTGCCTTTTGGGCAGGTAAATGCATGCAAATTAGCAGATAATTACCACAAAATGTTAAATAAATAAAGTAATCAATTATTTTGTGAAATTATTTGTTTATCAAATGCGCATTTTGGGTAATTTACCGCAAGCTGACGCAGTGGTGGAAGCGTGGTGAAGTTGACATACTTACATATGTACGTACATACATATGCAATTCACATATTAAGTTAAAGGACGCGGTAGAACAATGAACGCGCACATAATGCAGATGAGTGCAAAAAGAGTAAGCTCGAGTGAGTTTTAAATGATGACGGCGCTACATTGAATGTGCATGCTTGTTACTTAACGATTAAATAAATATATTTGCAAGTAGGTATATAATAGTATATAATTTTCGTGGAAAATTTCATATTCAAAAGCTAATATTAATTATGACTGGTGATCCAAGTAGAGGAACTTTTTTCAATAGCCTTTTTTTGACAGATCACGCGTGAGTCATATTAAGCTGTCATGTTATTTTTGTTCAGTATAGCTTGGTAATTTATCGTAGAAAAACTTCCGTCTGACAATGTTTACAAATCGTTCAACTTTATTATAAAAATTCACGTTCTGTAAAGAATGTGTTTCGCTCGCTTCGTTCAACTTATGGCCAACATAAACGGCCTGCTAAGCGTACTATTCCCAACACTATCACCCATCTTGAGACCCAGCATTCATTATTGAATAATTTTCGACCAAATAAATTGCGTACAGCACGCAGTGAAGAAAATAAAGCAGTCGTAGCTAAGAGTGTACACGAAGACCGTGGAGAGTCGATTCGGCGCCATTAGCAGTAACTCGGACTGACGTATGAAACTACTTGGCGCATTTTGTGTCGAGATCTTAAAATAACAGCTTACAAAATACAGTTTCTCCAAGAACTGAAGCCACTCGACCTTCTCAAGCGACTTCGCTCAAATTGGGCGCAAATTTTATTCAGCGATGAAGCACTCAAGCCAAATTAGCGCATTTGAAACGTGCAGTCCTAAAACTAAAAGTTTTTGTTAACGCACTTTTAGTGATTTTCAACATAGCCTTTGTATGGGAGGTGGGCGTGGTTATTATCCGATTTCTTCCATTTTTGAACTGTATATGGAAATGCCTGAAGAAACGACTCTGTAGAGTTTGGTTGACATAGCTATAGTAGTTTCCGAGATATGTACAAAAAACTTAGTAGGGGGCGGGGCCACGCCCACTTTTCCAAAAAAGTTACGTCCAAATATGCCCCTTCCTTATGCAATCCTTTGCGCCTAATTTTACTTTAATATCTTTATTTATGGCTTAGTTATGACACTTTATAGGTTTTCGGTTTCCGCCATTTTGTGGGCGTGGCAGCGGGCCGATTTTGCCCATCTTCGAACTTAACCTTCTTATGGAGCCAAGAAATACGTGTACCAAGTTTCATCAAGATATCTCAATTTTTACTCAAGTTACAGCTTGCACGGACGGACGGACAGACGGACGGACGGACAGACAGACATCCGGATTTCGACTCTACTCGTCGCCCTCGATTCGGCGCCGTTCGCAGCAATTCGGACTAACGTATGGAACGATTTGGTGCATTTTACGTCGAAGTTAAATTGAAAGCGTACAAAATACAGTTTCTCCAAGAACTGAAGCCACTCGACCTTCTCAAGCGACTTCGCTCTAATTGGGCGCAAATTTTATTCAGCGATGAAGCACTCAAACCAAATTACCGCATTTAAAACGAAGAGCAACCTGAAAAGATTGAAGAGCATGCCATTTCATTTTGGTGTGGGTTTTTGGGGGGGTAGAACCATCGGTCCATACTTCTACGAAAATGATGCCGGTGAGAACGTAACTGTCAATTGCGACCTTTATTGCGCCATGATAACCGACTATTTGAGGCCTGAAATTGAAGCTCATGATCTTGGCGATATTTGGTTTGAATAAAATGGCGCCATTTCCTACACAACGTATCAATCTATGGATGGAATGGAACACTTTGGTGAGCAGATAATTGTACGTTTTGGACCGGACTACCAAGATTGTGTGATATCACATCGTTAGACTTTTTCCTATAGGGATATGTCAAGCCTTAGGTCTTTGCAGACAAACCCGCTTGGAGCGAAACATCATGCGTGTCATTTACCAGTTAACAGTCAAAATGCTCGAACGATTCATCGAAAATTTGACTCAATAAATGAACCATCTGAGACGTAGCCTTTGAGTTCCCCATTAAATTTGAAGTTTATGTGTTTTTCATAAAAAAAAGTAGGAAACCTTGTAACTGTAAACTGTTAATCAACCAAAATATTATTCCAGTCCGATAATATTGTTTAGCTCCTCCTTCGATGCAGTTTTCATCTCTTCAGTGGTGGCGTAGCACCATCCTTTCATGGACCTCCTCAGTTTTGAGAATCATAGTATCATAAATGTGTTGTTTTTGGACAAACAACGCTGCATTGGCAAGCGCGTTATCATGGTGTAAAAGCCAATTTTTGTTCTTCCACAAATCCGTTCGTTTCTAACGGACTGCTTCACGCAACTAGTCAATAACTTACAGCTAATATTTTTTATTGACGATACTATTATCCAAGGCAGCTTTACAGTATGCCACGGTCAACATTCGGAATGCAACCGCGTACTTAATTTTGTTTTTTTACACAAAATTTCATACAGATCCTTTGATACATTTTGTGGAATACGCAGAAATCGAAGCCGAACCAAAACGTAACCAAGCAAAACAGCTTTTTATACCCTGCCTACCTCAAAAGACTTTTGACAACCAAAGAGACTAACCAAAAGCGTCATCTGAGGACATAACAACATCACGCAGAATACGAAAAAGTACAAGAGAATCTCTGTAAATCAATCTAGTCTAGACGGAAGAGAATTATTCCAGACATAGACTGCTAAATTTCTCCAAACTATGTGGAAAAGCGTTATATTTTATTGGAGTCCTGAGAAATATTCCAATATATTTCAAATAGTGTTCATCTCCTTATATAACTAAATTGGTATTCAAACACGTATTTAATTCGAATTCGCTTCGAACGAAACAATTTCCCACACATTTTCGGTATTATGAGTAATGCCATATGATTTATTTGCGAGCACGTACCTATGGCAGGTAAAGGTGCATGTCTACTGAAGCATCTATAGAGAGCATTGCCGAAGCAGACATGCACAAGCTGTGGCGGAATAATATTTTGACTAGCGAAAATTGTGAAATACGAGCATAAATTAAATGCGAACACGAAGCGACAAGAAATTCATAGGTATGCATTGTAAGAACGTCAGCTTCCGGAACCTACTTAAGAGGCACGAACCGACAGCGGTGAGGGATGAAGTTAAGGCAGTAAGAGTTAAAATGGCAAACAGACAAACACCGCTATTTACCTGGAGATGAACGTGTGCTACGCTATGTGCTTTGGCTCGGCTGCTTCTGCTTGTCAACTTCAATTGGAGCCGCTCACCATCAAGCGTATGAAATTCCGAATTCCATTAAAATGTCAGACTTTCACTTTTGGTGGCTTAAATTATTATGAATTATTGCGTCGAACCAAAAATATGTAGGTGAGTGCTTGGCAAGCGAGTGAAGAACTGTGGTTTTTGCACAGTGAGAAGAAACTCTTTTATTATACGATTTGTTGTTGGATTTTTTGAGTGTGTTGTTATTATTTCTTTGCTATTTACGGATGTAAAGGATAATTTAATCTTTCTTCTCCATATGCGATTGTACTTTATTGTATATTGCAATGTAAAATAGGGCTTTGAATAAATTTATAAACGTGTGGCAAGCACGTGCCGCCAATAAAAATAGCTACTGTGTGAGAAAGTGAAGCGAAAAGGCGAAGCGTGTAGAGTTATTTGAGAAGATATGGAAGTCAGAAGCACTAAAGGAATATAAGTCGCATATAGAATGAGGACAGGTATCATAATTTTGAGACAAAGCGGTGGAACCGAATTATAAAATATATATTTATTAAACAAATTAATTTTGGAAAAACTCTTCAAATATTCGTCATCCGCTAAATCTTGGAAAAGACCCGTAAAAAGAGGATCGACACACATCAGCTCTTCGTCGATTTCAAAGCTGCTTTTGTTAGTACGAATTCGAGGCCCATCTTAAACCTCTGGCGTACTTTGGGTCCGACACCCGGTTTTTCAACCCTACCTGCCTTTAGGTTTAACCCACAGCCACCACGAATCCCCACAATGGGCCAAGCCCAATGAACAAATTGGAGTTAACTCCAAGGGCTCTGGTAAGACCTTGTAGCTTTTGCTACTACGATACTTTTATATCATAATTTCGAAGTCGTCGATAATTTCGTCTACCTTTGAAGCAAATAACTCGAAATCAGACGCTGAATAACTCTTTCCAATAGGTGCTACTTCGGACTGAGTAGATAATTGAGAAATAATCTCCTCTCTCAACGAACAAAGACCAAACTCTACAAAGCATGGATGATGACAACATCTGATGAGTCGACGTTACGAATTTTCAAAACAAAGGTTCTGTGGGAGATTTATGATTCTTTGCGTATTGGCAACGGCGAATATCGCAGTTGATTAAACGATGAGCTGTTCAACGAATTAAGAGACAGCAGCTCACATCTATTTAGAAGTTCTTTAAATTTTTGTCTTCTCCCTTTTCTGCAAGTTTGTGTACACTTATATACACGATTCCCTCATAGTTTTCTCTGAGTTACGTCTACTACATTCACCATAGTCCAACACCTTATGGTCGAAAAGTCCAAACCCCCAAATTGTCGTCTTTTTTAGCCTTTGACTCCTCATTCATTCATCATTTCAGTTTTTTACTTCTTCTCGCCAACGGTAACGATTGATGCACAGTTTATGGTGATTAATGGATGTTTTGCAGAAAATCTTCAGAACGACGCTCGAATCGAAATCCTATCCGTTTCGCTGAAATGGTCTTTTCCGAAGATCTAATACTCCGCTCTTCCTGTTGAATTCCCTATGCTGATTATTTTGGATGGCCAGAAGATTTGTACTACAATAGAATTCGAAAAGTCATAAATGGCTTACTGTATGAAAGTACAATAGGAATATTAGCCTTTTTGTTAGAATCGCAGACTTATCTTCGTCTGGAAATATTCTGAGTTCGACAGGACTTTCGATGCAATCCATCCGAACAAAGAAAGTACAGCTATTATTATATTGTACTTATCAATAGAAATTTTACTCCGAACTCGACGACAAACCTTCATGGCCTCCATCGGTAAATCCAATTCCATATCCCCATAGATTTCAGCTAAGCGATCGCGAAAAGGTCTTGAACTGCGCTGATTCTCTAAGTAAAACTCGCAAAGTAAAATTCGTCGTTGACTGGCTCAGCTTAAAAATATGTTAAAGAAGACTGTGGTAAGTTCCTGATAAGTTTTTCATGAGCTCATAAAATTCATGAGTTTATGTCTCTCTCTTCAGATCTTTGATATAGCAGAGCAAAAACTCTTCTCTTTAAAACTTGGTGTTTTTTCAGCTCTATTTAAATAGCTTTAACATATCGTTTTGACTTACACTTTATCGGTAGATGAATGTGAAGAATTCTTCTACTTGTTTCAGTTCTTCTTCTTAAAACATTTCACAGGTGCCAATGTCGGGTTACTTTTATAGATCAACAAATAAGTATAACGTATATCTTAGAAATTTCTTTTTCAATTCACGAACACCAAAAACTTTGACAAATAAGCACCAAAACTTCAATGCTCTGAAGAAAAAACTGTCCGTTCACTCAGCAGAAAGTTTTAGAGCCATTATAAATTGTCCCTTCCTCCTCATGTTTTACCCCGCTACAAGCACAAACAGTAGACCACTAAATCCGCTCAAGTGCACCTGAAGATTTTCACTTTTCGGCTCGTTTAATTGAAATGCTGTCACCTATGCAAGTTCAAGGTGTGTCTGTTTGTATGCGTGTCGAGCTGGAATCACAGCTCCAGTACCTAAAAGTATGCCATAAATAATATAACAAATAAATAAGCGCAAAAGATTTATGGCAGCCAAGTGTAGAAGAACCAAGCTTGACTGAGTAATAAAAGGAACGAGAGACCACAAGCCGTGCAACCAAGCAAAAGAAAGTAGCCGAAATTTACGAAGCGCCAAGAAGGGAAGTATTTCTCCAACGTTGCTTCAGTGTTACAGAAGGGAGGTGTATGTGTGTGATGTCAAGGCAGCCACTTAAAAGTTCAACAATTGCCACTCAAATAAATTCGCGCACAATTTAAAAACTTCAAAGTTGAAAGGTGAGCGAAAAAGCCGGCGAGCACACATTGCGAACTGTGTCGGGGTGTGTTGCTCTCCCATTTCGTTTTTTCGTTACTTTTTTGAGGGTGTTGTGCTGCTTGTTGTTGTCAGACTTGTTACTCAGCGGCTGTTAACCAAGCTGTAATGCGTCTAACGAGCTCACCGTGTGCCACAGCCGGTTAGTTGTCACTGTCGTAGTGTTTGTTATTGTAGGATTTGGGCACCCGCTGTGTTGTTAGCACTTTCTCTTAAGCTTAGTGGTGCGGTATATTTATTTGTACGTCGAGCGCTGTGAAGTCATGTGGTTTTTGACTCCATTTGAGGTAGCTTTTAAATTCAGGAAAGATTTTGCAAAATAGCTTCAAAGCTTTGAAGGTACATGTGATGGACTGTAAATATAGTTTGACAATTATCTTGCGAAACTTATACAGACAGGAAATATTCAGGTCCATTCTGAACATTTCACTTCTCTTCTTCTTCTCTATTGGCGTAGACACCGCTTACGCTGTTATAGCCGAGTTAAAAAAAGCGCGCCTGTCGTCCTTCCTCTCTGCTGTTTGATGCCAATTGAAGATTCCAAATGTAGCGAGGTCCTTCTCCACCTGAACGCTCCAAGAGAGACGGAATTATCTACGCCTTCTCGATTAAGCTCTGCAGCTCGAATTTGTTTCTTCGGTAGCAGATTGAAGAAGTCGATCAATAGGGAGTCACCTTGTCTAAAACCTCGTTTGGTATCAAAAGTCTCGGAGAGGTCCGCCCGATCCTGACGAAGCTTTTGGTATTGGTCAACGTCAGTTTACATAGCCGTATTAAATTTGTGAGGATAAACGCTCCTTTTCGTGCTGTCAAAAGCAGCTTTGAAATCGACGAAGAGGTGGTGTGTGTCGATCCTCTTTTCACGGGTGACTTCTCTAGAATAGTAATTGCTGATAAGGTCTGAGTTTTGTTGTTAAGAAGCATATTTTCACGGCAGCTTAATCATTTTACTTATGAATGGACTAAACCACAAATCCATTATAACCGAAAAGGTATACTTTCCATCATTAAACCTTTATATGTGCTAAAACATAGTACTGTTAGTCCATCAACGCTTGCAGTTCAGCCTTAACTGTTTGGATTGATCAGCTTCACCACATTTTTCACCGTTGAATTAAGATTTTCTTAGAATAAAGTGAAGAA
This sequence comes from Bactrocera tryoni, assembly GCF_016617805.1. Classification (NCBI taxonomy): domain Eukaryota; kingdom Metazoa; phylum Arthropoda; class Insecta; order Diptera; family Tephritidae; genus Bactrocera; species Bactrocera tryoni. The sequence continues at coordinate 19,262,955 of NC_052500.1, forward strand.
AATGTAGAGCATTGTCAGGCTGTGTTCCTGTCCGTCAAAATTTCAATCTCTTTCCAAACTTCATGCAACTGGAGCGCTCATTGTTTTCGACTTCTTGAGTTTTACTATAAATATGTATGTCTTGACCTATGATGATATTTTTTCTGCAATTCCTTGGCAGATTTTTTCGGAGTTTTAATGAAAAAAGAGTCTCATAAGATTGTTATCTTGTTGCGATTCAAGATGACTGCCGAAACTAACGCAATCCTTCTGCCAGGAAGGTCTGAGGAGGAGGAGCGGCTGTTCACATGCTAGTCGCGGCTGTAGCAGGCGGCTGTCTTGCAGCAAACGACTTACGTTTAATAAGATGAATGATAAGAATACCAATCTTTGTCTGGATTGTAGATCTCTGGATATCAACATACCAGATACACTCTCAAATAACTGACTATTACGTCGATTTCGAAATGAAAACTTTCACATTAGTGCTGAACTTTTACCTGACAAACCTCAAATCATTGTCTCTTAAAATCCCGGTTTTTTGCTACTGAGAACGTCGCATCTGGGTGGGGAGGTTTTACCATTTTATATATACTCGCTATGTATTCTACACTGAGTTATTGCCATTTCGCTTTTGTCATTGCTTTGCTTTTACATTTGTATTTTTTATTGTTGTTATTTGTATTTATGCTTTTATTGTAATCATTTTTCATAAAACTTGCACGTCATTCGATCATTTGTTATATTATTATGCTCGTACTCCGATGTGAGTATGTGCTCTAAGTCGCTTGTTTTCTTAAGAGTAAGAGAATGACTTAAGTCGTTGCTAGAAAGCGTTTTGTTTCATCCAAAAGCGTAACAAAGTGGCAATCGGATTTTGTACAAAAGATAATATATATTGTAGGTAAATAAAAATGCATATAGAATATAATACATAATATATAAATTTTATGTAAATACTAAATTTATGTGAAAAGTATATATATAACGAGAAATAAAAATATGACTGCGAATAATGGCATTCGGCTTGTATATTGCATAAAGATTAATGTAGATAATAAATACAAGCTGATAACAAAAATATACAAATGCATATAAAAAATATGAAATATTTCCAACGGAGTAGAGGGTTTCCTCTTCCTCTGCTTACCCCGGCGTGTACTGTGTCGAATACTCGCAGGGCTGATGTGGTTTTCACCCATTCGGACGACATTTCTTAGCCAGCGTTGCCGCTGTCTCTTGAATATTTGGACTACATCAGGGGCGAACGCAGGGCAATGTGCGTCACCTGCGTGTTAAAAAAATATTAAATATTTTCAGGAACTGGTTAAATCAAACAAAGAGATCCAAAACTTTTTTAGTGCATCGTTTTTTAAAGATTGGAGCAACAATCCCTATATCTGTCGCTTCAAGTGAACGCTCGTTTTCCTCACTTCGCAGGCTTAAAACACATTTAAGAAATAAAACTGGAGAAGCACGCCTGAACGGAATGGCTCTCTTGAATATCCATAGAGATATAGACGTGACGGAGGAAGAGATTTTAAATGTTATGGCCCAAAATAAAAGAAGATTAGACTTCAATTTGTGAATAAAATAACGAAACATTGTCTTTTTACATAAAACCCCCCAAATTTTTTTCTTGCGTTCGCCACTGGACTACATCGTCGTCGTCGTATTCGCCGTTGCCAATGCGCAAAGAACAACAAATCGACCATTCAGATGTTGTCACGGTCCATGCCTCTGTACCATAAAGCAGGACGGGGATGATGAGCGACTTATAGAGTCTGGTCCTTATTCGTCGAGAGAGGACTTTGCACCAATAGCACCTGTTGGCAAGAGTTATCGGCGAAAATATCTACGACTTCGAAGTTACCTATAACTGTAGTATCATAGTAGGGTTACCATATCGGTCTCAGTCAAAATCAGTCCCGTTGCATATGTAGCCACCAAAATTAATCGAATTTGATCACCAACTTTTACCCAACCGCCCAACTCCATCGTTTTATTTTGGATTTTTTTCTTAGATCATTCTTTCGATTTGGTTAGAGGTATATAAAATGAGTACCATTTTCCGAATAAATTTTTATTGCAAACATTCTCGAAATTGTCTGAATAACCGTAATTGTAATACTGACTCTACTTGAGAACTATCACTAAGCTGCTACAATCGTCATTCATTAACATTTTTTTCACATATTTTTCGGACGCTCCAATATTTTTGAATAAAAATAAATTTTTAGCGCTTGACAGAATAATTGTGAAAATCCTTACAATTTATTTCTTTGAAGTTATATTGAACAAGTAGCAATATTCTTAAAGGTCTCAACTGAGAGGCGCTTACGCTGGGTAAGTGTTCCCTCTATAATTTCAGTATGCTCTGGACATCAGACACTAAATTACCTCTGGGGGTGCTACAAGAATATGCTCCGGTCTTGAAACCTTCTGTTAGTCGCCACATCTTTTCGTAGAATTTTCAAGTATTACCCCTGTCGGCCAGTTTGTCAAGCTCTTCGTACCCACTTATTTCGTCCTCTCTCTTTTTTTCTCTGCAAACGCATCTCGCGTCCCCCTTCCCTCTTCAACTCTCGGTATTTATTCCACCCTAACGTTGCGAAGTAGCCAGTCTGTTTTCTCTCTCTAGGAATCTAGCATTACAGATATCAATATTTCGGTGCCCGGAAGTCGATCAGCCTCAACCCATGTGCGGTTGTTTCATCGTGGATGCTGAATTGACCGACCATTGTGCCAAAGATGCCTTCTTTGCCCACCCTGGCGTTAAAGTCGCCAAGCATGATTTTGACATCGGAGCCAAGGATATTTATAATTTACCCTTCCGAATTATAATTGCAGTTTCATGTTTTTTGTTAATTTCTATTCACATCTTAAATTAAAGTCATTACATTGTGAAATATTAATTTGTGAAAGATCCTTTCACTTTCTATTTCAAAAAGCGTTTCCGCAGCTTTCGTAGCAAAAGTAAAGGTAGTGAATTATGAAAGCTAAGTAGATGAAAGAAAGCAAAACTAAGTGCCAATTTAAATTACATGTTTTGAAAATTTTACCCATTAATGAACAATATTAAAATAAAAGCTACATAAAATATATATTACTGATAAATCAATTTGAAATTATAGCTGTTTGTAGCTAAATATATTAAATTTACCCATACATTTCATTTTTCTTTGCATATGAAATCTAAGCCCATGAAAGCTACTTGAAAGCTTCCGCTCAGTATCAACTTGATGAAAAGATATAATATATAACAGTAATTCCATAAACATATCTTCTTGTAAAAATTGATTATGCTTTTTTATCTGAAAGCTTAACTCGTGAAACCTGCTTGAAAACTTTCGGAAGATGTTGACGAAGGCTCAGTATTAACTTTATCAACAGTTATAATCGATAGTAATAAATCTATAGTATATAGCAACAAGTAAATTCATTTTTTTATATGAAAGCTCATTAAAGTTGCCTAAAAGCAATAAACTTTAGCAATTGCCTAAATGAAAAATTGGTAATTTTTTTATACGAATATATTTACTCATAAATTAATGTTCACTTTTATATCTAAAGCTTAAAGCTTTCACTGCTTGAAAGCTTGAGAAAAATTTGATAAGCTGCTTTATAACTTAATCAACAAATATAATACGTAGCAGTAACTCCATATAACTACAAGTAAAAAATAATAATTTTTTACATAAAAGCTAAACTCATGAAAGCTGTCTAAAAGCTTTCGAAGAATTTTAGTAGAGGATAAGCAACAATTTTATCAGCACATATAATTATGTAAATGCATACTAAGGCAATAAGCATTTTCCTGAGCTTGCAAATTCACCATAAATATTTTAGGATATTTCTTTTAATGATAAAAATATCCAAACATATAAAAGTATACCACCTCGCTCATATTATGCTAGGATTTTCCAACTTATTATGCCATTTCAATATTTTGATTTTGTTTACGGTCGGAATTTCGTTTAATACAGTTAGCTATCAAATGGAAATCTTTAAACTTCTTAACAAAATCCACATTAAATAATAATAAAATGAGGAAAATGCGCAGGACATCACCATAAACAATTCCAGCCTTTACTTGTCGGCTTAACGCATATATTAGAATTTTACTGTCTTTTAAGAGGCAATAAAAAATAAATGAATGCCAAGCTCAAGCTACCCAAACATATGACTTGAGAGAAAGTTGTTTGCGTGAAAGTTATGCGACGGATTGACAAAATCCACTGGCAAATATGTATAAACAAAAAAGCCCAGAAAGCATTGCAGAACAGCCAAGAACGCAAGCAGCAAGCAGGGAAAGGAGTGCGAAGAAACATAAAAATCATAAAACGTTAATACTTTGGGACATAATATCGGTTATATGTATATGTAGATATATGAGTGTGTGCGAACTTTCACTCATTCACTGGCGAGAGAAAATGTCACAAAACGCTGATGAAAATGACAAAACATATGATGGCAACAAAGGAAGGTTTGCATACATAGATAAATATACATATACATATGTATATATCTCTATATATAAATATCAGTGTAGATATACAAGTCCCATTGTTGGGTGCAGCACTACTCCTAGCTCACCAAAAGTACCGTTATGTGAGTGAGGTAGCTTCAGCAACGGCATTTGATGGAACACTAATCCTCTAACCGGCTTGCGAGCAACTCCCTCCTCCTCTCTTGCTCTCACATACCGCACACATATGTGAAGTGAGTTTGTGAAAATCTCGGCGTATCAGCCGCCTGCTAAACTGCCACATTCGCTTTAAGTAAAATGGCAATAAAAAAGTTGTAAAAAAAGGGATATCCACTCAGCCCGTCAGCCAGCGCGTGGTTGGGGCAATGGGATATTGAAGATTTGCAGCCCAAAAGCAAGCGCGTAACAGGCTAGCAACGTAAATCTAGTGCAAGGTACACAAGCAATTGTGGGCAAAAAAGATTTAGTTTTCCCTTTTGTCGGAGAAAAAATCAAACTGCGAACAAAATATAAACAAACAAGCTGCAAAGTAAATAACGGCCAGGGCTAATAATGTTGCAGCTCGAAAGCGTGCTTGTTTTGGTAGATTTTTAGCACCTAGCACCTCCAACTCTTTAAGGGCCCGTGAAATGCGTTTCGTGGTAAAAGGATTTGTGAGGGTGCGAAATTTGCAAAAATCGCATTTAACTTTGTATCGACAGCAGTTAGCCTTAAAGCGTTGAGAAGTCTGATGTTGACAAAATAACTCTGCTTTTTGTAAAATATAAACTTAAATCTCGAAGTATTTCAAGTTACATTTCCTGCTTTATATTAGTCTTAACTTTAAATGGCTTGAAAATTTTTACAGATGACACAATCTCTACTTACTTTCAACAAGTTTTGGTTGAGCCCTTTAAACACATTGATATGTTTCAGACATTCTGCACAGAATATTGATATTGTTGGTACATATCCAGCGCTCTAATATTACTAATTATGATTTTAAGTCTTAAATATCTGCGTTTACCGTTATTTTAAAAACAAATGGTAGTTTTTGTAATTCTTCCATAAAAAATAAGTATCCAATACTTAAATCAATACGAAAATGGGGTGGTCCATTAAGATCTGATTGATAAAATTGCTAAAACAATTGGGAAAGATATCTAAAACGAAAGTTATGAACGATCTCTGTTTTAAATTCTAAATCTTGATCCATTTCTCTAGTTCTTTTTTAAAGAAAAAATACCGAAACTTCAAATTTAGTGGGAAATGTTTACTATCCTTCGAAAGAACATTCTTTGCCATTTATATTTTAAAGATTACCTCTTTCTACTGTTGGCCACGGTTACATCTCAGATGGTCTATCTGTTGACTCCAAATTTCGATGACTTGTTCGAGCATTTCGACTGGTAACTGGGAAATGACACGCGTGATGTTTGTTTCAAGGAACTAATAGAAGCGGAATTATCCGCATGGACCTTAGACTTTACATATCTCCACAGGAAAAAGTCTAATAACGTTCTTGGTAGCAAATCGACCGGCCCAAAACGTGAAATTATCTGCTCACCGAAGTGTTCTCTCAATAAATCCATTGATTGATGCGATGTGTGAGAAGTGGTGCCGTCTTGTTGAAAGCAAATGTCTCAGAGATCACGAGCTTCAATTTCAGACATCAAATTGTCGGTTGTCATGGCGCGATAACGGTCGAGATAGAAGGGTACGTTCTCACCTGCATCTTTTTTGAAAAAAATATGGACCCATGATTCCACCGGGCCAAAAACCACACCAAACAGTTCTTGAATCTCTTCAGGTTCGTCTTCTTCCCAAATGCAGTAATTTTTCTTATTTACTTACCCATTGAGCCAAAAACGGACCTAACCGCTGAACAAAATTTGGTTCGAAAACTTCCGATCTTTTTGGAACTTTTCAAGAGCGAAGCGATGTCACTTGGGAAGGTCAATTGGCTTCAGTTCTTGCACAAGCTGTATTTTGTACGAATTCAATTTAAGATCTCGATGTAAAATGCGGCAAGTCGTTCCATACGTCAGTCGTAGTTGCTGCATAGTTGTTCGACCTCTAGAGTTTACTTTTTGAAGAATATATAATAATTATCTGTACTTCATTAAAATCTAATGAGAGGCTGTGATGATCTGTAAGAACAACCTGTCACCTGTCAGCGAATTGGTATCTCTTTAGGAACTTGCTTCAATAATAAGACCTCAAGGATCTAGAAGGTGAAATTCTACATTAAGGTTTTTGGGTGTCATGAAAATTCAAAAGAACTTGATCACGTCAAATGCTCGGCCGTATATGAAGTTTCGATAGTGGGCTTACAAAAATTTCCATACAAATCGATCAAAACTTTGGCGATAGGAAAGTGTACTCGTCTAACGAGGAAGCCAGAGTGTCAGTAAATTTGTATATGTATAAAGAATTAAGTATATAACGGATGATTCAAGTACTTTTTTCAATAGCCTTTTTTGACAGATCTGTGATACTGAAGATTGATATTGGGTCTCTCCTCGTTTTTTTAGAAGCGCTTTCGCCGGCTTTATCATTTTTCCTGAATACGAATATGTCCTCGACATTTCAAAGTTCTCAACATATTTTCCCTCAAACACGAATACTTATTTTTCTAAGCCAGCCAACACGACTAACACAATATAGCCATTATATTTTTGCCGTTTTTGTAGTCTTTTGCTTTTTTGTTTTTCCACCCAGAGTGGGTGTTTTGTTGTCAACAACATTGGAGCAAAACTTTATTATTGCTCGTAAATTGACAAATAAAACTTTTAAAGGTTAACATTAGGGTCCTTATATGTCTATTAAACGGCAAGCGTTAGCGAATTGATGATAAAGAAAAACCTAGACAATGGAAGGAGTTAAGTGTGTCAAATGGAAGAAAGGACCGAAAAGACAGCGCATTAGTTGACATCAGGTGGCGAAAGTTTTGGAGCCAAGCAGCAGGAATTCAAATAATCATAAATGCCTCGCTCATGAGAATAGCGCACAAAAAAGCGGGGGAACTAGAAGAAGAACTTAGAAAAAGGGGGAGAACAAACTAAAATTGTCTTACACATAATGCCATCAGTGTGAAGTGAGGGAAAGACGTCTGTTTAAAGGCCGCGAACAAAGTGGGCGTCCAAATAGAGTTGATTTCCATGTGAGTTTCGTGGCGTGTTGCAGCATTCGTTAGTTTTCAAAGTTAAATGGATAATGTGAAGGTAGTTGAAATTGGTCTTTACGACCTTACCACCTTTTGTTCGCTCACTGCCGCTCACTTAATACCCTTGTTATCCTCGCCAAGGTGAGTTTTAAAATTTTGACGTGTGTGCTGTAATGATTTCCCCTTATACTTTGTGGCTTCATATGTGTATTTGCCTCAGGACTTCAGTTGTCAGTTTTGATGTTTGTTTGTTATGTCATATCCTGATGTTGTTTGGGTGTGACAAATTTGGGCGGCACGAACATTGTCTGTGATATCAACGCCTCTTCTTGACATGCTGACACTTTTCCAACAACAAAAATAACAGAGTTGTATTATACATATGACAACAATTAGAGTAAATAAACTGTTGCACAGTAATTATGTACGGAGCTTTGATGTTTGGTTAAATATGTTGATAGTCATGGATTTGGACTGGTTGAAAATAACAAGGAAAGCAAATATTCAAAAGTTTTGGGAAGTAGAAAATTGAACTTATATATTGTAAAATCGGACAAAGGATTTTTTATATAATATAACTTGAAGAACTAGTTAGACATTACATACCTGAAATCCTCCGCCTGGGAAAGTTCATTCAAAGTTCTATGCGAAGTATGATATCTTATACGATATATGCCTTCTAGGTTTTGCTGATCACTACTCAGCAGGCGGAGAGAATTTCCTTAGACTAAAAAGTTACCAGGACTTTGAAAATCTATAGAGTTTTATTCACAAGAACGACTACAAAATATTTTATTTACACTCTTCTTTTAAGATGGCCCTTATTATCTTAATTCTAGCAAAGAATGAAATATTATTTCTTAAATTTTCCAACTTCTAAAGTCATACGTAAATACCAGGTTTAGTTGAGCTGTTTAGTCGATGGTTTCGGTCTACCCATATCTTCGTCTCCTTCTGACTCCTACTACTCTTTTTTGGCTGTTTGCTATTCGCTTTCTAAGATCCAACAAACACTTTTTCGAATACGAACTTTAGAATTTAATTTTACATTACTTTTCTCATTTGTTTGTTTCTTGCGTGTTATTTAGGTTTGTTTTTAAATTTTTCTTTAAATCCCTGTTCAATGTGGCAAACGAAAAGATAAGAAAAATAAAAACGTTTACCGCCATAATATTTCATCTTTTATAGACCTTCTTAAATCGTTTTATTGTTAGAGCTGAAAACATTCTCCAAATAACTTTCAGGAAAGCTTTCGGGCTACCAGTCCTTAGGTTAGGTTCGATTGAATACCCGATCCTCAATATAATGATCGCACTTGGACTACTATATACAATCCTTTGTAAACCAATAAAATATAGCTCCTATAATCAGACCTTATAACTACACAGTGGACAAGGCTCTTTGAGGCCAATTCAAATGGAATTAGGCTTTTTATTTCTATTGCCACTAGCTCAGCGGGTTGTCTGATAGTGTAACCTTGTTCAAGCAAAAGCGATATAGTCAAGAAAGAAGAACTGGTGTCCGGTAAGATTCTCAAACTTGGACACCAATAGGGCAATGCCTACAACTAGAGGAAGGCTAGCGAGGAAATTACTGGAACTTTTGCGGACGTCTTAGACTAAATCTTAACAGACTATCGTTTTATCACAAAGTGACTCCCAACCACTTATAATGAGATTCCTTATCTCGCCTAACTGCCGTCTGTGTGGATATTCATTTCTATGAAAAGTGTTGTAGTCTGGAGCTGTCGACCTACCGTTGCCTTAAAAAACGCATTAAATTAGAGTTATTAGATAGTTCGCGACAATATACTCTTCCACCAATCTTCCCAAGCTTCGCACGATTCGTAAGGAAGCTTACTGCCCCTCTTCAGAAGCTTGAACTCACTCACATCTTCGTCAAAACTTTATATTATGTATCGACTTTAGTATCGATTCGATTTTATCTAAGTTTGCCAATGCACCCTGGGTTTCATAAAGTGGATCACAAAGGCATCCAGATGTTCGAAAATCCTGATATTAATTACATATTAATTACATATGTCTATGGGGGCTTGGTCAAGTTTTCGCCCAATTTTACCCCTTTTAGTCACAAATATACGATATTATGAGTAACATACTGCCCGGTATACTTGTGTGCGGTATAAAATCACATTGAAGTTCAAAAATGTTTATATTAGGTATAAGGGACTTCAGGTCAAGTAATGACCCGATTCAACTCATTTGTAGCACAAAGACATACTACTATCAGATAAGAGTTCTCTAAGAATTTCAATTATAAAGCAGACACTTAAGGGCTTGAACAGTTTTTGTTGGACTTCGACAATTTTTGGCCAGAAAGTGGAATACTCTAAAGGAGGCGTGCAAACTTTTATCCCGTTATATTATTTTTTTCTTGATTTATACACACGAAAGGAAAGAATTGGATTTAAAATTGTGTTGTATGGGGAGTAGGCGTGTCTGTAGTCCTACTTCGTCCAGTTTTATTCTTGTAGCCCATCGTCCAATTTTGGCCACGGTTCCATTAAAGCCCTGTCATATCATCTCGGTGGTAAAATATAACTTCTTTGACGTATTTAGATATTGATTTCTCGCGTTTTCAGTACGTTTTAACAGTACCGTTGAGAGATCGGGGTTACCATCCAATTTCATCCGTTTTTACATCGTCAATGGGAGTTCTCATAATATTTGCGCTAGGCGAATTTGGTTGTTGTATCTTAAGTAGTTTGGAGATATGTGCATTAAACTTAATAGAGGGTGGGGCCACATCCACTTTTTCAAAATTTTTTGCCCCCAAGTGTTCTTTGCCACTGCAACCCTCTCTGCCGAATTAGAGTTTTATATCTTAATTTAGTTATGGCACTTTATAGGTTTCCGGTGAATGGCGTTTTGTGGGCTTGGCAGTGGTCCGATTACGCTTATCTATGAACTCGTAATTTTATATTGCCAAGGAATGTGTATACCAAGTTTCATCGAGATGTGTCAATTTTTACTCAAGTTACATCTTACACAGACAGTCACCCTGATTTCAAATCTTCTCGTTATTCAGTCGAAAATGAACGAAATAAAACTTCAAAATTAAAGTAAATCAGATCGACTAAATATCATTGAATTTTATCCAGTTTCTGAACCCACAATAAGCTTTTTTCTGAGGTAAGGAATTATAGTTCCATTGTAATTCAAAATAATTGGTTGAAGAGCATTTAACAAATTTCGGGGGATTACAATGTAGTACCAAGCGACTTAGTCTTTAATACAAGAAGAACTCCTTGATCTTTACGTTTAACGTTATTAAAGTTGGATCTATCTATCTTTACCTATCTATTTCTCGATTAGGCACTTCAAGGGCTGTTCTTTTCCAAAAACGGTTCTAGTGGATTAATTTCTCACAAAGAACCCACTTGTAAGCCAATGAAAGCAACAAATGAGCAAAATCTTTCCAAAACTGAATAAAATTTCATTAAAAACTAAATTTAAGAACTATTCAGAATATTTTCACAGACAAATTTCGTCTATTTGCATAAATCTCATTCAAAATAGTTTTGTTGTAACACTTGTTTGCGTGTGGATTTGCCGCAGCTTGTTGCTCCACTTTCGTTTGCGTTGCCAAAAGTAGTTTATCATTATAATTAGTGAAAGCAGGCGGAGGATGTGCGTAGAAGATGTAATTGTAAAGTAACGGATCACAAAGATAAATAGTTTTGAAATGTACTGACACACATACATTATGTGTGTGTGAGTATGTGCAACATTAGTGCTGCCACTATAATGCCAAAGCAAATAAAACCCAAAATTTATGTTTGTTCGGCGCTGAGCACGTAAGCTTTTAAGCGTGTGTTCAACCGAAATTGGTTTGAGTGATGAAGGTGGAAGGATGTGATGTGAGTGATAGTTAAAAGCCAGTGCAGTGATTTTCATGAAGATATGTAGACATGCATATGTTATGTATGTACCGTTGTGTGGATAATCAACTACTTGTTTGCATGTGCGTAAACACATTTACAAATTTGGAAAATTTATCATTTTGTTGAATGTGGCGTTGTTTTGGTTTCATATTTTGACAAATTGCTTTTCACGCACAATATGAAACAGTTATCCTTTTTAGGATATGCACACAAGTATATGTGTTTGTGTCCAATATGAGTACAATAAGCATACAGGCACTGCTAATGAAGCTACAGGGTTCATCAACTTGGTTAGGAATCATGGTTTTAGCCCGTCTCATTTTTCTAAAGAAACGAAAAAAAAATTCCTTTATTGTTGATTTTTTCAGTAATTTTATCAATTGAAAATTTTGAGCCCCTTTGCCCTACCCAAGCAATATTGGAAAACTATATATGTACGAGTATGTATATCAATATTTTTTAAAATTCTCGGAACTTAGATTTTCATGTCTAATTTCGGCTTCTGCTTCGGCAAAGCTTGCCCTTGCGGGCGAACGCTTCCTTCAGAGGATCCACAGTATTTATTAGTACAGCTCCGAATCACAGCGATTCGACCATTACTGTTTTGTCATAAGTAATCGAGTTTTCATTACCAATCATCCATTTCAGAAATGGATCAGTTTCTTAATCTTCTTCTTTACTCGCGTAGACAACGCTTCCGCGGTTATAGCCGAGTTAACAATAGCGCGCCAGTTCTTCTTTTCGTAAGGCGGCGCTAATTGGAGATTCCAAGCGATGCCAGGTCCTTCTCCACCTGGTCTTTCTAACGGAGTGGAAGTCTTAATCATCCTCTGCCTCACACAGTGGATACTGCGTCGAATATTTTCTGAGCTGGAGTGTTTTCGTCCATTCGGCCGACATGACCTAGCCAGCGTAGCCGCTGTCTTTTAATTCGCTGAACTATATCAATGTCGCCGTGGCCAATACATAAAGAACAATAAATCTTCCGCGGAATCTTTCTCTGGAAACCTCGTAATCATGATTCGGGATAGCAGGTTGGGAATAAAGAGTTTCCTCCATAATTTTAGTATGCTTTAGGCTTCAGTCATTAGATCACTTCTGCGGGTTCTACAATAGTCTGCTCCGGTCTTGAAGCCTTGTTTTAGTAGCCGGATCTTTTCGTAGAATTTTCGAGCATTACCCCTGTTGGTCAGCTTGTCAAGCTCTTCGTACTCACGCATTTCGGCCTTTCTCTTTTTTTTGTCTGCAAATGCATCTCTCTTTCTTCTTCAACTTTCGGTATCAATCCCATCCCGCAGGTGTTGTGGTCGATTGTAACGTTGCGAGGTAGGCAGTTTGCTTTCTCTCCACTGTGACACGGCAATCCGCATCATACCAGCCGTTCTTTTGCATTTTCTGATAACCAATGGTTTCGGTTGCAGCTATTCTTAAGGAGCTCGAAATACCGCTACACAGTTCCCTTATACCGGGTTGCTAACGAGCTGTCTGTTGTGATTACAGCTTGCCGACGTGGAGCCTTCCTTTTGTATGTTAACATGCGTTTTTTGCTGCACAGAGGCGGATGCGTATCTTGGTTGTAACAAGTCGATGTCGAGTCGATGTTAGCGTACGCACATCTAAAATACTAAAAACGGGTTGGTGGCTTTTCGATCTGGAGACAGTTTCGAGACATGTTTCGGGCGCCAGCGAAGTCGATCAACTTCAACCCATCAAGACATGTTTCCTTATGGAGGCTGAATTTACCAACTGTTGTGCCAAAGATACCTTCTTTACCCACCCTGGCGTCAAAGCTCTCATAGGTGAACTCCAAGCGTTCATAGAAGGCATCTTCGGTCACATCGTCCTCTCTTCTATCGAGGCGTGGGTGCAAATCAGCGATATGTTGAAAGACTTCGCTTTGATGCGGATGCGGCGACGGTCTTTTTCCCGCCACGAATTCAACACCGAAATTACGTTCCTTTATATGGCCACTGTAGTAAATGCCACAATAACCTTCTCGTCTCAGTCCTTGTACCGTCCATCGCACTTCTTAAATTTTTAAAAGGACATCAACCAGCTGGGCAGTGGCGCCTTTCCAATGAAGGGACCGAACATTCCAGGTGCATGCCCTTAAATCGTTATCACTAATGCGTTTGCCATGGTTGTCATCAAAAGAGAAGTTTCTCTTCTGAGGTTTCGTTTTCATTGGGGACGTTTTTTACGTGGCGGGTCCCAAACCCAGCACACAACCCTGGAGAGGTTTGGTTCGCTTTCTCACTTTAGCTCGCCCTCAAGCGGTAGTTCTTTGGCTACCCAGAGCATACTTCATCTAAGTCCACTTTTTCGTTAGCGGCTTGGTCTCTGGTGCGTGGCTCCATCTTTCATCATCAGTCACGAAAGTTCACGGAATTAGTGTTCAAAGTGAGAAAAACGAGACATCCATTGAGGCGAGAGTATACTTATGCCTAATATTTCTTTCAGTATATCTCCCACGTGATTTTATCAGACGACTTCAGCCTCAAATATCTCGTGCATGTTCGACTGGCGGTTTGCTAATATGAGATCATGGACTTTTGCCATTCTTTGGGATAGTCGATTTCAGAGCACCTGGGTGTGGCTCGTCAAAAGCATACTTTCGTTCACGATCAAACCCATTAAACTAATTTTTAATGATTCATCAAAAGAAAAAAGTTACAGTACAGAAAGCCGAACGCTCTTTTAATATTTTGTATGATGTCCCTTAAAAAAGAACAAGAATCATATAAACGAACAATATTGTAACTCCTTCTATAGAACAATTGCAGCCCACATTTTTTAAAGTCGTTGTAGGAAGCCGAAAGTCTTCCAACTCTTTCTTTGAACTAGTATTAGAATGGATCCACATTTTCATCAAAGCCACATTTTCTCAATATATCGCTACAACAACATACAATATGTGAATTCCTTTGAAAATTAAATTTTCTTCACACCTAATATATGGTAAGATTTCATCCAATCAAGTTCGATTTCAAGCCTGCCTTACCGACACACCCTGTGGTGAAAGCTTATGTTGCCTGAAACTGTTCAAATGTTGCTTATGTTTCATAGTTGGCATTTAGTTTTAACAAATGTATGTTATTTTCCACACTCACACCAATCAAGCCGAGGCACGCAACCGGGCAACATATTATATAATATATTCCAAGTAAAAGTATGCTACCGACTATTGTAAATATTCAAGCACATGTCCACTTTTGCTTATCAACATATTCTCTGCAACATCTCAGTCATTCCAAAGCGAGCTCTTTACTCTTTTGACCACCACAGCATATACATACACTTATGCATATACTATGTACTTGTAGAAATGAAGATATGTGGGTTGAAGAATTCAACTAACCACATTCTGTGTGCGTATGAAGAAGAAAGCGAGAAAGGCTTTGGCTTTCGCACTGAAAACAAGATAAATTACTGGCGCACTCTTCCACTTAGTAGATTTGTTAAATTATGATATTTATATTGTCTGACAGGTGAGGTTATGACCCAACTATGTTAAGGTGCAATAGTTGCTTGTTTGCATACTTCTTACGCTCGTGCTGCTGCGGTTTCACGGCTCTCACCAAAATGAAAAGGATTAGTTGATTTTTGTTTACTGCGGAACATAAATTTCACTTACAAACACTCACATGCATTCCCAAAATCGTAAATGTATAAGTGTGTGTGCAGTCACTACAAAGTATTTTAATTAAAATTAATATATTGTTTAGTGCTGAGATTCTCACGTTTGCGTTGCTGCGGTTTCGCAGTGTGCCAGTTGGTTGGCAAATTCCTTTGGGTTATTATCCTCGCTCAGGTCAAAACTTTCCATATTTCATGTCATGGAACCAGTTGTTGGAGAGAAAAAATATAAAAGTAATTTACTTTTCTTTGAAATATGAAAGCTTAAAAATTCAAAGAAAATTATTTCTCTAGTACTTACTTCTACAAAGATGTATATTAAAAGAGAGTCGACGAGTGAACTGACTTAAAGTGTGGCTTACTACAGATATGTTTGCCTAAAATCGATATGACAAAATTTGACGACTCTCTACTCGGTGCCTGGTGGAAGTGGTGTATTGACAATATATTTACACGCCATCCATACAGTCCTCTTATCAGGTTTGAGTCCAGCCCTTCCAACAATTTGTAAGAAATTTCGGGCTGTACAACACCATGTAATTCTTAGCGCCATATCCAGCAACTAAGTGGATTTGGTAAAAACCTGATTTTTCCACGTCAAGCTACCCAATATCTTTTAACTTGTGTCACTAGAAACCGTGAAATATATCCCTGCTGAAGGCTGGAGATGTTCCAACGTCTCATTATTCTTCGCGTGTGTTCTACATCAACTTTTCCAATTTTTTGAAGAAGCGATATTAAGAGTAGGTGCCCTGAGATTAAGCCTACAATATTACTAAGTTTTCTTTTTCCTAGAAGTAGGAGTCTCCCTTCTTGCCAAAAAGTGGAAGCTTATTGGTCTGTCTACCATCAACACTGCCCTAAAGGAACTTCGTGATGCATCCTATGTTGCCAGGATACATTGCTTCATATAACCATTGAAGAAGCTAAACGGTCTGGGGCAGCTTAGGGGAAATGTATTTTCAGCGGCCCCGAGCGGCTTAGCTCGTCTATCTTTTCATTTATTCTATTCCAAATGATATTAACCGAGTTATCAACTGAGAGTCTAGTTATTCCCTCCTTGCATAAACTTTCGCAAAGAGGCTTAGTATTGGCGCTGCGGATAACGTTAATTGCCGCTTGGTTATCCACTAGAAGATTTATGGATTTCCTGGTTAGAGCAGAATCGCAATTGGTGCCTTCTGTAATGCCCACAATTTCGGTTTGAAAAACTGAATTATAGTCATTTGGTTTGAAGCTACCATCTGTTCCACATACATACATAAATCGATCAGAGAACCATTTTTCTCTACTAGGGAAACTTTGTGATTGATTTCTCATGGGTTTCCTTTTCTCGGTCGCATTAACAATTTAGCTTGAGTTCATTACCAAGGTCGTTTGTGATACCATGTGTTTAGTGACACCGGCTCTGACTATAATGGCCTTAAATCATAAGACGACTGGAATAAGCATTGCCTCCTACTTCACTTGAATATATATTGGCCAAATATCGAAGATAACCATCAGTGCCTTTGTTGACTTAGTTTTGATTGCGCTCGTAATCCCAAGTAAGCAAGCCCGTTGCACCTGTTCCAGGTGTTTAATATACACTTTTTCGTTTGTGCGTCCATCATGTCATCCAGTGGCGTAGCTAGGGGGGGACGAAGGGGGCCGTCGCCCCGGGCGCAACTTCTTGTGGCGGCAAACTGGTATTTAAAAACTCCAATTCGGGCAAAAATTCCTGCAAATTGTGTCAAAAGTGTACAAGATATAGGGCAAAAATGAGTTTTTTCTATGGCTTTTAATAAGATGTCTTGTAAATTTACTATCAATTTCCTCAAAAACCGTATTGTGAGAATTTTGGAACTTCAGAATTTGCGTGGCGTTCCTAAATTTTATATACTTAATATCGGAAAGCCGTGCTCTTAAGTGATTTCTCTACAGTTTAGTTTACTATCCACCATTACTACCTCTACTGTTAACCTTGGAGCGTTTATCAGCTCTTTGTATGATCTTTATTTTCCCAAAATTATTACTGTCTTTACGATATCGTTTGTAATCAAATTATTCCCACACCCAGTTTATAGGCAATGCCATAACTAAGATTTGACCAGGAATTTCGTAAATAATTTAGACCTAATCAAATAGTCTTTGTTCAGCGATGAGTTGTTTGTCCAAATACACAATGAAGATTTTAAGTTCTGCGATTTAAATGCCAATAATAGAAGTCTTTAAATTTATACCACTCCATTTTCAAATATTTTATTCCTCGAAATCTATGCCTGATTTATTTAAACCAAGGCTTTTAGAATTAAACATCCTTTGCTACCTTATATTTTACACACTCATATAGTAGTCATCGATGGCCAGATATTCTTGATGAAACTCGGTATGTGGCCAATGAAGGCCAAAAAAAGTGCGAGTTCGTAGTGGGGGTAATCGAAACACTGCCACACCCACAAAAAGCCAATAACCGAAAGCGTAAAAAACCATAACTAAGCATTAAAATAAGATATATGTAAGTAAAACTCTAATTTGGGACAGCGGTTCGCAGTTGCAAGTTCTGCATTTGTTGGCAAAAACTTTTTAATAAGTGGACGTGGCCCCGTCCTCTAATAAGTTTAATGTACATATCTTCTAACCCACTAAAGCTATAATAACCAAATTCGCCGGGCACAAATATTATAAGAACCCCTACCGACTGGATGAAAATGTTTGAATTCGGATGATAATCCCTCTCACTTCTCATATAACGGTATTGTTAAAAATACAGAAAGCGCGATAAATAATACAACCATAACTATATATATAGGGTAGACATTACATTTTATCCCCAGGATGGTATGACAGGGCTTTAATGGTGTCCGAGTCAAAATTAGGCGGTAGGCATGGCAAAAGCCGCGCGATTTTAGGTGAAATCATATATTTAGAGACCCGCCCGACCGATTTCAACCAAATCGACATTTTCCCTGGCTTTAATTCTTAAAAGTTGAAAGTGTATAAAATGTTTGGGTCTACCCGAACTTTAATCTTCCTTACTGGTTAAGCAATATGTTCATTCAAAACTTCATTGCTTTAAAATAACTTTCTTTCTGTCATTTCAAAATTTACAGTATAAGCTATTTTATCATCTTAAAATGTGAAAGGACTTTAGGGGCTGCTTGACTTTCGAGACTTAAGAATTCTTATCAACAGCCCTAGACATTACTCCGTAGAAAAGAGCCAAAGAATCAAGCTCAATCTAAGGAAGCTTAAGGGGGTAAACTGGTCTAGAAGCATGAATTTCAGGTAATTTTTAAAGTGTCGTAAAAAAAGGCAATTAATATTTTTATTATCCATTTTTTTTATTACAAGAGTACAGAAAAAAATTAAAAATTTAGAAAAGTAAAAAATTTCAAAAATTATGAGCTGACGAAGTGGGGGTCTCTAAAAATTTCCACGTGACCTTACCCATGATTTCAACCATCCTAGTTATCTGAAACCAAAAAAAAAAAAAGATTATTAATCTAGAATAATGTCGCAATGGCCGGAACTACGGAAAAGTGGGAAAAAAATTTTTTCACAAAATGGCGACTGTCTGAAAAAAAAAGTTTTTTTTGATCACTTTTTCTGACTATTTCGAATTTTTTAAAAATAATAAAAATAAAAATTTGGGGATGGGGCTAGTTCCAACCATAGACAAGCCTATAAAGAAGACTCTGTAAAATTTTCAAGTAAATCGGTCCAGTAGAACCTGAGAAATCGTGGGTATCGTTCCGAAAAAGTCAGTTTTGAGAAAAACGCGCTTAAAGTTTCGCATAAAGTCTTTTGTTCGATTAGTTCCGGCCGAACCAGTTTGGATGCCGGGTCAGAAAAATGCCTATATCTCCGAAAATAATTTGAATTTTAGAAAGTTGCTGTAATCAAGTAGTTAAAGAACAAGACCACCATTCTTTGGGTTGGGGACCCAAATTTCTTAACCCTCTTTTGAAATACTGATGAACGCGGACGAAAGCTGGAACGTTTGCCAGAATTATAGTCTTCGCTTTAGCATTTTTTTCATTAACCGGATATTGATCCTTCCTCCTGCTATTTTCGATGAGTTTTATATAGTATATTCGCAATTTCTTTAAATTCTTTAAGGATAAAGAGAATCAGCTGTAGTTCCTTCCTCCTGCTATTTTCGATGAGTTTTATATAGTATATTCCCAGTTTCTTTAAATTCTTCAAGGATAAAGAGAATCAGCTGTAGTTCCTCTTAATAAGATGTTTTTGTGCTGCCAATTCGAAATTGCGTGTGCTCCCCAAACAGCTCTGGAATTTAGCATAAAAAAGTGAGTATTATGCAATACAAACATACATACTCGCCTATAAAACATATGGATAGTTATACACAAACATATATGCCTCTATGCCTGCTATTCAAAAAGTGCGTGCGCATAGCGAATCATAAATTTTAATTTCAATGCCAATTGATATGCAAGACAGCGCATGCTACTCGTGTGCGACGCAATGCGGCTATGCTTTGACGCGGCTCTTTGGCGGGGTCACAGGCCTAGTGCCCCGGAGAGCATGCCAGAAAAAAAGGTGAGCCGGAATTGCCACTTAATATGAGCTGTTGCTATGCAGCCTTATAATTTCAATATGTGCTTTGTCATATTTATAGAAATTCCTTATGAGCTTCTATGTATTAAATATGTATATATGTATGTATTACTATGTATTTGCAGCGCAATGTATGTGTTGCTATTTTGTTGAGCATTTTTTCTCCTTTTTGCATATTTTTTGCACGCCTTAGCATTCTTACACATTCCGTTGCGCCGAATGCGCTGTGCTTCATGTCTTTATGCTATGCGTCCCTCCGTGGCAAACGCTAAAGATTAAAGATAAATTATTTGTTACGCACGTGGTTTTCATATCCAATTTAATTTAAAGGTGATGAAGCTTGCAGTAATATTTAACAGGGACTTGGTGGTTTTATTTTTCTTAATATAATAAATATGTTTCCTTATATGCGCAGGGAAGGCGGATTGTTGGCTTTATTTCTTCTTAGTTTTGAGAATATCCTTTGCTTGTTACATAAGCACGTTTATATGTATCTGTACATAAATACATAAATATTGCTCCGTTATGTGGCTGCTCTTCCACTATGCTGCACTCTTGGTTTTTTAGCCGATTCTTGCGCATTCTATTGGACTAAGTCCTCAAATTGTTTGCAACATATTGTTATTATCCTTGCTTAGCTCCATAAGCCTGCTTATCGATGCTCAACAATCTGTCTAAGCCGATTGGCTGTTAGAAAATTTCGTAAATCTCAGTAAAATAGTTCAAATGGAAATATGTGAAAATAAATAAGTATATATACTTACTTAGTTGTTGCAACATACGTAGCAAGTATATAATACATACGAGTTCATATGTGTATGAGTAAGTGAAATATATTTAGTATGGGTTTTAAAATACCGATGCATCACAAACTATTGCAAATAACAAATATGTTTCTGAAGGTTTTAAAGTCTAGTTTTTTTGAAACATATCAGAAGTGTTGTTACAACTATAAAGCTTACGGCCATTTCTTCTCATAATTTCGAGTCCATCGGAAATGTCAAGTGAAACCAAGTGTCTTTAGTGCCACTATTCAATACATGACACGATTTCATCTTCGCCATCTCCATTAAATACCCTCAAAACTGGATAATGAAATCTTCTTCTTCTTTATTGGTGTAGACAAAGCTTACTCGTTTATAGCCGAGTTTACAACAGCGCGCCAGTCGTCCTTCCTTTTTACTGCTTGGCGTCAATTGGAGATTCCAAGTGAAGCCAGGTCTTCCTTCACCTGGTCTTTCCAACGGAGTGGAAGTCTTTCCCCTTTCTCTATTTCACCCGGCGGGTACTGCATCGACTATTCTCAGAGTTGGAGTATTTTCATCCATTCGGACGACACGGCGTAGCCGCTGCCACTTAATTCACTGGACTATGTCAATGTCTTCGAATATCTCATACAGCTCATCATTCCATCGACTACGGTATTCGTCCAAAACTCGTAACGCCTACTCATCAGATGTTGGCATCGTCCTTCCGTTCGAGAGTTTTGAGTTGGAAATAGGTTAGGTTTAGCGGATTAAAGTTCCGCCCTCGGCTTACAATGCTCCCCCCTATCATAAAAAAATAAAAATGCCTGTGCACCATTTAGCAGGACGGTGATGATGAGCGACTTGTAGAATTAGGTCTTCATTCGTTGAGAGAGGACTTTACTTCTTAATTGTCTACTCAATCCGAAGTAGCACCTGTTGCTAAAAATTATTCTGCGTTAGACTTGGAGTTAATGCTGGTTCCAAGGTAGACGAAAGTATTCGAAAGTTCGAAGTTATGACTGTCAACGGTGACGTGGGAGCCAAGTTGAGAATGCGACGACTGTTTGTTTACTGACAGGAGATATTTCGTCTTGTCCTCATTCACTACCAGATCGATTTGCTTCGCTTTATTATCCAACCTGGAGAAAACAGAACTAACGGCGCGGTTGCTATGGCCAATGATATCGAAGTCATCGGCGTACGCCAACAGTTGTACACTCTTGTAGAAGATTTGGCCTTCTTTATTTAGTCTGCTCCATCGTCATCGATTGGGGAGTCGAATTGATCATCTCTGGTTTTATGTCCTCCATTATTTTTGTATGCTCTGGGCAATAGTCACTAGATCACCCCTGGGGGTTTTACAAGAATATGCTCCGGTCTTGAAATCTATTGTTATAACCTCAAATATCCAGAAATTACCAACAAAATTGTCAAAAATTTATGAACTTCTCTGCATTAAGTATTAATTATTTGAAGGGTGTCTCTTCTTCTATTCAAAATTTTGTTGTTAAACACATACCAGCGTCGGATATACAGGGGGTTTCGGGGTTTAAATGTATATGCTATTTAGTTTTGTATGTTCCTTGATCAATATTTTAGTCTTTAGTCTGGTGGATTCTTGGCAGCTTTCTAGCGATGTTCAGAAAGACTGCCATAAGTCTGCTTTGTTTTCCTGACTGCTTCTTCGTATTGCTTCAAGTCATCTTTGTGGGGTTGCCAAATTTTGGTTCTATAACTATCACTGAAAGCTTTTCTCACTTGTATTCTAAGGTTCTTGTGGTCAACGTTCCCCCATTAACGGTGTCGATTGGTTGTAAGAGATGGTTAAGATCTTTTCTAACCTCTTCACCTCTTCACCTTTGTTACTTCTTGAACATTATTGATTTTATTTCTATATTTGCTATTTTCTAATCTTTTCGTTGCTACGTTGGTAAATTTATCCCATACTGTTTATCTAGGGTTTCGATATTATAAGAGAATACAGGATTTTTCGCGAATGCTGAAGTGTATCCAGGAGTGATCCAACATTGATGGTTCCTCGATCACTCTCCAGGCATGAACGACCAGGCTATCCGTTTTTTTTATAGCAGGTTCAAGACTTTCTCTTAACCCGAAAAATTTGCCGAGCTTGGGAATATGAATACTAGCAACTTAAGTTCTGAGCAATTAACGAATGACTGCAAAAAGAAGTGAGCTCTTCTTTATTGGCATAGACTCGGTTATAGCCGAGTTTACAACAGCAAGCTGTTTTGATCTTTTCATTGGGGATGCTTTTTTACGTGGCTGGTACCAAACTCAACGCACAACCCTGGGGAGGGATGATACGCTTTCTCACTATAGCTCGCCTTCAAACGGATGTTTTTTGGCTACCCAAAGAATAAATGGTCTAAGACCGGAGCCTTGAGCTGCTTGAGCCATATGTACAATAATCGTTTCTTGCCACTCCATAATGAATGGAGAACTGATCTCACTTGCGTTAACTTCTAGGCATGGCTCCATCCTCCAAAAACTCTGTTAGTCACTGGTTATTAGTGTGGTTAGTAAACTGAAACATTTAAAAATTTCTATTTTTCAGTTCTCTCTATTCTTTTTTGTGCAAGTTCATCCCCATTTTGAACTATTCTCCGCACAAAAGTCAAAATTGGAACATTTGGGACTAAAACATTGCTTTCGAATAAATTGAACACGCCCCAGAAGACCTCGTCCACGCAAGGTTATGTTATGTATACCGCTAACGGTCATTAAAGGCCATTTTCAAATTAGTGCAATAAATCATGGCAACATACAAGTATGAATAGCACAAGCTCTATGTTATATGCGAGGTGGGAATTAGGGTGGTACAAATGCACATTTAGATCCGGAAGTACACTCCATATACATATGTATACTTAACTACATGAAACTTAACCAGACACGTTTGTCCGTTGTCCTGCTTTTATGTTTCCATTGTCATTATGATTTTCGTGCAGTTGTGTGTTGTTATTGTTTAAGCCACAGTTTCAAACTATGTTATGAGTATTTCTAGTAAAAATGTTTACTAAAGCGCCACAAAAAAAAAATGGTGAAAATATTAAACGCCAAGCAAAAAGCATTTTTAGAAAAAATATGGGAAAAGAGTATTATGACTTTGCAACATAACGGTAAATAAAATTGGACAACGAAAAGCTAGTAAAACAAACAGTAGGGAAGTTAACGGGAAATACGAAACAAAAGGTGGGAAGTGGTTAGCATGGCAAGTGCGTTGCTGAACTTATTTAGTGCCACTAAGCATGCAACTGAGAAGTGGGGAAATCGTGACGAATTGTGAAACATTGGATTATAAATAGAACAAAAATAGAAATGGAAGAATCATATGAGCCTCGAGTGTTAAACGTCTTAATGTGGCGGTAAGTGATCTTTATTTAGAAATAAGTAGTAAAGAGTGATCCATTTCTACTTCCCTACTTTTTTAAAAAAGAAACACAGAAACTTCAAATTTAATGGGAAAAGTTCATTATCATACGAAGGAACATTCTTTGGCTTTTTTTTATTGAAGACTATCCTTTTCAAACGCTAGACTTTAGATCTTGGTAGGCATTCGACCGGCCCAAAACGTGGAATTATCTGCTTGCCCAAGTGTTCTCTCAATAAATCCATTGTTTGATGCGATGTATAGGAAGTGATGCTGTCTTGTTGAAACCAAATGTCACCAAGATCAAGATCTTCAATTTCAGGCATCAAATAGTCGTTCTCACCGACATCATTTTTGAAGATATATTGACCGATGATTCCACCGGCCCTCATACCACACCAAACCGTTGTTTTTTTTTGACGAAATGGCAGCTCTTGAATCTTGCTCTTCATCGCAAATGCGGCAATTTTGCTTGTTTACATACCCATTGAGCCGGAAATGGTCCTCATCGCTGAACAAAATTTGGCTCGAAAACGTCGGTTCTTTTTGGAACTTTTCAAGTGTTCATGGAGCGAAACGATGTCGCTTAGGAAGGTCCAGCGCACAAGCTGTATTTTGGACACTTTCAATTTAAGATCTCGACGTAGAATGCGTCAAGTCGTTCCGTGCGTCAGTCCGAGTTGCTGCGAACGGCGTCGATTCGACGATCTGCAATCTTCGTGAACACTCTCAGCTACGGCTGCTAATTTGCTTCACTGCGTGCTGGGCGTGGTCTATTCGGTCGAATGTTATGCAATAATGAATGCTGCATCTCAAGATGGATGATGGTGTTGTCGAAATTATGAATCGATTATCCAACATGACTTGAGCTCATGTAACTTCAAACTTCATATTGCCTACTGATAGCTTGATCCTTAACATAACCTTATATAAACCCTAACTCCTTGACCACTATCCAAACCTAGCGTCATCTTTAGACCCTTAGCTTGAGCCTGCTTTACCCCCTTCACTTCAGTTGGCTTCCCTTTCCTCCTATTTCGACCACATTTGAACATTAGCTTGACCTCGCTTGGCTACAGGCTTGTCTACCATTGAGCCATTGAGCCTTAGCTTCACTTCGCTTGACCTTTAACTGGAATTAAGGAAATTTAATATTTACTCAAAAGCACTGATCCTAAAGATATATTTTCGAACCATCTTAAAATTATATTAGGAGATATACCTATAATGTGGCTTAAAACCCGAGTGCTTGTTAAAAAATATTGTTGCCTGGGAAAAAGATAATCAAATATTCCTATTCTAATTCTTATCTAGAATTGGATTGTTGTGCCTCTACAAAAACGTTACCTAAACTTTTAAAATTTGAAACATTTTTCTCTGCATTGCCAAATGCCCACATATCTAAAGGGTCAATGCATTTCTTACTAGCACTCATGAAACTTTGAGGTACATGAGCGCCTGACCATTTCGCGTGGAAATAATGAAACCTTAATTTGTTTTAATATTAACCTTTATGACTCGCGCGGTTTACTGCATTGCCATTGCCATTGGCTCTGTTCCACCTTCTAAGTAGCTACAACACTGCGCTTTCACATTGACCAAGCCTGTCACTTTGTGTTGGCTCTGACGTGGCTTTTCACATAATTTTCTTTACTTCCTTTTTCCGCTGGCAGCTGGAGGGCTTTAAATGCATGCTCCCCTTGCCTTTAGTGCTTTAGTGCGGTTTATGCACTCTTTACATTTGCTATGGAGGTCATCTAGGTGATTATCCATTGCTATCACAATAAGGTCGTCTGCGTTTGCCTTTGTAGCCTCATATCATACAAACTTTAATGTAATCCACATCGACCTTAGTTCTAAAGTTTATAAAAGCAATCTGTTGTAGTCCCACGCCGTTAAAATTTCGTGTATTTCTAGTTAGGCTATCCGTTAAACGGATAGAAGAACGGATAGACATTACTGAATTTGACTTCGGTCTTCGTTTTTAAGAGTTCAGAACATTCAAATTTTTCATCATGAGTAAGCAATATCTTTTTGGAAAAATACTTTTGTTATAATATCACTAGGGTACCTCAGTTGGCAGCTAGCTCAGCGGAAAGAAGCGACTTAGCTGACAGTCCAAATGAAGCTGAACTGGTTTTATTTACTAGACGGAATAAAGTTCAATCTACATTCCTACCCTCATTGGGGGGGCTCTCGACTTTACCCTGTCGAAAAAGTGAAGTACATTTTTATTCTTGATAAAAAGCTATTATGAAAGGCCAATGTTGAGGAGAAGATGAAGTAGACATTTGTTGCCATCTATTGTTGTAAAGGAGCTATTGGGAAGCGGTGAGGTCCCATCGTCAATAGTTGTGCTTCTGCTTTACGAAACCACTGTAGTAGCTCGCTGACATTGAGCTCAAACCTTTACAAGGAATACATGACCTCACTAGCAGTAGCAATAATCTATTTCCAAAAGAATTAATTGGCCACAGCGGAATCATTGACAATTGTAACGCTGATGAGTTTGCAAGAAAGGGCATTCTTACCCAAACTCCTTCAGGTTGCGAACGAGCAGCGGTTCCTCTGTTTTCGTGCATTCGAGCGCTGGACTTATGAGCCTCTCGGAGCACAGCCAGCGTTCGCCAGCAATCACCACTTGTGTGGTTGCAAAGGCTTTCTGACACAGAGTGGAATGTAAAAGGTCCATTAAACTGCTAGCTCTTAAAAAGGTTCACATCACCGTAAAGATAAGTGTGTGGCTAAAGATTTGGAAGAACTTAACTTGTTGAAGTTGCAATGAGGAAGATGAGGTGGAGATATCTAGACGCTTTCCTCTCTACTGTTCAGATTTTGCCAGGCTATAGTTGAAGCATTTTAGTTGCCATACTTTCTACAAACCCAGTAATTTGACTGGAATTGATATTCTTCTTCTTCTTAATTGGCGTAGACACCGCTTACGCGATTATAACCGAGTTAACAACAGCGCGCCAGTCGTTTTTTCTTTTCGCTACGTGGCGCCAGTTGGATATTCCAAGCGAAGCCAGGTCCTTCTCCACTTGGTCCTTCCAACGGAGTGGAGGTCTTCCTCTTCCTCTGCCTCCCCCGGCGGGTACTGCGTTGAATAGAGTGTTTTCATCCATCCGGACAACATGACCTAGCCAGCGTAGCCGCTGCCTTTTAATTCGCTGAACTATGTCAATGTCGTCGTATATCTCGTACAGCTCATCATTCCATCGAATGCGATATTCGCCGTGGCCAATGCGCAAAGGACCATAAATCTTTCGCAGAACTTTTCTCTCGAAATCTCGTAACGTCGACTCATCGGTTGCTGTCATCGTCCAAGCCTCTGCACCATATAGCAGGACGGGTATTATGAGCGACTTATAGAGTTTAGCTTTTGTTCGTCGAGAGAGGACTTTATTTTTCAATTGCCTACTCAGTCCGAAGTAGCACCTGTTGGCAAGAGCAATCCTGCGTTGGATTTCCAGGCTGCATTGATATTAGCCGTCTCAATAATTGCCTTTAGGTATTTTGTGGATATGACGACTGTCGTTTTCATCCATACCTAGTAGTTCTTGGCACCACAACAGGTGTCTCTAGCTGTCCAAATGGGATTATGACCATTCTATATTCTAACTCGTAGCTTCGCTGTAGTTCTTCTGATGAGGCATTCAGACTTCCAATATTTCTGCTTTCCATTTGACATGTGGACACGAGGTTCAGGATCACTTGTATTAAAGGAGATCGCTTCTCGTCTTGTTATGGGAACTTCTATGCTTTCAAAGCGTCACTTAAAATAGGGAAGTTGTAGATATTTAGTCAAATATATTACTATCGAATTTCAATAGGAAAATTAGCTGCTATGGATGGGCTAATACGACTATATGGAATGCGGCAGTGAGAAACTGATGAGCGATATAAGTATGTTACTCAAGTGAAAGTGATCGTATTAAAGAATATTTATCGTTGAAAAATTAAATATTACACTTATTGTATAATTGAAAAAGTAAGAGTGAGGTTGTTGCAAACTAATTAAGCAAATAACTGGGTCTACTTAGTTTGAGTCTTCTCTCGCATTGTATTGTATGTTCTTGAGACGCTACTTACTACAGACATCTTTAACTTTTATATATTGTACTAAACCTCTTAAGAATATTTCCACGGCTAAATATTCAATGGCAGTTTTACATATATGGTTCCAAGTCCTACCGCTACTCCAGCAATATGTACACTTATCATCATCAAAACCTCGTATATAACACCCAAAAGTCGATAAGTCGCTAATAAGTCAGTGCTATCAACCCAAAAGGTAGACAACCAGGATGCGCCGCAAATGCAGCAGACTAGCCTAAAGTCCTCACACACACACATATATTATCGAGTTTGTGTGCGTGTGAGTCGCTGAATTATTGCGACTGTCAAATTTTATAATTAACACTTGCGGCAAAACTTTGGCGTAAACGCACCTCAATTGCCGAATGAAGGCACACAAATACAATAATACACATAAATAGGCACCCATATTCTTTATATACATATGTATGTACATCTATGTCTATGTATATGTACGTGCAATACTTTATTTAACGCGCTGGAATAGGCAGCCGGTTGGCAGGCTATTAGGCGGTATGATAGGCAAATTGGCAGCTGGTGTCGATATCAACACCGCCATTAAGCGCGCGCACACACACACACATAAACATGAATATACACACATACATATATTATATTTACACGCATTCATTCACTGCTGTCTGCTGCTGGCGACAGGCGCATAATTCAAATGTTGGCAGAGTAGGAGGTGCGACGGGGTGCAGTGTCATGTGGCAGTTGCTTGCAACATGCCACAATTGCCTGCCGCAATTCAACGGTGCAGCGTATTATTTGCATATTTTCGACTTATTGGCGAAACGCGTGCTAAGCGCTGCATGTGTATGTAAATAACAGGTCAATTGAAAAGTCCCCGGCATGACACACTGGAATTAAAACCATATGATTTTTAGTTATATAAACAAACTTGAAGCAAAAATTTGATTTGATGACGAGTTTTCGGACACTCCCCCATGCAAATCAGCCATCAAGAATTGGTATGCTAAGTTCTTCTTCTTCTTTATTGGCGAAAACACCGTTTACGCGATTATAGCCGAGTTAACAACAGCGCGCCAGTCGTTTCTTCTTTTCGCCACGTGGCGCCAATTGGATATTCCAAGCTAGGCAGGGTCCTTCTCCACCTGGTCCTTCGGATGGATTGGAGGTCTTCCTCTTCCTCTGTTTCCCTCGGCAGGATGGAGGATGGAGTCATGTGGAAAGTTCTCTGATCGCCATTCATTTGGGAGTGGCCAGAACCGATTCTTTTACATATAGCTCAAGCATATGGCTCCGGTCTATGACCAAGAAGCCTCTGGGTAGCCTAAGGACATCCGTTTGAAGGCGAGCTAAAGTGAGAAGGCGAAACATCCCATCCGGACGGTTGTGCGCTGGATTTGGGAAGTAAAACAAACGCACCCAATGAAAAAGAACAACGAACCTCGTGGTGTAATGAGCATCGGAGACGGTAAACAGTGGACGCCCAAAAGAGGTTTGTTCCGACAAAAACATCAAATGTCCACAAAACAATTTGGATGACTGTAACATGAAGTTCTACGAGATATCAGATGTATAAAAAAGCTCTGTGCAAAATATGTGCCGCATGAGTTCATATTTGACTAAAACTAACGACGAGTTGATGATTCGTTATATTGTTTGGAGATATTCAAGCGTAATAAACCCGAAGTATTGAGTCGATATGAGACAATGGACGAAACATGGCTCCATCATTTCACTCCGAAGTCCAATCGGCAGTCATCCGAGCGGACTACACACGATAAACCGCTCCAAAACGTAAGAAAACGTAACAGTCGGCTGGACGTCTGTATTTTGGGATGCACATGAAATAATTTTTATTGACTTCCTTGAAGAAAAGAAAGGACAATCAACAGCAACTATTACATGGCGTTACTGGAACGTTTGAAGAGAAAGTGTTGTTACACCAAAACAAAGCACCGTTTCACAAGTCAGTGAAAACAATGACAAAAATCCATGAATTGGTCTTCGAATTGTTTTCACATTTACCGCATTCTCTAGACAGCTCCCTGAGTGCCTATTTGCTGCTCTCAGATCTCAAAATAATGCTCGCTGGAAGAAATTTTCGTCGAAAGAGGAACTGATCGCCGAAACTGAAGCTTATTTTGAAGCAAAGGACAAATCGTACCAGAAAATGTTTATCGAAAAGTTGGAAAGCAGCTGTAATCAGCATATTACCCTTGAAATGAACCATGTTGTGTAAAAAATACGAATTTTATCAAAAAATGAGTTTTACTTAAGTAGGCCGAGAACTTTTCAATTGGCCTGTTATATACATATGTACAAATATCTGTCTGTACATATGTATGTATATTTTTGTATTATACAAATATACACACTTTCGATTATAGTAAAAGAACTTTTTAGTACCCACATAGATTTGTATATACATATACATATGTAAGTGTACTATATATACATATATGTACATATGTATGTAAGTATATTTGCACCAGCAACATAATTTATTGCCACAGCACCGATTGACAATGTCCAACGTTTGTTTAAACGCTTTAATTGTTGGTATTTGTAAAAACAAAAGTACAACAAATTTTTCCTTTAAATTCGATTTGAAAATTTTCGCTCGAAATAAATGCATTGCCGCAGTCAACGAATTTGCAGTGCAGCAACAACAGCACAATATTTGCAATTAATTGTAATGTAACCGCAAACAACAGTTGTGCATAAAAGTATGTACATACATACATATATACTATATGTTTCTTTGTATGTCTATACCACATATTGGCAGAGTTTTGTAAATTCGTCGAAGCCATAAATATTTCAATTCGAATTTGGCGCGCAATTCATTACATGAACACACTCACATACTCAATTATAAACATACATACATATATACTTACATACATTGCATAATAAATGTTAACATACCCGTAACTCCTCTATTTAAGGCTAGTACTGGACGTTAAGTATTTTTGTATGATATATTATACTAGGGTTGCATTTTACATTTTGTTATTAGGGCACAAAAACAGATATTAATCATAGAAAATCGTTTAACTGTTTTTCCAAATATTCTCCATTAGATCTTTACACTTTAAAATGCGTTTGAACCAATTGTCGAGGCACTTTTGACACTTTGATTAAGTTATCTTCAAAATCAAACTTCAATCCAGCACATTAACCGCCTCTTCAAGTGTCGAAAAACGTTAATATCTTAGTTTATTTTCTAAAAGAATCATTTCTTGCCAAATCAAGACAATACCGTAGATGACTCTTCAAATCGATGTTTAAAGTGCTCAAAAATGCAGTTCCTTCATCTTCGGCGGTTGGTTTTTTTTATTTCTTGAAAGACAACTGGGAAACAAATGGTTGTGTACCACAGTTTTTCCAAAAACAAAAAAAAACAGCCAACGATTTATTTGGGAATGCTTCGTGTGGGAACAACTTTTCTGTTGGATGCCGAAATAACGGCCTAGGAGGTATCTACGACCCCGATTGTATTCACCACACCTTCGTTAAGCACTGATCTTTGATGGAGATTCCTCGCTAAAATATTAACAAAATTTATCGATGCATTTTTGCTGATTTCGCCGGCGGGTGCTGAATCCGAAACCTTCAAAGCTGGAATGTTCTCTTCCACCCGGACAACATGACCTAGCCAGCGCAACCGCTGTCTCCTGACGTATTCTCCTGACCAATTTAATGGCGCCGTATGTCTCGTACAGCTTATCGTTCCATCGACTGCTGTATTTGCCGTTGCCAATACGCAAAGGACCATAAATCTTGCGGAAACCTTTCTTTCGAAAACTCGTCAACTCATCACATGATTTCATTGCCCATGTCTCCGCACCATAAGCAGTGACTTATAGAGTTTGGTCTTTGTTCGTCGAGGGAGGACTTTACTTTTCAAATGCCTACTCAGTCCAAAGTATCACCTGTTGACAAGAGCGATTTTCGTTGGACCTCAAGGCTGATGTGGTTGTTGCTGTTTATGCTGGTTCCAACATATACGAAATTATCTACCACTTCAAAGCTATGACTGTCAATTGCGACATGCTAGCCAAGTCGGGAATACGAGAACTGTTTGTTTGATGGCAGGAGATATTTCATCTTGTCTTCGTTCACAACCAGACCCATACGGTTTGCTTCTTTATCCAATCTGAAGAAAGCAGAACTAATGCGGTCGTTGAGACCAATAATCTAGTGCAAAATAAATGTGAGGTGCCTTCTTGATGGTTGATTTCGGCAAAATATAGTACATGCGTAAGCGATGAATAACTGATGTCTTATCAATACTTTACCTCATCAGTAACGTGTCGAATATCGTTTTCCAGTCGGCCAGTCGAGGCCGGTCAGCATAGGCCTTAGAAATCGTAGCTCCCACAAAGTAAAAGACCGGAGTCAAACCACAATATCAAGGATGTCAATGGTCGATGGTTTCTTGAAGTGATTGATACACCTAAACTTTCTCCACATAAAGTGATAATGTCATACGCTGTCGACTTTATCGTTTAACTCAACCATACACTGTCTTGTGAACAAATATTGTTGCCGTCATGCAAGCCCTACTAGATGGTCACTATTTCGGGATACTAGGGAGGTGGAGAGTCTTTTACGGATTGCTAACATTCCAAAATCTTCAGTATTATTCAATTTTCTACCAATTTCATCGAACCAGTAAATTTATAGCATGATTTCCATGATTTTTACCACGTTATAGTGTAAAGATTTGCTTGGTATTTGGTGGAAGTTCAACTATATTTAAGTCAAAAGTTGTAAAAAAACATCCGTTTCTAATTTTTCAATCACTAGTGTATAAATACTTATGTTAATAAACACTAGTGCAACGCATTCTATACACACCGCCACATCACTTAGCCGATGCGACAACAATTTATGGCACCCTCGAGGGCATAACTCATTGGTCCCAACTTGACTTTCCCTACCGCCACATGCTTGCATGGTCTGTCTAGGTCTGGCTTACGCTCATCTATTCAAATTTAACATTTTGCCGACACTTTTGTTAAATGTCCTTCAACTTCTACAACGTCAAACCAACAATAAACAATATTTTTCTTTGTGATTGCGAATGCAAATGTTTACTTTGTTGTATGCATAATTTATGGGTCACTGACTTGAAAAACTTAAAGTTTAACGAAGTTGAGAATGTCATATCATAAACGTTACAAATACAAAATTTTCCTTACTAGAACTTTAATCAGTCAGTTTATATGGCAGTTATATTCTTTAGTGATCCTAGCTGAACAATTTCTTTGTAGATTGCTCCATTGCCCTAGCCAATATACAAGTAGGTATGGACATACATATGTATGTAAGTACTATGCTACATTTCTTGAAAATTTCTAGTCATATGAAAAGGCTTTCCATGCAACCACTTCATTCTGATCGTTCAGTTTGTATGGCAACTATATGGTATTGTGGTCCGATATTGGCCGTTCCGATGAGTTAGCAGAATCTTGGTGGGAAAAGATTCAGTGCAAACTTTCAGAACGGTATCTCTTGAACTGAGGGACTACTTCCCATAAATACAGTTGGACTGACAGACAGATATACTGACATATGTATGTATGATATGACATTTGGCTAAATCGACTCAGATCGTCACGCTGATACTTAAGGGTCCCTGACGTGTCCGTTTGGGTGTTACAAACATCGTACTTTGTTCAGGATATAATTACAAAATGTTTGACCAATATTTGCAATCGAACCTCCGTAGGCAAATTCATGTTCAGAATTTCTAAATTTATTATCTAACATCATAAGGCTCTCTGATCCGTTTGTAAAATAAATTAAATTAAAATACTTTAATAACTTTATATGTATGTATGTCAGTAGGATATTCTTGTTATTATAAAAAGTCTGCGGATATGATCACAGATTTTTCTAGTCTAGAGAAACACACTTGATCTTAGTAAACCATCAGCATAGACTCCCGAATGCCGAAAGCACTTTCAAGTAGTGTTTTACCATTTAAGACTAAACCTTTCAGAGACTTGAAATGCCCGAAATGCCAGAGTTACGAACTGAACGAAGCTTTCTCTTCAGCAAGCTCTAAATCAGTCTCAAAGGATGAAAATATTTGAAACTTGTGTATTTCTTAAGAATAGTGCATTTATAAACTAAGTTGGAACTTTTATTATATGACTGCTGATCTTAATTTGATAACTCCCCCGCAAAGTCCGCGATTAGCAATAATCTTGTGATCCAACGGCAGGCAACTTGGGAAAATGATCCAACGTTTATTAATATTTATATGTTTGATCTATGCTTAATTGTGATTGCATTAAACAATTCCACCTCCTGAGAGTATTTTTTTAATATTAAAACCATACGAAATTTCAACCTATTTTACAGTTCTGTAACATAATTCTGAAATACAAAATACAATAACGAACAATGGCAATCCTTTTTTTCATTCTCTTTGGATACCATTCCAAGAAAAGCATGTATGTATGTATGTATGTATAAATGTTAAATGACCATGAAGTTAGGAATGCAGTGAATATTGAAACAAGTGTTTTGTTGCTTTTTTACGAAAGAACACTTGAGCAATATAACGTTATGCGATTACTGCTGTTCTGATCGCATGACTACAGTGGTGGCCTAAGGTCATTGGTACAGCCTAATGATATCTCGTAAAAATAAATTAAAGAAACTATATTGTTTTATGCCTTTTCTAAAGGTTTGAGCCTAAATCTATTTTTTTTCTTTTTAATTTTATAAAGTCCGTAAAATTTTTTTCGTCATTTTAATATTGTGCATATTTTTTAAAGTTACGAATTCTCTTTATTAAATTTGTAAAAATTATTCTCATTCACTTTTTTTTTAAGTGCTCAAAATTTTTATTGACATTTCGAAAATTATTTCATTTTCATTGTATTTATAGCGTCTGCCAATAGGGATGTGGTTATTTTAACAGCTCCTGGCAGTCATGTTTATTTACGGATTTTTGTCAAATACTGTCAGTAAGTTCAGTAAAGTTTGCCATTTTACAATTTCACGTGTCACTTTGGTACAACGTTTGGAGATTGTGCTAGATTATTACGCAAATTCACGTTCTCTAAAGAAACGTTGATTGAAAAATCGCCTTCTCACATGAGGCACGTTTCTGGCTTCGTCAAAAAATAGAATTATCGCCATTGAGGTGAGTCATAACTTCAGTTGGTTCAGGAAATGCAACCTCATACCCAAAAATTGACCGTTCATACGGATTGTGGTATGGGGGCATCAACGGGTCTTATTTCTTTCGGGATGACGATAACACGATGTTGACACACTCATTTTAATCGAAATTTGTTGAAATTGACGGGAACGATCTCTATTTCCAGCATGTCGGAGCTTTGCCTAAAGTTTCGCATCTAAAAATGGCCACATTGCGTGCAAAGTTTGATGACTTATTAATTTTGAGAAATGGCCCAGCCAATGGTCGCCAAGAGCATGCGATTTAACACCTCAAGATTACTGTCTCTGGGGTATGTTAAATCAAAGGTTTACGCCATTCTACCAGCAATGATCGATGGGCTCGAAAACACATTCAGCGCACTATAGGCGAAATTCCAGCCGAAATGTTGCACCGGATCACCGAAAACTGGCGTAAACGAGTTGTGATATGCGAAACTGTGTTAACCATTTATCCGACATTTTATTCGATTCAAAAATGGCACAAAACTGCTTAACAAAAAAAAGCAGAACCCATATTGAATAATTTATATCGTTTTAGTATCACATGTTCTTGTTGGTGTACACCCTTTATATCAACAAATTTTTAGAGTATGATTCCCTAATTAATGGCAGCTCTATTCACTTTACTTTGTATACTATGAGTTTATTTATATATGGACATGTTTTTTTTAGGTGAGCATACGCATGTGAATCAGATCGGCAATTTGTTGTTGAACTCTTTCAAACCAGCTGTGTTGACTGTTGATCTTCATACTTTCATGTGCGCCTAGTTGATCATTGGTACATTAAATATTTTCTGCAGAAGCTTCCAGCATAGTTAAAGGGTGTTTCAGATTACCGCAACATTTAAATTCTCTAACAATATTGACAAATTTTTCGCAGTTGACGAATTTGTTCAATAATGAAGGCAAGTTCTTCTATCGGAGAATATATTAATAGAATTATCTGTTTCTATCGTGTAACGCTCAATTTTTACTAAGCTTAAACTGTGAGCTGTGGATTTGGTTTTTTAGGTTGTTAATATTTTAAATCTTCCCTTAATTTTGGCATACCCTTTATAATATATTTACAGTATATAACTTTGCTATAGTAGTTAAGTAGACAAATTAACAAATAATACTTAAGAACACATACATATATGTATGTATGTACATTGTAAGGTTTTTGTTGATTGACTATATATTCGGTAATTGGTAACCCTGTTTTTGTCTTTCCATTTTTATATAGCAGTAAAATTTATTTGTGTATTTCGAGATCATGAGAAATGTGAAACGAAGCTTTGTTGTTGATCTAAATCAATGTGTTCGTGAAGTAAAGGATTGCAGTCAACATACTGCGTAAGAGCGAAGGTCGTTTGGGGGGTGATAACAATGCGGACTTTTCGTCGACTCAGATGTCTTTATGTTCCAGCACGAAAGGTTACTAAATTTTTGGCAAATTCGGATCGGACCATCGGTATGACGCAGCGAAGCATATTGTTCCATGCCGGCGATTTGCAATATTCCATTCAGGCTAGGCATGCTGCCCTGGCTGGGACTATTCAAAGGTTGTTTGTAAGTGCGAAGATATAAAAAATGAAACATAAGTTAAAATTTCATGTTGTATCTCCAACTAGTAGATCCAGAGCGCTTTTCTGATTTTGTCCTGAAAAAGTGATATTGGAATAAGGGTGAACGAAATTTGCTTAAACGGATGGACAAAAATATAATAAAATAAAACAGTGCGGCGCACTCCAGGATAGAAAACCTCAAGCAAGGACTTGCAAAGCTCGATTGGTATAACGAAAATATCAGTCTTTGGCAAATATGATGTCGTAGCAGTAGAAATGGGGATATATGGTCGATAGCCGTTCCAAAAATAAGAAGCTCCACATCCATAGCTTTACTGATAATGCTGAGCCAGATAACGTAAAGTATACGTAAAGTATTACGTTCTCTGGCTGAGCCAAACCTCGCCATCGAAACCAATATCAAATTTCCACACATACTGCAGGCGATTTGCGGCTTCCGAACGAAATCATGCATTTTGGTTGCTTTTCTCTTCTGGAAACGGGAAGAATTGCAGCCAACTGCTGAGTAAGAATGAGTCAAGTCTGTTATTTTCTATTTTCAAATAGTGATGGAATTTGTATGTATGTATGTATATTTGGAGGCCATGAGAAAAGTGAAACCAAGCTTTGTTGTTGATCTAAATCAGTGGGCTTGTGAACTTAAAGATTGCTGCCAGCTGCTGCGTAAGAATGTGTCATGAGCGCCTAGTGGACGATTGGAGATATCAGGGAAATTTGTAATTTTTATTTCAGGGAAGAAGAAGAAGGATTTTATGTGACATACAGTGGCTCACAGCTTATTTTATGCACTATGAATTTATGTGTTTAAAGTGCTGTAACAAAAAAAATAAAACGAAAACGGTAAAATTTTCAATGCAGACTTTAAAACATATGTGTAGCAAAAGTGTTAAACAAAAAAGAAAGGAAAAAAACTCAACTCCCTCACAGCCAGATGATAAAAAGCAAACAAAGTAACAGAATTATGCTCACAGCTTATTTTATGCACGCATTTCTTCTCTTTTTACCTTTTTTCTTTTGTTCTTTTTTTGCATTTCTATGTGCGCGACAGTGTTCCTGGAATTGTTATTAGTTAATAATTAATCTTATCGCGCACGTGAAAGTATCAATAATCGTGTTTTTACGAAATGGGTCGTCGCACAACGATTGAGCAGCGCGAGCTTGTAATTCATCACTTTAAACGTGAAATGTCGCAGCGAAAAATTGCTGAAGTAGTCAATTTAAATGCATCGACTGTCCAAAAAATTATTGAGCGCTTCATTCATGAAAATCGGATCGAAAATAAAGGCAGAACTGCTCCCAACAAAATTTTTAATGCTACCGACGAGCGCTATATAGTAGGTAAAGTAGAGGCAATTCCAAATTATCGATACCAAAGCTGACCAGCGAAATTGCGAATGACTTGGGTAAATCGTGTTGTGCTGAAACTGTCCGTCGAGTGCTGCGTCAACGTGATTTGCATGGTCGAGTGGCTAGAAAAAAGCCATTTATAAGCAAAAAAATCAGCTAAGTAGAATCACCTTCGCCAAGGAGTATGTAACCAAAACGCCGGACTTCTGGAATAGCGTCATATTTGCAGACGAGTCAAAATTTAATATTTTTGGTTCAGATGGAATGAGCTATGTCTGGCGGAAACCAAATACTGAGCTCCAAAAGCAAAATCTTAAAGCTACGGTAAAGCATGGTGGGGGAAGCGTCATGGTTTGGGCCTGTATGTCCGCAGCTGGCGTTGGAAATTTGATTTTTGTTGAAGAAACGATGAATAAGTCTGTATACCTGGACATATTGAAAAACAATTTGCTCCAAAGCGCCGAAAAATTGGGAATACGACATAACTTCCGTTTTTATCAGGACAATGACCCCAAACACAAGTCGGCTGTTGTGCAGTCTTGGCTAATTTGGAACTGTCCACACTTAATGGCGCCGCCAGCACAGAGTCCTGATATGAACGTGATAGAGAATTTATGGGCGCTTTTAGATAATAACATTAGAAAACATCAAATACCTAGCAAGGAGCAGTTGAAAATAGCACTTGTAGAATAGTGGAACAAAATTCCTCCAGAAACCACTCAAAAATTGGTAGATTCGATGCCAAAAAGGGTGAATGATGTGATTAAAGCCAAAGGCTACCACACTAAATATTAAATTTATGTTTAAATATATGTAAATAGTTAGTTTTTAAGATACATGCAATCTGCATAAAATAAGCTGTGACCTGAAATATAGCAGTATTTTTTGTTTTTACCTTTTGAGATAAAAAATATATTTTTGAAAAAAATTGAATTCCTACTTAAAAATAAATAATTTACATATGAATAAAATGGCATTTAATTTTATTTTATATAACATTCAATTTTGGTGTTAGGACTCTGTAAAGTTCAAAAATAGCTCTGCATAAAATAAGCTGTGAGCCACTGTATATAATATTATAAATAAATTTAATTTTTATTTTTACAATTGAGGAGATAAAATAAAAAAAAATCAACTAATTAATAAACAATTTAAATCATAAGACAAGTAAAAGTATTTATTTTCAGCACAGCACATTAAAAAAATTTTTGTAAAATTTTGTATAAATAAATAAAGTAATAATTTTTTGAATGTTCGGCACATTAAGTTGAATATGTGAGCTTGGCAACCATGCTAAGGTATGTTTTTATATCACTATATTTACATATGAGAATGGCCGAAAATGGCACCCGTTTTCTGTTTGTGCATTTAGAAACAGATGATCATCGAAACGTTTAATTGTTGTTTATCAGCAGCAAGCAGTTTGCCAATATCACTGCCTAGAATCCCGGTGGCCTACCGTAACTATGTTCGCCTGGTATATCGTTGATTTGGACGTTTTTCGGGTATCGATACTTGCAGAGTTCCAGTTGATTTTTTTAATTTATTTCTATCGATTTTATTTTAAATAAATTTAAAGACAAATTTTTATAATTTTTGTAAAAAATATTTTTTTCCAGTTTCAAGTTTACTTTTCTTTATTTTGAATTTATAAAAAAATTGAAATTATTTGTATATATTATTATTATTTCTAATAAAATAAATTAAAATTTAATAATTTTCTTTCTAAATTTTATAAATATAAAAGATATGGAAAATTTGGCAGCCCTGACATTCCATGAAATGTGTGACACGTGCCTTTATTTAGAAGTAGAACGAAGTGGTAATTGAAACCTGATGTTGTTTTTGCTAGAAAAAGTGCTGCTGTGACAGAGGCTGCGATCGCTGCCAGCTACTGCCGGCGCCCATCTGATCGTTTATGTTCGCCTGGTGAATATGCGACAACTTAAAAACGACAAAAATTTGCCGTCATGCAGATGTGGTAGAGGGTTCGTGTCTTTGCTAAATTTAAGGTTGCTGCGACTTACTTGAATTTTATCGCTTATTTCGGTTATTTGGTGTATTTTAATGAAATATTTTTGCAAAATAATTAAAATAAATATTTTATTAATTGTTTAATAAATGTTGTACAGGTTTTACTATACTCACTGCTTAAAATGTTCCTTTGTTTATACTTACATGCTTGAAAGATAATTTTTTTAGACACATTTGACAGCTTTTGAAATTCAATTGAAAGAAAAAAGTAGCCACAAAATGTTTTTGTTTAAAAAAAGTAAGAAACAACAAATTTTTTGTTTAAAAAAGTATTTTTTTGTTATTTATTTCCACAGTTCGCTCTCTTAGTTTGTGACAATAGTTATTTCGTTAGTATGTATTTTTTTTTAGCAAATTTTCTTGCTGCTTTAATAATAAATTTAAATTATTTTTCATTTGAAATAGTTAGTATTATTATTATTTATTATAAATTTATTTATATACATACATGCATATGTACGGGTATTTAATACAATATTTATTTATATATGCTAATATAAACAATTGAATATGTAT
Organism: Bactrocera tryoni; assembly: GCF_016617805.1. Lineage (NCBI taxonomy): Eukaryota > Metazoa > Arthropoda > Insecta > Diptera > Tephritidae > Bactrocera > Bactrocera tryoni. The sequence continues at coordinate 19,303,552 of NC_052500.1, forward strand.
GTATGTATGTGTGTGCTTTGCTAAAATCAGATTTTCTTAATTTTATTTTGCTGAAAAACAATAATTAAAATTGATTCTGAAATTTATTTGGGGTATTTTTAATGGATTAGTAAGAAGCATTAAAAAATGCTAAATAAAAATCAAATTAAAAAATAAAGAATCTCTTAGGATATTTAGGGTAAAATTTTGAAATTTTTCAAAAAAAAAAAAATAAATTTTCCACAATTCATTAAAAATAAAATTTTTGATTTTTGTTTTTTAACTTTTTGAAAAATTCAAATTCAAACATTTCTTTCAAATAAATTTGAAATAAAATCTCAATCAATTTAGAGGTTAGGGTTGTGTTTTGTAAATAAATTGAAGCTTATACAAATAAAACTTAAATAAAATTTTTTTTTAAATATTTTTAAAATAAAACTTGAATAAAAAAGCAGTCAATTGAAGCTGTGATGATTTCTTTATACCTGCTTTTCGTAGAGGTTAGGGTTGAGTTTTTGAAAATAAAACTTAAATAATTAAGACTTTGAAATGTTTTCAAATAAAAATTAAAAAAGTCAATCACTTGAAGCTGTGGTAATTTTCTATGCTTGTGTTGTTTTTTAGAGGTTAGGATTGAGCGTTTTGCATAAAACTTTGTTTAAACTTTTAATTGTCTTGCCAAAGTAAAATCAAGTTTTCTCAAATTTTTTCCTCCCCACACACACATACATTTACACCGATTTGCTTGCATATACTTTATGTATATTTTATTTATTTCCTTTTTTTATATGTTTTTATGCACTTGTAAGTTTTGTAATAAATTTTATTTATTATAATAATAATAGCAATTATATGTATGTATATATTTATATGTATGCATGTAGTTAATATTACATATATCGAATATTACATAAATGCATTTCTATATACTTTCTCATTTCATTAGTTACATTGTATATTCATATCAGTTGAGTTAGTTTCGGATAAACATTTCAAAATTTTAACATAGTTTAAATAGGCAAAACTGGCAACAAAATTTCTATTTAGTACTTAATATTTATAGTTTGTAGCTTTTTTCGATTTACGCTTTTTCCTAACAAAAGCACTCGTTTACACTTAAATTTAGCTAAATGTATTAACAATTTTAATTAAGAAACTTATTTATTTAATATTTTATTTTATTTACTGGTTTGTTGTTGCTGTTGAGGACTTAGCAAAGACTTAGCTAGACGCTAGTTAAAAGAAGATTTTTGCGAATGCAATTGTTAAAAATTATTTAACAATCACTTACGCGCAATAAAAACTAACAAAATAATAAAAGCTCGCAAAAAGCTCTTTTTATGAAATATGCTATTTTTCTTAAATGAATGCACAAAGTGTTGAGGTTAGGCAACAAACATAAATGCAACTGTTGAAAATTATATATTACATTAAATCTATATTTTTACAGTAGGGCGACAGTTAGGCAAGAGCTTTAGAAGCAGACGAGTAATGTATGTGTTAGCTGTACAAAATATGTTACAATTACATTTTAACGGAATTTACAGTTGACAGTGTTTTTGGAAAGCTTTCGGGGTGTAAGGAATGTTTTGAAATGCAGAAAGCTTTCACTTCAAATAAGCTTTTAACCCAAAAAGCTGAAATTATTTTTAAGCGATATGATTTGAGTTAACAGTAACTTGCGGTTAGTAACAACATGAAAGCTTTTAATGCCGCGTAGCTGTGAAAGCTTTATAAAATAAATTTAAATTTGATATGGGCACAGTAAACTAGTTATAAATGGAGTGAGTGGATACTTTCAATGTTCGATGCAACTTTTCAATCATAAAGCACAACGCTGCGTAACTGTGAAAGCTTTAAAAAATAAAAAATAAATTTGAGATGCATCAGAGAAAACTAGTTTTACATGAAGTGAGTGGAAGCAGAAGATGTTCGATGAGGTTTTTTAAATATAAAGCTTTCACAAAAAATTTCACTTTAGCAACTTTCGTATAAAAACCGCTTAGTGAAAGTGCAGTTACTTTTAAGGTGTATCTAAAATGATTTGCATTATGTAAAATTATGAAAAGCAACTTTTGGTAGTAAAATTTATTTTATATACGAACGCTTTGTGGACGACGCGAATGATTTAGAACTTTATAAATTAGCAATTTTTTAAAAACAGTAACCAAAATATGATCATAACTGCGTATTACAATTAAAAGTAAGCTATCACCGCAAACTTATTTGTAAAAGCTTTCATTACAGGCATGTAAGCTTTCATGTTTTCGCACAATATTTCACTTTTTCGCAAAAATTACAAGTTACTAACATTTCAGGCTCAAAAAAAATATTACATAGACCATAAAAAGCTTTCAACGCATATCGTAAAAATATTAACTATTCTCTGTTACTCAAGCTTTCGTATAGTTTAAAAGCTTTCACTGTAAAACACCTCATATTATAATATTAATACATTTATCTTATGTGTATGAAACTTAAGCTTTCACGTATGAATTCTGCAAAGTTTTGAGTTTTTTTCTTGTTCCTTTACTAAATATTTTGAAGCTAAAAATCTTCTTTTTCCATATGTTCAATAAAAATTTCCATTAAAAAACAATCAGTCGCCGTTTCAACTGCCACATAAAAACATTGGCTTTAGTTATTTCGAAAAGGAAATAAACACTAATATATTATTATATTAAAGTAAAAATTTGGCATGCTTTCGTGTTATTGTTTCTAACGGCGCGCAAAAATTTCTTGGTGGGTTTGCCGCACTTACTATTTACTAATTCTTCTCTTAACCACATCTACTCGTTACCGCAATAACTGTTTTCTATTTACCTTCGTTATAAATTCGAGTTCCGCTCCCTGGCACGCTCTCGCTTTCGCTGCCGTTTACTGCGCTCTTCAAAAATCGCTTATCTCGCCTTCAGTCTCTGGATAGGTGCAGGTGAAGGGGTTCATCAGCCAATTGCAGAGGCCCTTATCCTGTCGCTTCTTCTTCACCATTGTTATGCGATTGTGATGTTCTTTGGAGAGTCCCGACGTAAAGCTGCTCTCATCACTATCTCGCGCCGTCGCCACGCTATGGTAGCCGCTTTCGGCACGTCGTGAAATGCCGGAATGCTTGGAGGTGCGTGGTGTAGACGAGTCATGTCCACTGTCGTAAGCCTCGCAAGAGGTATTCAATGGCAGCAATGGTAGTTGAGTTTGTGAAGATGTGGGTACTGTGGCGCCACCAACACCGGGAAGATGCTCTTTCTCCAGTGACGGTCGCTTGGAGGGTGATAGCAATGCGGACTTTTCGTCAACTTCGCAGATATCTTCATGTTCTAGCACGAAAGGTTTCTCAACTTTTGGCAAATTCGGATCGGAAGCACCATCGGGATGACGCAGCGAAGCATATTGTTCCATGCCGGCGATTTGCATTATGCCATTCAGGCTGGGCAAGCTGCCTTGGCTGGGACTGCGCGAAGGTTGTCTGAAAATGCGAAGATATAAAAGATAAATATGTTAATTTGGTTTCCGACCGAAGCATGTACTTCGGATGTTTCTTTCATTTGAGAAAAAACTCTTTTAACCTATACTAAAGGAATTTGTGTAAGCTTACTTCTGCGACTGAGAGACTTACGCTACTTTTGAGATAAAATCTCGATATAAAAAACTCACCTCGGACTCGGTGGTCTATATGGTGGTTCACTACACACACTACCCGGTCCCGTGTTGAAGCGATACGCAGGCTCACTGTACACGCTGCCCACGTCGCAACTGCGGAAGACTGGCGTTACTTCGGCCATGGCCAGCTGTGAGGTGAAGATCTCACGTAAACGCGCTAATTGATCGAATTGGTTCCTAAAAAGATAAGAAATAAAGTACATATTAAATATTGCTGGGCAAGAAAAGTAATTTTTTAAGAAAACTAGACATTTTTAGAAATGAAATACCAACACCCAACTTACCTCGTTCTTTCACCCATCGCGCAATCGCTGAACGCATCGCCGGCCATGTTGAAGCTCGACACAATGGACATATTGTCAACGTGACTGAGTGCGGCCAGTGGATGCTCGCTACAAAGCGTAGAAAAGTGAAGGAAGAATAGGGAAACAGTTAGTTTTAATGTTAAATAAGAGCCTTTGTTCGGCCGCTAATATCGGCTGCCACAACTCACCCGCCCATTGTGCGCGCTATCTCCTCCTCTGTCACTTGCAGTCCACAATCGGACATGCCCATGCTGTGTTGGGAGAAATGATGCGAAGATTGCCTTGAGGGCGCATTTTGTTGCAACTCCTCGTGGCGACGTAATTCCTGTTGCTGCTCGCGTTGTTGTTGCTGTTGGTAGAGCGACTCGCGTGACACATGTCGCGACAGTATGCGATGTAGACTTTCGTGTGAAATTTCACGCGAACCTAATGGCTCGATGAGCGGCAAGGCGGGTGGCACCTCCGATGGACCACTGTCTTGGTCCTCATCACAATCCGCTTGCCGATCGCTTTGTTGACCACCCACAACAACGCTATGCTCCGATGCCGCGGCACTGCCGTGAGCGTATACTTGCTGTGAAATGGTGCCATAACCGGTGTGCGAGTGCGTCGAATGTATATCAGTCTCATCTTTTGCTATTTGCTGCGTAAGTCCGAGCGAGCCGGTGGCGCTGGACTGTCGTTGATGGTACAGAGCCTTCGAGCCGCGTATCTCCGCAGGCGCTGAAGCATTCGTTGTGCTCACAGCTGTGGAAAGACCCATGGCAATGGCTTGCGCTAACTCCGCCTCACTGGCGCACAACAGAAACTGTTGTTCCAGCGGTAGTGAATGTTGTTGCTGCAATTGCGGTTGCTGTACGCTGTGCTGTTGGTGTTGCAATTGTCTTGTGCTCGTCGCGTACAAATCCTCCGGTGCATCGAGTGATTTCTGCTTCAGCTGTGACATGTGGTATGTAATGTTGCGCAGATGCTGTGCCTGCTGGTCGCGATGAGCCGCATTGCCAGCACCATGTGTAGGCGATGAGGCCGCCGATGTGCTTTGGAAGACCTGCGATGTCTGATTCTCCACCCATTGTCGTATCATAGACTTCTTGTGCGAATCCATGAAGCCGTAGCCTTGCACTTGTGACGGCGCTGTTGGCAGATTGCCGGCGGTTAGTGAACGTGCTGACTGTGACTTAGGACCATCGATCCAGGTCTCACATTGTTTCACATGATTAACCTCACGCATCAAGTGACGCGCTTCAGCCACTTTGGCGCGCGATACGCGCGGCCCATCAATCCATTGTTCCTCGCTTATTTTGCGCATCGGGCTGCCGGGACAGTCTAGCGCATCAGCGGCGGCGGCGACAACACTGGCGCCACCTCCAACACCGGGTCGTCGGAGCGGCGAACCTTTGGGCGATGGCACGTTCGAACCCTTAGAGCACATCATACCAGCCATGCCGGGATGCCGTAAACTGCCCGCAACTATTTTCGGTGAGGAGGCTGAATGCGTAAGCGATTTCGTGCTGTGCACGGGTGAAAAGAACTGCTGCTGTTGCTGTTGGTCAGCGTTCGCAGTGCTCACTTGAGGCGACTGTTGTTGCTGCTGCGCTGGTATGGGACTGTTGACGTGGCCGCGCTTCAGACTGCCATTACGACTGGACGCATTGATGGTGGGACTTTGAGGGACTACAAGGAAAGAGTTAAATCGTAGGGAAAGTCGTTACTGAAAGTGTTTAACTATTTCTCGTGCAATAAAAATATCGAATGTAGAGTAATAGTTGCGCCAATATATCACCCTCAACTACCTTTTTGTGCCGCTGTCTTCTTCAATGTACCCGCTGCACTTTTCGCCGGCGACTGCTGTTGTTTCTCCAAGCCACTACCTTTTAGCGCTTTGCTCATCACACAACGGTTGTCACCACTGCTGAGCGAGGGCAAATAAACCGGCGGATGTTCACCATCCGTCGCATCGTCGCTGGGTCCCATGTAGATTACTGTATCGGCGGATAATTCAGAGCTGGAGGGATCTGCGCCAGAGCCAGCCGAAGAACCAGTTGATTGATGACCTAAGAAATGACAAATTTTGTATTGGTAAAGAAATGCGGTGCTCAAAAAGAGACGAAAAGGGTAAGGAAGAGCTCGTTAAGACAAGAAGTTGGCTTTAAAACTCCACAACATTTTAGTTTGGAAGAGACCCGACTACTTTTAGAATGTGTTTTTTGGAGCTCACGCCGAGCTCACGGGTTTTTGTTACATTTTATGAGCTTCTTGTGAGTCCGGTATCTAAATCAGAAGGCTGTCTTTATCATACTCAAAAAAGCTCTCAATGTTAATAGCGGCTGGCATCTCCGCCAGGATTTAGCGACATCCAGAAAGAAAAAATTCAAAATATAGCATCACATCTGTCTATGCTATGTATTTGAAACGAGCCCAGATTTTTACACACCCAAAATCTGGCAACTTTTAAATACTCCCTCCAAGCGATTACTCATCCCACTAATAGAATTCAACGCTGCTCTCAACGACTTACCTCCATTAACGCCGGCCGCCAATCCTCCCACACCGGTCTTGTCACTTGGCATCGGAAAACGGTGTTTACGCCGACGCATGCGATGTATGCGTGAGGCCAATTGTATCGTTGTCAATGCATCCGTATGCGACTGCGAGGAAGAAAAGAGCAAAACAACAAAAACGAAAACGAAAAAAACAACAACATTAGGGGAGGAAGTCATGCAAATTGAAAGTCATTTGTCATTCTCATTGTGACGCAAATGAATGGTCCCATCGAGCTCGTGCGACGAGTGTGATTTTATGAATGTGCAATAAATTGACCAACCACTCAGTCAGTCAGTTAGCCGACGTAAGTCGTGCAGTCGGCACTTTCATTATGAAATTGTTGTGCAATTAAGCAGCTCAGTGCAGCAACGGCTGGAGCCGTTGGAGTTGGTACACTCGAAAACACCGCTTAAGAGCATACCAATTACGCACAACAACAGTGAACCCGTTATTACATACTCCGACCACCACAATTTCGACATCAACCGTTCACCTTGCAACACTCACTTACCTGTGTGTGCATCACGTGCGCCATTATGGCGACATGACACGTCAACGGCGCCAGACAATCTTTCAACAGCGGCGTCAATGGATGGTCCTTATTCGGCGGATGCCGTTGTCCACTCAATATCGCCAACAGTATGTTGCCGATGCCGGAGAGCGGCAGTCCCCCATTGCGGTTGGCACAGCCACCCAAATCGATGAGATGCAAACGACTGCGTCCACCGGCCACTGTGCGGATGAATTGTGTGAATTCGAATGAAAATAAGTGCATTAAAATTTTAGCACGAAAAGTCTAGAGTGTTCAGCGTTGCATTATTGGAATTCCAATTATTTTGCAGCCGCTGCGGCGACTACCACTACTATATATTGAGTACAAAGAAGTGATGCAGGTACTTACCGCCGCCTTTGCGCGATAAGCTGTACTGGTAGACGTGCAGTGTGAATATCATGGCCGGCTCCAGACCGCCTTGTGGTCGTCCGGCGAGTGCGGCATCTAGGAACAATGCGGCACGTTCGGCGGTGGGCGCACGCAATTCGGTGGGTCCGCCAAGGAAGTCATCACGTAAATACACGCCCGGAGAGTCGTCGGATTCTGTGCGTTGGATGAGAGTTTGAAAGACATAGTAGAGTTGACGAAAAGTAGATAGAATAGGTTTATTGGATTTTTAAAGAGTTAAAGTGATAAATCTTGAATGGTTACGAAATGCTGTGGATATGCTACTATGAGTTAGACTTTGTTCATAACTTTAAAATTCTTAATTTATTCTTCAAAGTCTATGTCGTCCCCCTCAAAGTAGTTCCCCTTGACACCAAAACACTTGTGGCAACGTTTCTTCCAATCCTTGAAACAGTTGTTAAAGTCAATTTCCGGAATAGTCTTCAATACACGTAGCGATTCTTGTCTCATGTCTTCAATTGACACAAAACGGTTTCCCCGCTGAAGAGCCACACGGAGCTAAATCAGGCGAATACGGTGATTGCGGCACGATATTGGTCGAACATTTGGCGAAAAACTCACGGAGAATCAATACAGTCTGCGACGGTATTGTCGGTCCATAACTCCGGCCTTTTTATACGAATAGCTTAGTGGAAACGACGCATGACTCCAGTAGTATTCATTGTTGACAGTGTGGCCGCTCGGAAGAAATTTGGAGTGCACCACACCTCGACAACCGAAGAAAACTGTCAACAATATCTTGATTTTTGACCTGCTTTGACGTGGTTTTTTCGGCTTCGGCTTACCTTTGCCTGTTTCCGGATCATGAGTATAGATCCAAGACTCACCGCAAATCCAAACAGCATAAGTCGTCTGGAATTCATTTTGCCAGACTGAGAGATTACAAGATCTAACCGATTTTTTCACAGCTTAGCTAGATCAATAGAGCTATGGTAATTATTCTGGAAGGCCTTTGTTGGAGTCTTTACCAAGGCAACAGAACATAGAACTGAAAACTTTTGAAGTGAAAAATCTTCAAAACCCCTATGAACTATTTAGCTCGATGCAATTATGTTAAAAGCCTAAATTTATGGTCGGTGAAGTCTTCTAAGTTTTCAGAAAGATTCTTAATATCTCATTTCCTTTCTTGGTGTAACTTGATCAGTAGATCTCACCCTGGATATCAGAGCCGAACAAGGAAAACAATAAAACATGCTCCCTGAGAAGCTTGGTAGATTTACCTAGAGTACCTTAAGTAGTATATTCTCTATATATAGATAAAAATTCTCTAGTAGACGAAGAGTACAAAATTATTTTCCAAAAAAGTTAGACGTTTAGAAGCCTACATACAATACGATTTCATCTCCCTTCCTTTTGCTTTCAAGGAGTATAACGTCCTTTTTATGACTTTCTTACAACTGTCAATAAATTTGTTAAAAAAAAAAGAACTCTGTAATACAAGCGTACAAATTACTGCAGTGTCAATGCAGTGAAGCTATTAATCTCCGAACTTAAAGTAAGTTAACTAATACACATATCTGAAACACGCTCCGCTACTCACCAGTCGCATGCGCCGCCAACAAATCCTTCGAGCTTGAGTCCGGTTTCGTGGCGCTGACACCCAGCGCACTGACGCGCACCGAAAAGCGCGCGCCACTCTTCTGACGCCGCTCATTAATGCCCTTGTACAGCCACGAAATGGCGCAAGGAATAGCACCTAATTCGGTGGGCGGGTTCACGCCACCCAACATGGTTTTCGGTTGACCTGTGCAACGACGAAAAAAAGAAATTGCACAAAAATAAACACAAAACGAGAAAAAGTAAGCAAAAGAGACAATGAAACATAATGGCGAATTACAAAACAAGAAAAAAAAGTGAGGAAGAAATATGTGCGATAAGCGTGTTGAGATTACGATTAATCTAGAATTTATTGCACATTTCCCGTTAGTAAGCGCAGAGCACAAAGTATAAAAATGATAAAGTAAAAGCGGAAACTTACCGGAATTCGGATAACCAATCGTGAGTAGACAGCCGTCTGAACCTTCCAATACGGCGGGTATCACCTCAGACAAAGCGGAAGCACAGATATCGGACTGTGGACGAGAAAAAAAAGAAAGACGCCGAAAGCGAACGCATGAGTAAAGTAAAAGTTTTAAATAATGACTTGGCGCTTGATAAATTGCGACTTTAAGAACTTTCGCGTGTTGCTGACGATTGCGTACACTCACCTGTTGATCCTCCGCCGTGAAGAGGCTATCGAAGGCGAACATTTTCGGCGCGGCCACCATGGGACCGCGTTCCTGCGACGTCGAGGCCGCGACGGCGCTCGCTGCCGACGGATCTGTCAGCGTCACTTGACGTTTCTTCTTATCGACGGCCATGAAGTGCGGGTGTTCCGCGTCCGTGTGGGCGTCCGAGACACGCAACATCACCTTAACCTGAAAAGCACGAAGCACAAAATTCAAGTGCAAATGCAAAATAAATAAAAATTAAAGCAAGAAAATTAAATAGAGAAACGGAAAAATAAATTATGTGAGCAAAAAACGGTTTGCAACGAGTTTATTATGACTAATGTCGCATATTTGTGCTATGTACTATATACTAGTCTACGCCACTTATGACTGGCAACACTGTGAAGCGCTCATACAGTAGCGCCGTTGATTGTGATCTTAATTGCTGCGGATTGCAATTTAAATTAGATTTATGTTTTAACTTCATAATGGGCAGGCGCTGCGCCGCCACCTCGCATAATGTCTAGCTTCGCTGTTGACAGACCGATATGATTAGCGGTAAATCGCAGACGGTAATTGGATCGCGTTTTTATGGCACACGTCATGCAATAGCCGACTTTGTTATGCTATACTTTACTGCTTACGCGACTACATACTTAGTTGCTTAGGTACTTAGTTACATATGTATATGTATGCTTAAGTACTTAAGTTATGCTTTGTTTTTACTTACCTTGCCGATACCGTAGTTTTCCTTGTTCGCAAGTCGACGCGCCAAACCGGGTGGCATGGGCGGTGGCGCCCGCTGTAGCGCGCCACAGAACCCACCATTTCGCGCGCTGGCGTTTGGCAGTTCGGCGGTGCGACTTTTCGTCGAATTGTGAGTTTGTGCGAGTTTTTGTGCGGCCCTATGGGAAGAAATTATTGAGGTTAGTGAAATCAATATTTATAAATTTTAAGTAAGCTTTAATGTTATGTTACGGTGTTGAAAAAATCCTAAAGTGACTTATGGACCCTGATAAAGTAAGTCTAAAACATTGTGTTTTGATAGAATAGGAGACAAAAGAAAATCAAACATGAGTAGAATATTTCTCTGCTAGAGGAACTAAATTCAACTCGAATGATATACCCTCTTACTCTGGAGTGCAGCCTCCTTCTGAGAAGTGACTGTCCACTCTGAAAGCAGTGTGGTGATACTAGCCTTGATCTCACCAGCCGTGCGATCAGAGCTGGTTAAAGAATGTCTAACCTCGTTTTCAATGACACCAAGTCACTTTGTGCTAAGCCTTGCGTAGCTGCCAGGCCGCAACGGAATCGCAGATAACTGAAAAGCTGACTAGTTGGCAAGGAAAGGCACCCCAGCCGCGCTATCAGGAGAATGTGTCTCTCATCGTGAGAGCTTGGACTGCACTGTGTTACCATGGGTTCGTTCGCTGTTTCACGGTTCCTTTTTACCCAACATCGATCGCAAAAGATCTAGTGAGCTCTTTGTCCTCGGTAAGGCTAGGTTCTCTTTAAATTTGGAGGCTCTAACAGGGTATTGATCTATTCGCGTCCTGTAAGGTAAAGAATTTGCTGGAAATGTATGGAGAAAGATGAGAAGGAAACACCTCAACGCTGCCTTCTTGATTATCCCACGTTTACAAGACAAATAAGAAATGCCTAACCTCATTATGACTTTGTAATAAGAATAGTAGGAGTGCCCTAGGCACAGCGCAACTCGAGGTAACTCCTAGCCCCTGTCGGCGTTCCTCTCTCGTCATGTGTTCTACCTATGGATAGTTGGAATTCGAGGAAAACTATCGGTTTATGGGTTGTCGTAAGATCTTTTTGGTCCAATATCGACCGCAACAGTCCAGTGAGTTCTTTGTCCTTAGTAAGATTACATTCGAAAGAAAACATGTCAAGATTTCTTTCTTAATTGTCCCACGTTGGAGATATAAATTCTCAACCACCTAGGAGCTTCCCCTTTGAGATATCCCACCAAGAAGGTGTAAATAGAAATGAAATGCCTGAGCAAATTTGCATTGACTACAAGGTTTGATGACTTATAAGATCGCAATGGAGTTCTACTTTTTATGGCTTCACGAAGATCTGCATATAGTAGTTCAAGTGCGAACTCTAGTTCAGACATCGTACCGAACCTAACCTAACTACGCTTGTAAATCAGCTTTTTAATTTCGTTAGCTGTCGCCAAAAATAGTTTTATATATATTTAAGACCGATAAATTTCAAAATCTGCCGATAATTTTGGCAGTTAATTCATACAACTTAGCTCTCTTAAAGCTCATCTTTTAAGCTTCGTTCCAAAATTTAAAACACATTTTAAATTTTTAGAAATCTAGATAACTACATGACCAAATACTTTGTGCTTTATTATATCCTTATTCCCACCTGTGTTCTCCAACATGAGCACAACATTTATTAATTTCTTTCTATTTGGCCGTCTGGCTGTTGAAAAATAATATCTAAGTCCAGACAACTTTTATCCTACTTTTCGCTACGAAATGTGTGTGTGTGCCGGCAGAAATACCCAAAAGCGTTGTCTCAGCCGCACAAAACCGTTAGTTATGGGTGAAATGAACTGAACATAACTACAACAAACCAAAAACAAAAAAATCCCAAAACACAATTATGATTCCCCAACATAATAACCGTATTAGACATGATGTTAATGACATTAATTAACACACAACATTAACACGCGGAACGAAACCTTTTCAGAAGAGGAACGGAGCATTGCATAGAGGATGTGAAAATGCACATACAAGTATGTATGTATGTACTAAGTACATGTGAGCTGATATGAGTGTACAGCAGAAACTTTGGAAAGGTATTCAGATGTAATGTGAATGGCTTAGATAAATGTGGAAGATATACATATATGTATAGTATGTACCTATATTAGAGGCAAAAGGAAATGCGAAGCAAAGTATATTCATAGTAGATATGGTGCCACTTCTAATATGCCTAGGTTTTACGCCGACATACGGTATATTGGTATCGTGGCTAATAATGCAAAATAATTGCATATAAAAACAGCTGGTAACAGGTCAATTGAAAAGTCGGCGGCCTATCATAGTAAACCACATTTTTTTCGAACAATTATTGTTATTTTTCAACATAGTCCCCTTCAAGGAGGACTATAGTGACCCTTCAACTTTTTGCTAAAATTTTTGTATTATAATTTTTCATTTGCTTCAAAATAAGCCTTTCGGCGACCATCTCTTCTTTCGACGAAAATTTCTTCCCAGCGAGCGATTTTTGAAATCTGAGAACAGAAAAAAGGCATTAAGAGCCATGTCTCTAGAATACAGTGAATGCGCAATCAATTCAAAACCCAATTCATGGATTTTTGCCATCGTTTTTATTAACTTGTGTCGCGGATGTCTGTGGATTGGACTTTGGAGTGAAATGATGGAGCCATGCTTCGTCCATTGTCATATATTGACACAAAAACTCGGCTTTATTACGCTTGAATATCTTCAAACACAGTTCCGTATCACCAACTCGCCCTTGTTTATGGTGAAAAATGATCCCGCGCGACACCCCCATTGCACAGAGCTTTCTTATATTAAAATACTCGCGAATAGTATGATGTACACGTTCATTTGATAGTAAGATTAGTATTGGATAGATAGTGAATTTATAGTACCAGTTATCTCTAACAACTTCACTTTACGGTAGTCCAACATTTTTTTTTGTGCATTTTTTTGATGTTTTCATCCGTAATAACCTCTTTTGTTCGCCCTCTGCGTTCACCGATTTCCGTGCTCATTTCACCAAGTATAAACATACTCGTATCATAACAATCCGAGATGGTTGATTTTCTAGGCGCAGTGTCCGTAAGCTTGTCATCAAGTCAAGTTTTTTCTTCAACTGTATTTGGCAAAAATACAGGCTTGTTCAGAAGGCAGCTCATAGGCTGTGGGAATCCTCCTCCTTAGCCGCTTATAATAAAGGACAATCTTAAATGCTTACTTAAGAGTTTCCAGTTTCTACTCAATACCACGGATTTTTAAAATTCTATAGAAATAAGCGACCAATATTTCAGAATCCCTACTAGAAAAGACTTATAAAAGGGTTGAGGTGGTCAGGGACGTAGGAATGAGCTGCATGGATGAATCTAAACAAAATAATCAGGTTAGAGGGGGTGATAGCCAGAATCGCCTTTCGTCTACCAGGCCTTTGCAGTGTATTCCAAGTGGAGATAACATTACAGCAAGCCTGCTTGTTCTGGCAAAGAGTGTGCTTACAGCAAGGCAAAATTTATATACAAGTATACAGACATTAAAATTATGTGGCTTTGATAGAATTTAGTGATCTCTTGGCCCAATAGTCTTGGGGTTTCATCAAAGGTAATGAAAGAATGTTTTGATCTCTTAGTGGATCTAATATCCTATTTCACGATTAACCTACAAAAAGGATATTCTTTGCACTTACTAGCTATGAGCAGCTTAACTAGCCATAGTAGGCACCACCCTACAATTAGTCTCCAGAAAGGAGAGAAATTTGTGTTTGTAGCTACTTGTAGATAATAAATCGACAAGCAAATATTTAAATATACATATAATAATATAAATATAGTTGAGCCTCGGTGGAGTCTACTATATATTTAACTTGCTCAACCAGCAGGCAAATGCGGTAGTGTTAGTACATATAAAATAAGAATATATTGTGATCGTTGAAAATTTGATTACAATAAGGAATTGGTTTGATTTCAAGGTTCAATATAGCGCTGATTTATGGATCGAGCTAAACATTCAGAATCATTTAGACTGGTACATCGTCAAATAAAAGCTAGAAAAACATTATGAGCTTCAAAAAAATGCTATCTTAAAGCACATACTTGTATATTGAAAGAAGGTATAGAAAAGAATGCATCAAACAACTCTAAATTCAAGTTTCAAACATCAACATGAAAATGTTTTGTTTTTGTTTCACTTATGCACTTCTCCACTTTGCTGGAGATCAATTTTCAATACTTCAAAGCACAGAAGACAAGTATTGTCAAGAGAGGCAACTAACCAATAGAGAGATATGCGCACAAAGAATGTGGAGATACAAATGATAGGGGCAGAAAAAAGTGAAACTTCCAAAAAAACAACCAAAACGAACAACAACAACATTACCAACAAAAGAAAAGTAACACCGAATTCGACTGCCTGCCAACTAGCTGCTCACACATTTCAAAGGATTCACACCACCAGAGCACCGAGGCTCAGTTGCGTTTTCGTTGGTTATGCTACGCAGCAAAGCGAATGCCACAAAAGCAGTGATAAGCAGCAGACAGTCTTACAGGCACACATACACACACGCATACATAACAATGATAACTACAAAACAGTCTAGCATACATTTAGGCGTTGAAGCGAGTTCTTTGCATGAAAGCGTGATACTGCCAGCCGCAGCGATGGCGGCCCCAAATATTAAAGCCAAAGCAGTCTGCTCTGGTGGCGGCAAAGCAAGAAAAGCCAGCGCTCTGGCACAAGGCAAAGCCGTTTGATGTGCGTGTGTGCAAAAAAGAGCGGTGAGCTGAGCAAACACAAAGGCTGTTTTTTCCACCAGCTATGAGATTGCGCGCTTTGACTGCTAAGCTTGCATATCACATCGCTGCTGCCGGTTTTGGAAAAAAATATATCATTGTTCGGCGCTTTAAGCAAAAGAGCCAAAAAAGGGGTTAAGTTATGCCGGCAAGTGTGTGGGAATTCGGTGAAAAGTGCATGATTTCCCGAACGCATGAAGGCAGCGAGGTGTTTTAGCTTTCTTTATGCTTTGTGGTTTATTATCGTTTTTCTATGCTTTGACGTCGATTTTAATATCAGAAATTGTTGTGTGCTGGCATTTGGGCGGAAAGAATTAGAAGTCAATGTCATTGCTCCAATTTTTGTTTTTGAAAGAAAAGTCAACAAGGCGGTGCCATAAAAAGTGGTTGAATTGGCTAAATAATTTAATATGCATTTTTAGGTTGGTAATATCAGCGGCTCTACATATAGTTTGGAAATTGCGTAACTCATATCGCGGTTTATACGCTTGATGCCCCAGGTTTTCTTTTAAACTGCTGCAACAAATGGAAGACATTCGTCTGCAACTGGCGGAAACAATGATATATAATATCTAGGACTCATCCTTTTATGGAAGTCGAATATTGAAGAGACACCATAGACAAGCCCATTATATTCTATGTTTTCTTTATGTGGTGAAGGGCTCTAGAAAATACCACACTTGCAAAGAAATTCGATAGTGTCCAACGGCGGCGCTCTTTGTGAAATGTGGTGCACTAAGGTCCACTTCAACCATGGCACTTAAAGTCATCTTGCACATAGTATCCGTAGATTGTCGAAAAGTGTATGGCTGCGAAAGTTGCTATCAGACTAAGAGTATCTGACTCTTTTAACTTCACTCACTTTGACTTTATACCACCGGATCACATGGATCATGCTTCTCTGCCCATATACCGGCGAGGGAGTTGTGGGGGGAAAGAAGCCGTAGAAGGAGAGGGACAGTAAGCTTCTATCGGTAGAATGGGGGCGAGTGTTCTCGTATCCTCTTCTATTCTATAACTAGGTAGCTGGGTTTGGCGTATGCTTGGCCAGCGCTGGTTCTGCGTTTGGTCGGTCAAAACTAAAACACTTGTGAGCGCATTTTTGCCAGCTTGTGGTAGAAAAATAAGAAGCTGCTAATACTTTCACCAACTACGATGGCATCAGAAAGAAAGAATCAGAAACTGAAAATCTAAGCGAGAGCATAATCTGATTGATCTGATGAAGAAAGGATCAACAAGTTGCTTGGGGGAAATTTTGAATCCGAAATTGAAAATAAAGGATTCATATACATAGTTTTAGAGTAGTTGGGAGGATAAATCAAAGGCTAAGTTCGTGTGTCACCGAAAATTTTATACTCTCGCAAGGTAAAGTGATATTTATATGGGATTTTCGTATATATTTTTATTAAAAGTAGGAGGTATTGTAATCATTATTTACAATCTCAGGCAATAAGATATAGTATTATAGAAATAGATTATTTCCGATTTTAAAGAAGATTTCTTGTATATTTTCCGATAGATACGCTATAAAGTCAACGGGAAGTTCGAAGATATTTATATCAGGTAGGTATAAGTAGGGAGTTGACCCGATGTAACCCATTTTCGATTTACAAAATTACTATTGTCAAGAACAGATCATGCTGTCAACACAAAAATATTCTCTCCGAATTTCAATACCAGATAGAACTCAAAGATTGCTCCATATGTGCGATAAAAAAATCAGTCAAATGTCTAGAGTCTAGACTCTAGACCTTTGGTCTCTGGGTCCTTGAAAAGTTAATTTCATTAAATTTTGATCATAAGATTAAATACTTTAAGGGCACTACTTGTGCAAAGTTTTAACTCGATATATTTATTGGTGTTTGATTTGTATACTGAAAATGAAAGAATCAGAAGTTGAGTTATATAAAAACTAGACGTGGTTGCTGTTCGATTTTCATTTCCTAAAGGTGCCACGTCCATTGTCCAATTTTTTATTTGGTTATTAGCTGGTTAACCAACAGGTGTCCTTACAGTTATGTATCTTAATTTAAATTTTTTCTGAAGTTATCGATTGCATAGACAGATGGACGGAAAAAGAAGAGAAGTTATTCAACAGGCTTCCAGAGCTAAAGAAACGTTTTGTGCCTGGCACATTGAACTTGGAAAGTCTTACGAGATTTTTTTGACCGCTCACCGACTTTAGTAGTGGCTTTTATAGTACTAAAAGCCGCTATAGCCGAGTAGACTACAATCTGGATGCTCGTGAGTTCAAAATCAGACCGGGGTCGAACAGAGACTTATTGAGAAGAAGTGGTTCCCACACGTCGTTTGTAGCTCGGCAGACTTTTAAAACTTTCAAGTGTATGTCTGATGAGAAAAAGCTTCTCTATAAAGATATTAGTTTTATCTAGTCTTCTTAAAAGTCTTTTTTGTTAATCTGGCCCTACATATTGAACTGGAACTGTGAACGGAATGTTTTATAAATTTTCTACAATAGATTTTCTACACTACCATGACTACCAAATTACTATGTATTCCACCAAGATTTCACAAGTACCTAAATTATTTCCTTAAAAATAAGCTCCATTTTCAGCTTAAACTAAATTCCTTTGCAACTTTAAAAGTAATTACTCAAAATAATAATCTCAAATACACCATTAGCCTTACTACAAATAAGCTAATCGCAACATTATAAAGCATTTCCCCAAACAAATCACTTCGTGTGGCACGAAACCGACCCTTTAAAGCACCGTTGGCACGTGCAACAAAATATGGCATTTAAATTTTAAAGCGAAAATGTTTTGCCAGCGCAGAATCCAGTAAAAACGCTTGTGCGAAAGGTCCGCAGTGGAAAATATAAAGTTTCTGAGAAGGAAAACAAAACTGGAAATGCCGCCGGGCAGTTCTACAAAATATATTTAAAAGCACACACACACACATTCTCACACATAACTGTGTTGTTGTAAAACGAGAAGCGTTAGTGGCAGACAGTTGGACAGACAGACAGCTGCAGAGAGTCCTCGAGGGAATACCTGTGTGCTGCGAGTGCGCCAAATGAAATATATTTTTTAAGCTGTACGTGTAGCTTTGACGTGATGGAAATGAAGCAACAATGACTGACATGGTCACAGGCCCAATCACACAGTTGCTGGAAAATGCTCTTAAATACATGTGCGCAACTGCTCTATGTATGTGTATGTTTGTGTTTGGGCGGCGTAAAAAGCAAGTCAGCTGAGGAATGACAATAGAAAGATAGGTCTCGAATGACGAGACATGATGGACGACTGTTGCGTAAAACAATGGAATACATCAAAAAGTAGATATTTATGTGTAGGTATGTAAGTAAATGTACAACTACCGTTTATTAGGGTGGGTCGTTTTTCATTTCAAGAAAAAATATAGTTTTTATGCCCTGAGTATGGTATATTAAGTTTGTGACGAAGTTTGTAATATTCAGAGGGAGTCGTCGACCCTGCAACACGTATACAAAAATGAATAGTGTGACGAGTTCAGTCGACTGAAAGTTTATGTAACCACCAGATAAATAACGAGAGAAACCTTCAGTTACCGTTCTATGTTCCAAGCTTATATAAGGCGGACCAAAAATGGTGTTTGAAATAATTATCTTTTGACTATATTAGAGAGAAGAAGGCTTCGTATCACCTGAAGGCTATACCAAGAACATAGCACAAAACGTCCAACTAAAACCTTAAAGAGATCTTGAAAATTAAAATAAAACGTTTATGTACACTAGGAGTCTCAAACCAAAACGATGTAGTCTTTTCCAGAGCTAAAGTATTTTATTCGCTGCGCTGTGCATAACGGGAGCTTTAAGGACAACTCCAACGGCGGCTCTTGAACTGGTACTAAACTTGCCACCTATAGACCTCTTCGCTGAAAACTGCGCAGCAAAATCGGCGGATCTTTCGAGCATAAGCGCAACAATCTAAACATCAATACTGATGACTCAAAAATGAATGATGCTGTTGGTGCGGGAATATACTGTGCAGAGTTAGGCATAAGGTTGCCTTAAGTTGCCGGACCTGCAGTATATTTCAAGCAGAGGTATTAGGTATTGCGAAAGCAGCGCCATTTCTGGCCTCTAATGCACCTGCAGGCAATTCCAGAGTCAACATCTCCGTAGACAGCCAAGCAGCAATCAAGGCAGTAACCTCGTATCCCACTTCGGCCAGAAGTGGTTTGGGAAGCAGGACAGCAGTGGCAAGTGTTGCCAGAAGTAAGCTACTTCTACTGGGTGCCAAACCACAAAGGCATCGAGGGTAATGAAATGTTGGACGATATTGTCAAGAATGGTGTACGGCTAACATCAGCAAACGTGATAGACAAACCCATGCATTGTCTATTCGATGATCTCGACAGAGGCATGGAAAAGAAAATAAAAACCCGATGGAACGAGCTACTTGGGTGCAAGACTGCGAAAGTCATGTGTAAATTGGTAGATCGGAGGTACACAAAATTCCTATTGGCACTCGATAGAAGAGACTGTAGAAACATGAGCGGAATACTAACTGATAAGAAACCATTGGAAACGCTAGATAATTCTTGATCAGTAAACTAGGTAAATAATGTACTTTTTAAGCTATTTTAGTCGCAAAACGATAACTCGATTGAAGAAAACTTATATGTTCAAAATCAAAAACTTGAACCTCCCTAATGTACATATGGGAATACACATACATATTTATATACCATATAACAATATAAGCAAGTTACAGCATACGACAGAGCGACTGCCGACACGCATACATAGCGTTATACTATATGTACAAGTATATGCAAATCCATAAAAGAAATGTCAGCTGCTACGGGACAAAACCAGGTTAAAAGTGTAAAATATGCTAAAGCATATTTTGAGGCGCTTTCCATAACAATTACGTAGCTTATGGCAGTTAGAGAGGTTTTACCGACAAATATACAAATACCATATACACGTACATATGTACATATACGGTATACATTTTGTTGTACTTAATTGTTTTAACTTACTTTGACATGTTTTTGTTGCCGCTGACTTTGTTGTGACGCCTGTTCGCCGTGCCGCTGGGGTCTAAAACAATGTTGGACTAGAGTAGCCCTTGTTTTGCCAACTTTGTACTCGGTTTGCTACTCGGCATGCTTTAATAGTGAGTGCAATAAAAGTAAAAGGCAAAAAGGAAAACTGTGAAACAATACGAAGCCAATGCTCAATGGAAAAACAACAAATAAAATAATGGATGTAACTCTTGTTTCTCAGTTAAAGCATACTATTTTTTCCGTCTTGAAGAATTAAATAAAGAACTAAAATAATTTTTGCGTAAACATTTGTCTAAGAATTATTTTTAGAAGGAATAAAACTGAATAAAATCTCGTCAATTTTAGGTATGGGCAACATTTAAATTAAACAAGCTCTTAACTTAAGAGAGTTTATTTGGTAAATTAGTAAAACAGGATCCGAGATTTTCTAATATAAGCCTTTAGAATATAAGACCTATTCCAGTATTTTTCATGTCAGATACAGTGTCTTAAAACACAAAGGAAGTCATCATAATGAGACCAAGCAAGGTAAGCAGAAAATGTAACTCCGGAGGCTTACGGCGACAACAACAATAAAAATGACAACATACTTGTAGTTTTCAGAATGAGAAAAATTTCTTCTACTCAAAACTATAAATATTTCTCTTGAAGTAATATATACATACTAGCCCCATACCTAAGGGAATGGGAACCAATGCCAGCTGACAGGCAATGAATGACGATTATCCAGTGAGTTTCGAGTGAGCAACCGCGAACCCGACGGCGTCATCGCAAGTAAACTGCTTGTTTCGATCATTTTGTGTATTGTTCTTAATTCACTTGATGCGGTTGAGAGCCAAATGAAGCCAAGAGAGCTATAGCGTAAGAACCTCTGACTTAAAGCCTTTATTGGTATAAAAGCAATCTCTTGGAATTGTATGCAATGAAATGAAATACGCAATGGGTCTGAAATTCATAGATAAGCTTAACACGGCTACGACGACGAATCACGTAGTACTAGCATAGATCTCTAAGCAGAGAGTATTGAGATTAAACAAGCTGGTTAACCTCTGGATAAGGAAGCATTCTCAACCAAATCAAAAGGATCTTAATCTTGCTTTATAGTGGGTCCCCAGATATTCAGAGAAAAGCTCCGAATAGTAAAAAAGACGAGAAGATATCATTATTTGCTGTAAATTCGCCAAGCGAGTACCTTTCTGAGAGCATAGAACTTGAAAAAGTGCAAACAGATAGTTTTCATACCTTGACACTATACGAGTTGCAGTAAAAATTTGCGTGTTTTTAATAATTCTTCGGAAATTATACTCTTACAAGAAAAAACTTGTCATTAATATCAAACTAGTGACTACTTAAAGATCGTCCACTTGTTAGTAGAATTTTTTTAACTGAAAGTAAAAGTATTCAAGCTCCATCACAAACTCGAGTTTAGCCTTGAGTTTATGAATATTTTCCAGAAAAATACACGGAAGAGGTTGATCTTATGGTAGATGAAGCCAAGATAAAGTACCTGGATACCACACACAAAGATTCGTCGCATTTGCAGCTATACATTTGAAAAACTTGAGAACTCTGTGTGTCTCGGAACCAGCATAAATTTAACCAATAATCTAAGCTTGAAGCTTGGAGATCAAGCCTAGAATAACCCTTGCCAGCAAGTGTTACTTTGGTATCGGTAAGCAATTGAGAACCAGATCCCTTTCTTGACGATCAAAAATTACGCTTAATAAGTTTTTCATTATTGCCGTTCTATTATACGGCACAAATATGAGATGAGAAAATACTTGGAGCATTTGAGAGAACTGTTCTTCACAAGATCATTGGAACCGTCCGTGTAATGGCGAATATTGTAGAAGATGGAACGACGAACTACACGAGATCTTGGATATATGTAGTTAAGCGTAAAAAAATCCAACAAAAGCGATGGCTAAGCCACGTCGTACGCATGCAAGTTGATGGTTCAGCATAAAGCATTTTCAATTTGAGACCCATACGTGGATATCGAACGTAAGGGCGCCTACGCGTCCAAGTGCAGAACAACCTGTCTGCACTTTGGATGTACAACTGGCATGACCTCGCAAAGGATAGTGACAACTGGCGAAGTTTTGTGTTCTCGACCCAGACCGACCCACGGTTGTAGTGCCAAAGAAGAAAAAGAAGAAGAGGTTTATGAACAACTGCCATTTGCTCTTACAACAAATACCATATAGTGAGATCAAATGGTCCTTTATAGAGATCAAATTACTTGCTGAGCTGGTTTGTATCTCCACAAATTTCGAACGAATGGTGTTTACTAAACATTCAAGGTACTTTTGTAAGGTAAATTCGAATTTGTGGCACAACGTAAACGAACTACAAAAAAGTTTAAGTGTCCTTAAACAGGAAAGAACAGCCATAACCTCGCTTAACTAACAATACACTGAAATACAATGGTGAAAAGAACACGATAAGCGCAACAAGCAGGCTAAAAATCAAAATGGCATTTATTAAAAATCTCATTAGGTAAATGGTTTTATGTTGTAAACTTAGTTTGTTGCGATTTATGGCATGCGATGCAAGGAAAAAAAGCGAAAAGTGAAATAAAAGTACGGGAACAGGGTTGCCACAACGCCAAAGGGCGTGCGCATAATGCGTTTTCGCTGATAACGGTGCTGAATGCCGATGGCGAGAATGGCAATTGGTGCTTTTCGGTGGCACTAGCAGGCGCTCAGCCAACAACAACAACAACATAAATATGTACATATGTATACCCCAGCAATCATAGGTATATGAGTGGTGTGGCGTTAAAATCGCATTATGCAAGTATTTGTGGAGCTTCAACATGAAATGCGTCAAAGCCGAAAAGTGGATAAACGAAGTAGGAAATGGTTGAGTTCGAGAGTCGGATAGAGTTAGTGGTGTGTAGCGCCTATGAAAATGCTGAGCGGTGAGAGAAAAGCGTTTGCATTTTACGAGGTGATAAATTTACGCTTTGCATAAGTGTGTGTGTATGTGCTCTTCTATATATATATATATATGTATATAAATCTGTGTATATTTATGTACTACGAACACATACAAAAGCAAGTACATATATTCAACTCGCTGCGACGCTTGCAATTTACAGCTTTGACGTACTGCTTTTGCTTTGATCGTAAATAATTTTATGTCTCTCCATTCGCCGTACTCTTTTCAGAATTTTTTAGCTGCGCTTTGTTAGCGTTTAGCTTTTCCGTAGCATTTTTCCGCTTGATTTTCGCATTTGTCGTGGCATTTTTCCACTTTACTCAATACATAATGAGTTTTTAAAAGTCCTGCTATAAAGCAGAGAGGGTCATAAAAAATTTAAGCGCTGGTAAATATTTGAGTAGCTTTGCAATTTATGGAGAGTGGGTAAAATTATCGATTTCATCGAGCAAGTGCAGAAAAAGGCAAGAGAAATGCCATTAATCGAGTTAATACGAAAGAGCTTTCATGTAAGGCTAGCAAATATACAATATAAGCGTTTAACTAAGAGTTAATATTGATTTTGGTTTAATTTGTATACAAAAATATATATGCTAACAGTCTACTTTTCAGTTTTCAATACAGAGATGTGAACTGGCATAAAATATAGAAATTCATATCGTTGGTATGAAAGACCTTACTCTCTTTTATCTTATGAGTCTGCTTTGAAAATTATGTAAGCTTTTACATATATACGCAAAATTAATAATATTTTCAACTCTCTTAAAATATCCAATATGAGAACATTGTACATTTGTGCTTTTATAAGCCCTCTTCGATTCGCTAGCTAAATTTGAGGTTGAATATTAAATTTTGAGTGCACAAATTACAAATTCGACCTTGATAAAATAAAATATTTTATACCTATTTTGATTTATATCGCTTTTGGTTTATACCAGTTTTTTATCTTTTCGTTTTCGCAAGAAAAATATTTAGTATAATATAATTTCAGCAGCGAAATGTTCACTTAGATTGAATTTCCGCAGTGTTTCGACCAAAAACAAAAGCATCAGTTAAACTTGGTCTGTTCCTAAAAGTAGTGAAACCACTTTCAATCCAAAATTTTAAAGTTTACTCTTTTATACCAGTTTCGATTTATACCAGTTTTGATTATACCAGTTTTTTTAAATTCGTTCTTCTTGAAGTTATTTGCAAATAATATAATAAATTAATAGCCAAATGTCCTTAGATTGAATTTCTGCAGTTTTTCGATCAAGAATAAAAATATCACTCAAACTTAGTTTGTTCCAAAACGGGGCGGAAGCACTTTTATTTGAAAATTTTAATGTATACTTTATTTATACCAGTTTCGATTTATACCAGTTTCGACCACTTTTATTTATACCAGTTTTTTGATAAATTTGCAAATCTTGGAGCTAATTGAAAATAATAATATCATAATAAAATTTTAATAGCCAAATGGATTGACATTCTGTACTGTTTCGATCACGACCAAAAATTTCATTCAAAATTGGTCTCAAAGACCTTCAATAAAAAACTATGAATTATCCAAAGTTGTACGACAGTATTAATATATAATATAAAGATATATTTTGCCTATTATAAAATGAATACGATTCGCATAAAATGTCTTACACATACATATGTATATACAACATATGTATGTATGTTATAATATGTATCAAACCACAAATGCCACAAAGACATTTTCGCAATTTCATTATAATCAATAAACCGCAATTTCGAAATTACTATTTGTCTGCTTGCCATTTTAATTATTTATTACACAAGAATCAAAGCGAGAAGACAAAAGGAAAAACTTAACCAACAACTGTCAGGTAACTTGACTTTTGCCAGCTGCTCTAAATTATATATTAACGGCGAGTCTACGGGAAGCGAAAGTGTGGGTTCAGATGAAGTTAAGTACATGAGCAACACACAGAGTGCTGTGGGTTCAAATTGGAGTCAAGTTGGAAATGAAAATATGCATGCAATAAAATGGAAGTCCTCTCTTGACAACCTAATATTTTTAATTACAAAAAACATTACTGTTAGACTTCATGAATAGTATTTCGAATTAAGAATGGTTTAATATATAGCAAAGCGCTTAATGTAGAACTTGGTCAAAAAACGGGAATATTGCCCATCATTAAATAATAAAGTAATGATTGCAAAGTAGCGAATCGAAAAAAACAACTGGTACAAATTGCAATTGACTCAAGCCTTAACTGATTTAAATTACAAGCGATTTCATTTCAAACTGGTATAAATTACAAACGGTATCGTTCAAATTGGTGAAAACACAAATCATCACTGGTATAAATGCAAATGGTTTCTTTTAAAACTGGTATAAATTATAATTGACACAAATAATTACTGGTATAAATAACCAATGGCAAAAATCGGAAATAAATTAATTTAAAACTGGTATAAAAAACGGTCTAAACAAGCCATAAGTAGTTTCAATGACAGAGATTTAATTTAAAACTGGTATAAAGTGAAAATCATAGCTGGTATAAATCACAAATAGTAATATATAAATCGGAAATGGTTTCATTTGAAACTTGTAAAAAATTCGATCACACAAATCATAACTGGTATAAATAGCCACTCGTATACATATCTCAAAACTGGTATAAATCGAATATGATTTAATTTAAAAAAATAATAAATAAAATATAACACAAATCACAACTGGTATAAATCACAAATGATTCAATTCAAAACTGGTATAAAATACAGTACTAATTGGTATAATTTAAAACTTGCATAAATTACATATTAAATAAATCATAACTGGTATAACCATCAAGTTTTATTGTTTAAAATTGGTATAAATTACAAATAATATAATTTAAAACTGGTATATCTTACAACTGATGTGAACTATAAAACACATAATGAAGTCTTCGTAATTACCATGTATTTCTTTGTAAATTAAACAAAAAGAGCGAATTCATTCGTAATAAGCACCGAACCGGCGAATCGAGGAGAACTTGTATTACTGTAACTACCTTTACTTTCACACCTGAAATAGTTAAATCCCTTTTCTTAAAGCTCTTCTTTAAAGCTCATCTTGAGAGCGTATTTCGAGCGCATGACACTCGATAAATTCTCTTCCTAATGCTTTCATGCAGTTCAATGAGCGGACATAAATATAAATAATATTGATTTCCACATACTCATACATGTCGACCAAATTTAAGAAATTTTTCGATTGGAAAAAAGTGTCTCGAGTGTTCTCAACAACTTGCCACATAACAAAAGAGGTGCCTTGCACGAGTCAAACTAATATTGCTTTATTGAATTTCTAGCCAAAAGGCTTAGATTTGTGAGCTTCTAAAGGCACAAGTATGTTTATAACGACGAAAAAGCATGTGTGTGTTTGTCTGTTTGCACTTTCTTGCAACAAAACTTAGTTCAACAGAGTTAGCCGCCTAATCATGTTGTCGAAGTTCGAAGCACGTTTTGGGAACTTTCTGAAGAGCACATGCTCAGGATGCAGTGAAATATTAAGGAAGATGAAAATAAAAATATAAAATTACGAAAAGAAAAGCAAAGAACAAGACACAGAAAAGGATGATAAAAATAAAAAAAAAGTAATTGTACAAGAACAACAGCTAAGAAAACAGCCAGATAGCGCCGAAGAGCGTAAAGACCAATAGCCCGTCCCCGCTGCAACAACGTGCTTGCAATTTCGTCACAACTTCTTTGCTTGTTTACCAAAGAATAACAACAAAAACAAACGAAAAGGCAGCAACAACCATTGGTAAGAATATACAAAGAAAGTTTGTGACAAAACCATTTCGGCAAGAAGAAAGGTAAAGCAAAGAAAGCATTACTTGCGCCAGAAACTAAGTATGCGCGCAAGTAAGTAAGTAGGCGGCCTTAAGCAGTAAAATAAAACAGAGTATTACAAGGGACCAAGAAATATAAGGAAAGCTTTCTTCATACAACTTTTGTTTGTATTTGCTTAGGCTCTTTGCCATACGCCGCCACTGAGAGCGCTACAACGATATGCCGCTCCAAAGTGAACACCAGCATGCGGGCTTGAATTTTTGCGACGTGCAAACATGCGACATTTTTTCTACCCCTAGAGATATAAAAACCTTTCCTTTTCCACCCATCCCTCGCCGCCACCACAACAGTTTACTTTTAATTTCTTTTCCATTTCTTCATTGCCTACATTTTAATTTCCCTTCAACCCCTCCTGTACACCGCCACTGTTTTACTGCATTTTTTTGTTTTTATTTGTGTAGGTGTGCGCTGATGCTTAGGGACGCTGCCGCTGCTCATTATTTGTCTGCTGCTGTGGCGCTGGCCAAGTGGCAAAGTAATAATGAAGGTTACGTATACGCACCGCATACCCAATGTGACCGTGACAGCTGAATAGGAAGTAGCAGCAGACGATATTGTGGGCAGCAAACGTAGTACAATTGCTTGTGGTATTTTTAGTATTCCATTTGTGTACGAATGGGTTGGCAGTTTCTTCATGCAACCAACCGCTCATTCAATACCGCAAACAATCAAGAAATAAACTCGCCTGCTTCGTCGACTATTTAAAAGTGTAAGAAAAGGTTCTTGCCGAGGTGCTGCTAGTTACGTCGTGTGTTAGTTGTTTGGAGAAAGGGTAACTAGCAACGCCGTTGGGTATCTTAGGTATTTCTGCAGTGTAGTTAGTGTTGTTTCCGTTGGTGTGGGTAGCTTAGGATGTTTAGAAGGGCGCTGCAGGTTTGTAGGTGAGCTAGGCAAAGCGGAATTTTTATTATTCCAAAGTAGAAAATTGTTGTGGGATCAGTTTTTCTTTCTTTTATATCTTGTTCGTTTGTTTTATGAGTTTATTACTTATTTAAACAACGTTCTTAACCGTCTTGGGTTGAAAGTTGTTGACCAGCGCGGAGGCGACGGCATAAATATGCCGTGTCACAAAAGGTCATCAACAATTTAGTATTTAATTTTTATTCGGAAATAAGTGATATATAAATGGAATAGCTCATTCAATTTTGTAAGCAGAAAGTTTTAAAATGACCCAATTGAAAAGGTTGGAGAATAAAGTTTGAGATTTGCCAATTTTCGTCAATGCTTTAGAGGGTCAGTAGGGTAATCTGGCCTATTTTTTGATAATTTTTTTCATAGAAATTTTTATTCTACAATAGAACTTTTTTCACATAGCATGAGGCATATCTTGGAGTGTATAAATAAATTTTTTCGGAATTTTTTGATGACATCTCTCGGAGAAATGGCTGGGTGAATGAGATACGTTTTTTCACTGGCGCACACGATTTCTCATGTTTGGATCATCTGAAACACAAAAACCCAATTTCTTCCTAAAAAGTACGTGAATGGTTATCGTCCCTACTAGAATCATGAAAATTGTTCATAAATAATAAAGTAATTAACGTTTTTTTTTTAATTTTTCCCATGTTTTTTTACATACATTTTGTAATAACATTGCCATTAAACTATAAAAAATATAGGGACGATAGCCAGGCGTTTTGTGCCCTCCGAGCGCTCCGAAAGTCGAGCTTTATTATTATTTTTGGGTCTTTTTCGAAACCTTCCAATGGTAAAGTGGGTTTCTACATTAATTCTAAGGGTATAAGAGAAAAGAAAAAGCAAAAAAAAAAATGAAAAAAGATTACCCAACGGACCCCTTACAAGGTGTAAAGATGAATAGAAATTTTAATGAATTTTGTAGAACTAAATTTCATTATTTCTTGTGTTGTTTGGGGTTAAAAAAGTTGAACAATACATAATCTGTAAATTTGTTTTAACTTAAGGAACGGTTAGGATCATTTTTACCCATTCGCGGCCTAAACGGTGTTCAAGATAATACATTTTCTTAAGTTAAGATATCTTTATTTCTAACTTATACTATAACTACTTATCACGACGTCAACATGAGTATCTAAAATCATTATGGGCGGCTTATGATGTCTACAAGAAGTACTGAAGCAATTTTATTCATCATTAGTGCCAGACGACATTCCGATAAGAGTGTGACTCAAATTTTATCTCATAATTTGACCGATATTTATGCTATAAAGCCAGCCATTGATACAGCGATCCTTCGGTATAAGGGAATAGTTATCCGTTCCCACGACAGTTTTTTCTAAGTAACTGGAATGGGCCCGGATTATTATCTGTCCAACGACTGGCAACTTGACACCATTCCTCAAAATTCATCCCGGAATGTTTTTTCAAGCTATAAGAACAATAACAAATGGAATAGTCCAATTTTGACGCCTTCTAGAGAAAATTTGATGCATATTAGAAGCGCTAGTTGTTTATCGATATCTTCATTGAATACTTCGTCGTAAGAGAACTAAACTGGCGTAATTTTCCGATTTCATCCCTCTTCGAACTGCAACATAACAATGTCAAGAATATAATATGGACCAAATTAATAAGATTTTTGTGGAGCAGTTTTAAAGGAATGGGATTTCGTATAGGGTGTCGCGCCCATTAGTAAATTTAGTTAGACAATCACATGGATAGACATATAGCATATCCGCAATGCAACTCGTTTCGTCTTCCTGATACTTTATATACTTATATCATATACAACTCCATTTCAAATTCAATCAGTTACAAGTAACCGGGAGGTGTGCAAAACTATTACTAAACTTAATAAAGCCAGAAATGGGCCTCATCGCTTAATAAAATTTGGCTCGAAAACGTTGTTTCTTCTTGGAACTATTACCTCTACTTGGATCACCCGTAATATTCCAAATATTTCCAAAACATTTCAATTTCAAATATTCAGTTATGCCCACTGACTGCCATACTACTATCAATATGCCACATGCCGCATTAGTACGCAGCGCTCAAATTCGACTGTCTTTTCCAGCTCCGTTCTTTTGTTTTAAAATTTCTTATTCCACTCAGCTTCGCAATCGATTGCTATTGAAAGCAAGATAAATGATTTTTGATAAAAGGGATAACAGCATTTTTGGTGCCTATTTGTTGCTTTTGCTGTAAACCTTTGCCACGGCCTCGACTATTAGTTTGATTAATCGTGTTTTAGGCCATTTTATTTGGATTTTTTTTCGATTTTTTCGCATTCCTTACATTCACATTTCATATGTCATTCGATTGGAATTCTGCAGTTGCTGCCACGGCTCGTCGAAGGTTGCCTACCAAATTGGGACCCTTTTTCTTGGTCGCACATTTTGAATTCCAATCAAATGGCGTTTGAAATTCAAAAATGAAATTTCTCATTTTTTATTAATGCAGCAAAGGCATGTCGGCATTTCAATGCAAATAAATAAATGATGGAATATATTAATAATCGTTAGCGCAGAGTGCTGTAGAGTTTAAAGTGTTGTTTTTTTTTGACAAAAGGAGATTTAAAATGTTATGCTTTAAAGATTGAGGAGAATAAATTCAACTTTAGTAGATTTAAGATTAGTTGTTATAACATTATTTATAATAAGTTTTAATCCAGCTAAGATTTTTGATCGCTTTGGAAAAAAACGAAACATTTTCATCTCAACGGGCAGTAGCAAAAAGGTAGGTGGTTTTCACTGTGGAGTCTTTGCTTCTGGATTTAATGAGAGAATACTTCGGTGAACAGATAGTTTCATGTTTTGGGTCGATTGCCCTGTAAGTTCGTGTGATATCACACCGTTAGACTTTTTCCTATGAGGATATGTAAAGTCCAAAGTCTATGAGGACAATTTCGTTTCGATTCAAGGTTGGAGCAAAACATAACCCGTGTCATTCGGCTATTACCTGTCGAAATGTTCGAACTAGTCATTGAAAATTGGACTCAATGGATAGGCCATCTAAGACGTAGCCGCGGCCAACATTTGTAAGAAATAATTTTCAAAAATTTAAAGTCAAAGAATGTTCTTTGATAACAAACATTTCTTATTAGATTTGAACTTTCTGCGTTTTTTCTTTAAAAAAAGTACGGAACTTCGAAATGGATCACACTTAATTTACATAAAAATCGTACTTTATCACTAAAAAAATATTGATTATTTAGCCTCACAAAGCCGCAGCCATAGGAGTTTTTCATTTAACTTCACAAAGGACTGAAAAGTCTAAGTTCGATGTCTCCACAACTACTACTCGTATATCGTATTTAAGGGGTTATACCCATTGGCCAATCAGAAGATAAATACAAAAATGTACAGTTACTGAATTTAATGTATTTTAATAATCGAAGATTAATTTTGAAAAAAAAATTGGATACCAATGATTCCGCAGCCGATTTCCAAGAGAACCTCCGAAAGAAGGTGACTAGCAGCGAGGAAGATTTTTCGCTTAAATTTATTTAAAATCAAAAACAAAAAAAGTGATTATTGCTATAGATTAATACAGGTAATGATCAAAGGACTAGTCAAAATTTTAATTTTTGGGCCGCCAGTTTGCTCATAAAAAAAAAAGTTTTTGTGAAAAAATTTGCACTACTGAGTGGCTTAGAAAACCGAAATTATTATAAAAAATTGAATTCTTTTGATCATTATCTGAAACATATTACTAGAAATGGCGTGTAAAAACCGGGATTGGTCCATCTGTTTCCATTTATTCTAGGGAAATGTGTTTAAATTTTGGAAGTCAATTACTCTAGGTTAAAGAATTTTTAAAAATATCCCCATATCTTTCAAAGTATTATAAATAACTTAAAATTTTCGGTTAATATTCTCAAAGTATTATTCTTATTATATTAAGGTTTTGTAATTTCTAAGTGGATGTAATACCCTTAGGATAGATAATTTTTGAAAACAAAAAAAAGCATGGAAACATAGGAAGGAACCCATTTGAAATGCAAAGACAAAAACAAAAAAGTAAGAAACATTTTTTTTCGGGCGATTTGTGGTCGGCAAGAGAAAGGGAAAAGACATCGCTGAGTTTTTAAGAGTTAGCTTAGGTCGATCTCCGACTAAACTAAGAGTTCTAAAGAAAAAATATATGACAAAGTTTGTGGGTAATTAAAAGATCATTTTTTTTTTAACTTTTGTTTTAACACTTTTTTCCAATAACCTCAAAATTGATGTGAAAACTAGTTCATAGGCACTGAAAATCAAGTAAAAAAGCGTTTATAGAACCAAAGAAAAAATAAAAACCTATATAAGTTTCCGTTTTGAAAGCCAATATAATTCTAAATGATACGTGTGCATGTGTCCTTCTTACAAATATGTAAAATTTTTATATAAGCAAAATTAACTCCTTTAGTTATAAAATAAATACCTACTCATACCAAAACTCAAATTGCTTCCTAAGTATTTACTTACGAAGAAATAAGCCGAGTGAGCATAAAGAACGTTTACAGCGAGCAAAATAAAGTGTTTTTGGCTTTCTTTTTAGTACAAAGCGCCGAGGTGTCAAGTGGGTATGTACCGTGCTGTCCATAAGCATGACATTATAATTAAAATATATACTATAAAACAAGAAGAAAAAAACAACTCCGACCGCAGCCAACAAATAATACCTTACACAAGTACATATTCCTTGCATATAACGCATATGGAACGACTTGGCGTATTTTACTTCGAGATCTTTAATTGAAAGCGTACAAAATGCAGCCTGAGCGCCACTTTCCATACATCACATCACTTGAGAGAACACTTCGATGAGCAGATAATTTTTTGGGCCGGTTGATTGCTCATCAAGATCGTGGACCAACTGAGACGTAGCCGTGGCCAACATTTAAAAATGATATTCTTCTTTTAAAAAAAAGTAGAGAATCTCGAAATGGATCAGCCTTATATGCTACAGGATTTGAACAATATTTTTAAAGATTGCATTTTTGCTTTGAAACACCAAACACTACGCCAAATTTGAGGAAGATATATTGTTAAACAAAAAAAGTTTTGCATGCCAAAACGAGATTTTTATCGATCAGTTTGTATGGCGGTATATGCTATAGTGATCTGATCTTAAAAACTTCTTGGGTGAAAGATATCAATTCTGCTAGGTATTATAAACATCGTGCCAAACGTAAAATACCCCCATCCAGGGTATAAAATACTTCTTCTTGTAAAGTGAATTTACATAACATTTTTTATTATAAGATTTTAAATGTTAAGCACAGTACCTTTGAATAGTGGCACTACTCTCACTTGAGAGATTAAAACGAAAAGAAGGTCAGAAAATGCAAGCATGTATACCTTGTTGAGACATAATAGGAGACGATGTATAAGCGTTAGACTATAAGTTAATAATTACACAAATGTATGTAACTCATACCTAATAATATACCTAAATGGGAGAATATACATTTTTGAGGCCGTTGTGTGTTGAAACACCAACGAAGTTAGAACTGATGAATGAAAAGAATTTGTTAAAAAAATATTTTATATGATTTGACAGCATAAGGGTTCAATTTAATAATTAAATTTTAAGGTAATAAGATTTTTCAGACAAATCACAGCGCCAACTATTTATTTTATTTTTTTTTTAATTTTAGGTGATACCATTAATATGCGATTTACAAAGGAAATAATGCCAACTGTAATGGTAACAGCCCTGTAAAACAGGTACACTGTTTGAAGTTTTTTGCTTTTTTGGGAAATTATATGGATGCAAAGGAATTGCCACTCCTTCATAATTCCGTTTCTGTTCAACGTACAGCATTCATGACTGAAATTCGCTCGCACTTTTACTATAATTTTATATATATTATATAGTCTATACACCACACGATGTATCCGCATACAAATTTACACCAGGCAATTTACTTCAGCAGGTGTTAATCTATATTTTATAAGCTCTCAGCCAAAAGCTGTTGAAAAGTTACATCATAAAAGCAGCTTTGGTTGGCCGTAGCATGAATATTTACCGACCGACGAAAAACGAAGAAAAAAATTAATAGCAATTATAACAGGCCACATAAGTGCAAAGTACAAAAAAATGCCAGGAGAGATGCGAAAGTAGGGCTATCAGTGCTGCAGCGCTATAAAAAAGTGTGAAAACAAGCAAATTAAATAAATTTGTTGCAGCATGGGCTTCGAATTTCCGCTACTCTGTGGCTGCTACACGCTCGTATTTACTTTAATGGCTCAAACGTGTTAATACGCGCATTCGGTAACACAGCTCAGTGCATTGCTCACAAAGAATTTACGTTGAACCTGTAGGAAATGGTAGGATGAGAAGGCGTTTTTCGCTTAAAAGCAATCAAAACATGAGAGGATATTGGAAATGGTTTGAAAAACAGAGAGATGTTGCTGAGAAGGCAGTTTTTAACGAAGTAGTGCTAAAAAGTGAGTAATATTCGGGGTTCGGGGATAAAACATAAGGTCGATCGTGTATTTAAAAAAACCTTTACAGATTCCTTTCTTTGATTCTGGATTATATTGATAGCATGTTCTATGTTTGTTTTGTATATTGTTAAATATAGAGTTAGTTTCCTATCTCACACTTTTCCCGCAGGGTTTGCTCTGAAATACAGTTGATAGTTCCTACAGTGGGAAGTCTACATATAGGCGCATAGTACAAACTTTAACAGAGAGTTTTAACACTCTCCAGATCCACTGAAAAATGGGTTTGAAGTGGCTTCTGCCGCAGCATCCGTTACCGAAATTTGTTTATTTGACTACGCTCTACGCACAACCCGTTATTTGCCGCCTTCAACATAATACATTTACTGCATTACACAGATAAGCTTCGAAAATATTTATAGGGATGATATGCAGCAATATTTGCGTGCCACTGATTGCTCACAAACTGCATTTTTTTCGCCATATAACCGTTACAAAATACTTTTTTTTCGTTTTTTTGAATTTTCACCGGGATTTTTTTCAGTGCAAGTTTAATTGTAATTTCGCGCCAGCAAAATTTCTGTGGCGCTGCAAATTGTTGTGGCAACATGAAGTGCAGTGCACTCAAAAAGTTTTAAATGTTGCATTGATATTTTTTTTTTTATTTTAATTTTGCTGCAATGTTCTGACTCGTGCTCATACTAAAAGTATGCAACGAAATTTTGAGTATTGGCATTTTGGCAGAAACATTTTAATGGATTTTTAAGTGTTTCATGGTGATAGTTATAGTAAGGTGCATAAATATGCAGGTAGTTGTGGTGTTGTTGTTTGCATTGTTTAAAATGTTGACTCGAAATTCCAAAAACAAAACACTAAAATTTTGGTTAAAATGGTTGTTGGGCTGTACATATTTTGGGAGGTTTGGAAATAGCTTTGAAAATTATTTTTTGCATTCAGTGGCAAGTTTAGTAGCATACGAATATTATGAAAGCGGATGAAAATATTAAATTATTAAGAATCATTGAAGGAATACGAATTTTAATAATAATTTAACAAATTTTTAAGCCACTCTGGAGTTCGATTTTTTTACAAAAAACGAAATTTTTGCGGAAGCCGCTATTTTGCAAAAAATGCCATTTTTATTAATCCTACGAAATTATTTTTTTTTTTGTTTTTTGATATCAGATTGGCTTTCCGCTAGAAATTATTAAGAAGGTCTTCTTAGAGATCAGTTACGGGATCAAAGGATTCCCAAATTTTTCAAAATGTATGACTGACTTTTAAAGTAAATGCAAGTTATTTTTCTTTATTTATTAAATAAAATGCCTTTTCAACAAAAAATCGCAAAAATGTGGGCAATAATAGTAAGACTTTTTTCATAATTTTAAAGTTTTTAATTTATTCTTCAAAATTTATGACGTCTTTTCAAAGTAATCCCACTTGGCCCCAATACACTTATGCCAACGTTTTTTCCAATCCTCGAAACAGTTGTTGAAGTCAATTTCCTAAATATCCTTCAAAGCGCATAGCGATTCACGTTTGATGTTTTCAATTGACTAAAAACGGTCTCCCCGGAGCGCTCGTTTGAGCTTCTTGAATAGCCAGAAGTCACACGCAGCCAACCCAGAGTTGTTGGCCCATAATTCCGACCCCGTTTTACGAATAGCTTCGCGCAAACGACACAAAACATACAAATATTATTCCTTGTTAACAGTTTGTTCGGACGGAAAGAATTCGGAAAGCACCACACCTCGATAATCGAAGAAAACTGGTAACAATACCTTGATTTTTGACCTGCTTTGACCTGGCTTTTTCGGTTTCGGCTCACTTTTGCTACGATATTCAGCCGATTGATCGTCTGTTTCCGGTCGTAAGCATAGATCCAAGGCTTCTCGCCAGTAACCATACGTCTCATAACATCCTGGTAGTCGGAACATATAGTTTCAGAGACGTTAATGGGACATTGTTTTTCGGAAAAAATTGAGTGATTTTGGAGGCAATCGTGCTTTCACTTTTCTTAGGCCCAAATGATCCTTCAAAATGGTTTTCACTGATTCTTGCGATATTTCAACGATGCCAGTGATATCTCTGACTGTTAATCGGGCATCAGAAAAGTAGGTTTACTCTTTTTCTATGTTGGTGAAACTGTCTCTACCATTTGTCAAGCGTCTGTTTGTGAAAAGGTTCAATTATCCGCGAGTTACACGAGTTTTTTAAACAACCAAAAGTGAATTTTTCGATTTTAACAGTGGTTGATTTTGAACTTGTATCGAATTTTGTTTGCTGACATGTTGCAAATGTTCCGAAAGGCCTGTGGAGTTTAAACTAGGGCGCTTCTAAGTGGTACAACGAGTTCCAAGAACGCGTTAATGACGATTTCCGCTCTGGGTGACCCCCAAACAATACCGACGGGAACCACATAAAAAAAATGAAAGATTTGGTACTTAAAAATCGCAGACTGACAGACACCTCGCTGATAGTGCTGGCATATTATTTGGCTCAGTCTAAACCATTTTGAAGAATATCCTATGTCTCAAACGCATTACGTCTCGATTGGTGCTAAAATCGCTCAAATGCATTGATGCTTCGCAACTTGTTTCGCTAAAATCCCGACTCGTATAGTTCCGCAACCAAAGTATTCGGCTGATTTGGATCTGTGCGACTTCTGGCTATTCAGCAAACACAAAAGGTCTAAGCGGGGAGGTCCGTTTGATACGATTGAGAAGATAAACATCAAATCGAAGTAGGTTCTAAAGGCTATAACGAAAAAGTACTATTACGACTGTTTCGAGAAGTGGAAAAAGTGTTGATAAAAGAGCGTTTAATCGCACTTGGATTACTTTGAAGGGGATGAAATTGATTTCGAAGAATAAGTAAAGAATTTATATTTTATATTAAATTCAAATTGAGTAATATCTGATTTGATACGAGAAATTATTGAAATAGGTCCAAATTAGTTCATATATCGTATATATATTCGCAAACATGCGAGATAGTTTAATAAACAAAATATTCTGCTTTAAATTTTTTTTAATGATCTTTCAAAACTGATTCTTCCGATTTTCCAAAGATGCCAGTAAGATCTCTGACTATTAATCTTTGACTTAAGCGCAAATTTCTTTATTTTATTGACGTATCGATCATCAGTTGATGTTGGTGGCCGTCGTGGACGTGGATTTTTG
The DNA here is from genome assembly GCF_016617805.1 of Bactrocera tryoni. Lineage (NCBI taxonomy): Eukaryota > Metazoa > Arthropoda > Insecta > Diptera > Tephritidae > Bactrocera > Bactrocera tryoni. Next base: position 19,341,098 of record NC_052500.1, read on the forward strand.
CGCGAAGTTTAAAATAAAAAGTCTTACTATTTTTTGCCCACAGTAGCACTTCGTGTGCTTTCAAGTTTTAAGAACTGCGAAAATACCTTCTTAACTTGTTTTATAAAGTTTCCCTATATTTTAAACTTTTTTAAAAGTCTTACCAACTTTCTGAACAGGGACTCAGTTACACCTATTTATGTCATTTATGGCATTTACCTGAAAGAAAGGAGAAAAATTCGTTTTTATTTATTATTTATGTGACTTTTAATTAAAATAAATATTTTATGGCAATATTAATATTTTAGGTGCAATTATATCTTTATAGTTTATACTACATATATTATACATTTTCGGTTTAAATTTTACCTTAGAAAATCTTTTAGCATACTTTTTCTTATGAAATCTGGAATTATTTTTCCTTGAAGCCTGATTAAAATGTGCTCAACCCAAAATCTAAATCTGGGTCAACACTTCAGATCAAAGACAACACTTGGAAAACTTAAATTGTTCAACTAAATTACTTAATTTACCTTAAACTCTTCACGGTCTGCGAAAGAAAAAACCGAAAATCAAAGCAAAAAGCAAATCAGTGAAAAAGGATACACCGTTAGGATCAACAAACTGAGAGCAAAGTTGACAGCAGCAAAAAAAGACACAAAAGAAATCGCAATTGAAGCAATTTTCCGCACTAAAAGGTGCATGGACACCCGCATTTTGTTTTCGCTACTATTTAAATAGCCATAAAATTTTCAGGCACGCATATGCTTTACGCGTTGCCAACCTTTTTTATGAAGCAAACAAAAAATACAAAACACACACGATTTACTAACAAACACATGTGAATGTAGGAAAAAAGTTTGAAAGCAATCACAATTTTAAGTAAAGAGAAAAAAGTAAAAAAAAAGAAAAAGGGAAGAAAAAACATAAAAGTGTATAACAAGAAAAAGGTAAATAGGCAGGAAAAACTGGACGAAACATACAAAGGCATTACAAAAGGTCACATAAGTAGCTATATTGGGTATAAAAAATAGCCCCGCTGGCAAATAATACATCAGTAGTTTCTTTTTTGCCCATAAGTAGTAAAAAAGGAGAATTGAACTTCGAATACTGAGCAAAAAGTATGTGTGTAACACTCATTCCGGCAAATAAAGCACACAAATGCACATAATCGTTTTTATTGCGAACGCTGATTTGAAACGGAAATCTGGCTGGTGCTTTTGTAGGCAGGTAAAGTTTTCAAGAAGTAATAAGTGCGGAAAATGGGATCAGGAAAGATTTGACGGCACCAAATTGAAGTATACAATATAATAAGAAGTACATCATATAATAAGTAAAAGTACACAAATACTTATAGGTATATCCAACGACAACAAGTATACTTTTATGTAAAACAACAAAAGAACTTAATGCTATTGATCGATTTTAAGTGTGCCACCTAATACAGTTCGATTATAAAAAAGAAAGAAGAAAAAGTACAAAAAAAGGAAGCAAAGATAAAAGTTCTAAGCTTATTATGATTTCAATCTCATAATATTTATAATATATGATAAGCATATATAGTATGTATTTATAAAATGATAGAACGAAATTATTAAATGTTGTTGTATTATTTTATAAATATTTGCTAAACAAATCTGAATAAATAACATAAGAAGTGTTGAAGTGAAACAGTATAGAACAGCTTCAAAGCTTTCATTACCTTTGGAAGTGAAAGAGTTCATGAAAGTTTTGGAAGAGAAAAAGTTCATGAAAGCTTTGCAACTGTTCTATACCCATTTTGACTGTAAGCTCATAAAAATTATATTATAGTAAAAAAAAAACATAAAAATATCAGTAATAATCGGTTGAAAACAATTTACAATGCATTGAGTCTCAGAAAGAATATTGCCACATTAAAAAATTTAATTTGCAAAAAAATATAATTAAAATTTTAAATTTGAAAATTTTGAAAAAAAATTGAAATTATTCAAAATTAAGGGAAAGTTTTTAAATAGATTTCCTAACAATTAAAACGGATACGATGAATATAATAATTGAAAATATTTGCATTATTTAAACATAAAAAATCTGAGTTTTCTCTTGAGGAGGGTTGCCAACCAGTTTGAATTATATACTTTCTAAAATACATAGTTACGATGAGCATAGTCCATTTTGCTAAAAAATATATTTTTTTCATTATAACAAATCTGATTTTTCATTTTTTTTCAGTAGGGTTGCCAACTAGCTTGAATTATATGCTTCGTAAAATAAAAATAAAGGCTCATTATATATTTAATTTTTCACAAACTATCTTTTTGTTATTTTAACAGTTCAGATTTTTTTAAACGGTTGCCAACTAGCTTGAATTACATATATACGCTGTAAAATAAGAGTGCATGATGAGCATAACTTCTTTAATACATACTTAAGATGAGCATAATCCATTTTTCAAAAACATTATTTCTCATTGTAAAATCTCTGGTTTTTTAGTAGTGTTGCCAGCTAGCTTGAATTATACTACTATACCATATTACATAATAAAATCAAAATATTTGAAGAGCATAATCCATTTTTAACAAAACAATTGTTTTCATTACTGATAATATTATACTGAACGCTACAAAGCACAAAAAAATTTTTTTTAATTAGAAAAAAACCGAAAATTATTGTAAATTTGATTGCCTATTATCATATTTAAAAGTACATATTTAAAAAAAAAAACCTTACCAATCTTTAGATTTAAGTATACAACAACAACATTGCATCCTTTTTGTTATTTGTTTGGATCTTTGGAAAGAGAGTTGCCAAATATTTGCAAGGTAATAATTTCCAATAATAATACATATAGTTTTAAATAGATTTGATAGCAGTCTTTGATAGTAAAAGTGTGTTATTTATTTTGTTGTATTGTACCGGCTTTTGCTTGTTATTAAATAGAGTTGCCACTTTTAGGAAAAATATTAAGAAAATTAAAATTAAGTTAAAATAAAAATTTTTGGCTGCCAGAGAAACATTATTTAAGGGAAAAAAATTAAATAATTTTTTTAATGAACAGTGCTGCCATCTACATAATATTAAAATGTACCAAACAATTTTTCGAAGAAGTGGTTTTCATCAAGTAAACAAATTATGGAGAATACTATTAAGAGGCTTATGGGAGGTATATTGAAAAAAAAAATAAATTATTTATAAAAAATAATTAATCTGCAAAATATTTTTTAATAATTGTAAATGAAAAGAACTTCTGTTAAAAAAAATCATAATAATTAACAACTACGAGTCTACGTATAAAATAAAAAATTTATAGGTTTTTATAAAATTGTTGAAATGAAATATTAATTTTTATAACATCTTCATCATAAACGTTTTTTGAGCGTTTATGATGAAGAGAGTTGCCATCTAAACCTAAATTGTTGTAAAATAATTAAATTTAAAAATTTTTAAAGGAGTTTAACAAGAATTCTCAGTATTATTTCACTGTTATGGGAAATAGTGGGAACCTCAAAAAACATATTTGGTCCAAAGCAGAACTTCAGAGTTCTTTCACAGCAAAATTCTTAAGGCCAATAGATTTACAAATCAAGATTTAAGCATATTTGGATGTGGAAAGTTTTTATAAAATTCAAGTAAAAAGAACATAAGTATATACCTGTGTGCAACCATATACAACCTGAAATTCCCTTTCATACTACCATCAATATAACCAACATACACACCAGAGCCTGTGCGCCATTGCCTACCAAAGAGCAACCCACACATGAAATGCTCACATATGAGCTGCCTTTGAAAGGTAACAAAGTGCAACTAAAGACTTCCTTCCAGGCATGGACGAGCAGCCACGAATGAAAGGTTCGTTGGCGTTCTTATTTATGTTGTTGCTGCCGGATGCCGCTACTGTTGCTGGCATGAGGTCGGTCAGGTGCACAGTGGCGAACAAAAAAGAACAAATTTCATGAAATAAAATCAACAAAGAAAAAGCTTATATACAGTTATGTGCATGTTGTTGGTTTATTTCAATTTTATGTTGCTTTGTAGTTGTAATATGCGCTTTGGCTGATAGCAGTCCGTTAAGGTCGGGTGATTTGCACAACAACAAGCGCTGGAGTTAGAGCTGGATAAACTGTAAGTAAGTAAGATTTCAAACGAATTTTTTGCTTAAGATAAACTGAAGATTGTGTTCCAAAATATGCAAAACCTAAATACAAGCGTATACACATACAAACGTTTGTAAAAAAATAGAAGCTTTTTGGTGTATGGAAGGAATTTAAGTTTTCTTTTGTGTAAAATCAAGTAAATTGAGTTTTCATTGCTGCGTAGAAAAACTTGCGAAAAATGAAAGAGCTGTTGGAAATCTGACAGCTGATAAGCATGTTGCTTCAAGCTAAATGCCTCGGCAAACAAGAAATGAGATTTGTATTAACAAAAACTTCAAAAAGGAAAATAGTAGAAAGCTTTACTCCATTTAGGCGTTTCCTTCCATTTTTGCTGAACAATAGGTTTTTTGTGCATGCTTTTCCAAAGTTTAAACTTTTATATTTGATTTTTTATTTTCGCTTTAAGTTTGACCTATATATTTTATTATACATTTACGTACATCCATACATACATATGTATGAGTATATTTATAAATGCTTGGGAAATGTGCAACTTGTAAAGAAATGTTTGTGTTGGTACTACGGAGGTCCAAAGGAAATTTAAAATACAATTACCTTGAACTATAAAATCAGAATTATTAAAATCATTTTTTTCGATTCGCAAGTTTTAGAGCGAGGTGAATAGAACAAGCAACTGGTATAAATCACAGAAATTGGTATAATCAAATCAAGTTAGAAGAGAAATTATTGCTCACATAATATATTGAGTTGAATTAAACAAGAAGCGTCGCCCAGCTGCTGAGAGTTTTTTGATGCCAAAAGCATTATGGGGGCTTTTCGGCTAGTTTTAGATTCGCAGGCTTTGTGTAGTGAATCGAACAAGCAACTTGCATAAGGGCTTATAACCACTTGTGAATTTTTTCACATTTTTCAAATAGACATAGGTATATTTCTTAAATTGGAGTAGTGCCTTTGAAAATGATAAAAAAGAAAGAAATTCATAGTATTTGTAGGTAGAAATCCATCTACGTTACGGTAAAAATGTATTGGCGACCGATCTGAGGGCGGGAAAAAGAATGGGAGTTGCGTGGCTGAATTCTTAAGTGTTAAACATGGTTTTTCTCGATTTCCAGCAAAACTACGGATCTTATATTAGGTAATGAAAATATCTATAATTTTGCTACAGACACCTTTCATCAATTGAAGTATATGATTTACAAAGCCTTACGTCGTCAGCATATGTACATATAATAAAATATTTGAGAATTCTATGACAGAAGAGATATCGTTAATAAAGAATAGATTCGGGCCAAGATGACTTCCTTCTGGAACACCTAGAGAGACGTTAATTGAATGTGAAAAAGTATCCTCAAATATCACTCGTTGTATTCTATTATAAAGATAGGAAGATACCCATTGAAGAAACCTTGGTTGAAAGCCCAAAAGATCAAGTTATATTAAATTCTGGAAATGTATGTAATTTTTAAATAAAATGCGCTTCACAAAAACAAAAATTTCAAACAAGGTTTGCGGGGACCCAAGGAAGGGTTCTAAAATTGGTATAAATAAACATCAATTTATCACTTCTATTTTGATCCTAACCAAATTAACTTTACACCTTACCTACACAAAGTTACTCCATCAGTTTTTGACCTGAAAACACGTCAAGCTGATGATAGATCTGAACAAATACAAAAATTTTCTCACAAGAATTGGATTCAGATCGTATAGTTTGTACGGCATCTATATGCTATAGTGCTTCGACTTAGCCGCTTCTTGGGTAGGAAAGAACATGTGCAAAATTTTAGATTGATATTTTAAAATCTGAGAGACTAGCTGGCGTATATAGTGACAGAAGGACATGTCTAAATATACTCAGGTCATCATGCTGATTACTTATATACGTATATACGTTATATGATTTCCGACGTTTCCTTCGAGGTGCTAAAAACTTCGTGATAACCTTATTTTACTCTGTTGAGGGTCGAAATGACAAAATAGAGTCGCCATTTGCAAAAACTATATCATTTAATAGCATATAGAAAATAAAATACATTTTTTTAATGCACATAAAGATTTTTTATGAAAGCAATAAGAAAAAATGTCAAAATAAAGCTTTTTGTGAACGGAGTTGCCATCGGATATTGAAATGTAAGCTTTTCTTGAGCTAAAGCCACAAAATAGTAAACGTACTTTCCTACATACTTGCTATGCGACTCAGTTGAAATGGTTTCTTTCACAATTCACCATTCATAGCTCAAACTTACTCATAGAGTGTTCTTCGTAGAGGGTAAATGGGTTTCTGGAGCTGGGAGAAGTCATATCGACCAGAACTGCAGTAAAAGGCTGTTACTGCCGATATTCTTTTTGCATAAAAATTTGGCTGTTGGTTAGAAATCTGGTGATGATATGCTTCACAATTAAAAAAATGAACTAAAATTTTCTATTCTATCCATAAATATAGTCGTGAGTTTGTAAAAAACTCTAGTGTTTAAAAAGCAAAGAAGTAATTAGAGATTTTTACAAACTACATCTATTCTTACATCTATTCTTTTACGAAAAACATAAGTGTACATAACTATTATAAAAAAACTCAGCAGTTAAAAAATTGTAAGAAACTTTCACTACAACTAATCGAGTGTCATATCCATAAAAAAATAGATATTCCAATACAAATTCGGCAAAACTAATTTAGTGCCCCTCTCGCCACTTAAACTCTCCGCAAATATTTCGAATACTTCAGGCAATTCAACAATTGGAAAACATTTTTTCATTCACATTACCACAAAAAACTACGTAATTTTAATAAAGCAAAGCGAGGAGAAATCAGAAAAGTTCTCGCTTCTCATTCTCGCTGCATTCGCAAGCAACAACTTTCACCCCGCGCAGGCATTGTTTGTGGCCGCCGAGTGGCAACCGAAATCATTTGGCATTCATGGAATTTTTCATTAATTTACAATTTTCTCCACACAAGCAAATTGTTTTGCCGCCCCCCTCCTCCGCCCCAGCAGCGTAATCCTTTCTCCCACACGTCCGAGTGTTAACCGACAACTTCATGCCATTCATTGCATTGCCATTTTATTTCCATTTTATTTTCATTCGCCTACGCCATTCAATTGTTTGCGGCATTCCAATGCGCCACTGCTAGAATATTTATTTGTTGTTGTTGTTATTTTTTTTTTACTCTATTTCTTAGCATTGCTTTTGCTGCTCATTTGCGCGCTCAACTGTCTAATATTGCAAAGAGTTGGATCAGTTAAGGGTGGAATGGGGTAGAATTATACTGAGCGGGGAAGGGGTTCGCCTTGTTGATTACCTAAATTTGTGTTTACTTCGAGTATTAGCAACAAAAACAAAAACAATCGTGAATTAGCAGGAAAAGACAATTATTTTGCTTGTGCGCCTAAATGTAGACTACAACTCGTTGGCTTTTGGCTAATAAACCAAGGTAAATAAATAAAGTGACGTTGCAGCTGGCTTGTCGTCAGGCTTGTCAGCGACATTGGCAACGTCATTGCCATATTGTCATACTCATTTAACTCATTGTCATTGCTGCTATTGTCGGCTGCGTCATTGACATTGCCATATTGTGTATTTGAGTGTTGGTATGTATGTTTGTGTGGACTTATTATACGCCCTGTCTTCGACTGTTTTGTTATGTTTTGTTATGTTTTGTTACTTTTGTTTCATTTTATTATTTTCTTTGACTTTTCTGTTTGCGCTCGGCTGCCGCCACACTTCACTGCAACCTCGTTTTCGGCGCATCGCATGGCCGCCGCAATTAAATCAAACCCAGCGCTGTCAAGTTCATTGAGCCATTTGTGGCATGCAAACGGTACTTTCCGCCATAGACTTAAAGACTTTTGATAGCTGCAACTCCCGCTTTTTGGACTCCCACACGCCTTTTGTTACTTGCTCTCGCCTCACGCAACTATTAGTCGCGAGTTTTTGTTGTAATTTTATATTTACAACGCCATTGTCTAGATTTTTGTTGTTTTTGTTGCATGTTGATACACATTGCGTTTGGGAAATGCGTAAATAAGCAACGGAAATTGGGTCAGAAGGGTTTGCAAGTTTGGCAGACCTTTTTCTTGTTTCTTGGTTTTTCAATTCCTTTACTTTTTCCAAGAAGTTATGCCTTCTTCTTGAGTTTTATGCTACTTAGTATTATTAATTTCTCTTTTGCACCTATTCTACTAAACAGTTATTTCTTTGCTTCTATTTTTCCTTCCGACTTTGCCTAATTTTAGGCATACAAGCGTACGATAATGCTTATTTGATTTCGCACAAAATTATTTACTCCTTAGTCTAATGGGCGTGATTGAGCTCATTTATTCACCATAGCTAACATTTCTTTGCTCATTTCCTAAAGTCTTCTACTGTAATACCGTTATTTTTGTTTAATAAAGTGTTATTTCTATTTGGAGTTATTTATGAATGTGTTAATGGTGTTTAATTTGATGTACGATAGGCACGGAAATATCTTTAGGAGTGTGGTCGTGCACGAAAAACAAACGTAGCATACCTTTAGGAGTGTGGTCAAAAAGGAAAGAGCACGGCAAAGTTTCGTAGCATACGTTTAGGAGCATACATTTTTAAATGTCGTAGTTAAAACCATATTGCTGTTAAATTTCTGTTCATTTGCGAAAATCTGAACACCTTTTCTCTTCTCATATTACATTTTTCATAGCTTGGAAAATTTTCGGAGACTACTGTGAGTAGTTATTTTACAAAATAATTTATTAAAATTGAATATGTGGGTATTTTATCTTAGAGACTTGTAATACGAATAAAAATAATATATACATATACCTAGAATCATTTTAAAACGTCTAAAGTTAACTCGTAACTGCCATTCCAGAAATTATTAACGACTTAATCTCATCTATTAATGACTAAACTCATTAAATACTTTATTAAATTATCTCAAATATTCTACAAATGTTCAAACCCTATATCTTCGAAAAAACGGTTCTCAACTTTATGTTTTTCTAATTTGATTTCCTTTTTTCAGGACCCTCAAATTTTAGGATGAACGTTCTAGAAAAGTATACAGATTTTCAGGTTTTTTTTTTTGAAAATTTGGTCTGACACACAACTCTTATTTACATGAGCGTTAATGGAATGGCTAGATATTAACGCCCGTGCAAGTAAAAATTGTGAGCCGGACCAAATTTTCAAAAAGAAAACTGTACTAGCATCGACTATACGCATAGTACAAACTTGGCGGACTTCAATTAATATATTCTAATTTATAAAACTTACCCATCACGAGCTTTGAGCTGATTCCCTTTCTTTGTAGGTGAACAGGCAGGCAAAAGCCTCTTATGAGTTCTTCATAGAACCAGAAAACTTTATATACATATAGGAGTATTAATATATTTATATTCCTATCTAACTTTAATCATACTTCAAAAATCCAAACATATATGTAGATTATATTTCTTAGAATTCTTTCTTAAATAGCTCTGGTGATCTGTACGATAAATCATATAAGAAGTAACCATATCCAGTATCTCATTGCAATAAAAAGTTCTTTTTCGATTTATAAGGGTATCACAATCGCATTTATTTTGTACGAATTGAAAGAAATTTTCTGGAGGAAATAGTAAATGTAAAGAAACAGTTGAAAAAGTGTAACCTTGTAGACATTTTCACCACATACTTTGGACAAAGAAAAATTAAATATAAATATAACTAAAGAGATATCCTTTTTCTTCATTGGCGTAGAAACTGATCATATGATTATAGCCAAGAAAGTACACAACAGATAAAACCTTACTAACTAAAGAAGCGAAGGAAGAGAAATTTAAATTAGACTTATTTTTTATCGGCTTCTTAAAATTTAAAAAATTAAAAGTTGTTAGAGTTTATCAATCCATGGGAAATAAAAAAAGTTTTTCTGATGACCAACGCTCTAGTTAATACCACATCTGCATGATTATTTCAGAAAAGCGAAAAAAAAGACATTTTAAAAATAGCCAATTAGAAGAGACGCTGGTCCAATCGTGTAGAAAACATGTAAGTTTGAATTAATAAAAAAATTATAAAATTGGTTTTTAGAGCCACTAATATCATAAGACAAATATCAATATGAAAAATCTTAAACTTTATTAGCGTTACTTTTTACTTTTCATATGTAATCGTGGAAACCGTTGCTATGAATGCCAAGAGGCAATTAATCCACATAAAAGGCCCTTTCAAACTGATCCAATCGATAGAAATACTATGTGAACTTTTCAAAATATTTATCTAGATAGCAAATAATACAATATTCCATGTCAACACCTTTTATATCCGTATAGTAACCAATATATACCAACAATAATTTTGAATAGTATAGAGACTTATCTTAACAATTGGGTTTTCTTCGATAAAAAGAGTTATTTGTGTGTTCTCCACTTGACTTAAAATAACACATTTTGAAGATATTCTGGCAGTTTTCGCTTTATGAACTAATTAGGTATTGACTTAACTCCATCTGTGTAGCTATAGTTTCAAGATAATCCTAAACCCTAAAATACTCTCAGTGCCATCTATGTAAAAACAGGGAATAGAGAACAGCGGCGTAACCGTCATGTTTAATATCGAGGAAGAGTTCATTGAAATATAAATGCTGCATCGTCTCTTAGACAACTATAATTGGCTCATCGGGTAAATATACCTTAAACAGGTTATATTAAGACTGCCATGAATTTAGAAAAGCCAAAATGAAACATCGGAGATTCTGCAAAATATGTACATACTATTTATAAAAATGAGCAAAACTACTGATACACCTATATTATGCTATATCCCTACTAAAGCGTAAGCCTCCATACAAACCGATCGATTGAAATCAAGTCCTTATTGAAAAACTTTTTTTGACAAGTAACGAAAGCCAATCACAAAATTTACATTGGTTATTGTAGAAGGCAATGTTACAATCTCCGAACGAATTCTTTGGATCGAACTATTATATCATAAGCTGCCCTACAAACAGGCAAAAAAAAAAATAAGTTGGATGGAAAACTTGTTTATTTGTGAAGAGTACTTGCATTATTGTTTCGTAGCAACCAAGTAACATTTTATGATGTTGTTTTTTGAGCCAGTCTTATTGAGGCGAAGTGATGGTCTATCACTTAAGAACAACCCCATTCGGAAAATATTATATTTTATAACTGGATTTGGAATGAGTTTACTGATATTTTCCGTTCACATTAAAGCCTATACTATTGTAAAACTCACACTTTCCCTCTTTCCGACGAAATATCTTCCCCACTTCGCAACGTCATTTTCGCGAATATTCATTTTCGGTTAATTTTTCATGGTTTTACGCGCAAATTAATTTCGTTTTAAACTCATTAAGCGATGACAGCCGACCAAATACTCGCCACTGCCCAGAAGAGTGTGGAAATTAAAAAAAAGGAAAAATTACAAGAACAAAAATGCGAAGTGGAAAGCAAAGTGTGCTGTAAAATATGCGGAAAACCAATAACTTCAGTACATGACAACAACAGCAATAACACAGCGCGTGGATGCCAGAAGACAACAGTGGTGCGAAAAAATTTTCATTTCATTTGCACTTGCAACACAGCGGACAGACGTTTGGGAGGGTGTCAAATATGAGACAACAAAATGGGTGTTAATGTGCAGAAGCGAAGTGACAAAACTTTCGCAGCAACGACGAGTGAAAGTTGGCCGGAGAGACAGGCGCCAGACCGAGCAAAAAACACAGTGAAGTGCGGCGGGTTGAGAGGGTTTGAAGGATGGAGGGGTTAACATAAAGCGCAAGTATGCTTTGCATAGCGAACTTTGGTCGGTAGTAGTTGGGCAAATGGGCATGACAAGTGGTGTTGTTCACTTTCACTTGCAACAAATGACGAGAACTAAAAACAAATTGAAAATGTTGAAATGAAATTAAACAAACTTGTTTCGGGTGCACGACTCGGCTGCTAACAAGCACGACTACATGTATTGCTTGTTTTTTACCTTCTCCCTTTCTACTCCTGCTTTTTTTCACAGCCACAGTCGAAAAATTCTGCGCGTATTTCGCACAAATTTTAATAATAACGGTTGTTTGGGAATTTTCTGACAGCCAAAAAACTTCAAAATAAAAATTTGCTTGTCATTTGCTTTTTGCGCTGCCACTTTCTGCCGCATTTCGCCATGAAAACGCATGACTGTCGATTCACTGACTGCTCTTTTCGCCTGCCTCGCTCCCGTTTTCGTCATTTTTTTCCATGAAATGCATGTTGTTTCGTTGAAAATTCCACTAATACCCGGGAATTAAACTTCAATTAACTTTGATTTTTTCTACATCAACGCCCACGCCACTTCAGTGTCGGCCATACTAAGTAGGAAACAGGGAAAGCTGGAGCTCCAAGCAACTATAGGCTAGCCAGCATAAAGCGCGTCGTGTTTGGAGTGCTTTCAAACCCCTCAAAAAAGACAAATATACAACAACAAAAATCAAATTATGTTACGCATGTCTGTCTTAAACACACAGACACCACCGAATAACGGTCTGCCGTACTGTGTAACCAGCCCCCGACAGTCAGCTGAGTCTACGTCTGTCAATCCATCTTCGCATTATCATCGAAATATCACCCCTCCTCCAACGATTTTTCACTCAACAAACATGACTTGGCTTTTTGCGTCCGAAAAATTTCCTGCAACTTTTTTCAAGTGAACCGGAATGTCATGACATGATGGCTGCCAACCGTTGCTGCGAAGCGCGGCAGTGAGCAAAGTGCAAAATGCCATTGCAACAAGAGTGGCAGCCTTGGATTTTCTTTGGAAAACAACAAAAAAGCTACAAGAGCAATAACGTTAATATTTCGTTAAAGACACAAGTCACTTTGGGGCCCATCATCTTCTCTGGCGCTTTTCTCAGGCGGCACGCATTCATGCAGAAAAGCTGTCTCAGGTCTTGCGGGAGTTTCGAGTGTGGGTTTGAGCGTGCCTTCACTGCTTGGTATCGCCACGCGTTAGTCTTTTGTCAGCCCGTTGGAGGGTTGCATGCTGGCGTCTGTTGAGACACAAGCGCCCACACTACTTTCTGCGCTCCTGCAAGCAGAGTCTATTGCCGGTGTGCGGTTGCAATGATTATTGCAAGCATTTAAAAGTTATTAACTCTTGAGGGTGATTTCCATTTTACTTTCGCTTTTTCGGTTTTATTTTATTTACTCTTTGTTGTTATAGTTGATGAGGAGGGTGCACAGCGATTTTCACAATTTCAAACTGGTTTTGTACTTTTTAAGTGCTTGGGATTAAGCCGTTTTGCGGCGTTGTGGCGTAATTCTACACCGTCTCCTATAAAATGTAATATTTTTGATAATTTATTGTTTTGGGTGGAGATTAAAAAAATCAATAAGTGCTTTAAGTTTGTATTTGAGGGGAATTCAATAGAGTTTCAAAATTAAAATGTCAACACTGATATTTTAAAGTCGAAAAAGCGCGCAATAATAAATACTGTAATTATAGAAGGAAGTAAAGTAAATATCTAGGAAGTGTATGATTCTGTAAGTTTGTCATTGATTCACCACAACCCTGCCCGTTATCTATTGACAGTATTGTCAAAAAAGTCAAGCAAAAGCAAACAAAAAATTAGGGAGTTGAATTCGATATCAGAGACGGGTGATTCAAGTAGAGGAACTATTTTCGACAGCCTTTTTTTAACAAATCACGCGTGAGTCGTGTCAAGTTGTAATGTTATTTTTGTTCAGTATTGTTTGACATTTCGTCGTGGTCTGAAGAGTGTTTGCAATTCGTTCAACTTTATTACCAAAATATGGTCGCCATAATCGGCGCACTGAGCGTACTATTCGCAACACCATCACCCATCTTGAGGTCCAGCATTTATTTTTGGATTATATCCGTCGGAATAGACCACGACCAACACACAGTAAAGCAAAAATAGCAGTCGGAGCTGACAGTGTACACGCAGACTGTAGAGAATCGATTCGGTGCCGTTCGCAGCAACTCGGACTGACGTATGGAACGACTCGTTTTACGTCGAGATCTTAAATTGAAAGCCTATAAAATACAGCTTGTGCAAGAACTCTTGAAAAGTTTCAAGAAGAACCGACGTTTTAGAATCAAATTTTGTTCAATGACGCACTTTTCTGACTCAATGGGTTTGTAGGCAATCAGAATCGCCCCATTTGGGACGAAAAGCAATCTGAAGAGATTCAAGAACTGCTATTTTATCTAGAAAAGCAACGCTTTGGTGTGGTTTGTGTACCGGTGAGATCATCGGTTCATATTTCTTCAAAAATCATGCCGGTGAGAACGTAACCGTCAATGGCGTTCGTTATCACGCAATGATAACTGACTAAAAATTAAGCTCGTGATCTCGGCGACATTTGGTTTCAACAAGACGGCACCTCTTCCCACACATCGCACCAATCCATGGATTTATTGAAAGGACACTTCGATGAGCAGATAATTTCACGTTTTTGGTCGGTCGATTGGCCACCCAGATCGTGTGATATCATACCATTAGACTTTTTCTTGTGAGGAAATGAAAAGTCTAAAGTGTATGCGGACAATCTCGCTTCGATTCAGGCCTTGGAGCAAAACATCCCGTGTGTCACTCGCCAGTTACCAGTCGAAATGCTGGAACGAGTCATCGAAAATTGTATTCAACGGATGGACCATCTGAGAAATAAAAGCGAATTATTCCGGATAAATTAAGCTTAGCTTGATTTTAGTAAAAGTCTTATCGAAAGTTTTTTAAAGCATTTTAAAAAGAAATCGTGACTCAAGATGCAGAAGAATATATAAACAGCGAGGCTTTGCAAACAGGTAACTTAATTTTACATGAAGTAAAAATGAGGCAAAAGAATATATTTATGTATATATATAATACTCTTAAGACTAACTTGTTACACGGTTCTCACTTCTATTTATACGAACTAGTATGTTTCTTTATTAGTAGTTGATAGTTTGTTTGGATACAGATGTGCTATATTATATTATTTGTTTGGGTTTGTTAATATATACTATATTGTTTTCTTAGATAGATTCCTTTTGTTCTAAGCTAAGGTTGTTGTGGTTCTCAAACCCAAGGATGTTTTGATGTTTCTTTGTTTAGGATTATTTTTTGCAGTGATAGTGTAATGATCAGTTGTTTTGATACATTATCATTATATCATAAGGAATACGTTCCTTAACTAGCGCTTGGACTATATGAAAACGTAACAAGTTTCTCAAACGAAACTCCGGCACTGGAAGGAAGAAGAAGACTACCCATCGTATCCTGCAGATTCTTAGCATGTGAAATCCGCTTTAAACTAAAAGATGTAGGATGTGATGATCAATCGGATGACATTTAAATGAGCACTCGGATGTAGGCAGATGGCATAAGGAGGTTGAGCTGGACAACATATTGACCTTTAAAATGTGTCATAACAGGCTACAATGGGATGAAATATACAAATTTTGGACCACGAATGATTGGAAAAGTATTATATTTTCTAATGAATCCAAAACAAATATTTTCGGTTCAGATGGTCCTACGTGCGTTATAAATTTTGAGAACGGTTAAAGAAAAAATTCCCTAAAACGGATCGTCAAGCGTGGAAGATTCGGAATGATCTCGGGATGTACTATTTGATAAAACTGTGGCGTTACGAAAATGCTATCGTTAAGGACTATGTCGCACCTTCCTATAAAACAAAGTCTTTAGTTCAATTTTTATTAATTTAGTTTAGTTAACATAATACGTTAAAGATAATCAAGTTTATAATTTTTCGAGATTTTTTTTACATCCTGCGCAGTTTGTAACACCCAGAAAGAAGCATTAGAGACCCCATAAAATATATATACATGTATATATAAATCATCAGCATAACGAGCTGACTTGATTTAACCATGCCCTTCTGTCAGTCTGTATATACGCGAACTAGGCCCTCAATTTTTGAAATATCGATCTAAAATTTTGTCCACGTCCCTTTCTGCTGCTCATTTGTCTGAACCGCGGAACTCGACATATAACTGCCGTACAATCTGAACGATCGGAATCTAATGCTTGTATGGAAAACTCTTTTATTTGACAAAATATCTTTACAAAATTTGGTATAGTATGGGATATTGCCTAAGTTAATAGTGTAATCTCCAAAGAAATTGTGGGGCTCACTATAGCATACAGCTGCAAACTGAATAATCGGAAGCAAATTTTATAAGAGACCTTTTATCAACGATATCGGGCCACTATAACAGACAGATGCCATACAAACTTGATCAAATAAGTATCGCGCGATTCATCTGACCGCAGAACATTTCTATTTTGTCCGAGGATTATACAAAAAGAAGTGTGTAAAGGAATACTCATACTATTAGGTGTCAGACAGGAACTCCTTCTGGAATCACTTAATATGCCAAAATAATTGGCGAGCTCATTTATAACAACAAAGGCACTGAAACACAATTATTGTATTAAATAAGAAAAATTACTTTCTGGTTAGCTTCAAAATTACAATAAAAAATGCCTCCAACTCTATTGCTCCTCTGATGGCAAACGCTCAAAAATAATTAAACGCAAAAAAATCAAAATTACTCCACTTTCAGTTGACTCACTTTTCGCGCCTTTTAATTAGATGCAGAAATGCGCTCGCGTGGAAGTGTTGAAATGAGGCTTTGAGGCTTTTCATTTCATTGCGTTTTATTTCACTTCAATTGCAATCGGAATTGTATTCAACTCACCGCAAGCAACAACAAACACAGACACATAGAATTCGCGGCGATTTATTTGCAATGCAAGGCAGGTGGCACAAACAAATGAAATGAAAGTGAAAAATGCATTCAAGTGGAGTAATGAATGCTTCCGCCAGTGAGTGGTTGAGTGTGTGTGTGTTTGGGTATGTGTAGAAGTATGCGTTTGGATGTGTGTGACTGTGCTGGTGTGCATAACTGTATGTGTGGCAAGTGAAACCACAAGCAAATTGGTGATGGCAAAAGGAGCACAAAGCCAAAGGGAATAAATGTTTTAATATAAATATATATGTTCCTAAAAAATATATATATCCACGTGTATATGCAATTATTTATACATATGTTCGTGTGTGCACTTCCAGTAGGTGTTATAATTGCCGCCATGCAACACTCCAGCAAACCAGCAAAGTGAGTTGCAGTGATATGGCCAAAGGCGCAATTGAGAGCAGGCTCGACAACACTTGCCCCTCCAGCCACGGTTTGTGGCTACCAGTTGGTGGCTGTGTTGTGAGTTGTTGGTGGTGACAGAAAATTACACGAATCAGAATGAAATGTAATTCATTAAACTTTTAAATTATTCCAAGTGCGAGTTTTTGTTAATTTTAAAGCCCAAGAGCCTTCAATGAGGCTTTCTGAAAGGACTATGCAGAACAATGGTACTAGTTACATATATAACAGCATTTATTTCATTAATTTCATATACAAGCTTCATTAGAATTCTAAATTAGATGATTTCGATGATGGTGAATTGATGGCACATATTTCGAGAAGTATATCCTCAATTTACATGGGTTTGCGGGTTTCCAAAATTCCAATTTTTATTGCCTTATCAAATTTTACAATACCTCCAGAATATTTTTCTAATTTTCAAGTTGATCCGAGTAATACATAGTTTCGGAGATACAGCATTGAGAACTTGTGCGCTCGTGGCTAGCTAGGCTAAGTGCGTCGTCTTCAAACGCTTTTTCTGGAAACTGTGTTTTTGTAGTCAATTGGCAAAATTTCTCGTGAGCTACTCAATAGATCTTCATGAAACTTTCCATAGGTCTACGAGATACAATTCTTAAAAACTTGGAAGAAGGATTTTTTTTCGATTACAACCATTTAAAAAAAAATTTCGCGAAATTTTCTCTGAAACTTTAATTTTTTTGTAAAAATTTCTATCAAAAATCCAATTACCAATTTCTGTTTTACTTCGTCCTAGTTCTAAGTTAAGGTTTTTAACTAAAAAAGTATTTTTTCACTTTAGGTAATCCTGTAAGTTAGAGGAAGGAAGAGTTATCCTGCTAACGCGGGCGGTCACCAGAAATGGCGTCGCAATGGCCGAGTTCAAAATATTTTTTCACAAAAAATTTCAGAAATTCTTTGTTAATGTTTGTAATGATAAAAATTCTAATAAAATATCTAATATTTTATGAAAAAAAAATTGTTGAAAAATGCTGTTTTTTATCCGAGGAAACCCATGTAACCCCTTAATATCAAATTCAATGGCATAAGTTTTCAAAGAACTAAAAGCGGTTCAAAATTTATTTTATAGTAAAACAGGACTTCTCATAATCAATTTGGTGGGAAATGATACTAATTTAGAAATATTTAGTACCTGAGTAAATTTTTGTAGTGGAAAAAGATATCATCAAAATAGCATTATTGTCAATTTATTGTCATAAAATCTTACCAACGGAAACCAAGAGATAATAGTGAAATATAGTTGACGCTCTAAAATCAATAACATCAAAAAATATGTATAAAAGATATATACGCACATATTTTTTTTTTTTTAAGAAATACGATATAAACAGTGAGATCTCTACACTCGGTGTTATTCCTACATATAAGACGTTACTGGCTTTGATAAAGCTTTCAAATAACAATCAGCAGGTTCAGCATTCGGACACCTTTTTACTAATCCATGAAATTGTTATTACAGAAGGCAATAATACTGATGTTGACATTATCACTGACACAAAATGTTACTGAGGAATTATCTGATAGAGAAGCGGAAAACCTAAATGAAGTAAATATGCGCCTAGAATGCGAGATAAATTAAATGATATTCTAAAGTATTAGAACTGCATTAAAAAATTACTTAGTGATGACAATACTGGCTGCCAATACGCCAGAACTGTGGAAAGTCATCTTGAAAACTGTTCATAAAGCAGGATAAAGTGGTCAAGGAAACTTAGAAAACTCAAGCATAAATAAATATGTATGTACGTATTTACGCAAACGAATTTATTGTAACTATGGTGCAACTCACCAAAAAAAATTAAACATGTAAATAAGATTAACATGTTTAGATATACATCATTAATAGCAGAGCCCGCACCAATCTATAACTGGTAGGCGAAAAGTTCATGGTGCTAAAGTTGAATTGTGTTTTGATGATTTTCAATTGTTTTTTGGCAGATTCAAACATAAAAACCAGAAAGAATAGGTAACTTTGCCAATTTTTTTTTTAACACCAAAGGGTATAAAAATATCCTTTTCTTGATTTTGATGATTCGGTTCGAATGGCAGCTATTTGCTATAGTGGTCCGATCTGAACAATATGTTGGTAGATTGTAGCTATGCTACACCACCATAATAGTCTATGCTAAATTTCTTCAAGATACTCTGTCAAATAAACAAGTTGTTTATATAAAGAAACCACTTATATTAAAAAAAAAACAAAATTTGAGTTTTGGTTATAAAATGGTTATATATTGGTTACTTTTTCCGACAGCGATTTTCGATTTTTTTTTATTATACGTTATTTTGCATTTTAGGTGCCGATATACTAGTATTTTCTTTCTATGGTCTTCACTTTACATAAAATTTAATTGGACATTTTTTTTTAATTTTGAAGCAAGTTATTAATAATAATAATAATACGAGTTCTACTTTGTTGCCTCGAGTTATACCAGTTTATATTACTCTTTTAGATATTACCACATTAAAATAACTAAAATTTGATTGGGTGTTCGAATTTTAAGAGCCAAATGAGCGAGACAAGTAATCCAAAAATTATGAAATTGCATTACAAAGGGTAAAGTGGTGAGTAATTGCCACAAAAGAAACGACCGGAAATGAAAACGAATGATTCTATAATAATAATTGCAATGGGTTTTTTTTAATTTTTTTTCCTTATAAAGGATATAAAGTGCATTTTTCATGAGCTACAAATCGTGGCTGGCCTGCAAATACAACAACAACAATGTATGTATGTAAAAATGTTAGTGTAATAATTGCGGACCCTCAAGTCTATAACAGTTAGTCACGAGATATTTGAAGTGTCTTAATTGCATTATTATGTGTCAACTCAAATATAAGGAAAGTGGCAAGACTCGATGGAAGAACGGAAAAAATTGCTAAACAAAACAAAAATACAAACAAAAATGCAAAAAGAAAAAACAAATATGTATAAGTAAATGGCAAAAATTAGTTTCACAAAGCAGTAGCATTATCGGGCGCTGCCTGGTAAATATATCAAAAGGATTTTTTTCTTTAATTTTTCCACGCTATGTTAAAGACAGGCATATTTATATAAGCATATCTATATATTCGTATCAGCTTTTAAGCACCATGAGTCAACTTTTATCGAACTATGTACGAATATTTATCTTTGTCTGTGCTTTTTTACTTATTTCGCTAATAAGTCGCGTAGGTTGTGGAGTCCATCCAAGGACTACAGGCAAAATAATTTGAGCTGAATTAAGTTAAGTAGCAGACGTGTGATACTACATAGTTGTACCGTTTATTAATAGCATTAGTGCAGTGAGTCAAGTAGATTTCAGGAGCAAAAAAAAAACTTCTGTAATATGGCGACTCATTGACCTTAATACAACCGCTGTTGAAATACCCTACACACAGAAATGAAAATCGTCACCTAAAATGCAAAGTAACGTAAACTCACTTTTCATAAGTTAACAGGCGAAGTAAGAACGATATAATAAAAAACACTCACATTGAAACAAATTTTGAGTTTTGGTTATAAAATAGTTAAAAAATGCCTTTATATTGGTTATATATAGGTTATATCTCAGAGCGGAAGCTGAAAATCTAATACTCCGTGCATGTATTATGATGTAGTGAATCGTAAGCAATAAAAAATTTAATTTCGATTTTTTTGATGATACGTTGCTTTGCATTTTAAGTGACGATATGTATGACTTTGGTCGATATAAGTTCCAACACTGTATTAACAACTTTTTCATAAGACAAAAACTGTTATATGTAAAAAAAACTATTTTAGGGTTATCTACGCACAACTATAGCCAATCTTTATTGATATTTTGACACTGTTATCTTTGGTCAAAGTTGTTGGCTTATTTAACATTACTTCCCTTACACCAAATTCTGGAGTTTTTTTGACGAAAATGAACTACGAATATGAACTTATTCGAAACGCAGCTGTTGGAGGGTACTTTAGCGGCTGTTATTGGAAAAAAATATTAATCAGGATTTATAACTCTGAAAGTTGAGGCCACTTTTTTTCGAATTTCGGTAATAAATTTTAATCATTTCGACTCGTTGTTGGATCGTATATGTATCTTTCCATGATGAAATGGCAAACCCTACTGAAGAGAAATGTTAAAAGAGCGGGAAAAAAATGGTATCGTTTGCTGTCCCTATCGATCTACTTTTATAGTGCCCAATGAAAAACCCTATATGTTACTAAAATCACTATAAAAAGTCTTAAATGGCAAAAAAGTATGTTTCTAAATGCAACTGAAGATTACCAGAGGCATGTTGGATAGAAATAAGCTCACTATTAAGTTCTCTAATGAAAATATTTGCCAAAATAATTGCTTTTCGGAAAGAAATATATGTGGCCTGGTCTACGAAAAGGGGGCTAACGTGCGAAAACTAGTTTTCTGGGAAAAGCTGTTAAAAATAATCGTCAGTTTCTCGTTATCTCATTAATTGTTCTCCTTTTTTTTGACATCTAAGCCCCCTTTTCGTAGACCAGGTCACATATAATAATCTCGCCATTAAACGAAAAATTAATCAAAATACAACTAAATTTTCGAATAGTACAGTATAAAAGTGGTAAGGTAATTTCAAAAACAATCAGAGTTCACAACATAAGTAAGGTTGGGTTACTTAAATAATGAAAAATTTAAGAAAAAGCAAGAAACTATCGAAGAAACTCACAAAAAATGATAAAGAGCCACTGAAAAAATTTTCGAATTAGTTCAGGGATATATGAGGGAGCTAAGTTCAGAGATAAAAGTAGTAAGTAAGGTCAGGTTACATCAATATTGGAAAAATTAAGAAAAATAAAGAAACTCACTAAAAATTACTCTGTTGAATTTTTCGCATTATTTCACGGCCATGTGAGAGACCTGAGTTCGGGCCGAACTAGAAAAAGTTCGCCAAATTGTTAGAATATCAGCAAAAGCAAAGAAACTAAGGTCGAAAACGGTGAGACGAAAAACTGTTGCAAGCCATTTGGTTGAACAGTTTTTCGGCTTTTTGGTTAGAAGCTAAACCATTATTGATATCAATCATTTACACAATCTAAATATTTTTCATACAACACGCTGGATTTTTTCTTGTTCAAGCAATATCGTGGGCTCCCGAACCATACTAGTCCATGTCCAAGTGGACACTACATATGACTAATTTGCTTTGGAGGAGTTGATAGATTTTGCAAGAAAAAAATTGTCAGGAATGCGCTGCATTCCACAGACCTACATGTGTAACAGGAATTTTTTTATCGAACCAAGGATTGTGAACTCGCAAGCATACGCTTCAGGAATGTTTTCTGCCGCGGCAACAACGACCGCTATAAGCTCTTGAGGAAAAATGTCGATAATTTAGCCCACTGATCTATCAAGTGATGTGTCAGGTTTTACTTTAATAATACACCATTGATTTATTTTCGCAATTATTCGCTTTCTTGAAGGGTATAGAATAGAACACAACCCACCCCAACTTCACATTCAGTCAACGGTACCGAACCATTGCTTCGCTTGGTCATATGTTGCAGAGAGCCATAAAACTGTATTTCAGCGTTAATCGGATTATGCCAGCGAACTGACCAGCCGGCACGAGCACTTACTCACATGCTCGGCTTAATGCGACTTTGAATACAGGCCACACATACACACTGACACACATACATGTATGTATTTGATATCGAAAGTCTTCAGCGCTGCGCGTGGGTGTTGTTGGCTGTTGTCAAGTGCTTCTTTTTATTTGTACCAATTAAATGTCTACTAAATTCCCTTCATTGTTCTCACAAGTGCCAAACATACATACATATGTGGTTGTTGCGAACAAATGCCCGTATGCATGCACAAACACACATATATTTCGCAGTATATTAGTAGGCGCATGGGTATCAGCTTGACTCGCGCATTAAAGAGGCGCACAGCTGCAGAAGAATGGCTGCAATTAAAGTGTCTACATGCGTATGTATGTCTTCGCTTTTTTATGGAAGACGCATCTTTACATGCTTGCCATATATTTTGACATTTTGATAAATTTTTATAGTTAAAGCCTCGCGAAGCTGCCAGCTTGCTCGGCACTTGGTGCTTGCTGCTTGGTGGGTGCTGTGAGCAGCGTCTCCCGAATTGATTTCGACGCGGCATTTGTGCGGCGCAATGTGTGGTGACTTCATAGCGGTTGCGGCTTTAATTTTTAATTTTTATTTGCAATTAAATTGCAATTATTAAAATTTCTTTCGTGGAATTTCCGTTGGCTTCGCTCTTTCAGCACTTCATATTCATTACACTTCAAATTGCAAATCAAATGTGGCGCACAAATATATACGTATGTGTGTATGTGCGTGTGTTTGCATGTTTACAATTAATTTTGTGGTCGTAAACAAATTTTTGGCTATAAATTTTTGCGTAAAAGAATTTATTGAAAATTTTATCAAATGATTTTTATTGTTAAATTTTAACTTTATGGAGAATTTAATTAAGAATTTTTTATTAAAGTGCAATTTATGAATTAATACGCATAGCTTCATTAGTGGATTGACAGTTTTGGTTATAAAAATTCAATTCAAGAATTTGGAAATACAAACTAATTTCAATAAAATTTAATTTGTAAAAACATGAACAAATAATTTATCCTTTTTTTTAATTTTTTTTTAATACCCTTCATAGGGGAAGTTTTATGACACAAAAGTGTATAAAAATATATTTTTCTTAATTTCAATTAGTCAGTTTGTATGGCAACTATATGCTATAGTGGTCTAATCTGATGGATTTTGACGGAAATTCTGGTGTTGCCTTGTAAAATAATTCCTGGCAAAATTTCTGGAAGATATCTCCTTGATTTAAAAAAATTTTGCATACAAGAACTTGAGTTTCAATTCTCAGTTTGTATGGCAGCTATAGGCTATAGTGGTTCGATATGAACAATCTCTTCATATATTGTAGCATGGTTTTGGACAATAATTCATGCCAAATTTTGTGAGGATATCTAGTCAAATAAAAAAGTTTTTCATACAAGGACTTCAGCTTTATCGTTCAGTTTGTATGACAGCTATATGCTATAGTGATCCTATATGAGCAGCTTATTTGGAGATTTTAGGGTTGCTTTGGGCAATAAGTTATGCCAAATTTTGTGAGGCTATCTTGTTTAGTGAAAAAGTTTTTCATACAAGAACTTGCGTTTCAACTCTCAGTTTGTGTGGCAGCTATATGCTATAGTTGACCGATATCAGCGATTCCGACAAATAACTAGGATCTTGAAAAGAAAAAAAACGTGTGCAAAATTTCAAATCGATATATCAAAAACTGAGCGACTACTTCGCGTATATAGTTACAGATAGATGGAAATAGTCGGGCATATTTAAAAAGACTCATCTCGTCAAGGTGATCATGAATATAAATACTTTATAGTTTCTACGATGTTTCCTGTTCCCTGCTACAAGCTTCATGGTAAACTGAATATACCCTGTTTTGGGTATAAAATCAGGAATTCAGGAAGTAGATATGCGCCAATAGATCGATTTCAGCTGAAGAAAGTTGGATACTCAAATATGTATATTATAATATTATAGTGTCTCCATATCGACTATATTATGGGATTATAGGGTTTTTTTAAGTGGCACATTTTGCTAGTTGGAAAGCTGTCAAACCAACCGTCAAAGCGAATACATGCTTTCGAAAAAACCCATTCTTAATGGAATGAACTTTTGTCAAATAAATAATCTGAAGAAATGGAGCTGCCAGTTGGCCACCTAGCTCTGGAGGTATGACCTCAATGGCTGATTTTTGCAGGCTTACATCTAGCTAATGATCTCTGCTAATATACTAACTACAACTGATTATTTGTAAGCCAATATTCATCGCTTTATTGGCGTAATGAGCCAGGTTATAATAGAAAGACAACTCTATTGTCATTTGCGTGGAATTCTCCTGAAACACTAATTATTAAACGCACATTTTATTGTTCACAAAATTTGTCTGCGCTTTATTTATTATAATAGTTATGTAACACTGAAAAGGCACCCTTTATTTATGATATATATGTACGTATATATACCATTTTTTAAGCGAATGGTAACAATATACGAAAAGTGGATCAAATACGACAATAAAGTGCGAAAAAGACCTTGGTCCAAGCGTGGTGAAGCTCGACAAATTGTCGGAAAGCCAGAATTGACGCCATGAAAGGCTGTGCTGAGTGCTTGGTGGGATTGGAAAGGAGCTCCTCCAGCCTGGTCGAACGATTGATTCTACACTTTACTGTCAACAACTGATAAACTTGAAGCTAGTAATCGAAAAAAACGGCTAGAAGTGATGAACAGAAAGGGCTTCGCCTTCCATCAGGGCAACGCTAGACCAGACACATCTTTGATGATTCGGCAAAAACAATATAACCATGACCTTGCACCATCGGACTACCATTTGTTTTGGTCAATGCAGAACTTCTTTAATGAAGTAAAGTTGTATTCAAGCGAAGCCTGTGAAAATTACTTGTCGCAGTTTTTCGCCGAAAAACCAGAAAAGTTTTACACTGATGGCACAATGTCTCTAACGAAAAAATGGCTAAAAGTGGGCGACCAAAATGGTCCATATTCGGTTTATTGAAATTCAATATAAATAAAAAAATAAGTTGAAGTTTGATTAGAAATACGAAAAGACGATACCTACCGATTAAATAATGATTTGCTTCACAACTTGGATATCAATTTGTTACTTTAGGCGGGCAATTCATCCTAAACCCCATCGAAAACTATTGGGCGTTTCCTAAATCGAAGGTAAGTATTGCCGAAGAAATCCCACATTAGCCGCACTCAAAGATAACATAAGGGATGTGTGGCTAAATGATCCAGATTCGAATATAATGATAAATAATTGTTTAAATAGTATGCCTTAAAGAGTGAAAGCTGTTATTAAAAATAAAGGTTTGTCAAGCAAATACGAAAAAATTAAAGTTTTTCTCAATTTTATGAAAAAATAATATTTCAAAATTGCATTTACATATTGTAATAATTTTTGGTTTATTTGACTCTGACTATATGAATAGTTTTCCTTGCCTCTAATGGGTTTGGCGGAAGTTTTTGTGGCACATGTTTAAACAAAAACGTCTCTCTTGAGGATATTATGTGCCAAATTTGAAAAAATTAGAGCAGAAATTATAGATATGCTCACAATTTGATTGCGTTGTGATTCTGATGACTTTGAAAAATATATGTATATAACCATATGTACATATGTACATGTATTTCGATTTTTTGAAGTACCTCCCAACTTATTGTGCTTCTCTATGCCCACGATAGTCGATTTTGCACAAGCAGAACAAGGTCTGCCTACTCAGCAGAATTCTATGAAACTATTGGAAGCATTTTTCAAATCGCTACGAAAACAACACTATATATATACATACATATATATATATAATAAAAATTTCCGATTTCCCAGCTCAACTGGTAACCCACAAAGTATAACAGCAGTAATCCTTGTTAATGGCCGT
The DNA here is from genome assembly GCF_016617805.1 of Bactrocera tryoni. Classification (NCBI taxonomy): domain Eukaryota; kingdom Metazoa; phylum Arthropoda; class Insecta; order Diptera; family Tephritidae; genus Bactrocera; species Bactrocera tryoni. Next base: position 19,367,767 of record NC_052500.1, read on the forward strand.
ATATATTTTATGTGTATATACATATTACACACCCACATATTATTCATGATAAGTTTACCCCCAAGAGCCAAGCCATTTTCCATGCAGGCACTTTAACTTGATTGAACGAAGTGCAGTCCCATTTAATTATTGCAATTTAAAGTATTCTAATGGCGCTAGCGATTGCATGGACAAAGCACATAAATACTCATGCTTGTGCATGTGTGTGTAAGTAGTTGTGAGATAACAGTGACACACTCTAATGCATATGTATGCACCCACACAAGCGCAAGTGTGCGTGGCTTTATCTGAGTGTTTGAATGACACACCTTTGGCATGTGGCATGTGCCACATTGCCACACTTTGCGAAATTAACTGGACAAAAGCGAAAAAGTCTCGTGGCAGGGGGCAAGAGACAAAAACAAAGCGAGAGAGCATGTGAGAAATTTATAAAAAGCGTTGGGGGAAGACAAAGTGCGCGCTGAACAATCAGAAAAAATGTGTTCCGTGTCACATGAATTAAAGTAATTATGCAGTTTTTACTGCCGCTTGCATTTTAAAATGCATTAAAGTTGATAAAAATTGATGTACATACGTGTAGAAATAGTAATAATTAACTAAACGAAAGCACAGAAGTAATGGGAGTTGGGTTTTGTGTGTTTTATCACAGGCGCTCAAGCTGATTTTCGTAACGAGCCACTCACATAATAAATATTTACTGGTTTGGTCTCAGAGGAAATATAATTTTTTAGGTGCAAAAATTAAGACATTCCAATATTATACCATTTAAGAACCTCCTTGACAGTTAGAACGAACTCCGCTGAATGGAAATCTGCTAATTAAATGTTAAATGGGACTGGAAAGAGATCCCTATGATTTAGAGAGTGATGAAACAAAAAATAAACTGGTATAAATATAATAGATTGGTGGCCTTTAAAAGTAATAGACATAAACTTGATAGCAAAGATTTTCCCAACCCAATGTTCATGGCAAGACTTATAGAGTGGTGAAATGAACAGAGAACTGGTATAAATAACTAGCAACTGGTATAAGTAAAACAGAATGGTGGTCCCTAAAAAGAATTGGCATAAACTGGGTAGCAAATACTCTCTTTCAACGCAATGTTCATCAGTTAACACTTAAAAAGTGCTGAAATGTAGAAGCAACTGGTATAAATAAAATAATTGGCATAAAATTGGTAGTAAGGACTCTCTTCCAACACAATTTCCGTCTAATAACACTTAAAGAGGGGTGAAAGGAACAAACAACTGGAATAAATAAAATTGACTGGTGGTTTTTAAAAAGAATTGGCATAAAGCCACCGAGATTTGGTGGGACAATCGACAAGAGAGGGAAAGCTGAGTCCTACCAAAATAAAATTAATTTTTTCTAACCTCACTAGATATAAAAAAAAAGTTTATATTTCAAAACGAAGCTCATGTTATAAAGACACAGATGATAATGGGCGTTTTCACAAAAATTTTCACTAAACGATTTTGAAGATCAATTAGAAATTAAACAATTCACAGATTTCATATTTACTTGAAACAAACTTGGTTTCGACCATATTAAGAATTCCTATAAAACCAGATACATTCTTGAAACAATGTTGAGGTTCAAATCATTCGAAGGGTGTAAAAACAAATCATAGCCTTTATATTAAGTCACAAAAAAGACAGGTAGAAGATTGTCATCAGGAAATATTTTGAAAGACTGAACCGGAATTTTTAAGGTTTACTCTGGATGTTTCAATTTTCAAATAACATGCTTGCTCGACAAATTTGGATAATAAAGACTTATTGAAATTCCGTTACACTTTTGAATTATTTGGGATAGGGATTTAAAAACAAAACATGTAAACATGAGAAATGACCTAAAAATTTTTGATTTTTCTTACTTGATAGGAGCGTCTTTGTTTTATTAAACTTTCCAATTTTCAAAAGCTTTGGAAAGCAATGCTCTAATAGAATTGGTTTCAACTAGAATATAACAAATCCAGAATATTTCTCTCGTTACAATTTTTGCATTTACTTAGCGGTATGATCCACACCCAACCAGGAAACAATAGTTTCTAGAAGACTCGAAGTTATTTTATGTAACAGTTTTTAAAAATAAAGTAGGTCGTAAACTTAGTAAAAAGTTGTATGGAAGAAATATAAACTCGAACCATTGAACTTACGAAACCAATAAGAAAAAGACCATCACCATGAGTATCAACGCAACAATCAATAAGTTGCACCTTACAGCAGTTGTCTTGCAAGGATAATAAATGACAACTGCACCCAATGCAAGTGGCAACTAACTTAAGTATGACGTGGCACGTAGCAGTACTAGTACCGTTGCATGCATACATGAATTTGCGCAAACAGCGATAACCAGGAAACAAATACGGCTTTATGCGAGAGTACAGTAACGGTAGTGGTGAAGTTTTAATTAAGGGATAGTCGCATTCAACATTCGCAACTGTGGGCATATCCTGTGGCGCTGTTAGTGCAGTTTGGCGTAAAGATAAACAGCTGACAGGACTACGACTGCAAATTACATAAGAGGAAGGGACATAAACCGATACAGGACAGCACCGCCTTCGTATGCGATTTACATACACTTATGTATGACATGTATGTGTGTGTGGGTATTTATATAGGTGACAGTGCAATCAGCAGTTTGTGTGTTAATATGTGTCGTTTAGTCGCAAGCTAGTGACAATATGCCACGAATGAAGGCACATACTTGAAAGCTCGCTGCAGTCCAGCAAAGGCGCTCTCTTCATGTTGAGCTGTGTTGATTTCATTGCGGACGGTTTGTTGGTTGTGCTGTGGCTCAGAGAGCTCTAAACAGTGGTCCGCACTTTGTTGTCATAGATGACACTTCGCGGTGTGCTCAATGTATATGCAGTTTAGAAAGGGTGGTCCATAAAATCTGCGGAACGAAATGAAACGTTTTATGCATTAGCGCTAAAAATGAGCCACCCTCGGAAGCTGGCCGAAAGTTTGTTCAAAAGTTTTGAAGACTGGGATTTAGTTGACAATACTCAAAGCCTTTACCGTTATAAAGTACACGCTAGTCGAATGTGACTACTGTAGCCAAGAATGTGTGTCTAACACAATGATATCGACTCGGCAGCAAGCTAATTTTGGAAATAGACCTCACATTATTTGCTTGAAAGGTTCATTTTGGATTGAGGAGGAGTTTGAAGAGGACAACGCTTTTTCGTCAAACTTCCAAGTTTCTTAAAAACAGCGACTCACCATCGACCTCAACCTTTCGACCACCACTACCAGGTCGATTTGGGCTTAAAGTACAACGATTTTTACCAAAACTTCCAAGCTTATAACAAAAAAGAGCGGTTGATCTCTGCGGAAAGATTATCGAGCTAAAATACAGCAAAAAATAAAGATATTTATAAAGATAAACCTTTACTGTCGATTCTTGACATCATTTGGACCTTCATCTTGAAACATCTATGTACCTTCAGAGGCCATTTGAATCAATTCGAAGAAAGACAATTTGAAGACGTTTAAGACCTCAGCATGGCTGGCCTGGTGATTAGAATCACCAGATGATTAGAATCATTAGATGACACGAACGATCCAGAAATAAATCAGACCCCAAAAGAAAACTTCGACCAAGCCAATCGACCATTAATGAGGTAAAGTCAGAAACTGTCACCAAGGTATTGTACCGAATAGTAAAAAATAAAACGGCACACTATATGAACCACCCTGTAGGCCTGTAAATGCAAACACAGAACAGCGGGAATATACAAATAAATGCATAGGGATTACGCGCCCCATGACAACAAAATTAATTACGCCTAAACAGGCCGTATGGGTCGCCGATTGTGAATCCTTTTGCCAAACAAACAGCAACACACTAAATGACAATTGCAATTACAACAAAGACAAAGGCAAAGAATGGAAACATATGAATAGTGGCAGCAAAACAGTGTAACACATATAAAGGCGGCATAAAAAGCATAGACGCAAAGAAAAATAGTGAAAATAGTAAAAACGCTGAAAACAAAGCGCACTACGTGATTTCCGCGCAACAAAGTTGGCGAAAGTTCGCTATTAAAAGCTTTGCTGCCACATGCGGCGTCGAGCTGTGTGTGATTTCGTTAAGCTCGCAGGAGTGCTAACTAAACTAAGCAAGGATTTATATGGACTCAGACTAGATGCCACACTTTAACTGTAAATGTGTGAGTGTGTTTGTTTATTTTTTTTTTTGTAGGCGCTGTAATATTTTCCATGTTTGGTATTTATTTCTTCCTTCAGACGCCACAGGGAAAGCGCAGCCAGGAAATCATATTATTTTGACGCTTTTAATGATTTCATTGTTTGCTTTTGAAGCACGCTGGGAAGCTTTAATATTATATAGGTATTAACAAAATAGTGCAAACCGAAATATTAAGGGAACTACTAAAGTTTTTGGATATATGGATAGCCCTTTAAGATTGTATAAATTTGTTTAGGCATGTTTCACAATATTCCACTAAACCGAAATTGATGTGACAATAGGGTTAGAGTAAGCTAACTTCTCGACACATGCCTGTTGTTGTTGTTGTAGCGGCAGAGTTCTGCCGAATTGACAGTCCATGGCCGAATAAAAATCCGGGTCCGTTCCGGTTACGTAGACCCGACTGTCGTGGGAACGACACAGAACTTCTTCGACCTCTTCAACTGATGAAAATATTAAAAAAAAAGTAAAGGACATGGTGCTAGAAAATCGTGAGGCGCTTGGAGGCAAGAGAGCTGGACATCTCCCGCGAGTCCGTTGGAATGATTTTGATGAAAATAGCGGTTTTTTTTTTTAATGTCGTAAACAGTTCTATTTGGACATGCTCGGTCATGCGAATTCCGATCCCACATTCGTGGACAGTTTTATAACTGCCTAATCGGTGTGGTTTTTTTTTTTGCCCATACTGAAATTGCAGCTCCGTGGAACCCGTTTTCAGTCGATCGATGAGATGAAACAAAATTCGCTGAAAGAGCTGAAGGCCATCACAAAAAGTGCTTATGAAAAGTGGAAAGAACTGGAAAAATCGTTGGAATTGGTGTATTACATCTGGTGGGAATTACTTTGAAGGCGACAAAATAAATATTGATGAACAATTAAGTATTTTCAGTTTTATTTACAATTTGTTGGTACTTTTTTGTCGCAGTCTATATTAACTTGGATATATTAAGAAGAAAAACAACAAATTGCTAACAGACGCTTCTTAGACAACAAAGCTCTTAAGAACAGTTTCTAAAGCAAGAAAAAAAATTTGGACATTATATTTCAAATAAAATATGTATCATCAGTACATAAACAAAATAATGCATTCACTATTGCATTAAATAAAAAAAATTAAGAATTAAACTAAAAAAATCAAAATTATGGATATGTTGAATAAACTGAAAATAATACCTGCTCCATTCTAAAATCGAACCTTATACTCTTCCTAAAATTTATTTATATTTATTTATATTTATACTCTTTCAGAAAAGACTCACAATATAGAAGAATAAGCAAGGCGTGAATTTATGTAGGTTATAAGCTAATTCTCGTATATAAGCAACCAGTTGTTTGGGAATTTCATATGAATTTGGCCGCCTGATCTAGCACCTACAACAATCAGAACACGATTTGTTGCTATTATTTGTGTTTATTTTATTTTAACCTGAATAGGGTATATTAAGTTTATTTTAAATAGAGATTGGTGGCCTTTAAGTAGGATTGTCATCAACTTGGTAGTAAAGGTTTGGTGGATTTATCTAAGATTTAGAACTAGCTATACATATGTAGATATTAATCCATCGTTAAAACAGCAGCTCCGATAGCTTAGCAAAACGAATCTCATCAAAACGCAAAATTTCCCATTTACGACCTCAGATATATGTAAGTAAGATCCTCCGTAATCTTATAATATTGGAAGAAAATTTTTCAAACATTTTTTGAAGTAGTGTAAAAGAATGATTCTGTGTGGTTCTAATCTCAATAGATATAAAAAATACGTTCTATCTCAAATTGAACCTTATGGTAAAAATCACAACAGATAATAAACATTTTCACTATTATTTCTTTGAGACTAAATGGTTCCATATGAGGTTTGAACACAAACTACAGCCTTTATGTTTAAGTGAAAAATATTACTGCTGTCCTGGACGATCGGGTTTAAACAAAGCACACAAAACTCCGTTGGAGCGGTAAACAATTTATACTTCAAAAAAAAAAAAAAAAAAAAAAAAAAAAATAATAATAAACCCGTGAAAAGAGTTATTTCCATCTTTTGTTTTATGATCTATTTCTAAGTGTTTCAATTTTAAAACCACTTTGCCACGAAATGTTTATATTTACGAAAACTAGTTCCTCAGTGTTTGAGATATCAATCTGAACAATTGCAAGCGAATTTTTCTTCGAAAGAAACTGTTTATTGGTGGAACTGGGAATATCGGATCACAATAGCATACTATATATATAGCTGCCATAAAAATTTAACGATCAAGATGAAGTTTCAGCATGAAACACTTTTTAATTAGACAAGATGTCTGCGAGAAATTTGGCAAGATTGTTGTTGAAGATAATGGAGCAATCCAAAGAAATTGTAAACATCGGACTATAGCGTATAGCTAGCTGTTTGAGCAAAATCAATGGGAGAAATATTTTTATAACTTTTCTGCTATAAGAGATGCACCTATGGGGATTTCGCAGTTTCGGTGGAGCTGAAGGTGACGTGTTCTTTTTATTTATTTCTTGTTTACAGACCAGTGCAGAAGACTTTAAAAATGATATGATGTGAAAGAAATTGATTGAAACCCATTGAGGTTCCTATGATTTTTTGTTTTTCGAACATATTCTTGTAATAGAAGCCGTTAAGAAACAAGAATTGAAGATTTTTGAGCATTCGAAATTTTGTACTTTTGTCTATACATTTATTTTAAACGGATACTTTGAATCAGTTTAAACATACTATTGATTAGTGAAATACTAAAATTTGCTGGACAATCTTTTAAATGTTGTTTTTTATAGAAGGGCTAAGCTTAAACTCAGCGAAAAGACATCTCTGTGTTAGTATTTAACATATTTTTTTTAAATTGTCTGAACTTTTTTTTTAAGTGAATCTTTAACTATACAACACTTTGAAAATTGTAGTCTAATTTAAGGTTCCATAGCGATACTAGTTATTTTAAGACCTATTGAAACCATCAAAACTAGAAAATATATTTTCAACTTGATATTGAGACACACAAAAAATTAATCAATGTATTTCGAAGAACTTTTTTCTTAAAAAATGTAAAATAAAGAACACCTCTTTTTAACTTGCTTTACACACCTTTTATCCATTGTGCGTTTGTTGTTTTCAATACTACTCCAGTCTTGTTTTCCGTTGCGCTGTATTGAAGTTGTTTGCAAATACTTAATTTGTATTTTATGAAATTTTCATTTCCATGTATTATTTTACTCCATAATTTTCACTTTAATTACGTTATATTTAGTTATAATAATTTTTAAAAAGCACACAAAACATTTATTTAATTTTTCAATATTTTTTTAGGTTTCGAAATTTTGTATTTTATTTATACAATTCTTTTTAATATTTTATTTTTTTATATTTAAATTTTTAAATTTTTATTTGTCAAAATTTTTTATTTTTAAATTTTTATTTTATTTATTTTAAAATTTTTTATTATATTTTTTAGAATTTTTATTTTAAAATTTTTTTTTTATATATTATTATTTAATTTTGTTATTTTTTTTTTATTTTTTAAATTTTTATTTTTGTTATATATTTTTAAAAATTTTGTATTTTTTTCGATTTCAAAATTTTTATTTTATTTATTTTTCAAAATTTTTACCTACATATTTTCATAATTTTTTTTTTTTTAATTTCAGAATTGTTTTGCAACACACACGGTTAATTAAACAATTATGGACATATTTCGCTTAATTTGATTTACTTTTTAAATTTTTAGTTTCAAATTTAAAATTTTTCAACTTAATTTTTGAAGCAACAAAGATTTTCAGTTATTCTATTTTATTTCAAAAACTTATTTAATTATTTTTTCTGCATTACCGACTTCTTAATTTCTTCTCAGCACTATTTCTCTTGCAATTTACAATTTTTTCAAAATTAAATTCACATTAAATTGCCTTATTTACGAGCCAAAGCGGCCATTCACATTGCACCATCCCATAGAATTTCGTGCTTTTCCAGCTGGTCGCACACAACCACTCTACCATCAACTGCCAGCCATCAGCACCTTAAACACTTGGTACAATTGTACATTTTTTGCCACTCACTTCATTTCACGTTCCGTTCAGTTCCGTTTCCGTCGAAGTTGAATTTGCTACTGAATTGCTGTGCCTTGGCGTATTCGTCAACTCGCTTCGTCTGCTCGGTCGTACGCCAATGCAAGCTGGCATTTTCCCGCACTGAACATACTCTTATGGCAGAGAAGGCGCACGTACAGACACATATGCTCATTGGTGGCAAAGAAAATTTTCAAAACATTGCAACTGAGCGCACGAGAGAGCGTCTTCATGTGCCACGCAATCATGTGGCAACGCTAAGCAGCCGGCAACATTCTCTTTCACTCTCTGTTTGTGTTCGTTAATATCGTAATTTCCTTGTTGTATTTAGTGGTATGTGTTTGTTGGTTCAACAGCACGTGGCAGTCTTTTGTATTCGCTTCAATAGACGAATTTGTTTGTGTTGCTTTGGTTTTTTTAGCAACATTTCTCACGCTCAGGCAACATGTAGTGGAAATTAATTGTCTTCTAGCAACATTTGAGATTTGAGTGTTTGCTCACTTTTATACACCGTGTTTAATATATTTGATGTTAGAATTGGGGTTTAAGGTGTTCTGTTTACGATTAATTGTCAAGCGTTTACTTTGGGGTTTAAAAACTCTGAATTTTTTATGTAGAAGTTCTGAATTCTTTAAGAGTGAGGTAAAGTTTTGATGCATGATGGAGATTGGGAGCATTTTTTTGTGGGTAGTCTTTGCCATGACCAATAAACTCTAATTAGGGGCACAATGGGCTCGCTTTTCCTCTAAAAGATTTATTCAAAATTTTAAGAGAAATCTTTACTACACTCCCCGGGAGATGTTAAAAGCTATAAAGACTAAGCCGATGGGAAATCTCAGTAAGAGTGGTTGAAAGCAAAAACGTCCTATAAAATAGCGGTCCACGAAAGGATTAGTTGCAAGTCCATCCGGAAGAATGAGGAAAAGGCAAGGTTGCCTTGGGCTACGGCAAAAATGGAGGAAGGCTCCATGGATCGCGGCCGCAATTTACATCCACGGATCACAGATTCGTAAATCGAGGAAGCAATTGCAGTCAAAAGACAGCAAGATCCGCTGGAACCCATACACCGGGGCCGGCTAAACGACTAAAGAAAAAGGACGACGCTGTAAAGCTAAACCGGGAGAAACCTTTAACGTTTAGGGCGACAGCGATGGCCAGCGAGACAGCTAAGAGGAATTTAAACGCGGCATTAATTGAATGAGGCAATCCTCTTAAAGAAAGGAGGAGAAGCGGCATGTGTATGTGATCATTGTAAGGTTAGATGGAGAACGCCTATGCCGGCTTTCGATGGTACAAGCTAGCTTAATGGGGTCAAGATCTTAAAATCAAAGAATTATCCTTCACTGTAATGGGTAAAAGAAGTGAGTGTGAAGAGCTTCAAGGCCTGTGGGAGGGAGCCATTCTAGAAATAGTGGACCGCAGTTGAGTTCCATCCATACCGAAGGTGGCTTCTTAGGAGAAAGAAGCCTAATGAGCTGACGGAATAATAAGGCTGCTGAAGGTCACAAACTTCGTCAAGCAGGATTGTAGACGAAACTACATTTTCCAAATAAACAAGTTAGCCGAGGATATACTATACGAACGGTTTGGGAAGATGGCGTGGATCATAGATAGGGTGTATCTTTGCTCAAAAAGCGCAACCCGCCGACAAAAACGAAAACGCGTTAGAGAATCGAGAGGTAAAGAAGAACTTAGGAGAGATTGTAGAAGCCACTTTGAAGATATGCAGGGAATTGTCACATACCTCATAGCTAAAGGGATAGAAAGGTAAGAGGTCTTATATGACTGAATGATAGAAATGTTTAGGAACTTTACAACAATAAAAACCAAAACATAACGACCTCTTTGAGGAACTTTAGTAGATGGAATTATTTACTAACTGCACATTGGAATTTTTGGGTTTCTTTACTTAAACCAATTCAGCGGATAATTGAAAGATCCCAGTAAATGGCATATGACATCGTTACTAGATCTTGTTTAAATCAACGGAAATACATCTAGACGCAAGGAAAAAGATAGCTGAACCAAGTAATCACATTGAACCAATGCTAAGAAATAGGAAAAAGTATTGTAAAGTTGAAGAGATCTAAAAATCTGAAAGAATAGGAATTGGGAGGGATTGAGTGAAGACATAGAAGAAGCCATCATGGCTTACGATGATGATTTTGATGTATGAAGGTCCAAAGTATCGGAGGAAAATAATCAAAAATAGTTGATCTGACTAAAAAGGACTCAGTATCGTTTATATGGGTTTATTTCTGCTCAGCTTATCTTTGCTATGGAAAATTACATAAACTTTAAACATCACCAGTAAGTAGAGGAATATCGTTAAGACATTTTCTATGCTGCGAAGCTAGAATACGCTTCACAGGTGCGTAGGATTTTTAAAAAGATCTCATCTTGATATTGATCGGTCAGTTTTTATGATAGCTTTATGCTAAAGTGATGCTATCTGAACAATCTATTTACGAGAATCTACATGAACTACCGTGCGGCAAGCCTCCTCAGCATCGCATATAAGGTTCTGTCGAGGGCACTAAGCTTCAGCCTTTCAAGCCCACCATCAAAAAACTGATTGAACATTAACAGTGTGGCTTTAGATATGGGAAATCTACTATCAATTTCCAGCACGCGTTACGAATTTTTGGGAAAAGGTTCTGCGGAAGATATATGATCCGTTGCATTGGCAGTCGATGGAACGATATGCTGGATGAGATAAGCGACATTGACATAGTTCAGCGAATTAGAGACGGCGGCTACGATAGATAGATAAGTCGTCCGAATGGATGAAAATACAGCAGCTCTGAGAGTATTCGACGTAATACCCGCCGAGGGAAGCGGAGGAAGAAGAAGACTACCACTCCGTTGGAAAGGAAAGAACAGGTGGAGAAGGACCTGGCTACACTTGAAATCTCCAATTGCCGCCAAACAGCGAAAAGGAAGAACGACTCAGTTCGTCACTCTGGCCACCTACATAGATATATGTATACTTTATAGCATCTCCGCAGTTCCTTCTTCTAAGCATTGGTCACGGATTTCTTGAAAATTTAGCGATCCATTACATGCAATTGGTGTCAGCAATACATGCTCCAAAATTTTTTAGTTTCCTTATACTACAAAATTAAAAGCTCCATTACTCAACCTATTTACAATAAATTTTAGTTCCACTTCAGCGCCTCAGCACTCTCAACTCCCTACATGCTTGTTCAAATACAAATATTTGCATGTATATATATATAATATATATGTACATATATATTGTATATATGTAAGTATGGATAACTTGCAAACTCAAGCCGGCGCAATGCCAACTTGATGAATTGTCAAACGAATGTAAACAAAGGCTTGAGTGACAATTGAATTGTGCTTGAGCGTGTGAATGCATAAACAACTGGCTTGAAGAGCCAAAGCGGCAAACAAAACAACACAAACAACGCGAAAAAATGTTAAAATAGAATTAAGAGGCGCACAAATACAAACACACACAACAGCAACAAGCCAAAGTATAACTGACAACAATAACATTAAGCGGCAGCCGAGTAAACAGCGAATGACAAGTGACACATTGCAAAAAATATGAAAAAGCAAACAAAACTCACGAAGAAGGAGGAGAGCAAATGAGTGCTGCACAGCACAACAAAATGGAAAATCTAAAAATAACAACAACAAAAGTTAACATGAAGCAGCAGCAGCAGCAAATGTGACAGTTGCCGTCACTTGAGTGCACTTAAACAACAAAAACAAAAGCAAACAACACACGTTTTTAAAAATCGTTCGCAGTGTTTGAGAAATGGGCGTTGCAAAATGCAATACTTAACGGTAAATGATGCAAAATAAAGCAACAGAAACAGCAAAAATGAAAACCTTACGTGAAAATGCAGAGAAATGCTCGCTGCAACACAAAAACAATAAACGTTCAACACTTTTTCTTTTGTGCCGCAAAAAGCATGCAACCAAGTGCGACACGTGTGGATGTATGTGTGTGGCGCTGCAGCTAAATGGGGATAAAACGATTTAAAGTGAACATTTCGTCAAGTGAATTTCAATACAAATACACCAAAGCGCCGCTATTTGTTTTTTCTTTTCAAGCAAGCAGGGAAAGAGCTGTGCAAACGCGCTGGCAAAAAGCCGGCATTGAGACGAATTCAGGACAAGCGATGGCGCTAAGTGAGTGTGAGCACTACGAAAAGGTGTTGCGAGTAAAAATGTTAACTAAAAGCTGGCGATTTGAAGTGGGTGTAAATGCATTCGTGGAGTAGTGCGAATGTGAAGTGAAAATGTGCGAAAAACAACAAAAAGAAAAAATACTTTAAAGCGCATACAAGCAAGTAAAATGAAAATTTAGAAAAAATTGAAAAAAAAATTGTGGAAAATAACTGAAAGTAAAGTAAATAAAAAAATTTAAAATATTTATTAAATGAATATTGTGCAATAAAAATAAGAAATATACCGAAAAGGTAAGACAAAAAATTAAATTTCGAAATAAAATATTAATAAATAATTAAAGCAACAAAACACGTTACCTTCGGCTGCAACGAAGCTATAATACCCCTCACAGGTGTATTTTTTATAGCTTAAAAGGGTATAAAAATATCTTTATTCTGATTTTGATTGGTCAATTTGTATGATAACTATAAGTTATATTGTTCCTATCTAAACAATTTCTTCAGAGATTTTACCTTTAGTTTGGATAATAAATCGAGCCAAATTTCTTGAAGATATCTTATCAAATAAAAAAGTTTCCCATACAACGACATGCTTTTGATCATTCAGTTTGTATGGCAGCTTTATGCTATAGTAGTCCGGTCCAGACAATTTCTTCTGAGATTGTAGCGTTGCTTTGAACAGTATTCTATATCAAACTTCATGAAGATACCTTGTCAAATAAAAAAGTTTTCCATACAAGAACTTGTGATTGATAGGTCAGTTTGTATGGCAGCTATATGCTATAGTGATTCGATCTGAACTATTTCTTCTGAGATAGCATTATTGCTTTAGATAATAATAAGTGCCAAATTTAATGCAGATATCTCAACAAATAAAAAAGTTTTCCATACAAGGATTTGAGTTTGATCGGTCAGTTTGTATGGCAGCTATATGCTATAGTGATTCGATCTGAACTATTTCTTCTGAGATAGCAGTATTGCTTTAAATAATAAAAAGTGCCAAATTTTATGAAGATATCTCATCAAATGAAAAAGTTTTCCGTACAAGGACATGAGATTGACAGGTCAGTTTGTATGGCAGCTAAAGGCTATCGTAACCCGATACAAACGAAACCAACAAATAAAGCGCTCCTTGAGGAGAGAAAAGCACGTGCAAAATTTCAGAACGATATCTCAAAAACTAAGGTACTAAATAATGGTCAAATTGACTCAATTAGACATCCCGGTCAGAATTTTCGACGTTTAATTTTGGGCATTACAAAAATCATGGAAAACTTAATATACCCCCTTCAGAGTATATTAAAAATAATTAACTAAAAAATATACCCTTCAATAAAAAAATATATAAAGTAAACTAAAAGCAAGCCAAGCATCAAATAAACGCCAAAACCTACCACAAAAAATACCCAGAACTCCATCAAAATGCAAAAAGCCCGCGGTGTAATCGAGAGCACTGACTGACAATAGCCCTCAAACCATGGACCAATCAACTAGAACGCAGGCACAGAAAAACAAACACATGCAAACATACTTAAACACCCACACACCAGCATTATTCTCCAAAAAACCCCAGCAACATGTACGTCAAATTTTGGATTTTGTCTATTGGCATGGTTGGCCGCTGGTTACTCGTTTGCGTCGACATGGGAAAACGACTGCTGCAACTGCGGTGTTGCATGGTTAAGTGGCGCTCCTCTGGGTGATTTCCTTTTTTTGTTTGAACTCCTTTTTCTTTTGCTTCAGTGAAATTGATTTCAATACCCTTTTACATTTTTTTGAAATGCAAATTTTATGTCGGTGAAAAATCTTTCAGCTTGTTAAAGCGCGAGCCACAGATTTTGTGGGCTGTTGTTCTCCCTGATGTGATTAGTTTGTGGCAGTGTGACGGATTTCCTTTTGTTGAGGATATTCTTTTAACTTTCAGTATTATTAAGCAACACATAGTTTAAAATTTTCTAGTGCTTGTTTATCGTGTGAATTCAAAATAGTAGGAATGATGAAGCAACATTTTTTTTCCAATTTCTTTGTGCTGTTTTTAGTACTCACTATCGCTCTTAGGTGCCTAGATATCATCCCGATTTTGGATAAACATCATGTGTTTGCTAATACTCGTTGGAAGACTGTCTCTCCAATTTCTCCAGCCATCTTAATTAGAGCCTTGTTTCTATAAACTGCTTACAGGGTTTGTCCGAAAAGTAATAGGACTGATTTTCTTCAGCCGCGACAGTGTTTCGGAGCGTGCGCGCACCTACTGGATTCGGTAGAGGACGTTCCTATCTAACGAACGAGGGGCTGGTTAGTTGTCTCTGAGTACCTGGAGAGTCAGGACAAACATTTTCACGCGACGTGTTTCTGTGAGTGCTGCTAGCCGAAAATGCAGCGTTCGTTAGAGCAGAGGTACACGATTAAATTCTGTGTGAAACTCGGTGAATCTGCAACAGAGACGTAGGAGAAGCAGGCTTACGCAGATGTTGCTTTAGCAAGAAGTGGTGTGTTTCGGTGTCGCCAGGCTTTTTTGGAGGGCCGGGAAGATGTCGGTGATGAAGACCATGCTGGGAGACTTGCTACCTCGACAAACACCGACAATGTGATTCGTGTGAGCAAAGTTTTGAAGTTAGACCGTCGACTAAGTATTCGTTTAATTGTCCAGATGTCAAATTTACAAAAATCTGTGGTTCAGTTTTCAAGAGACACAAACGAAGGGTCAAACGGGTCCGACAAGACATCGCAGTCGATTGGAAGTTGTACCACGACAACGCCCCGGCTCACATCGCCTTGCTTGTGTACAGCTACATAACCAAGACCGGCATCCCAACGCATCCGCAGCCGCCCTACAGCCCAGACGTGGCCTCCCAAATTTTTTTGTTTCCTTGCCTGAAAAGGCCGACGAAAGCATTTTGAGACGACAGAGAGGATCCAGGAGCCGAGGTATATCTCTCAAGGCTATTTCGGAGAATGCCTGCCGTGTCGCCTTTAATGTTTGGAAATCGCGCTGGCAGTTCCGCATTGACGGTTGTTTTAAAAGTGCTTAAAGAATGGTAACGATTGGTTCAATATATTTTTTTTTGAACCGACCGAAAAAAAGTATGCCATTTCTGTCGAAAAAAGGACGGTAGTACTCTAAATATCGTCTGAATATTTAGAGAAAATATTTTGATTTTTTCCATGTATTTTATATGTTATACAATACTTACATATGTATGTAGTAGAGAGAGAAAAATATTCAAGATTTCATCAACTAATATCTCTACTTTCTTATCTGGCGTATATTTATAGACCTAAAAGCTAACATGATAGTCTCACTTTTATCAAAAAAAAAACTTTAAACTTTTAAACTAATGGTAAAGAGGGAGAATTATGAATAAATGTGAATATTGATAAATATTTAAATGAAATGTTCATTTTAATGGATTTAACACACTAAAGTCTTAATTACTCTCCAAAAATGGTCAACTCAAAGCTTCAAATCCACACAATTCGCGTGCTCAACTCACTCCCAGCCACTTGTTGCTGCTTCTATTTATTTGTCTAATTTAATTTTATCAGCAATTATGAAAAGCTTTCGGTGACAACGCGTATTTCCCACAATTCTATTAATATCCCCACGGAGTACCAACAGGCAACACCATACATCCTCAGCGCCTCACAAAAGCAGACAACAGCGGCATTTTTTCCCCATCGACACTGCGGATCTTATCAGCAGCTTAACAAAACGTTTAAGCAAATAATCAAATTATATTGTATTAACTACACGGAAAGGCATTTTCATCAACTAATTTAACGCTTCCACAACAAAAGCGGCACCCACGCTGGCCAACAACAATAGCAACTAACGCGTGACTGCTGTGTAATTTATTTTTGTGCGACTCATTACGAAGGAAAGAAGTATGAAAATACAAAAAAGAAAAAGGCAACAAAAGCAACAGCAGTCGAAATGAGAGCGAAAAGGCCAAAAGGGATGAGTAAGAAAGGCAATCCTTTTCAGGTTTTCGAAATGCCATTTCGCTTGGGTATTGGGGTGGGCGTGGTGAGGAATTGAGTGGGTGCGGCGTAACCCTTTCGTAGTTTAGTGATTACGTAGCTAAGTGTGGGTCATGCCTATGTTCTTAATTAATGATAGGCTATATGTTTAACGAATATTGCTTAAAGAGTTAGATAAAACGGTAGCAATTTGAAGGAAAATATTCGCGGTTTACCTTATTAAGTCACTTTTATAATAGAAGATTATGACATTTTTTGATAGCGGAGATTTTTTGACAATTACAAATGGTTGGTATATTTCATACGAATATCGTAGGAACGAATTTACTTTGAGTTATTGCTAACTTCTCGAACAATATCCTAAGATCCCGCCTCCTTCTTTAATTCTATACTCGTACAAAATTGGACACAGGAAGATTCCAATATATGGTGCACCTTGCATTAAATCTTGTTAGAAGAGTATATAATTATACCCTGAACAGGATATATTAAGTTTGTCACGAAGTTTTTAAAACCCAGAAGGAAGCGTCGGTGACCCTATGAAGTATATATATAAATGATCAGTATGTTGAGCTGAGTCGATTTAGCCATGTCCGTCTGTCTGCCTGTCTGTCCGTCTGTCCGTCTGTATACTATATACATATACGAACTAGACCCTCAGTTTTTAAGATATCGTTTTGAAATTTTGCTAACGTCATTTTCTCTTCAAGAAGCCGATATCGGACCACTATAACATAAAGCTGCCATACAAACTGAACAATCGGAATTAAACTCTTGTATGGAAAACTTTCACATTTGACAATGTATCTTCACAAAGGTTGGCACAGGTTATTTTCTAAGATAATACTGTAATATCGGAAGAAATTGTTCAAGTCGGCTCACTATAGCATATAGCTGCCATACAAACCGAACGATTGGGGTCAAGGGCTTGTATGGAAAACTTTCGCATTTGTCGTGGTATCTTCACGAAATTTGACGTGGATTACTGCTTAAGGTAATAACATAATCTCCGAAAAAATTGTTCAGATCGGATTACGATAACATATAGCTTCCATACAAACTGAACACATAGTTACTAAAAGAAATACACCTGTGAAGGGTATATTAGCTTCAATGCAGCCGAAGTTAACGTTTTTTCTTGTTTGGTATTTAATTTTCTACACCTTTAAACCTGGGGTTCTTAGATTTAGCCAAACTGTGTAAAATATGGTCCTAAAAAGGGTTTTATAAAAATACCCTATAACATATCTAAAAAGAATAATTTCTGTACATGCTGGGAAAGGGGAGTAGAAGACTTCTTGGAAGGTCAGCACGGAGGTGGATGGCTTGAAACTAAAACAAGCAAGGAAGCGCTAAGTTCCAGTGTAACCGAACGTTTCATGCTCTTGCAACTTCCTAGGATCATAGCCAAGGAAAACCAACAGGAAATTTGAAAATCTTTATATTAGGTACATATATGGGGCCTAAGGAATTTATTGATACGACTGAACTCTTTTTTGACAGACATTACATTATTAGGAAAGGATTTTCTTCAAACTGTTTAAAAATTGACGATATTTTGGATAAAAATTTCAAAATTGGAACTTTGATCCACTTATTCAGTATTTGGGAACTTGAATAGATTTGGACAATATTTGGTCATAAAATGGCCCACTTGAAGCTCTCAAGCACTTTTCGGGCATTTTATCACGATACATTAATTGGTGCTTGATGTATATTCTAGAAAGTGAAAGATACAAATGGAATTTAAAATTGGGTTATGTGGGTTATATAAGCCGTTTTCGTTTGTTTTCGTAATGGAACATAGGAAAGTTAAAGTAACATTATATACCAAATTTAGTCGATATTGGTCGAGTAGGTCTCGAGATATGGCTTTTCACCGAAATGTGGACAGTGCCACGCCGATCGTCCATTGTTGACTCCGGCCACTATTAAGTGCTCTGTTTCAACTCAGTTGTAAAATTTAATGTCTTTGGTATTTATTTATTGATTTCAGAATCTTAGAAAGGCCTTCGGAGACAATTGTTTGTCGCGAGCATGTGTTTTTGATTGATACAAATTATTCAAAGAGGGTCGAGAATGCTTTGACAACGAACAACGTCCAGAACGGCCATCAACATCAACTCATAAACAACACGTCAGTAAAGTAGAGGAATTGGTGTTTGAGATTCGACGATTAACATTCAGAAATCTTACTTTTTGAAAGATCATATAAGCCTAAGAAAAGAAAAAACGATTGGGTCTAAAATCACTCAATTTTTTTTGATAAATAGCGTCGTCAGTGGAAACTGTTTTGAGTCAATTTCAGTTAAATGCGCATTGAAGCGATTCCGGAAATTGACTTTAACAACTGTTTCCCGGATTGATTGATTACCTTGAGACGTGTCGCCCTTTGACGTCTTTTGAAGAATAAATTGAGAATATTAAAATTATGAACAAAGTCGTACTATTTTGTGCTCATAATAGTATATATAACCATGTATCTAACTCGATAATTTTTAGATGATACAAACAACCGTTAGGTGAACAAAACTGTTATACTCTTAGCAACTGGTTGCAATAATAAAAACCTATATATTGCGATATACGAATGAATTAAGGGAATAAATTTTTGGAATTTGTCATAAATATATTTTTTCTATGAATTAAAGGATGTGTGTAGTATATTTATTTTATGCAATGATACCCCAAACAAGCTCTCAAAACCGTACAGAGATACATACGCTTGAGCACTTTTGATTCAATATTGATTTTCACACATCTACGCGGTAATTAATCGCGCGTGTCTGGGCTCAATCAAAGTGCAGACGGACAGCAAGGACCGCAGCCGCAAACGCAATGCCACACAATGTCACACACACACACGCGCGATACAGGCGTTCAGAAAAACGTCAGCGGGTGCGAGGTCAATGTGAATGCGAGAGACGCCTCGCCGGTTTGTCCAACTGTTTGTCGATTGAGCCATTAGCACCATTTAGAATAACAATAAAAACAAAGCACGAAAAAGTATGCACACTTACACACACTCGAAAGCTGCAAACATTTGGTTGTGATTTTGTTGTTGCAAACTCATGCCACCTAATAATCCAGGCTAGTTTTTCCAGAACACACACATATACTTATTGAATATGAATATATGTATGTATGTATGTGTGTATATATGTATGCATACAGATCATTGCTATTGACCTAACCTAAAAACGAATGTGGCAAGGAAAGCGCACCCTCTTCAAATGCTCAACAGAGAACAATAATGACAACAACAACAAAAAACACGAAAGCGTTCGTAAAAATAACCACTAGAATAAAAACGAGCAGCAGTGGATGCAAAGTGTATGTGTATGTATGTGTCTAAATGCATAAGTGTGTGTGTGTGTGTTTGTAACTGTAATGGTAGTCTGTCTATCGCATCGACTGTTACAAATTGGCCTAATTTGACTTTTGTAACGTCGTCATTTTTGGTATTTTGATAGGCGAAGCATATAAACAGGCGCACAAGCTAAAGTCAACGAAGTAACACATACACACACACGTACATATACATAACACAAATTCAATGTCAGCCACAACCACTGCTTTGTGAGTCCTTAGCTATGGCGGATTGGTTGGATTCGCATCCTCATCAGCACATGATTATCGCAGTTGATATAGTATTGAAGGCGAATAATACATACAGACACACATACACACATATACATAAACGCCTGATGTGTGCTGGAATATGTATCCGTGCTTTTTATATTTTTTGCTGGTATTAGTACGCTATTCAAGGCATCAGACACACGGCCAACCGTTAGCGCTTTGACAAATAAATGCTTTGACAGATAAAGCTGTCAAAATAGCGTTTAACATTTTGACTCGACAAAGCTCCGGCAGCGAAGAAAGAGTGCTCGGCTATGTGTGTGTTCTCGAGCAAGGAGGAAATGTGTTTGAAGTGCGAAAAAGCAGGCAATTTTCTAATACAAGCGGGAAAAAAGAAAAACTAACATTTCTGTATGGGTGTGTGTGTGGGAGAAGACAAATTAAGTGAGCAAAGAGAAATTGAGTTGACATTTTTCCTGACACTTTGCGCATTATATAATGTGCGCCTGTGACAGCCCAATCGATACTGAAGCTGACAGCTGTCATTATTGTTGGTCTAATGTATTAACAGTTATTTAGAGAGAAAAGGAGTTTATATGAAGCAAAGAGTAGGAGATATTTTGAAAGGTAGAGAGTTCGGTTGGTAGACCTGCTGTCTGGCGATGCATGTAGGCCTTTTGAAGTATCATTGTGAAACCGCCTTGAGTAAAATCACCTCACTCTATTGTCTTCTTTGAACCACCCTATGATTCCGATGGAGTTCATTAGCAAAACAGCTTTATGTATCTGTCGACCCTTCAAGACATCGTCAAGAAACCCTCGGTCAATAATTGCGATGCTGTTCTTACAAAATCTTGCACTTGCATAGAAGTTGTTTTATAGTCACCACCGATTCTACCTCCTGACAGCTTTTACAATAGTCATTATATGATATTCCTGTTCAGCTAACATGCCTGGAAATTAGACAGCGACTTTTTAGTACTCCTACTAGAGCTCATCATTCCTTTTGAGTTAGCATGAACGGTCCATATTCCCTCCTTGCCACGTCAGTCTGCTTTTTGGGCAAGTTAAGGATTGACTCCACTCCCAACTAAGCTATATTTATAACAAATCGTTTAAATATCTACAAGTATCCAGGAGCATATAAAAGGTCTCTCTTCCGGAGTCTAAGTGGTGACTTTTCTGGCTAGCAATTGCCAGGGACATAACGATGTCCTGGAACCCATTGCAGGTTTATCGTGAAATAGGATTTTAGATCTACCAAGAGATCAAGGCATTATTTCATTATCTTTGATGAAACCCTAAGGGACGTTAGAGATTTTAAAGACGCGTCACTATCTGTATATAGAAATACATATAATACTTTTTGTGAGCACACTCATTCTCAGAACAAGAAGGTTTTCTTTAATTGCAGTGATCTCCACTTCGAATACACTGCAGTGGTCTGGTAAACGGAAGGCGATTTTGGTATTTAATTTTTCTGTAAATACACCACCTCCCACTCGATTATATTGAAAGCTTAGTGAGTATGAGTACTAAAAGTGTTAAACAGGGGAATGATAGTTGTGTGACGGTTATTCTATAGTATTATTCTTTATTTTTTGTTTGTACCTCCCGGTGAGCACTTCCAGCTTTTTCAAGGGCTGCTTAAAATTAACGAAGCTAGATAAACTTTACCTTTATAAATTGTATCGTAACATTACTTTGAAACCAGTTTTATTTGATGGTAGATAGACATAGACAAAGACAAATTTTATTTTCGCCTAGAGGTAAGTAGTCGTGTGTAGAAGTTCACTCAAGTGAGGAAAGTTCTATAAGTACCATTGGCTTGGGAATGGCCAGAAATGATTCTTTTACATATGGCTCAAGCAGCTCACGACTTCCTCTCTTAGACCAAGTATTCTCTGGGAATAAACGACCAGCCACGTTGCTGATTTGCACTCACGCCCCGACGGAGGAGAGAGAAGATGTGGCCAAAGATGTCTTGAGCCTATGAGCGCACCAACGAGAGCTGCTCCCGCCACCATGTCAAAATCGTACTTGGCGACTTTAAGCCAGGTTGGGCAAAGAAGATATCTTTGGCACAACGGTCGTTAAATTCAGCCTCTTTGATAAAACATCCCCAAATGGGTTGAGACTGATCGACAGTAGACCAAATTTTGTAGCCAGACTTAGCAAGATCTAAATTCTAAAAAATGTCATTGGGGTCCGAGTCGGCGCCAGTACGTACATGGTTTGTACTCGACCTTATTAATGAACTCGGTCTAAGTTGGCAAAGCGACCGAGAAAAGGAAATTCATTAGGAATCAGACACAACGTTTTCATTCCCTAGTATGAAAGAATGGACCAATGAATGATTCTACGATCGACTGATCCAACTGCAAAAACTGCATATTCACCGACGGATCAAAAGATGAAATACGAATAGAAGCGATCCTTTTCTCCATATACAGAAGATAGCTTTTGCAGGCAGTTGGAAACACAATTTCTCTAAGTTACCTCAGACCACTCAGCTGCTTCAAGGGTTGACCGAAGCAATGAACCCTGGAAGAACACATCAGGCCGTGTAACACTAGCAAAACATAGCGGTCCACAAAAGCTTCTACTTTTAGGTAAAAGGGAGCTAAGTAACATTGCATGGGTCATCACAGGGCACCTCCCTTAAGATCCTACGGGCAGAAAATGGGGAGAGTGGATACGGTATATGAAATGCATTGCAAGAGCAGAGGATAATGAGACACTAGAACATTATCTATGACCAGCCTTTAGCGGATGAGACGGGATATATTCCAAGGCCCCCAATATACTAATTTAAAAGACAATGGGAGTTAAAAAATTAGAGTTTTTACTAAATCCACTGAGTTGCTGGATAAGGCTTAACACGTTGGCCGCCAATGTATCACCAGTGATAAACGCCTAGGCCAAAGCACAACAAGTAGTTTTCTTGGCACCTGGGAGTTTTTGTCGCAAAAACCGGTGACACACTCGAGACCACCACTTGAGATAACAATGGGTATAATGATACCTTAAGTGCGGTCGCCTGTAAGAATTCGCTTTGACTTTCATATTATCACATTAGTATGTCAGGTATTTAAAAGAAAATTAAATTATGATATTAAGGTTATTTTAATTTTTCGAACAGTTGTTCAATTGAAAAACATTCATCAACTGATATAAACAATTTTTGTCTTCATTATCCATCAATCAACACACACGGTCCTGCTCAACGGAGCAAGTCGTAAAAAATTAAATAATATTTCATGAACCATCAGTGTCGGCATTTTTCACACATGCAGAAGAATTAATTAAGTTTATTTGACTAATTTACGCGGAACATTTTTGTTTTTGGTTTACACTGAATTAACAAAAAAAATTCAGAAAAAGTGAACGACACTGACAGATGGAATTATAAAACAATTAGTTGCTGGAGGGGAAAACATATGTACTTCTATTTGCTATATGTACATATGTATGTATATATGTATGTGTGTATGTATGTAGGCATGAAGAAAAAATGAAGCGAGAAACGCGATTATTTTTTTCAAATTGGTCATTAGCATTTCTAACTCGGCTGTCGCTGCGAGCAAATCATGTCACTAAATTGTGCAGATCACTGCTCCAACACGAATGGGAAAGGGAGTGTGCTCTGACATAGCAATGAGAATGCGAGGGGCGTGTGCCGAAATGTCAAAATAAAAATGTTGCAACAGAAGAAAAACTAGATTAATGAAATATTTTAAACAAATTGGGCGTCAAAAGTGCGGCAGATGGGAATATTTCATGGACCACTGTGTCAGTTCGACTAACAAAAGCGTGTGTGCGCCGAGAAAGCCAATTTTTTAAATATTTCCGAAACTTAGAAATTCTTTGAAAAATCTTTCAAAAATTCTCCGCCTTCAATATGTCATTAGGCCTGTCATAAATCAACGCGAATATAATGGGAATGCATCACTGAGTATAAAGCATGGTTGCCACTCAAGCGCAAAGCGTTGGGTAAACAAAACTTGCTTTTAACTGTTGTAAAGCACTACAAGTATCATTTATTTGCCACATCTGCTGCGCGCTTGCCACACATGTGTGGCACTTATGACATCACTGCTTTTACTATGCCACTTATTATTATCACATTTTGTTGTTATTTGTGGTTTTTCGCTCTCCCGCAAACTAATCACTTGACAGTCGGCAGCAACTCGAGTGGAGTTTTAAGGCGCCAGCGCCAGTTGTATATCTTCGACTCATTTCGCTTATTGTTTATTTATTTTCACCACTGCTTTTGTGCTGTAATTGCATTATTCTTCAATCCGGGTGATTATTTGTTTTGCCAAGTGCTCATTTTTCAGGTTTCCTTTTAATCCTTCCTTTAATAAAATATAAAAAATGGAGTAGCTGTTGAGAAAGCGCACACACACATTGTTTTATCTGTCGGGGAGCGAAACAGTGTCGGGTGCTTAAAAGGGACTTTCTATATTATAATTCAACTATCATAGACCAGACAATTATTTTTACCAACTGGTTTTTCGGCTAATCCTCGAAAATGTTGGACATTATTTCAATCCAGTTATGTCAGAATCTGTATAAATAATACAATATATATTTCCCCGGAATTTTTAGTCTTCAATTATGTTTTGATATCTGAGAGATCTTTTGTTTTCTTATATACCATATCTCTTTTCAAATATATGGATATAAGGTATGTCAACCCATCACCATGAAATATTTCCCTCACTACCGACAAGATTTAGAAGCCTATTAAAATAACCTACATTAGTAGAAGAGTTATCAATTCCCATATCTTTTATATTACAAATCTCATATATGGTTTCGTAAGGTCTGTAGTATTGTAGAACCCGAAATTTAAAAATGTCAAAAAGTTGTCTATCAAACTCTTACGCTTTCAAAGGTTCTGTTAGCATCCGAGGGTTGAGAAGAAACTTTCATTAATCACGAATTTTAAAAAGATGAATGGGAGAGAAAGCATATTATCGCAAAATTAAGAAGATAGTGTCTTTTTATGAATATATTCGCCGAAAATATGTTGCAAGCCGAAAATGCAACATTCGTTAGAGCAGAGGTACGCGATTAAATTCTCTGTGAAACTCGATTAACGTAATCACTGGTGACGACTCATGGATGTTTGAATATGATCCCGAGACAAAGACACAATCTTCCGAGTGGCACACGCCGGTGGCTCCTTGCTCAAAAAAGGCAAGAATGAGCAAATTTAAAGTGAAAACGATGCTCATTGTCTTTTTTGACAACAATGACATCGTCCACCATGAATTTGTTCCTCCAGGACAAACCGTCAACGTCAAGTTTTATGTGGAAGTCCTCAAAAGACTCAAATAAAGAGTCAATAGGGTCCGACAAGACATCGCAGTTGACTGGAAGTTACACCACGACAACGCCTCGGCCAAAACCGCCTTTCTTGTGAACAGCTACATAACCAAACCCGGCATCCCAACGCTTCCGCAGTCGCCCTACAGCCCAGATGTAAACCCCCGGACTTTTTTGTTTCCTTGCCTGAAAAGGCCGATGAAAGGCAATTTGAAACGACAGAGGGGATTCAAGCAGCATGTACCTCGGCTCTCAAGGCTATTCCGGAGAATGCCTTCCGTGACGCCTTGGAAATCGAAGGAGTAGCCAATTTTGAAAGTTTTTAAAGAATTTTTTTAAATCGACTCAGTGCTATTCCGGCCGTAAAACGGTTGATTGGAAATATACAAAGTTCCTACTGGATAAAAGGAACTGTAGGAACATGACTGGAATGCTCACATGCTTGCAGAATGAGGATGATAGATCGAAAAGACCACTGGAAATGTCAATAGCAAGGCACCAAGGAAACACGTACACCAGGAAAACAAATGTAGCTTAGGCAAGGCTACTCTTTGAGCATTTGAGAGCCCCACGGTATGAGAAATTGGAAGAGGTAACGTTAGTGAGGTCAGAAAGTCTGTTGAAATTCGCGTCAAGTGCAGTTGCTTTACTGCTCATGGATTCACGTAAAGCAACTTCATTTGATATCGCAACGTACCAAACTGTGTGGTTCATTAGCCTACCAAACCAACCTAATCTAACCATCTATTTCCCACCTTTCACAAACTAATATGGGACTATAAGCGAAAATTTGGATGTTTTGGAGCCTAAAAAAATTCACTTCGGATCAATTACTTCAAGGTTATCTAATCGGTTAGCTAGTGTTTGGTTATAAACACATCTATCACATATTCAGGCGACATAGGCCAAATTCACATATTTATACATGTAACTAGAAAAATATGGTACTCCACCCATATAAAAAGATTATAACTCCTTATTTACCAGTCTCAGACTCAATTCAATAATTTAGGGTTCTGGATTATTGAGCTTTGTACAGTACAGTACAGTAATCAGAACCTTTCAGGGAAGTTGGGAAATTTTTGAGATATAGAGCATCTAATTGTTTTTACTTTAACTGTTTTGCGCTTACTTTGTAGATTCTACCTTTAAGCAAAAGGTTAATCTCGACCTAAAAGCACACTATATACTTATTACCGTCTATTAGTTCAGTGCCCGTTACTTAAACACCCCTCCCATTTGATCGCTAACGGGTTGCACTGCTCCTTATTACATATTCTTGTGGTATAGTTCACCACCATAATTCCACACCATTCAACACTTGATAAAAAGCTTCGAAAGAGTTTTTGAAATGCAATACAAAAACCACAATTCACATGAATAACTGAGCCAAAGCGATGGCAAATGGAAAACGATCAACGGAACTAACGACCAACTAGCCGACCAGCCACCCGGCCTGGGGCAACACCACACACACACCCACACGTAGCAACGCACACATCGTTAAATGAAAGCATAAGTTAATTATAGCCGTATTTGGTGTTTGGGATTAAAGGGACGCATAGAAAGCATAGTTGAGTTATGATGAGCAGTGATTGATGGCAGTATTGAAATTCCCAGCATACTTGTGAGTACAACACACACACATACACATATGGTATATGTATGAACAATGTGCGCTCAGATAAATTCATAGCCGCTGGTGGCAGACCAAAAAGCACGCAAACACACACATTCACAGCCACCAAAGCATACAAGGCGGAATGAAGAATGAAAATTGAATATCGAGCCAGAATGCGTTGTTCGGTGTGATGAGAGAAAAACGAGAAATTCTGCAGTATTTAATTAATAACATAACTGCCGTACAACAACAGCAACAACTCCAGTACAACAAGAGCAAAAACAATCACTGCTAGAATGGTATGAGCTAAAAACAACAAACAAATACCGCGATTACCACTTGTAATGCTGCGTGTAATTATTGTGATATCATTTGTGAAGCGCTGCGGCACGCGCACACAACCACCCACACACACACATGCACAATATAGCAACAAAATGAACAAACAACAATACAAATGTATGTATGTGTATATTCACATATTTAAGTATTGCTGTTGTTGTTCTATATCTATATGTATATTGTGTTTATGTGTGTGTGTGTGTGGCATTTATTGTGGCGGCTGCTGGCATCAAATAATTGTCAGTGTGGGCGAGCGAGCGCCACAACATGACAGACATTTTAACCAATGTTGATCCCGCAAAATTGCATTTAAAAACGAATTCTGTCAAAACCCCAGCACGAAATCAGCGAATTGCGGCACATTAACCGTTGGAAAGTGACAAATCGAACAAAAAACTGTTATAAAACTAGTAGACTGGCATAATTAGAGGCAGCTAGAACAAAAATTTTCAATTACGTCAGTTAGGGCGGCCAATAGAACATATAATTGGTATAAATCTGGTATAATAAATATAATAGGAGGAAGGAAAATATATAGTAAGACATTACACCAGTTTTGACAAGTATCTAAATAATTACTTGTATAAAACTTAATTATATAAAAACTGGTATAAAATAAATAGACAAGCACAATATATACACAAAATTAAAAAAATCGATAACAGCTTTGGAGAGTGATATTTGGAACAAATAGTTTGTAGAACTTCAAGCATAATAAACATTAACGATAAATTATACCAGTTTTGGAAAGTATCCTAATTTACTATTTTATTGAATCCAACTTCTGTCAAAAGCTCTTTAAGCGATTAGATAACAGTTGAGGAGTAATGCATCGAACAAACAACTGGTATAAAATAAGTTGACTGGCATAATTATTGTCAGGTAGAAGAGAAATATTTCATCATTCCCTTTGCAGGGCCACTCTGATATCTGAACAAATAATCTGACCATAGAACAAAAATTAGTATAAATCGTATAAAATAAAATTAGTAGCAAGAAATTATAACAGGTAACATATTTTCTTGAAGGAAATTTAACTGAATAACTTTGTTGTTATATTCACATGTAAACTTTATGACCAGAGAACAGAGGATGGTCATATCAGAGAATGACAAATCGAACAAGGAACTGGTATAAAAGAAGCAACCGAGTATAATCAGAGACAGCTAGGATTGAAAACTTCATTTGATAACTCTTGTAGAGTGATAAATCGAAAAAATAGTTGGTAGAAATTCAAGCATAATAAATGTATAAATAAATTATACCAGTTTTGGAAGGTATCTTAATATATTTTATTGAATGCAACTTAGAATTCTGTCAAAAGTCCTGTAAGCAGCCAGGTAATAGTAGAAGAGTAGTGAATCGAATAAACAACTGGTATAAAATAAGTAGACTCGCATAATTACTGTCAGCTAGAAGAGGAATATTTCATCATTACTTTTTATTTACCAAATAATTTGTATAAATTGATATAAATTCTGTAAAAAGAACGTAGCCAGAAACTATACCAGCTTTGGAAGGTGTCTTAATATTTTTTCGTATAAAGTTTAACTGTATAACTCTTGCTGTTGTTGCTTTCACATGTAAGCTTTATGAAAAAACAGATGATGGACAATATCAGAGAATGGCAACATGCGAACAAAGAACTGTTATAAAAGGAGCAACCAGGTATAACCAGAGCCAGCTAAAATCGAAAACTTCACTTCATAGCCTTTGGAGAGTGGTAAATCGAATAACTACTTGGCTTAAATGTATAGAACTGACATAGCAAGTGATTTTACCAGTTTTTAGAGAAATCCGCATATATTATGATATTGATTTCAACTGGATAACTGCGAGCTTGCTTTTATATACGCTGGGAAAGCAGGGCTTAAACAACAAATTCTACAATCTAGGTAATTTAATATTGTCAATAGCAGGCTTACTCAGAAAGAACTAACTTTTATAAATTCTCCTGGATTTAAAAGCATATGCCTGATGTTACTAATATTAAGTTTGACAGCAGAATAGAGATTATGACTTTAAGCTTTACCTCAATTTTATTAAAATTACTTTGTTTTTACCGAATCTCCGACATTATTACCAAAAGTGATCCGAAATTAGTAGCTATTACAAGTTTTTCCTAGTTGAGGCAATCTACATATTGACTAAGGTGAATCAAATCAATGCCTTCAACTTTGATAACTGGAAACACTGGACTTAATCTCAACGATTTAATTTGAGATTCATTAACAGCTAATATTTCAAATATCTTATGGAATAATGACTTTATCATGGGCTACTTATTTTAGATTTTGTAACGTCTTCAGAAAAATTTTCATTCCAGAAAGCCTTCCATTAACTTAAGAGCTTTAAAACCAACTCTCGACATTTCACCTATTGGAGTTTTGGGACTCAGACATGACTTAAGAGGTGAAAACATGATAAGGGTGAAACCACATCCCTTGAAAAGTGATATATAATATGTATACTCCTAATCGGTAACGTAAATTTTATTTTGCAAAAAGTTCCCTGATATAATGAATGAAATGAGTTTAAATTCCCACTGAACCATTCACATAAATTATATTCCTCAATCTCTCATGTTGCTTCTCTTATTGTTGTCATTTGTTTTAAGCGACAAGCTGCTATTGCTGATGATAAACAGATAGGCAGACAAATGGTTATTCCGACTGACAGACTTATTGCTTGAAAGCATATTTTTCGCGCAATGAAAGTGAAGGGTTACAACAATCCAACTGAATGCACGTATCCATATGTAGGCGCATTGCGTATAGGAGTTTTGACGTTTAAGGCTTGTCGTGGCAATAGGCCACACCATCACTTTGGTGAAATTTCTGATTTAATTGAAATTCCAGTAGTTTGTTCTGCAAGTTGGAAACTTTAAATTCGTCACATTTTTCATTTGTTTGAAAGTTTGGGAAATATCTGTTGAGGGAGCTACTGAATTCAAGAGTGACTGAATTGACTGAAGGTTATAAAGGAACTAAAATTTTGAATTTAAGTTTCAAGGGTAGTCTTAAAAGTAGTACTGAATAGAATTTTTCTAATTAAAAATTTTCTTAAAATTTTGTTGGTTACTTTCAAATACTGTCAACCCTTAGCTAGTTTAATATCTATTTTAATATATCTACTTACTTATTATATTTATAGTTGATGTTAAGGAATGTCATAATGTTTTTTCTGAATTGTCTCGGAATGAAATGATCTTGAAACCAAATAAAGTCCAAATTTATAGAATTGGAATAAATGTCTACACGGACTCTGCTATATTGGTGGAATATGCACAAAAGGCCCCAAAATACATTTTTTTAGAACAAGTATTTATATAGTATGTCAGACTATTCCTATGACAGCTGAGTATACATACATACATTACCGACAGCGTCAAGTATCCACTTAAAGACTATTATCTCGGCAACATTCCCCAAAAACCGTTCCCTACAATATCAAGAACTTCACTTCAGTTGCATTATGAAAAAGCTTTCGATAATAGCGAATAGAAGTTATAATGCCCGAGAGTGAACAGTAAATAAAAAGGAATGATAAGAAGTCTCGGAGATCTGATTATGTGTTGGTAATGTGTTGGCTATTTTTGAAAGCGATTGGACCTTAGCTGATCTTTAATATGATCTTATGGTGTATGGATATGTACAAAAAAAAGAGTCTTGAATGTATTATCGAACTCCCAAATAACACTCGTTGAGAACTTAATGGTTCACGAAAAGCGAACTACAGTAAGTATCACAAAAGGAGACGTGTTTCGTTTAGATAAAAAAGTCTAACTGATCAATTGTAAATAAACTAATTGAACCCCATAAGTGTGACTTTCGAACTGGCCAATATACCATAGATCAGCTTTTCACAATACGTCAAATCTTAGAAAAAAACCATTGACAAACAAATCGACGCGTGAATCCCTGTGAAACTAATTTGATTATGATCACAAGTATAAGTTCCGTCAAAAATGGGAAGGACCCATCGAGCTTTTCGACACCAGACTAGATTTTAGATTCGCTCTCGCCTATTTTTTTTAATATGAAAAAGTGAAACGTGCCACTAATCTGAACCATGTGGTAATGTCCATTCTAAAACTACAATGCTACTAGGTGTGTAGATGGTATTCACATCGCAAGCATTAACAACAGAACTGTCAGCACAGACTTTTCAAGCCCACTATATAAACAGAAGAGTAATAGATTAATCTTTTGGTGAATGAAGACAAGACGAAATACCTGAAGCCCACATACAAATATTCCTCGAGTTTTGAGAACTACGTCACTTTTAGCACCTATGTCTTTCAAATAACTAATGACTTTGTATATCGCGAAACTAGTATAAATTCCACTAATAATCTAAACCTGAAGATCAAGCGAAGAATAACTCTTGCCAACAGAAGAGAAGAGAAGAAGATTCCTCTCTCGACGAACAAAAATTACATTTAGTAAGTCTCTCGTTATTCCCGTCCTATTATACGGCGCAGAAATATGGACGACGACGATCCGAGATGTGAAAAGAACTTTGAGCATTCGAGAGAACTATTCTTCGCAAAAACTTTGGCATGAGGGATAAATATCGAATAAGCTGGCATTACGAACCCCAACGAATACACTGGTTAGACCATGTTGTACGGATGGAAAACGATGCATGTATTCAATGGTATGACCAAAGGTATCGGGATCTGTTTGCACTTGGGATGTACCGGTGGCGTGATTTCGAAAAGGATAAAGGCAACTCGCGAAGTTTTGAATTTTTGGCCCAGACCATTGTTGTAGTGCCAAATTAGTTAAAGAAGAACGGAGCATGGAAAATAAGTCCCTCAGTATTGCAGAAATCTTTACATCCGATAATGAATAACTCAACATGTACAAGATGAGTACCGAAGTTAGCTAGAAAATAAAAGCTTAGCAATCGAAAGACGGTTTAATATCTGAGTGGTTCGCCTTTAATAACAGTGGATGCTAAATCAAGGATACTCACAGGAACTTCGACTAACAAATAGGGCTAACGTCGAAATGTTGTACGTTGTCTTCCCTGATTAACTAGATGAGTCCATGAAACAATAACTTATTGAGTTGAGATCCGTCTTGCTTTCTTAAACAGGCGTAGTTGTTTTTCGCTGAAGTTCTATGCACCTCAAGTGAAACCTTACTTCCAAAAAA